>NC_073224.2:146600500-147236000 GCF_029281585.2 Gorilla gorilla gorilla | reverse complement strand
TCAGAGATAGGTAGATCTCCATCAAATATTCAGCTGGGAACCGATCAATGCATTCACGTAAGGAAACTATCCATGGCCAGAGAATCAACCACCAGAAAAGATTAGATGTAACCATGGCTAACATTCACACATGGTAGAGAATTATACCTATCCTCACCAGCCAGACTGGAAAAGTTACTGTTTCAAGACACACTGGGAAGAGTACACAAAAGGGTCTTGCCTCAGTAGGGGGGAATAATAGTCCCAGGCTCTGTATTACTCCAGAACAAATTCTTTTGAAGTAATTTAACTGCATGCCAGAACAAAATTCAAGAATATTTATAGGAAAATAGAAAATAGTCAAACACGACAAGATAAAATTCACAATCTCAGGTATTCAATAAAAAATTATCAGGCTTTGAGAACAGCCTGAGTAACAACGGTGAAACCCCATCTCTACAAAAAATACAAAAATTAGCAGGGCATGATGGCACACACCTGTAGTCCCAGCCACTTGGAAGGCAGAGGTCGAAGGATCACCTGAGCCAAGGAGGTCAAAGCTGCAGTGAGCCGTGGTCACGCCACTGTACTCAAGCCTGGGTGACAGAGTGAGATTTTGTTTAAAAAAAAAAAAAATCGGGCATGCAAAGCAGAAGAAAAGCATAACCAATAATGAGGTGGGGGGGAAATCAATCCATCAAAAGCAAACCAGCATTAACTCAAATGTTAGAATGACCAGAGAGCCCATTAAAAGTTATTATAACTGTATCCTATATATTCAAAAGTTTAATAGAGACATATTAAAAAACACTCAGCTCTAACTTCTAAAGATAAAACTATAACACAATGTGAGAGATAAAAAATACACTAGATGGGATTAATAGCAACTTAGATATGGCAAAAGACAGTATTAGTGAATTTGAATACGTAGCAACTTTCCAAAAAATGAACAAAGCATCAGTGAGCTGTGGAACAACTTCAAGTGGCCTAATATGTGTGTACTTAGAGTCTCTAAAGAAGAGGCAAGAAAGGGACAAAAAATTATTTGAAGAAAACATTGGCTCCAAAATTTCCACATTTGAAGAAAACTATAACTCCATAAGAAGTTCAACACATCACAAATGTAAGAAACATGGAAAAAACAATGACACCTCAGAATCAAATTGCTTAAAACCAGTGATAAAGCAGAGAAAAGAGACATATACAAAGAAACAAATGTGCTTGAGAGTAACAAACAAACAAAAAGACAAGGAACACATTGAATTTCTCACTGAAAACACAAGAGAGAAATCAATGAAATCGCAACATTAAAATATTTGGAAAATAAAAAATGTCAACCTATTAAATAGAATTCTGTAGTCAAAGAAATATATGTAAAAATCAAAGCCAAAATGATGACCTTCTCAGACATACAAAAGCTAAATAATTCATCACCAATACCACCAACTACATGAAATGTTAAAGAAAAAGTATTTCAAGAAGGAAATATCAGATGGAAATCTGGATCTAAAGAAAGGACAGAAGCGCATTAGAAATGGTAACTAAATAGGTAAACACATAAAAGTTTTTTCTTATTATTTCAATCTCATTTAAAGATAATTGACTGTTGAGTTAAAAAATAATGTAGTGTAGAGTTTATAACACATATAAAAGTAAAATGCATGACAAAACTGGTACAAAGGACTGTACAGGAGAAATGCAAGTGTGCTATTATAAGGTGCTTACAGTACATGTGAAGTGGTATAACCCTCAAAGTCAGACTGTAAGTTAAAGATTTATATTATAAATCTTAACACAACCACCAAAATAACAGTTATAGCTTATAAATCAATAAATGAACTATAACAAAATCATAAAAATATTCAATAAAGTCAAAGATGGCAGAATTAAAGGAAACAATATAAGATGACAAGTTTAAATATAACAATATTAATAATCACCTTAAATGTAAATAACCTATTTTCCTCAAAAATCTCAAAAACATTATGTTGTGTGAAAGAAGTCGGTTACAAAAGGCCACTTATTGTATCCATCATAATGAAATGTCCAGAATAGTCAAATCCATAGCAACAGAAAATATATTAGTGGTTACCAGGGGCTGGAAGGAAGGTGAAATGAGGAGACTAATGGGTACAGAGTTTCTTTTTGGGGTGATGGAAATATTCTGAATGGGAGTTTGGATAGTAGTAATAATGGCACAAATTTGTGAACATATTAAAAACAACTAAACTGTACCCTTTAAAAGTGTGAATTTTAGATCCATCCCTGCTAGATTTGCTCCTAAAAGGTTTGGCCATCTGACTTACTTTGGCCAATAAAATTTAAGTAGAAATTATGTATACCACTCCCTAGGGGATGCTTTAAGGTATTTCAACTAGATCTCTTTTCTGTCTGTCATGAGTCTGATTTATCCCAGATAGATGCCGGCTGCGGTCACAGAACAAAGCAGAGTAAAGCAAAGATGTATCCAACCTACTAATTGAGATGAATGTAAATGTGAGCAAAAAATAAAACTTTAATTAAAAAAAAATAAAATGGTTTAAATAACCCAATTAAAAGACAAAGATTGTCAGATTGTATTTTTAAAAGCAAAACCCAACTAAATGCTACTAACAGACAAACTCCAAAGATTTTTTCTAGGTATGATGGCTCACACATGTAATCCAAACATTTTAGGAGGCTGAGGTGAGAGGATTGCTTGAATCCGGGAGTTCAAGAACAGCCTGGGCAACATAGTGGGACCCCATCTCTTAAAAAAAAATGAAATTTTGTAGTCCCAGCTACTTGGGAGGCTGAGATGGAAGAACTGCTTGAGTCTGGGAGATGAAGGCTGCAGTGAGCCATGATCATACCATTGCACTCCAGCCTGGGTGACAGAGTGCAACCCTGTCTCAAACAAAAAAAGGTAAACAAAAAAAAATAGAATACAAGCAAAAGGCTGGGAAAATATATAAGATGTTAACACTATTCAAAAGGAAGCTAGAGTGACTATATTAGTATAAGATAAAGTAGATTTCCAAGCAAACAACATTACCAAAGATAAAGAAGGTCATTTTACAAGAGGATATAACAATCCTAAATGTTTATATACCTAAAAGAGAACTTCAAATTACATGAAAGACAGAATTTAAAAAGAAATAGATAAATCCACAATTATAATTTGAAGTTACTGCTCTTCTCTCAATATCTGATATGTAAACAGAAAGCCAACAAAGATATACAAACAATAGTCACCCCTTATCCACAGTTTCACTTGCCATGGTTTCTTTTTTTCTTTTTTTTTTGGAGACAAAGTCTCGCTCTGTCACCCAGGCTAGAGTGCAGAGTGCAGAGGCGCGATCTCTGCTCACTGCAATCTCTGTCTCCTGGGTTCAAACAGTTCTCCTGCCTCACCCTCTGGAGTAGCTGGGATTACAGGCGCCCGCCACCATGCCCAGCTAATTGTTGTATTTTTAGTAGAGACAGGGTTTTGCCATGTTGGCCAGGTTGGTCTTGAACTCCTGATCTCAGGTGATCCGCCCACCTTGGCCTCCCAAAATGCTAAGATTACAGGCATGAGCCACCGGGCCCAGCGAATCATGGTTTCAATTATGCACAATCAACTGTAGTCCAAAAATATTAAACAGAAAGTTCCAGAAGTAAATAATTCAAAAGTTTTAAATTGTGTAGTATTCTGAGCAGCACGATGAAATCTCATGCCATGCTACTCCGTCCTGCCTGGGAAGTGAATCATCCCCTTGCCCAGTGTACCCATGCTGTATGTGCTACCAGCCGGCTAATATTTAGTAACCATCTGAGTCAGTTATCAGATATACTATTGCGATATCACAGTGATTGCATTCAACCCACCCTTATTTTACTTAATGACGGCCCCAAACCACAAAAGTAGTGATGCTGGCAATTTGAATATGTCAAAGGGAAGCTGTTAAAGTGCTTCCTTCAAGTGAGAAGGTGAAAGTTCTCTCTCTACTTAATAAGGAAACAAAATTGAATGCCGAGGCTGCTAAGATTTGTGGTAAGAATAAATCTTCTATCTGTGAAACTGTGAAAGAAAAATAAATTTATACTGATTTTATTCTTGCACTTCAAACTACAAAAGTTATGGTCACAATGTATGATAAATGCTTATTTAAGATGAAAACAGCATTAAATTTGTGAGTAGAAGTCATGAACAGAAATACGTTTCAGTTGATGACAATGAGGTCTGAAACTATCCACAGTTTCAGGTATCTCCTGGGTGTCTTGGAAAGTATCCCGCACACATAACGGGGGACTACTATATAGCACTAAATGACTTTATTAGAAAAGAAAGGTCACACAGACATTACAAGGTGACAACATATTACCGATAAAGGTCAAGGACTTTTGAAGACAACTTCATATCCATTTCCCTCATGAACATAGATGCAAATACATTCAACTCTCCGTATCCTTCAGGGATTGGTTCCCTGATACCAAAGATACCAAAGATACCAAAATGTGTGGGTGGTGACGTCCTTAGATCAAATGGTATAGTATTTGCATATGACCTATGCACATCCTCCTTATATTTTAAATCAGCTCTAGATGACTTTTAGTACCTAATACAATGTAAACATTATATAATAGTTATATGTATTTTTTATTTGTATTATTTTTATTGTTGTATGTTATTTCTTATTTTAAAACATATTTGCCATCTGTGGTTCTGCAAATGCAGAACTTGTGGATATGGAGGGCAGACTGTATCACAAACAAAATTTTAGCAAATTGAATCCAATACTTTACAAAGAAAAGATATAATGATGAAGTGGGGTTTATCCTAAGAATGTAAAGTCCGTTTAACATTGAAAAATCAATGTAATTTGCCATATTATCAGACTGAAAGAAGAAAACCATTAATGATCATTTCAGTAGAGGCAAAAAAAGCATTTGACAAAATCCAAAATCTGTTTTACATAAATTCTCAGCAAACAAGAAATAGAAAGAGGTGTCAAGTGCAATAGCTAATGCCGGTAATGCCAGCCTTTGGGAGGCAGAGGCAGGAGGATCACTTGAGCCCAGGAGTTTAAGACCAGCCTGGGCAACATGGCAAAACCCCGTCTCTACAAAAAAGTACAAAAGTTAGCCAGGCATGATGGCACGTGCCTGTAATCCCAGGAGGCAGGGCTTGGAGAATCACTTGAGCCCAGGAGAAGGCTACAGCAAACCCTGATTGTGCCACTGCACTACAGCAGCCTAAGTGACAGAGCAAGACCCCCATGTCTAAAAGAAAGAAAGAAGGAAATGGAGAAAGAAAGAAATGGAAAGCAGCTGGTCACAGTGGTTCACGCCTGTAATCCCAGCACTTTGGGAACCCAAGTCCTTGAAGCCAGGAGTTTGAGATTAATCTAGGCAACGAAGCAAGACCCGCTCTCTACAAAAATATTTTTTAAAAAAAATTAACCAAGTGTAGTGGTGCATGCATGTAATTCTAGCTACTCAGGAGGCTGAGGTGGAAGGATCACTTGAGCCCAGGAGACCAAGGCAGCAGCAAGCCATGATTATGCCACTGCATTCCAGCCTTGGTGACAAAGCAAGACCTTCTCTCACAAAAAAAAAAAAAAAAAAAAGGAACTTCCTCAATCTGACAAAGGCCATATCCAAAAAATACAGTTAACATGAAGCTTAATGCTTTCTTCTTAAGATCAGAAAAAGAACAGGTATGTCTGTTCACCACTTCCATTCAAATTTATACAGGAGGTTCCCAGTTAGTAGCAATGGTTAAGAAAATAAATAAAAGGCATCCAGATTAGAAAGAAGCAAAAGTGCTCTTATTCACAGATGATAGGCTCATCTACATAGAAAATCTAACGGAATCTAGACAAAAACCAAAAAAAACTACCAAAACAATAACTGAGTTTAGCAAAGCTGCAGGATACATGAATCAATATAAGAAAAACAACTGTAGAGCCAGGCACAGTGGCTCAGGCCTGTAATCCCAGCACTTTGGGAGGCCGAGGTAGGCAAATCACTTGAGGTCAGGAGTTCGAGACCAGTCTGGCCAACATGGTGAAACCCCATCTCTACTAAAAATACAAAAATTAGCCATCATAGTGGCGCATGCCTATAATCCTAGCTACTCAGGAGGCTGAGGGAGAAGAATTGCTTCAACTCAGGAGGCAGAGGTCACAGTGAGCAGAGATCACACCACTGCACTCCAGCCTGAGTGAGTGAGGCCCCATTTCAAAAAAACAAAAAAAGAAATACAATTGTATTTTCTTTTTAACACAGAAGGTGTTGACAATTGTAGTTCCATATGCCAGCAATGAACAATTAAAAATGAAGTTTACAAAAACAATACCATTGACAAATAATAATTGAGAAATACATTGTGTTCATGGGGAGGAAGGCAATATTGTTAGAGATTTAATGCAATCCCAACCAAAATTTCAGCAGGCGTTTTTGTAGAAATTAACAACTTGATTGTAAAATTCATTTGGAGATGCCAAGGACCAAAAATAGGCCAAAAAAAGAACAACAGTGGAGGCCTAACACTATCTGATTTCAAGACTCAGTATAAGCCTACAATAATCAAGGCAGTATAGTGCTAGTATTAAGATAGACATGTAGACCAACGGAACAGAATAGAGCCCAGAAATAGACTCATACACATATAGACAACTGATATCTGACAAAAATGCAAAAGTAATTAAGTAAAGAAAGAACAGTCATTTCAATAAATGGTACAGGAATAATTAGATGTCCATATTCAAAAAATGAACTCCAAATGTATCACAGAGCTAAATGTCAAACTTAAAACTATAAAACGTTCAGAAAAAAAAATAGAGAAACGGTATAATCTTGGATCACGAAAAGCACAATCCATAAAAGAACAATTTGAAATTGTAACTTAATCAAAATTTAAAATTTCTGTTCTTTAGTGGCACGAGAGAGATGGCACAGTTGAACACTGGGCAGCACTGCCAGATTTTCTTTAATTTGTGTGTGATACTCAGGAATATTCTGCCTTGAACACAAAAGCTGGCGGCAGTCTCACGGTTGTCCTGAGATGACTGTAATCAATGACAGACTGAAGACATAAACATAAATTTTACCCATGCTCATTCAAGGACCGTGTTGAAAAACTTGTGGCAGTTATACATCCTTACTGTGAGAATAATTTTTGCCTGAGACACCATCATCAGTCAGATCACAAGTGTGAAAAACTGGAAATCCCAAAGCCTTACATGACTGCCACTCAGTAACTTGTTAAAGACATTGATTCCAAAACAGGAGAGACAGCAAGCAAACAAGGGAAAGGTGACAAAAAATAGTGAAACAGCTGCAAAGGAATTGCATTGAAATTGAGGATATATGCTGATGGAGATATATCACTGCCACAGGAAGAAACTATTTGCTTTCAAGTTCTCTTACCTAAGGGGAGCAAAGAGAAGGGCAAACCAATGTTCTTTTCCATGGATGAAGCATCAGAAAGGTCACAAACTTTGCCACTTCTCTGGCCAGTCTTAAAGATGACAATAGGCTGGGCACGGTGGCTGACATCTGTAATCCTGGCACTTTGGGAGGCCGAGGAGGGCGGATCACAAGGTCAGGAGTTTGAGACCAGCCTGGCCAACATAGAGAAACCCCGTCTCTACTAAAAATACAAAATATTAGCTGGGCGTGGTGGCGGGCACCTGTAATCCTAGCTACTTGGGAGGCTAAGGGAGAAGAATTGCTTGAACCCAGGAGGCAGACACTGCAGTGAGCAGAGATCGCACCACTGCACTCCAGCCTGGGAGACATGTGAGACTCCATCTCAAAAAAAAAAAAAAAAAAAAAAAAGACACTAACAGGCCAGGCACAGTGGCTCACACCTGTAATCCTGACATGTTGGGAGGCCGAGGCAGGAGGATCACTTGAGCCCAGGAGTTTGAGACCAGCCTGGGTAATACAGTGAGACCTCGTCTCCATTTTATTTAAAAAAAAAAGAAAAAAAATTAACAGCTAAGAAATTAAGGTTGTGTCACATTACTTCAGGAGAAGCCTTATCCTTAGAACTTACTTTGGAAACCTGGATTGCTAAATTGGATTGTCCTTTATAAAATGGTGGAAATAAAATCTTGGAATATCTTAATAATGAATGATAATTTTGTAAAAATGTTGAATCTTACTTGGAATAGTCATTCAAGGATTCGGGCCAGAAATCACAAGGAAAATTCTACATACATGGTTAAGTCAATTTCTTTTACTACAATTTCTTTTTTTAATTCTTAAAAGTTGCTTTTTAACTTATTTCCACTGATGTCGTATTTTACATTATCATCTTTTTTTTTTTTTTTTTTAAATGAGACGGACTCTTACTCCATAGCCCAAGCTGGAGTGCAGTGGCATGATCTCAGCTCACTGCAACCTCCACCTCCCACGCTCAAGCAATTTCCTGCCTCAGCCTCCCGAGTAGCTGGAAGTACAGGCACGCGCCACCACGCCCAGCTAATTTTTTTTTTTTAAATTTTAGTAAAGATGAGGTTTCACCATGTTGCCGAAGGTGGTCTCGAACTCCTGAGATTGGGCAATCCGCCCACCTCAGCCTCCCAAAGTACTGGGATTACAGGCGTGAGACACAGCGCCCGGTCTACATTATCAGCTTTCTATTAAATTGGAGTGTTTGTGTTTTAACTATGTGCTGATCCTCAATTATTTGCAAATTATTATAATTAATTAGCTTTCATTAGGTTATGCTGCAGTTAACAACAACAAAGGTGCATTTCCTGTTGAGTATTGTCAGCTGTTGACTGGCTGTAGCACTGCTCCAAGTCATCTTCACTCCAGGATCAAAAGTGAAGGAAAGTCCCTTTTGGGACACTGTCATTCTTTTGGCAGAGGAAGAAAGAGATGAAAGAAACTTCAGTTTTCTCTTATAAGACACATGTACCATATTTGCTTTAAGCAACTTATAAGGCCATGCCTAGCATCATGGGGGCCAGAAAGTACAGCCTCGCTGTCTACCTACATCATGATGTATAAATTGATGTATATACATGAATTGTAGGAACTTACAGATCATATTCATTCAATCTCCTAATTCTTGCATGAAGAATGTTAGGCCTAGGATGAGAAAATGATTTTCTTGATATCACTTAACTGCATTGGGGCATATTTCTGATAAAGACCCACTTCCAGTAGGATTCATCTTTTTTGTTTGTATGAATGTGTTACAAATGAGAAGAAAGATGGGATGGCTCAACTTCATTACGGTCCGTGTATAAATACCAAAGCAAAACACTTGCTGAAAGTAACTACATTTTACCAACAAATTCAGATAAATGCTCTTGACTGATGTTTTCTATTGACACCCAGAAAATACTACTATAAGCAGAACAGAAACTATTTCTTTTTCTTCTTTTTTTTTGAGACAGAGTCTCGCTCTGTCGCCCAGGCTGGAGTGCAGTGGCAGGATCTCCGCTCACTGCAAGCTCCACCTCCAACAGAAACTATTTCTATTTATCCTTTGTCTCTTTTCTATTCTAATTGTCATGGACACGTATAGTGGCTTTAGATTTACTTAAAGGAGTAAACTTGGAGTGCTCAAAGATAAATAAAATAAGATAAAACTTCTGCTTTTTGAAAGACACTTTTAAGAGAATGGTAAGCTGCCAGCTGGGGGAAGAATTTGAAAGTCATGTGCTTGATACAAGACTTTTACCCTAAACTTATAAAGAACTCTCCAAACATAGTAATAAGAAAGCAAATAATCAAATTTTTTTTAAAAAATCAAAGAATATATACAGATGACAAATAAACACATAAAAAGATGCTCAAAACCAATAGAGAAATGCAAATTAAAACCAGAGATACTAATACCTAATAAAATGGCTTAAACTAAAAAGACTGATCATACCAAGTGTTGACAAGGATGTAGAAGAACTGGTAATTTCATACACTGCTGGCGGGATATCAAAAAGTACAGGCCCTTTGAAAAACAGTTTGGCAGTTAAACATATACCTACCATATGATCCAGTCATTCCATTCCAAGAGAAATGAAAGCATACATCCATGCAAAGGCTTAAACACAAATGTTTATGGCATTTAATAGCAACAGGTGAGTGAATAAACTATGATATTTCCACATGAGGGAATACTATAAAAAGGAATCAACTATCAATATGTGCTATAACATGACTTTCAAAATTATGCTGAGTGAAATAATCCATACCAAAAAAACTACATATTGTATGATTCCATTTCTACAAAATTCTAGAAAATGCAAACTACAGTGGCTGCCTGGGGACGGCGACGGGGATAATGGAGATGTTCATTTTCTTGATTTTGGTGACAATTTCACAGGTGTATACATATGTCAGAATGTATCAAATTGTACAGTTTAAGTACGCATAGTTGATTACAACAATACATCAAAAAACCCGTTAAAAGTTATTTTTGTTATGATTTTAAGCCAGTAGCATTATATAGCTTGACTGAGCACAAAAGGGTGATCTTCCATATGTATATAATGTATATATTATATTATACATTATATATATCATATGATATATGATATATATGATATATCATATATATCATATATCATATCATGATATATCATATATCATATATGATATATGATATATCATATATCATATATCATATATCATCATATATATGACATATATCATAATTATAATTATATTATAATTCAACAAAAATATTATATATAACATATATTATATTATATGATTGAAATACACAATAATATATATTATATTATAATATAATAATATAATATAATATAATCATATTAAAATATAATATGATATATGTTATATATAACATATTATAAAGTATATTATATGTTTTGTATATTATATATTATAATATAATCTATTATAATATATATTATATATATATAAATAAATATATAAAAGAGATGATGCCCTAAAGAGCCTCTGACAATAACATGGTAAGGAAACAAACAGAGTCCGGAATATGCATTCCTAGCAGAGCAGAAAACTATTCTATTTAATACCATTAGGAGAAAAGGGTATTTTGCTTTCTATGAATAATTTATGAAAAGATTTTGCACTCTAAACCACAAATCAGATATCTATACTGGATTAAATTATTTTATGCTTTTACCAAAGGAGACTGTTCAGAGAGTTTAAAATTATAAAGTTATAGTTTCATTTACTTTTTAAAAAATTGATACAATTCAAGAAGGATTTAGGGAATTTGCTATATTAAGAAAACAAATCTCTAAAGCTATTTGAGCCAGAAGAAAATGTTAGTCTCTTTTAAGACCAATCTCCCCCCAAAAAAGACGAACACTTCTGTAAATAACTTTGACAAATAAGAAACCAAAAAATAGAAAAAAAAATTCTAGTGTAAGTAAATATGAATGGCTGGATTTGTATAATTGGAGAGAAAAAAGCCAAGCAACCTCACTCACCTATTCTGTTCTTCCAGTTTAGCCAGGAGTTCTAAGTCGTCTGGACTCAACTGTGATGGGGAAGATGGTGAAAGGGCTGGTGTTGATAGTGTGGTAGATGAGGATGTGGTATGTAATGAAGCAGATGGACTTGCCACCTGACTGGCCATCTGACTGACTGTATGCGATACTGTGTTCTTCACCCATGAGAGAGTAGAGCTCAGCTTTTCTGCAACTTTGTCTGTCGCCACCTAAGGACAAAAATAAAAGTTGCATATACTTTAGTTACACTGTATTCATTACCGAGAACTTAATAATTCTGTTAGGATTTACTTAATAACCATCATCAGAATATTCTCTTTGAGGAAGTAAAGGTAAAACCTGTTTTAGCAACAATACCCTAATATCCAGCTTTTGCAAACTGTTTACTTCAGTTCTGCAGCATGAACAAATCAGAACAGTGTTCCAAACTGAGACCCATCAGGAGTGACAAAAATCAACCAGCATGTTTCAAAAATGAAAAAGAGCAAAAATATCAAATTAAAGATATGCTGTCTAATGAAATTTTTGTTATTTTAAAAATACATCCTACATGTATGTATGTATATGGGTGTATTGAGTGAGGATGTAAAATGTATTCTTGGGGTTTTAGTCAAAAACATATGCAAGTCAAGGAATTAAAACATGTCCATTAGATGATCAGGGAAATCCTGTAACATGACTAACAATTCAACAAAAACTGGGTGTATTTAGCATAAATAAAATGTAGTGAGGCCCTTGATTGATCTCTCTTCAAACCACTAAAGAGTGTTGTTATAGAAGAGGGACTAGCACCACAGGAACAAAATTATGGTAAATGGCTGGGTTAATAGAATGAGAGGGGTTCAAGGTAGAATTTCTAATAGTTGGCTTATTCAGAAATAGAATGGGATGCCTAGGAAAGAGTAGTACATTCTCTACCAATAGCTACGTTAATGTGGCAATTGTAAAAGCCAAATGTCAAGCGTTGGTTAAGGGTTAAGTTTCTGTTTTAGGTGGCTAACCAGGAAGAAAAAAGCCTTTAAGATTCCTCTCTTTTCTAAGATTCAGTGAATTATGCATATGCTCACGTATTTGTCATAAACCATGCCAACCTCCTAAGCAGATATGTATACAACAAATTCAGCTGAAAAAGAAAATGTACATACTGTTCAAAGCTAACACTGGTTTATATATGGGAATCCATACGAACATATGTACGCAAAAAAAAAAAAAAATCCTGTCCAGATCCTGGTAGTAGGTACCACTCTCCTCATTGGTTACCCAAGCATTTCCTCCTACCCTCAATATATACATGGCTTTTTCTCTGTCTCCACTTCCTCCACTTCAATTAGCAGGAAAATTCCATGTACGGAAAGGATAAAATGGAAAAGCAATTCTAAGGACATAGTTAAGCCACTTAACCTGAGGATGGAGCATCTAAAAGGACAAAGATTCCATTACAAGTGCTGAATAGGGGCAAGAGTTTTATTAAACTCAAGATGCCTCTCATTTTCTTTCCATTTGCCAATAATTTTCCCCTTTTAGAACTTACTTCCTTTAGAAATGATATTATAGAAAGGATCAGTGGGCTGTTACCGTTGAGAGACGAATCCCAAGAAAGAAAAGTTGAATGGCATAAGAGACCTAAGAAAGAGAAGCATGAGGTGATCATTTATGCCTGCTTCCAGGCAAAAGAAGTCCTTCCTGTCAACTCATAGATGAAAACAGCTCATCAGGGCAAAAGGCCATATAGGAACCAAATAATAATTTAGCCAAAACTTTATTTGTGCCACGAAATGACAGAAGCCATAGTAGGCACCAAGATAGCCTACTGTGTGATTTGTTATCCTATCGATCTTAGGATAACAACTATAAACTCAATTGTGAAAATGGCACAAATTCGCATCCCCAAAGCACACTCTAATATTTAAAAAGAGAAAACCTAATGTATAAAATTTACAGAAAAATGGAAGAAAACCTAATGTATAAAATTTATAGAAAAATGGTACACTTTACCAATACATTAATTTCAAATATACTTACAATTTTCAATAATTAATGCTTTACATTTTCATTATATTAAACTCCCCTACTCAGTAAGTTAATTGCTGCAAAAGCAAAAGACACCTATTAATTGCTTTATTAAAAGAAATTTATATCATACCCCTTCTGCACACTGTAGCAACAGGCTTCGATTTAAAGAGTCTGAAATAATCAAAAGCACAATTCTGACATGCTTTAGACCTCACTGAAATGGAATTCAGCCTATAACTACTAAAGACTCAACTTCAAGTTTTAAGTTCTTAAATACAGTTAGAGTATTTAATTGCATCTGCAATTTAATAAAGTTTAATATTCATAGAATCTAGAAATCCCACAGGGCTAAATTATTTTTTCATATATCATCATGTACTATTTTTCCTTTAATTTTACTTTTCCAAACTTCCACTCTGCCACCTCTCAATCTCTTTTCCTCAACCTAGGGTAAATTGAGGTCACATAAATAAATATAAACAAATCTGACAATGCAAATATGTCACAAAGTTCCTGTCTATCTCATAGAGTTGTTATGCATTTATTTTAAAAAGTGAACATACTGGCCGGGCACGGTGGCTCACACCTGTAATCCCAACACTTTGAGAGGCCAATGCAGGCAGATCACCCTGAGGTCAGGAGTTCAAGACCAGCTTGGCCAACATGGCAAAACCCTGCGTCTACTAAAAATACAAAAATTAGCTGGGCATGGTGGCAGGCGCCTGTAATCCCAGCTACTCATGAGTCTGAGGCAGGAGAATCACTTGAACCCGAGAGGCAGAGGTTGCAATGCACCAAGATCACGCCACTGCACTCCAGCCTGAGCGACAAAAGCAAAACTCCGTCTCAAAAAAAAAAAAAAAAAAGCGAACACACTTTGAAAATGCTAAAACCATCATTAAAAAGGCTTAGTAATCACACACAAAAGGCCACATATTGTATGATTCCATTCACATAAAAGTTCCGAACAGGCAAATCCAGAAGTAGATTAGTAATTTCCAGGGCCTGGGAAAAGGGATGGAAAATGACTACTAATGGGTACAGGATTTCTTTATGGGGTGATGAAAATAATCTGGGATTGGTCAGTGGTGAAGGTTGCACAACCTTGTGAATATAATAAATGCCACTGAATTATACACTTTAAAAGGGGCAAATTTATGGTATATAAATTATATCTCAATTTTTTAAGTGTAGTAAAAGCGTTATATACTATTACAATAGTTGAATACAATCTCCCATGAGAAACAGACATGATTATATCACTTTATATTTTATTAAAAGGATGCTCTTAACTTCCCTAAAATAGATCCATTTTTAAAGATTCTGATTTTAGATCAAAAATCATGAGGGAGAAAAGGCCATGGCTATGGTTAATTACTTCCTGAATCATACTGTGAAACTGAATCACATTTCTAGAGTATAATATTCCCCCCTGGGTAAAGGGTACTATTGTGGGTAAAGAGGAACTATGAGTATGGGTACCTGTGCCATCACTGAGAGTCAAAAACCCAACAGATCTTTAAATGTCAAAAGTCAAGTTACCTTTAAAAAAAAAAAAAGGGCAGTGCGGCAGAACACATTTCATAATGTCAGGACTTCAGCTATATACAGATGTCACAAAGATTCACCAATCATTTTGCAGTTCTATCTTTTTACCCTTCCTTAGAGCCAGGGAATATTTCCTAATACTTTTTCATATCTGTTTACTGAATGAACGCATGAGATGATTTTAAAATATAGTTACCATTAGTGTACATACAGCTTGCTTATATAAACATTTCACTATCTATTATCATTTTACAATCTTCCTTCAAAAAGTACAGGAACCAGAGACAAGTAGCTTTTAACACAGAAGCTCAAACACTTTCAAGAGCTATTGAGGACTAAGAGACTTTTCCACCACCACATCACAATGCAAAACTGCTTTATTTTCCGTCTCTTATTAGCTTCTCCAAAGTACCTGCTGTTTATCCCCACCCCTCTAATCTGTGTTACACTCATTTTTATCTCCGCTTTTTCTTTTCTTTTCTGGTTTCTTGTCTCTTGACAATTTTCTTACACTCTTTGATTCTCACAAAGCTGGCCATTATGAGGGACTGCCAACCAGACATCTCATGTTCCTTCCTTGAGATGAGTGGACCAAAGACACACAGGTCAAGATTTTGGTTTTATTTTTTATTGGGCTCACTTTTACTATGTCAGATATACATATGTGTGTATGTGTGTGTCTGTATACATGTATGTATAAAATCAACTAATATTTACTGAGTATTCTGTGTAAGTCACTATGCAAAGCATGGAGACTGCTATAATTAAAGATAGTACCTTACCCTGTCATTATTCCTGTATTTCTTATACTCATATGGAAAAGTATCTAAAATAGTATCCCTATCACTCCCTTCAGTATCTTTGTTAATTGTATGGCAGTCTTAGACTTAGTACTGAAAGCCAGTATAACAGTTTCCACGTGGTATGGTTTTTAGGGACTCTGATACGAAATTTTGACCAGCCTTCTGCGCTACCTAAACTCTACGTAGATTCCATGCAACTCCCACTGTATGGTGCCAGAGGTTTGGAAACAAAGTTTCAAAAAGGAGGGGAATATATCAGCAAACACTTTTTCAGCATTTAAATCGCACCAGGTACTGTTGTAAACACTTTATATGTATTAAATCTATTTAATTATTGAAATGCTATAAAGTAGGTATTACTGTTTTCCACATTTTACAAGTGAAGAAATGATGACACAAAAATGCTATACAACTTACATAAGGTCACAAAGCTAATAAAAGTCAAACACAGGCAATCTGGTTGGAGATTCCTTGCTCTTAACCACTATCAAGAATGAGCAAGACCAAAGGTTGGCAATGGATGTGGTCACTAATGACTTCAGTGAGTCCATTTCACCAAAAGAAGGCAGAAACCAGATTACAGTAAGTTGAGGAGTATCTGAGAGATACAGAAATAAGAGCTGCAAAATATTCCCATTCCTACCACAATGACCTTTATTTTTGAGATTTCTTGAATCAGACTAATTCCTAAAGCCTGGAGATTCCAGAAGGATAGTCAGGATATTATTACATAACAAACCCTATTTTCGAAAAAGGCCTTCAAACAGACAGTAGCTTCATTTGATTTTATTTTAAAAAGAAAAAAAAACTGGTACAATTCAGAAAACTGGGCTGATGGGGTTATTCTTTGTCACTGTGGAGTTAGCTTGTTTTATAATATAAAGGCTGATCCGACAACTCAGTATTTTATTTTTTTAGGACTTTTCACATTATTTCATATTAACTCATTTTAGTGCTCATTCATAATTCTATAAAGTAGGTAATGTCTCCATTTTAGAGATAAGAAATCAAAGATTCAGCTCATTTAAAAGACCTCTTAAATCACAATGGATTGAAGACCTAAATAATAGAACTAAAACTATAAAACTTAGAAGAAAACATAAGGGAAAAACTTCATGACAATGATTTGGCAATGATTCCTTAGACTAACACAAAAAGCACAGGCAACAAAAGGAAAAAAAAGATAAATTGGACTCCATCAAAATTAAAAACTTTTGTGTATCAACAGAGTAAAAATAACCCAGAAAAATGAAAGCAAATATTTGTAAATCATATAGCTGTATGGGTTTAATATCTAGAATATATAAAGAACTCCTACAAATTAATAACACACAAAAAAAACAAATAATCTGATTAAAAGATGAGCAAAGGATGTGAACAGACATTTCCCCAAAGAAGATATATAAATGGCCAATAATCACAGGGGCTTTTGAAAATACGTTCAACATTACTAATTTTTTTAAGAGATGAGGTCTTGCTATATTGCCCAGGCTGGTCTTGAACTCCTGGCCTCAAGCAATCCTCCTGCTTCAGCCTCCTGAGTAGCTGGTACTATAGGCACGAGCCACTGTGCTCAGCTAACATCATCAATCACTAATAAAATGCAAATCAGCCAGGCACGGTAGCTCATGCCTGTAATCCCAGCACTTTGGGAGGCTGAAGCAGGTGGATCACCTGAGGTCAGGAGTTCGAGACCAGCCTGGCCAACATGGAGAAACCCCATCTCTACTAAAAATACAAAAATTAGCTGGGTGTGGTGGCGGGTCCCTGTAATCTCAGCTACTCAGGAGGCTGAGGCAGGAGAATCGCTTGAACCCAGGAGGTGGAGGTTGCAGTGAGCCAAGACAGTGCCATTGCACTCCAGCCTGGGCGACAAGACCAAAACTCTGTCTCAAAAAAAAAAATTAAATTAAAATTAAATAAAATGCAAATCAAAACCACAATGAGATATCATTTCACACACATTTTGATGGCTATTATCAAAAAGGAAAATAACAAGTGTTGACATTGTTAATGGAAATATAAATGGCACAGCTGCTGTGGAAAACACTATGGCAGTTCCTCAAAAAATTTAACACAGAATTATAAGATCCAGCAATTCCACTTCTGGGTATTTATCCAAAGAACTGAAACAAGGACTTAGACATTTATATACCCATATTCATAGCAGCATTATTCACAATAGCCAAAAGGGATAAACAACCAAGTGTACATCAATGGATTAATGGATAAACAAAATGTGCTATCTCTATACAATGGACTATTATTCAGCCTTAAAAAGGAAGGAGGGCCAAGCGTGATGGCTCACGCCTGTAATCCCAGCACTTTGGGAGGCTGAGGTGGGCGGATCACCTGAGGTCAGGAGTTCGAGACCAGTTTGGCCAACATGGCAAAACCCCGTGTCTACTAAAAATACAAAAATTAGCTGGGCATGGTGGCGAGTGCCTGTAATCCCAGCTTTTTGGGAGGTTGAGGCAAGAGAATCGCTTGAACCCAGGAGGCGGAGGTTGCAGTGTACCAAGATCGTGCCACTGCACTCCAGCCTGGCGACAGAGCAAGACTCCATCTCAAAAAAAAAAGGGAAGGAAATTCTGACATACCACAACATGAACACACCCTGAGGACATTATACGAAGTGAAAAAAGCCAGCCATAAAATGACAAATATTGTGTGATTCCACTTTTATGAGACAGTCAAATCCACAGAGACAGAAAGTAAAATGGTGGTTGCCATGGGAAGAGGAAATAGGGAGTTATTGATTAGTGGCCACAGAGTTTCTTTGGAAAGATGAAAAAATTATAGAGATGATGGTGATGGTGGTTGTACAACAATATGAATATACTTAATTATAGACTTAAAATGGTTAAAACTGTAAATTTTGTTATGAATATTTTATCACAATGAAATCTGGGGGAAAAAATTACCCCTTTCATTCTTGACATTAGTAATTTGTGTCTTCTCTCTTTTGTTCTTGGTTACCCTGGCTAGAGGTCCGTCACTTTCAATGACCTTTTAAAAGAAACAGTTTTTCTTTCATTAATTTTGTAATTGTTTTCCTGTTTTCTATTTCACTGATTTCTACTAATTTTTATTATTTATTTTATTCTGCTTGCTTTAGGTTTGTATTGCTCTTCTATCTCTAGTTCCCTAAAGTAGAAGCTTAATCACTGATTTTTGAATCTTTTTTTCTACTATATGATTCAATATAAATCAAACTCTAAGCACTGCTTTTGCTGCTTTTCATTTTCCTTCAGTTCAAAATATTTTTAGTTTGAGACTTCAACTCATGTGTTACTTAGAAGTGTGTTTTTTAATTCCCAAGTATTTTCAGATTTTCCAAATATCTTTCTAACTATACAACACAAGTTGTATAGATAATTGTTAGTGATCTCTAACTTAATTCCACCGTGGTCTGAGAATACAAGTTAAGATGTGTTTTATGTCCCAGAATGTGGTTAATCTTGGCGAATGCTCCATGAGTTTGAGAAAAATGTGTTTTTTGCTGTTGTTGGATGAAGCAGTCTCTATATATCAATTAAATCCAGTTGATAAATGGTGCTATTCAGCTATAGCCTAACTGATTTTCTGTCTGCTACACTATAAATTACTGAGAGGTGTTGAGGCATCCAACTATAATAGTGAATTTGTCTATTACTCCTTACATTGCTATTGGTTTTTGCCACACAGACTATTTTGTCTTCTTTGAGAACGGACCCGTTTATCATTATGTAATGCCTGTCTTTATCCCTGATAATTCTCCTTCTTAAGTTTGCTTTGTTTGAAATTAATATAGTTATGCCAAATATCACACACACACACACACACACACACACACACAGAGGACGGCAGACTTGAAGACAATCTGGTGGTTTCTAGAGTGGCTCTGTTTTTGGAGAAGGGGAATTTCTCTTACATTCTTGAAAATACAACTTTGCATTTAAAAGGATGTTTGCATTTTGAGGTGCTTTATAGAGGAAGAGTTTTTCCAAACTATGTAGTGAATCACATCATTAAAAGCTGAAGTCCGTAAGTAAAATTTTTTTTATTACAGCAATTCTCAGACATTATTATACACTGTCAAAAGTAGAAGGTAGAGGAATTTACTTTCCAAACTTGACTAGTCAGGAATCGTTTTTCTCTTTTTTGAGACAGGGTCTTGTCACCCAGGCTGGAGTGCAGTGGTGCAATCATGGCTTGTTGCAGTCTCAACCTCCCGAGCTCAAGCAATCCTCCCACCTCAGCCTCCTGAGTAGCTGGGACCACAGGCACACAACTACCATGCCAGGCTAATTTTTTTTTTTTTTTTGGTAGAGACAGGGTTTCACCATGTTGCCCAGGCTGGTCTCAAACTCCTGGGGCTCAAGCGATCCACCTGCCTCGGGCTCCAAAAGTGCTAAGATTACAGGCGTGGACCACCCACCCAGCCTTTTTCACTCTTTACTGCAAAACAAATTCTGAGAAATGCTGCTCAGTTGCCAACGGTACTCATTCTTTAAGGTGTTTGTGTGCTCTGTGTCATGTTTCTCTTCACTTCTATGGTACTTCTCGTTTATATTAAATATTGTGACATTCATTAATAATGATAATATTCACTGAGTACTTTCAGATACATTATCACCTCATCTCCACAGTGCTATATGTGCCATATTATGCTTACACTGTTATATTATAAACCATTAGATGTACTACTGCCTCTCAGTACCTTAAGAAATAAAAACAGGCCACGTATGGTGGCTCAGGCCTATAATCCCAACACTTTGGGAGGCAGAGGCAGGAGGATCACTTGAGATCAAGAATTCAAGACCAGCCTGGGCAACATAATGAGACCTCATCTCCACAAAAAAAATTAGCTGGGTGTGGTGGCACAGACCTGTAGTAGAGGCACTTGTGAGGCTGAGGTGGAGGATCACTTGAGCCCAGGAGCATAAAGCTGCAGTGAGCCATGATTATGCCACTGCACTCTAGCCTGGGCAACAGAATGAGAGCTTGTCTGAAAAATAAAACAAAAACATTATTTCATATATATTCCTGTAGGTCAAAGACAGACCATTCATTACTCTTCATGAATCTTCTTGATGACCTGAAAACAAAATTGGTGAATAGTGTTAAACTAAACTTGGCCTAAGGATGCCCATGTACTTGAGTCCTTACATAACAAAGAGCAACCTAACTTAGTTGGCAAACTAACTGAAAGCCTAAGTTGGGTGTACAGTATACTTACGTAATAAATAGCTGAGTCTCAATCAATCACAGCAACCAAGCTTTAGGCAGCCAACACTGAACCCATGTTCTAATAAAGCAAATGCCAAGCTGTAACCAAAAGAGCTGTCTCTTTACCTCGCTTCTGTTTTCTGTCCATAAATGCTGCTTGACCACATTGCAGGTCAGAGTTCTCTGAACTTGTTCTGGTTCTGAAGGCTGTCCGAGTTGTGAATCGTTCTTTGCTCAATTAAACTCTGTTAAATTTAATGTGTCTAAGGCCTTTCCTTTTTACCAGTGAGTACTCAATACTTTCTCAATGACTTTTGATTAATTTTGATTGTTAAATAGCACATTTCAATGAAGGTATCTCCTATTCAAAATTCCCTTTGCAGCTATACACACTAAAAATAACTTTTAAAGTACTGTACTGGCTGGGCACAGTGGCTCACGCCTGAAATCCCAGCACTCTGGGAGGCTGAGGTGGGTGGATCACTTGAGGTCAGGAGCTCGAGATCAGTCTGGCCAACATAGTGAAACCCCGTCTCTACTAAAAATACAAAAATTAGCTGGGTGTAGTGGTGCATGCCTGTAGTCTCAGCTACTTGGGAGGCTGAGGTGGGAGGATGACTTGAGCCCAGGAGGCCAAGGCAGAAGGACTGCTTGTGTCCAGCAGTTCAAGATCAGCCTGGGCAACAGAGCGAGACCCTGTCTCTACAAAAAATTAAAAAGAAAATTAGCCAGGCATGGTGGCGTGGGTCTGTGATCCCAGCTACTTGGGATGCTGAGGCGGGAGGATCGCTTGAGCCTGAGAGGTCAAGGCTGCAGTGAACTGTGATCATACCACTGCAAGACTCTGGTTCAAAAAAAAAAAAAAGTTTTTTTAAAAAAGAAGTATAAGTGAGCAAAACAACCATATATTATTATATATTGTTACCCAATACAAGTAACGGGGGAAAAGCTATAGAATAATTTTTACGACACATTTGTAAAAGTCTGTATTTCCCAAAGATGGCCTATATAGTCCACAGGTTCCACATCCGCAGGTTCTGAACCAACCATGCATCACAAATATTCAAAATATAATAATACAATTAAAAATAATAGATTTTTTTAAAAACAGTACTGTATAACAACTACTTACACAGCATTTACTTTGTATTAGGTATCATAAGTAATCTAGAAATGATTTTAAAGTATACAGGAAGATGTGTGTATATTATATACAAATACTGCACTATTTTATATATGGGATTTAAGCATCCATGGTAGTATGAGGGCAGTGATCTTGGAACCAATCCCCTGCAGATGCAGCAAGAAAACTAATTGTTATCTTAGTTTCCTAGTACTGCTGTTACAAAGTACCACAAACTGGGTGGCTTAAAACAACAGAAATAAGCCGGGTGTGGTGGCTCATGCCTGTAATCCCAGCACTTTGGGAGGCCGAGGCAGGTGGATCACTTGAGATCAGGAGTTTGAGACTAGCCTGGCCAATATGACAAAACTCCGTCTCTACCAAAAATACAAAAATTAGCCGGGCGTGATGTTGGGTGCCTGTAGTCCCAGCTACTTGAGAGGCTGAGACAGGAGAATTGTTTGAACCCGGAAGGCGGAGGTCGCAGTGAGCTGAGATCACGCCACTGCACTCCAGCCTGGGTGACAGAGCCAGACTCCATCTCACCAAAAATAAAATAAAATAAAAACACCCAGAAATGTATTGTCTCACAGTTCTGGAGGCTAGAAGTCCAAAACCAAGTTGTCAGCAGGGTCATTCTCCCTCTAAAACTTGTAGGGAGAATCTTCCCTTGCCTCTTCCTAGCTTTGGGTGGTTTGCCAGTAATGACCAGCATTTCTTGGTTTGCAGTTGCAGCACTTCAAGCACTTGGATCTCAGCCTCCATGATCACATGACATTCTCCCCTCCAGTGACTGTATCTTCCCTAATTACATTTACAACAACCCTGTTTCCAAATAAAGTCACATTCTGAGGTACAAGGGTACTGTGATAGCTGGACTTCAACATATCTTTTTGAAGGACACAATCCAATCTGTAACATGGCCACATTTCCTATCCCACATCTTCCCATAGAGTGGTGAAGTCCACATCCCCTCCCCTTGAGCCCAAGCAAAGCTCGCTGACTGCTTCAACCAAAAGTGGGTACCAAAAGTGATTACTGAGCTTAAGTCTTGGAATCTGGCTACCATGCTTTCAAGAAGCCCAAACTAGCCCACGCAGAGACCACATGGAGAGTACAGGCATTCTCACTAACAGTCCAGCTGAGGTTCCAGCCTCAACCACCAGGCACAAATGTGAACATACCCCCAACTGATTCTAGGCCCTAAGTGAAGAGTCAGCCCCAGACTCTAAGTCTTCCCAGCTGAGACCAAAGACGTGAAGCAGAGACAAGTCCTCTTCATAATCCTCTGTCTAAATTCCTGACCCACAGAATCTAAGCACATACTAAAACGATTATTTGAAGCCATTAAGTTTCATGGTGGTTTGTTACACTGCTACAGTAACTGGAACAATATCACATTATCCCACAAAACAAAATTAAAATATTTAACAGTGCTTGAAATAAAACCAAGAAACTAAAAGTATAGAGTATCAGTAAAGACAGCATACCAGACTTATTTTTATTTTGGGGAGACAGAGGCTTCAAATAATTGAGAAAAAAACATCTTTTCATTTGTCTATAGTGTGCTATGAGTAGGTACAAGGACACTAAGAAAATATAAATAAATATTGGCCAGTCACGGTGGCTCATGGTTGTAATCCCAGCACTCTGGGAGGCCGACGCGGGCAGATCACCTGAGGTCGGGAGTTCGACACCAGCCTGACCAACAGAAGAAACCCAATCTCTACTAAAAATACAAAAATTAGCTGGGCGTGGTGGCGTATATGTGTAATCCCAGCTACTTGGGAGGCTGAGGCAGGAGAATCACTTGAACCCGGGAGGCAGAGGTTGCGGTGAGCCGAGATCGTGCCATTGCACTCTAGCCTGGGCAACAAGAGCGAAACTCTGTCTCAAAAAAAAAAAAAGAAAGAAAGAAAACCTTCATAGCTACTTTATTCTTAATAGCCAAATAGATAGGAGATAGGACAAATAAATTGTATTATAGTCATGATGATAAGGCTTCTTCACTCCTCCAGTAGAGGGCACACTCTTGCAAGCAGCTTTTGTAGCCAGTTGCTTCCTGGGTGTTTTACCACTGGTGCATCTGCCGGCAGTTAACTTTGTACCAGCCATGGTATAGAGCTCTCCTTACTTAACCTCCTCCTTCAGCTGGAGCTCCTAATTTTTAACTTCTTAAAAGGCAACCATTCTACAATATGAACATATAAGCCCGGGCATTCAGAAGCTTTTAATATGGATACTCTAGCACATCTTTAATAATATATACAAAGTTCAGTTTCATCTATTTAACTTTCCAACAGGAGAGACTGCCTTGAATACCTCTATATCCCCAGTATCAAAGATCTTGTCTATCATAAACCAGATGCTCAATAAATGTCTCTGTGGAATAAAGGGTAATTTCTACATATATATATATAGTATCTATAAATATATGTAAATAAATATATATACCTAGTTAAGCAGGAGAGTACTAACTACTGAATATGAGTATTCACTTAATTAGCCAAATCATGCTAACTTCAGACAAGGAAAAACTCCCTCCCCATTTAGAGCACAGAAAGTGTTATAAAATAATGTACTTTGCCAAGCATTCGAAGAGTCACTAAAATGTAGATCCAACCTTATCACACATAATCTACATCCTGCTAAAAGTGGGCCCACAGCCTCAGATTTCCAAATATCCATACTAATTCATGTTCACATAACTGCTCTCTAAGTCTCTTAAAATGCTCAATCAAGCCACCAAAGTTGACACAGATGAAAATAAGCTCACCACTCAAAAATATAACTCACACAAGAGACAAAACTCAATAAATGACAGCTGAGCATAGAATTAGACCCACAAGCACTTCAACTATTGGAATTATCAAACACAGAATATATAACTACTTTTAAAATGCTTAAAGCAATAAAAGAATTTTCTAAATGAGCAAGGAATAGGATACAAACAAAGATCATGCAAATTTTTGAAGTATCCAAGTGGAACTTATAGAAATAAAAAATTTAATAAATGAAATAGGAAAAAAAGGGAGGTGAGATGTGGGGAAGACAGAGGGATAGAGAATTAAACAGACATAAACAGAAAATCAATGAACTAGAAGAGCCGAAGACATTAACTCAGAAGGCAGCACAGATACAAATCAATACTTAAGAGGTTTATTTTAATATAAAACCAAATAAAAAATGGTATTTGCTTTACCAAACTAAGTCATCTTTCATATAACAAGATAATGAATACATGAAAACATAAAAATAAATCAAGAATCAAAACTAAAACTAACACTTTCACGAACACGCTGAAAAACACCACAATCATCACATTACACTATACTCTTTAGACATTTTAGGGGTCACAAACTCCTTTGAGAAATTCATGCACATATGAACAAAATTTTGCAAATAATTTTTGAACTTTCCTATCATCCCCAGATCCAGAAGTAGAATTCCTGACCCTCCTTTGGCTATAATAAATGTCTACCCCATTGCCTTTTTCCCCTTACTTTTAATTTTTACCACTTACATGAGGCTTATGACCAGAAAAAAAAAAGTAATATTTTATCTGTTGACTTCTTCCTGTGAAAAAGGTCAATTAGTTCTTTCCCCATCATCCATATCATCAACCTTGCCCACCATAACATACAAACACTTCATACATTCCATTATCCCTATGTAATTAAAACATATTTTTGGGCCGGGTGCGGTGGCTCACGCCTGTAATCCCAGCACTTTGGGAGGCCGAGGCGGGCGGATCATGAGGTCAGGAGATCGAGACCATCCTGGCTAACACAGTGAAACCCCGTTTCTACTAAAAATACAAAAAATTAGCCAGGCATGGTGGCGGGCACCTGTAGTCCCAGCTACTCAGGAGGCTGAGGCAGGAGAATGGCATGAACCCAGGAGGCAGAGCTGGCAATGAGCCAAGATCGCACCACTGCACTGTAGCCTGAGCAACAGAACAAGACTCCCTCTCAAAAAAAATAAAAATAAATAAAAAACATATTTTTGGTTACACCAATATTCAGTGTATGCATTAACATGACTATGTAACTTTAGTCACAGCTGTTCTATGAGGTATACTGTGATTACTTTTACTTTCTTGGACCAATTTTTTACTTTCCCTGGAGTTAATAAATGTCTAATTGTTTAGCTTTATTTGTACTTATAAATTCACCCCCAATTCATCCAATTATATAAATCTCCTCAACATATTCGAGCATATCACATGTGCTATCAATCTTATATTTTTGTACAAGTCCTTTCTGCAACCTTCTGACTTGCTCCATTCTGGACTAGTTGCTCTACACCTGGTACACAACTGTGATCCCAGGTATTCCTTTCACCTCACTTGGGTTGGATCATTTGTTTCCTAAACACTATGTCTTCCCTTTGCTCAAAACACTCTTATTTTGGTGAAGTACCTCCTCTACTACCTTCCTGAAAGGGGTTGCCTGAGAGGTGAGTTTGAGACACTGCATATGTGAAAATGCTTTTTCTACTGTTACACTTGAAAATGACTGCACTATAAACTCTTAGATTACAAATAATTTGCCCAACCGGGCACAGTGGCTCACGTCTGTAATCTCAGCACTTTGGGAAGCCAAGGTGGGTGGATCATCTGAGCTCAGGAGTTCGAAACCTGCCTAGGCAACATGGTGAAACCCCATCTCTACTAAAAACACAAAAAATTAGCCAGGCGTGGTGGTGCACGCCTATAATAATTACAACTACTTGGGAGGCTGAGGCAGGAGAGTTGCTTGAACCCAGGGGGCAGAGGTAGCAGTGAGCCAAGATCACGCCACTGCACTCAAGCCTGGGCGACAGAGAGACACCCTGTCTTAAAAAATAATAATAATAATTTTCCCTTATACTTTTTAAGATATTGCCCTCTATTGTCTTTTGCTTCCAGTATTCTTGTTGAAGAGCCTGAAACTACTCTAATTTTATTAACTAACCCATTTTTCCTTTACCTCTGGGAACTTCTCTATCTTCTCCTTAGCCCCTTAGTTGTGAAAATTCAATAAAATGACAGAATCTCACTCTGTTGCCCAGGCTAGAGTACAGTGGCGCAATCTCAGCTCACTACAGCCTCCGCCTCTTGGGTTCAAGCAATTCTCCTGCCTCAGCCTCCTGAGTACCTGGAATTACAGGCATGTGCCACCACGCCTGGCTACTTTTTGTATTTTTAGTAGAGACGGGGTTTCACCATGTTGGCCAGGCTGGTCTCGAACTCCTGGCCTCAAGTGATTTGCCCGCCTCGACCTCCCAAAGTGCTGGGATTACAGGCGTGAGCCACTCACTGCACCCAGCCTAATGAAACGTCTTAATACAGATATTTTTTTCACCTGTTGTGCTTAGCACTCCAATGGGCCCTTTTAATTTAGAAAAGGACCAATCGGAGTGCTAAGCACAGCAGGTTGTTCAGTTCTGGGAACTTTTCCTTCTTTGTGGGGAGCGGGGAGTCGACCTGCGCATGACGAGGGGCAGCGGTGCAGCACGGCCCTGTTTTCCTAATTTCTTTTATGACATCCTCCTCCATATTTTCTTTCTGAAACTCCTGTCTCCTTGCCAGTTAGCTCACAATAAAGCCCTTTTTCTTTTCTCAAAAGCCGGTGTCATAGTATTAGGTTCTATGAGCATCGAGCAGTGAGCCCACTGCTTAGTAATACCAGTATCACTCATTGAACAAGAATTTATTTAGAATCTACTTTCTAAAAGAACACTTTATTGGGTGCTAAAAGTGTCATCATAAACAAAATAGACATGGTCCTTTCCCTCACAGAGCTAGTTAAGAAGTTAAACAAATAGTGAACAAATAAATGCAGAGAAGGATACATGACAAGGGCAAAACACTAAAGAACTTAATTTGATAGGGTGGATAAGGACTGCCTTTCTGAGGAGGCAACGTTTAAGATAAGATCTATGAAATGAGCAGGAAGAAGCCAGATAAACAAAGAGTCAGGCAAAAAAAAAAAAAAAAAAAGAAGGAAAATGTACAAAGGCCCTGAAGAACTGAATATTTTGATGGGTTAAAAACCACTCTCATCCAGTCGACATGGCACAGGCCTGTGATCTCAGCACCTTAGAAGGCCAAGGCAGGAGGATCACTTGAGCCCAGGAGTTCAAGACTAGCCTAGGCTACACAGTGAGACTTCATCTCAATCAAACAGTCAATCAACCAATCAATCAATCAATAGAAAAGCACTCTCTAATAGAAATATAAGGCAAGCCACAAATGCAAGCCGTATCAGTTAAGATTCTCTAGTAGCTATATTCTAAAAAGTAAAAACAAGTAAAACAAATGAAATTATATTTTTTAACCCAATATACTCAAAACATTATTTCAATAGATAAGGAATATGAAGAAATTATTAGCGTAATATTTTACATTCTTTCTTTAATATTAAGTCTGAAATTCAGTATGAATTTTACATGTACACCACATCTCAATTCAGACTAGTCACAGTTCAAGAGCTCACTCATCACATGTAGCTAGGGGCCTCCATATTAAACAACACAGGTTACAAGAACTAAAAAGTACCAAATGTGTGACTCAAAATTATACCTAATTTTGGAATCTAATTTTGGAATATATTTTCTGAATATAATTAGATATAATCCTCTGTAGTAATACTGTCTCTCCATAACCTATAAAAACAATCCACTAGGATATAGTTAAGTACTCTCTTGCTACATACACCAGCAAAATCCTAAACTGACAGGACTTTAGGTTTTTTACATTCTTCCATATTTTGAAAAAGAAAAAGAAAAAAATTTAGCTTCAGTTAATATGCCTAGAAGGAAGTCTGAAATGAAAGTCATCTAGAAAAGATTGTATCCTAACCCAAGCCCCAGAGAACAATAGTAAAGTAAAAGCCACATGCCATAACTTCAAAATCAATGCCATACTCCCATAGCCAGGGTAGCATTAGTAGTTGAGAGGCTTACTTTAACTACTATTCAGAAGAAACAATGTGGTCTTTACATGCTATCCAACAATGACTCATGATTCAAACATCAGGCTATCTCGGCTTTAGGGATTTAATATCCCTTCTAAATTTTTTTACCTCCACCAGAATACTATCAATTTCACTCAACAAATACTTACTAAACATAGGCATAAGGCTAGGCATTGAGTGGGAAAATAAGTAAGACATATGGTTCCTGTCCTGTCTTCAAATTGCTCACTAGTAATGAAGTATGGGGAGGCAAACATGGAAACAATTACAAGTCTCTTTCTCTCATCCATTACTACCAAACCTAGTAGCTTAATACATTAAATATTTATTATCTCACAGTTTCTGTATGTCAGAAACTGCAGTACAGTTTAGCTGGGCGATTCTGGCTCATGGCCTCTCATGAGCTTGCAGACAAGATCTTGGCTAGTGCTGCTGTCATCTGAAGGCTTGACTGGGGCTGGAAGAGCTGCTTCAAAGATGGCTCCCTCATATAGTTATTGGCAAAAGTCCTCAGTTTCTCACCATGTGGACCTTTCCGTAAGACTGCTGAGTATCTTCACCTTGTGGCAACTGGCTTCCCCCAGAACAAGAAAGCAAGACAGAAAATGCTGACATGACTTAGCTTCATAAGTCACTCTGATATTTTTGTAATATTCAATTGGTTACACAAGTCAGCCCTACTCAACATGGGAAGAAAGCGCATAACAGCACAAATATAAGGAAGTGGAGACCACTGACAGCCATCCTGGAGGCTAATGACCTCATGTGACATATTATGTTCAACACACAAAGTTGGGCAATAATGAAAATGTAAAAGGGCATGTTTATATGATATACTGTTTATAAACATACATATAAGTATAATGTTATATCTTAAAGAAGATGGGGATTATGTTTACAAGTACATTTATAATGTTTATTTCTTAAGGTGGGTGATGTGAACACAGGTATTTTTTTTTTTTTTTTGCATCTGAAATATTCATTATAAAAAACTGATGCTTTGGGCCAGCTGTAGTGGCTCACGCCTGAAATCCTAGCACTTTGAGAGGCTGAGGTGGGTGGATCACTACAGGTCAGGAGTTCAAGACCAGCCTGGCCAACGTGTTGAAACCTCGTCTCCACTAAAAAATATAAAAATTAGCTGGACGTGGGTGGCACACACCTGTATTCCCAGCTATTCAGGAGGCTGAAGCAGAAGAATCACTTGAACCCAGGAGGCAGATATTGCAGTGAGCCAAGATCACACCACTGCACTCCAGCCTGGGCGACAGAGCAAGATTCCGTCTTAAAAACAAAACGAACAAACCAAAAAACCCAAAAACAAAAAAACTAATGATTTGTCTAAAGGAAATTAGTATTTTTAAAGACATTATTGCTGAATACATTCATTCATACAGCTGTTTAGAACAACTATTTGGAAGTATCCATGATACATGTCGATGGGCTGACTCAGAAATCTGTCCCAATACTCAAATAAGCAAGGACCTACGTACTGAAATTAATCACAGAATTGGGAGCCGCCTGCCAGTCCTTTAACAATGGGGGGAGCTTGGCCAGAGCTGAGACTGGCGCTTCGCAGCCAACTGTCTGCAGCACCAGTGGGGCCGACGCCAAGGGGACTGAGGCTGTGAGGGCCTCGGGGCGGGACTGTAGTTGTCGTGTCTGGCTGCATGCACCTCAGGGTCCCAGGGAGCTGGAGAGGCAGTGATGGCGAGGAGAGCTGGCTGCCAGTATTCACCGAGCACTTGGTACAAAGAGCTGAAGTTGTCCTCATACAAAGGCCAGTCCCCTCAACTGAGTCTCAGCCAGTATTTTGCTGACCTGACTGCCATTGTGAGCGATCACGTCACGCTCTTTCTATGCCAGCATCTTGCTATTTACTACAACTATTTATGGATTGCTATGACATCTCTATCTGGCAGCTGTATTTAGCTGCAGTTTCCCGTCTGCTTCTAGCAAGTAAATCTGAAGAAAAAGAAGATAGTGTGCCTAAGCTGGAACAGCTCAACAGCCTAGGTGTTATGACTAATATGAATGTAGTATTAACAAAACAAAATTTGCTACATGTGTAACTCTTATTATTAGAAACCTATCAGTGGAATGGACCTCCGCCTTCCAACAGCTGCCCATTTCATTGAATTTGTTCTCTCTGAAGTAGTACACAAAACAGATCTTCACGATGGCTGGCCAACGATTTGCCTGGAAAAGATTAAACACTACACAGCCAAATATGCAGATTTCCTGGAAGTAATGTTGCAAAATTACCCCTTTCTAAATTATGCATTTTCTTCAGTAGCTGCTACATGTATGGCTTCTTCGAGGATTATACTTCGTCTTTCTCCAACATGGCCTACAAGACTACATCATTACATCATCTTACTGCTTACTCCTGGGATTTCTTAGTGCAGTGTACTGAACAGCTATTGACTGCTCATGATAATGATGTGAAAGAAGCAAAGAGAGGACAAGCAGGACCTCAAATGGCACAACTAAGTGTGTTCTAGACAGTCTCCCAGCCCTCACAGCCAGTTCACTTACAGCAACCTCGGCATGTCAAACAGTCACATAGACCTCACCGCTGTATCGCCATCCTACATCAACCAAGCTGTTGTTAGCAGATGGTATCTACTATGCACGCCTCATCTTACAAGCTACAGATGTGTCCTCCTGGCTTCCAAACTAGTGTTCAGGGCCTTGGGCACATGCGCACTGGTATTGGGATGTCCCTCACTGGCAACAGCAGCAGAAGTTAAGTCCTGTCTGAATGCTTTTTATAACCAGAGCTTTCAGACAAATGAACATTACCCTTGTATTACTTCATGCTTTGAAAGGTGATTATGTGTAAGGGTAATAACTGACCCAGACTGCTCTGTGACTTGAAGCTCTGGGTAAGCTTTTTGTAAACTTCCATTCAAAAGTAAAGAGATCCAATGACATCAGAACTCTTCAGGTACCAGCACCAGGAAGACTGAATATCTCTTTCAATATACCATGAATACCTGTGAGGACTAAACAAACACTTTGACGGTGTGTGTGTCAAATTTAGTTACAACAAATCCATGTATGACAAAAATGCTCACGTCCTGGCTAATAGTTCAAATATTTCAAAAATATTCAATACAACAGAAAATTTGGACAGACTCCAATTTGCCGTTTTGAGATTTGACCTATGGTAGATTCTGGGCCTAACATTGGCTTATAAGTCAAAAACAAACGTTTATCTTGGGCTTGCCAAACAGTCTTTTATGATGTAAAGTACTAATTTTTGAAGAGGTTTTTTTTTTTATTCTACAGTTTTGAGTTTTATCTTTGTTCTATAGAAGAAATTTTGAGTAAGTTTAAAGTCATGAATTCCTATGCTGTGGCAATCTGTACAATAAAAAAAAATTTAGATGATTCTATATAACTTCCTATTATAAACAGTATAGGTATATGGATTTATGCACTAAAATTAAGGCTGGAGTAAATCTCTTATTTTTAAAAAGAAAAAAAAAATAAGGCCAAGTATGGTAGCTCACACTTGTAATCCCAGCACTTTGGGAGGCCAAAGTGGGTGGATCACTTGAGGCCAGGAGTGTGAGACCAGCCTGGCCAACATGACAAAACCCCGTCTCCATTAAAGATACAAAAATTAGCCAGGCATGGTGGTGCACGCCTGTAATCCTAGCTACTCAGCAGGCTGAGGCATAAGAATCACTTGAACCCGGGAGGCAGAGGTTGCAGTGAGCCAAGACTGAGCCACTGCACAATCCAGCCTGGGCAAAAGAGTGAGCAAGACTCTGCCTCAAAAAAAAAAAAAAATCACAGAATTATTTATAAGAAAAAACTGGTAATAACCACAATGTTCATCAATCAGAAAATAAGCAAATAAGTTATGACACTACCATACAACAGAATGTGATGCAGCCATTAAAAATAACATGGTTCCCAATTTGATGGAGCCAATCAAATATAGGTAAAGAATAGGATATACATACAATATAATACCATATTTTGATAGGCTATGAAACTATTAACAGCTACCTCAAGATAGTGAGAATGTAGCAAGGGAAATAAAAACAGAGAAAGAAAACTTTCCTACTTTAGCGACTTCTGTATTTAAAATTTTTTAGTATCATGTAAGCCTTTTGTAATTTTGTTTTAAAAAGTTGGTTAAGGCTGGGTGCGGTGGCTCATACCTGTAATCCCAGCACTCTGGAAGGCCAAAGCAGGTGGATTGCTCGAGCCCAGGAGTTCAAGACCAGCTTGGGCAACATGGCAAAACCCCGTCTCTACAAAAAATACAAAAATTAGCCCGGCATAGTGGCGCACACCTGTGGTCCCAGCTACTCAGGAGCCTGAGGCAGGACTATTGATTGAGTCTACGAGGTCAGAGGCTGCAGTGAGCCATTATCCAGCCACTGCACTCCAGCCTGGGTGACAGGGCAAGACCCTGTCTCACAAAAAAAAAAAAAAAAAAAAAAAAATCTGGTTAAGACAACAATCAGGCAGACCACATGCAAAATGTTAATGCAACAAAAAGTGAAAAAAGAACTCAAATTACACATATATTCAAATTAGATCAAAGATATAGGCAGAGACATGAAGAAAATACATCAAAATTAAAATAAAGGTTATGTCAGAATACTAAATTTGGGGTCAGAGAGAGTTATTTCTCTTTTTTCTAATTATCTCCAATATGGTTACATAAAACTTATAATTAAGGAATGAGACCTACACATCAAAAAAAAAAGGTGAAAGATGATCAAGAGCAGATAGAAAAAAAAAGACACTAGACAGCAGCCTAAAGAAGACAAATACTGTCTAATGTAATTTTGTTTTTAAAGTAATTCTTAGCTGGGCGCGGTGGTTCATGCCTGTAATCCCAACACTTTGGGAGGCCCAAGCAGGCAGATCACTTGAGCTCAGACCAGCCTGGGCAACATGGTGAAACCCCATCTCTACCGAAAATACAAAAACTTAGCCGGGTGTGGTGGCGCGCATCTGTGGTTCCAGATACTTAGGAGGCTGAGGAGGGAGAACTGCTTGAGCTCAGGCGGCAGAGGTTACAGTGAGCCGAGATCATGCCGCTGTACTTCAGCCTGAGCAACAGTGAGATCCCATCTCAAAAAGAAAAAAAAGTAATTCTTATGTGTAAATGTTTTCATTATAAGTGATCCATATTTATGGAAAAAAGAAAACCAAGAAGAAAATTTAATTGTCAACAAACTCACCATTCACATAATCAGTACTTTTTTTGAAAAAATGATGGAGCATGAACAATATATAGAGAGACACCTAAGCCTCACTCAGAAGTAAAACTGTGAACTAGCTACAAGTCCTTAACGGTTTCAAATAGACTTTTTTTAAAAGTATGTTTATAGTAAAACATATAAAATTTGCCATTCTCATTATTTTTAAATGTATGATTCATGGCATTTAATACATTCACAATCTTGTGCAACCATCAGCATTCTTTCCAAAACTTTTTCATCATCCCCAACAGAAATACTATATCCATTTCCCTTTCTTGCATCCCTGGGTAACCTCTAATCTACTTTCTGACTCTCTCTAATTTGCCTATTCTATATATATCATATAGGTGGGATCATACTTATATGATTATATGTAAAACTAGCCTTTTCTGTCTGGCTTATTTTACTTAGCATAATGTTTTCAAGGTTCATCCATGTTGTAGCATGTATCAGAACCTCATTCCTTTTTGTGGCTAAATAATATTCATATTCATACATATACAAATACCCCCCCCCCCCCCACATACATTTTGTCTATGCATTCATCTCTATGCTGAGGGACATTTGGGTTATTTCCACCTTTTGACTTTTGGGAATCATGCTGCTATAAACATGAGCATACAAGTACCAAAGTGAGTTTTAATAGTTTGCTCTGGCTAAACTATAAAGAGAACAGAAGTAACAGAAACTGCCAAAAGCAATTACCACAATAAAATTCAATATAAGACATTAACTTTGTGATTTTTAATATTATTTATACTTCTTTTTCCAAATTTTGTTAAATAGGTATTATTTTGCATAAATGAGGGGAAATTAATTTTTGGAGAGTCCTTTGTCATGACAAGAAAAATATGTTCTAATCTGAAAAGATACAAAGTAAGGAAATAAAAGGGAGAGAGCAACACAATGCTGAAGATATCAGGAGATCATTACTGAGGTCAGGATTGCAGGTTAGCAGCACAGCTGAGAAGGGAGCTGACCTGGAGCCTAAAAGCATCTTTTTTTCTTTTTTCCTGTTCTGAATAAGAGAAGGTACTAGTCTTCCCTCCATAATGACGAGCACAGCAGCTAGTATACACTAAACAACAAAAGCTGGCTAAAAGAAGCGGGGCACAGTGGCTCATGCTTGTAATCCCAGCACACTGGGAGGCTGAGGCGGGAGGATCACTTGAGGTCAGGAGTTCGAGACCAGCCTGGCCAACATGGTAAAACCCTGTCTCTACTAAAAATACAAAAAAATTAGCTGGGTGTGGTGGCACACACCTGTAATCCCAGCTTCTTGAGACGCTAAGGCAGGAGAATTGCTTGAACCCAGGAGGCGGAGGTTGCAGTGACGCAAGATTGTGCCACAGCACTCCAGCCTGGGCGAAGACTGAGACTCTGTCTCAAAAAAAAAAAAAAAAAAAAGGTGGCATAAAGAATTAATGAATAGGCCGGGTGCAGTGGCTCACGCCTGTAATCCCAGCACTTTGGGAGGCTGAGGCGGGCAGATCACGAAGTCAGGAGATTGAGACCATCCTGGCTAATACGGTGAAACCCCGTCTCTACTAAAAAAATACAAAAAATTAAACGGGCGTGGTGGTGGGCGCCTGTAGTCCCAGCTACTCAGAAGGCTGAGGCAGGAGAATGGCGTGAACCCGGGAGGCGGAGCCTGCAGTGAGCCGAGATAGCGCCACTGCACTCCAGCCCGGGCAACACAGCGAGACTCCATCTCAAAAAAAAAAAAAGAATTAATGAATAGGTAATTTCTACAGACCTCTAAGCTCTACCACCTATGTCATTTTTTTTAATTATTTATATTTTTAGTCTCAAATTGACTATTACAAGTACCTCAAGTTTAATAGTAAGTTTTATAGAAACCATACACTAGGGGAAATTGGCAGGTAGGTGAATGACAGGTAATTATATCTCAGGGATCATTATTTAAACTGCAACTTTGCTTAAACAAAATTACAAACCAGAGTGTGCAGACTTATAGCACGATTTTTTTAAGTGGGTATTTGTCTAAGTATTTGTAACGCCAAATGCATCCACAGTTCTTTTCTTATTTGCCTCCAAAATAAATAGCAATATATCAAACTGAGAAGTACATCCTAAAATGTTTGCTCAAATTTCAAAATGCTGTATCAATGCAAATATAAAAGGTCATTAATTTGTATCTGTATACATCGTTATGTCTCCCACTTAAAGGAGTTTTCAAGGAGTTAGAAACTCTGAGCCCATAAAAAACCTGATATACAACTGAATTAATATGTGGAGAGTTAAAAATTATGTTTACACCAGTTCCAGTAAGATTTTTTTAAGAAATGGTGTCTTGCTATATTGCCCAGGTCGGTCTCAAACTCCTGGGCTCTAGCAATGCTCCCGCCTCAGTCTCCCAAGTAGCTTGGACTACAGATGTGTGCTATCACAAATGGCTTAGTTCCAGTAAGATTTAAGGTTGGTACAAATATCTTATTACAGTAGGATTTAAGACTAGTACAAATGTAATACCTATCTTCAATCTTTTAACAGGTTATAAGAATTGTTGTTCCAATTCTGTAAATGGGAACAAACGCCCATGCAATGTCTTGCATATTATAAGTATTATCAAAATACTTGATATTAAAATGGAATATAGGCTTTAAAACATATCCAAAAAGAAGAATTTCAAGTTATGTCTTTCACTTATTTAAGCTAACAACTATCAGAGAGAGATGGAAGCTGCAAAGATACACAGAGCACTGGCTTCAGAAGAAATAAAAAAACACAAGAGTAGGAATTACAGAAAAAGGGAAAAAAGAGGAAATAATGGCAACACGACAATTATCTTCTCTTAGATGTCTATATGGCATGTTTCTCCAAGTTAATATTATCTGTAGGCATATAACATATTTCTATCTCTCTCTGATCCTTCCTGCCTTACAGCTAAATTTCAGGAAAGCAAAACATGTACACAATGACACATTACTGCTGCTGCTACCACCATCATTTACTATATGCTTTATCATGAGCCAGGCACTGTGACAAGACTTTAGATTCATTATCTTATTAATCTTCACCATAACCCTGAGATAGATTTTACTGAAGCTTATAGAGGTTAAACAACTTACCCAAGATCCCTTAGCTAATTAATAAATGATAGAGCCAAGATACTAAACATTCAGCCCTAAATGTTCTGACAACTATAAATCACTGCTAAGAAGGTAAGCTAAAACTAACTGTAGAACATAAAAGTCAAAACATAGCATATCAGAATACGTCACGACCCTGAGCATTTTATTGCCTGCCTAAAACTAATCTTATTACCTATTTAAGAAATTCTATTAACTAAAATATTAAGGCAGAAATTATATTTGAAAATGAAATTATCGACATACCACATGAAAATTCCCAACTCCTCTGAAAACAGCCTATTATAGACTATACTTAATCTTTTTCTGCTACATCGATGTAGTAAAACCAGTATTTTTTAAAAGGTCTGAGTGGGAGGGTGGGAGGCAGGTAAGGAAGGAGAAGTTATTTACTGGGTACAATATACACTATCCAGGTGATGGCTACACTAAAAGTCCAGACCTCACCACTACACAATATAACCATGTAGTGAAAACTGCACTTGTACCCCTAAATCTGTAAAAATAAAAAAAAGGGGCTGTGCATGGTGGCTCACACCTGTAATCCCAGCACCTTGAAGGCCAAGGTAGGAGGATCAATCCCTTGAGTCCAGGAGTTCAAGACCAGCCTGGGCAAAATAGGAAGCCCTTGTCTCTACAAATAAATTAAAAAGTAGCCATGTGTAGTGGCACATGCCTGTGGTCCCAGCTACTTGAGAAGCTGAGGTGGGAGGACTGCTTAAGCCTGGGAAGTCAAGACTGCAGTGAGCCATGATCACACCACTGCACTTGGCCTGGGCAGCAGAGTGAGACTTTGTCTCAAATAAATAAATACATATATAAAATATAAATGTTTAAAGGTCTCAAGAATATCAATTAAAATTTTGATAATTTTTATATTAAATATAAACCCTATAAACCCTAACAGAAACATCGGAAATTTTCCTGATTTTAAAATTAACATTTTGAGGCAGGCACGGTGGCTCACACCTGTAATCCTAGTGCTTTCAGAGGCCAAATTAGCTGGGCATGGTGGTGTGTGCCTGTAGTCCCAGCTACTTGGCAGGCTGACGCAGGAGAATCACTGGCACCCTGGAGTTTGACGCTGCAATGAGCTATGATCATGCCACTACACTCTGGCCTGGGTGAAAGAACAAGACTCTGTCTTTAAAACTAAATTAATTAATTTAATTTAAACATTTGGGGCTGGACATGGTGGCTCACACCTGGAATGCCAGCACTTTAGGAGGCCCAGGAGTGAGAATCACTTGAGGCCAGGAGTTTGAGGCTGTAGTGAGTTATGATTGTGACACTCCACTCCAGCCTAGGTGACAGAGGGAGTCTCTTAAAAAATAAATAAATAAAATTTACATGAAAGGAAACCTCCCAACTTCATAAACTATAAGCAACAGTTTCTAAAGAAAGGAAGAAAAGAAGAGAAAATGAGAGAAAATTAATAGAGAAAAAGCATCCAATGGCTACCACATCATAATTACATGCCTATATCAGAGGCAAATGGAAGTTTACGAAGGGTAAGAGAAACACCAAACTAATCTAAGTTGGTTACAGGGCTTAAGTTTAAAAAAAAAATCTAAATATAAAATGTCAGGTTTGTGGTTAATTTTTTATATTTAATGCTCCAGTAGTATGAGTTTGTGTTTTAGCTGCAAATACATATTTATATTCACTGCTAGAGAACTTTACTAAATAGTACCACATGCACTGCTCTCCAGCTAAATAAAACCCCCTAAATCAGCTAAACAGCTCAGAAATATCTTAAGCTACATACAAAGTTACCATACATACCTACACTCATTTTTGCAACAGTTCAAAACATCTGAGTACAGCTGATATTTTTGTGTTATCTGATCAAGACATTTCACGTGAATAAATGAAGTATTACTCAGTTTTAGCATTTTCAATGTTTGTTAATCTAGGAATATTTAAAATGATAGTAGACCACAGGTGTGGCAAGAATTCTTTCCATAATTCCGTTTCTACTCTGAGACAGAACACTTAAACTTCCTCTCCCTGGTCCAATGTAACGAAAAATACCAGCCATATCCTTAGACTCAATAAAACCAGAGTTAGCAGCTGGTGATACTGATTACCAAACTTATTTCAAGATATCCAAAACTGTACAAGATACAGCATGCAATTACCTTGAAGAATTAGGATTTATTTGGCGTTTGAAACCTTTTGAACTATACAAGTGCAACTTCATTCAAAAATAATTAATGAAATACTTTAACCAGCCATTTAATCTGCTACCTAGTATTAAAAGATTTTTCAAGTTAATATGTCCAGTATAGTCATTGCTAGGTTATACTTATTTCTTATGAAGAAATAATGACCTTAAAACTATAAATAACAAATTACAATTTATTTGTTACAAATAACGAAAATTACCATGGTCTGTGAATCTGAAATAAGTTTCCTACATGCCAAAAAATTATGTCTTATTTAATGTTATATGCTTCGGTAAACACAATCTATAAAAGAATTATACAAACCCAGGACCTTTTCTGCTACTAGGCCAACCTAAATCATCCAACAAATAGAATAATTAATATTTTTAAGCATATACATCAGTTTTATGAGGCGGACAATATAATCCTCCATATTAACATGAGAAAACTGTCATATAGGTAATTTTGGTAATATACTTAACCATTTGGTAATTCAACAAAACTGAAATCAATTCTGCTACCAGACATTCCTTATATATATCTTCAATTTCATCTGAGGTTTCTGCATTTTTTTCCTTCCTTTTTTTTTTTTTTTTTTTTAATAGAGACAGGGTCTCACCATGTTGCCCAGGCTGGTCTTGAACTCCTAGGCTCAAGTGATCCTCCCACCTCAGCCTCTCAAAGTGCTGGGATTACGGGCGTGAGCCACCAAGACCGGCTGCTTTATGCATTTAGCCTTCCTTTAATATCATAATCACAAAATTAATATAGCTGCTATTTATATTGACCACCAAAACATATAGCAAGTACTGTTATAGGCACTACATGCTATTATTTCCACTCCTCATGACCAACTTTACACAGTAAATATCAAGACACATATTTTTCTGATTAAAAAAAAAAAGACCCAGAAAAGTTATAAACAACAAAGACACGAAACAAAACCCATGCTCTACTACACCATGCCACTTTATTTCCCAGGCATCAATTCTTTTTATAATCAAATTCTTTTCAACACAGAATTTTGCTGGATTCCCTACCAAACCTAAAGTTGTCTTCCTTCATAGAGAAGGAATTATTATTACATGAACCACTTTGCTGTATTACCAAATTACTGACTTCCCCACAAATTCTTTTGTATTAAAACTGGGGGGAAAGGGCGGGGCATGGTGGTTCATGCCTGTAATCCTAACACTTTGGGAAGCCAAGGTGGGAGGGTCGCTTCAGGCTGCAAGCTCGAGATCAGCCTAGGTAACATATTGAGATCTCATATCCACAAAAAAATCTTTTAAAAACTAGCCAGGCATGGTGGCATGTGCCTGTAGTCCTGGCTACTCAGGAGTCTGTCCAAGTGTCAGGAGTCTGACACTTGGGATTACTTGAGCCCAAGAGTTCAAGTTTACAGTGAGCTATGATCATGCCACTCCACTCCAGGCTGGGTGACAGAGCAAGACCCTGCAAAATAATAATAATAATAATAATAATAATAATAAATAAAATATATTGAATAAGAACACTGGAAAACTGAAATTTGATTATTTAAGCTGCACCTAAAATTGTTATACCTAAGCTGTTCAAGCTCGCAAGTGAGGAGCTAAGCCTATTCCCTAACCTCAACCTTCCAATGCCACAAACACAAAATTGTTTTGTTTCATTTTGTTTTTTTAAAAAAAGGATATCCACACACAATTTTTTCTTGACAGCAGCAAAGGTATTAAAATACCTGTTTCCTTATGTTTCATGCTAGTCCTTAAAAATACAAATTCAGAACAAGTAACTCTTAAAATATAGCATATATTATATGAATTTTAAATTTCAGTATACACAATATATCGAGCACTGTGTTAAGTATGCTCAACAACACTATCATTCCCTGCCCAATGTGAAATAAGAATGAATTACCACTGTTTTGAAAAATCCTAAAATGTCAATAAGAATCTCAATATAATCCTCCAAAAGGGTAAATAGTGCCTAGATCATAGCAAAGGCCTAAAAACTCTATTTTAATGCTAGTCATTTTAGTTACTTTAACTACACAGGTACAGTAGTTCCTCCTTATCTGAGGTTTCACTCTCCATGGTTTCAGCTACCTGCCATCAACCTGGTCCAAAAATATTACATGGAAAATTCCAGAAATAAACAATTCATTAATTCTCGGCTGGGCGCAGTGAATTCAAGCCTATAATCCCAGCACTTTGGGAGGCCAAGGCAGGCAGATCACTCGAGGTCAGGAGTTCGAGAACAGCCTGGCCAAAATGGTGAAACCCTGTCCCTACTGAAAATACAAAAATTAGCTGGGAGTGGTGGCACACACCTGTAATCCCAGCTACTCGGGAGGCTGAGGCAGGACAATCAGGAACCTGTGGAGGTGGAGGTTGCAGTGAGCTGATATCACAACACTGCACTCCAGCCTGGGAGACAGAGCAAAACTCCCTCTCAAAAAAAAAAAAAAAAAAATCCAATTCATCAATTCTAAATTATATGCCATCTGCCCTGTTCCACCTGGGACATGAACCATCACTTTGCCCAGTGTATCCATACTGTATATGCTATCCGCCTGTTAGTTACTTAGTAGGCATCTCATTTATCAGATCCACTATTGTTGCTGTATGACAGTGCTTATGCTCAAGTAATCCTTATTTTACTTAATAATATTTGACTAGTAATAATTATTAATTGTCTTTACTCTGTTACTGTGCCTAATTTATAAATAAAACTCTATCATAGGTAGGTATGAACAGCTAAATACATGCTACGCATAGGATTTCGTCCCATCCACAGTTTCAGGTATCACTAGAGTCTTGGAATGTATCTCCCGAGGATAAGGGGGAACTACTATATACGTAAAAGAAAAGAGCGATGAAATTATGAGGTGGAAAAAATGTTATCTTAATCAAAACTGGAAAAAGATACATATGAAAAATCAGGGAATCCTGGCACAAATATACTAAATATCAATAAAATAATTTTTTAAAGGTCTTCAGCATCTCACCAGGTAAAGCACCATGTTCTATTAACAAGATGTATGGCTCTGACAAGTTATTTAAGCTCTTTGAACCTTGGTTTCCTTGAATTAAGCAATAATTCTAATGCTTTACTGTTGTAACATTCCAGGAAATTTATACAGACTCAAATAAGCAGATTTTTTGGCAGAACACGGTGGTTCACGCCTGTAATCCCAGCACTTTGGGAGGCCAAGGCGGGTGAATCACTCGAGGCCAGGAGTTCGAGACCAGCCTGGCCAATGTGGCGAAACCCTGTCTCTACCAAAAATACAAAAATTAGCTAGGCATGGTGGCAAACACCTGTAATCCCAGCTACTTGGGAAGCTGAGGAAAGAGAATCACTTGAACCTCGGAGGCAGAGGTTGCAGTGAGCCAAGATCACACCACTGCACTCCAACCTGGGCAACAGAGCAAGACCCTATCTCAAAAAAAAAAAAAGAGAACTCATATAAGCAAATTTTTTATGCAATGGTTAGTTTCAAATATAACAGGAAAAAAAATCCTCAAAATGCTGCACTATAATAGAAAACTAAGGTCTTAATTCCCTGAGCTCCATATACTAGGTTACAGAAACAATCAGACATTTCTGGGACAAGTCAATACAATGAGAGTACATAAGCAAGACTAAAGATACACAGCTACACAATAACAGACTTTCAGAAGATGCCAAAAAAGCATTTAGAACTGCAAGAGGTTTTTTTAAATCTGATAATATTAAAGGAATCTGAAGTGTTACATACTTAACTCCGACACATCCACACCTTTCTAGTTCTCACCTGCCACAGGCAAGTAGGTGTTCTGTCTAAAGTCAGAAGACTTCCGTCAGAGCTTATGCTCTTTGGACTCTCCTAGAGCTCAGGTGATTGCTCCCTTCTTCCCAGTTTCTGCTCTCAATTTTTAAACCTGCTCCTCTGCCATATTTAAAAATCTTGGCTGGGCGTGGTGACTGACTGACACCTGTAATCCCAGGACTTTGGGAGGCCAAGGCAGGTGGACTGCTTGATCCCAGGAGTTTAAGACCAGTCTGGGCAACAAGATGAAGCCCCATCTCTACAAAAAATATAAAAAGTAGCCGGGTATGGCAGCACATGCCAGTAGTCCCAGCTACTCAGGAGGCTGAGGTGAGAAGACTGCTTGAGCCCAGTAGATCAAGACTGCAGTGAGCCATGAACGCACCACCGCACTCCAGCTTGGGCGACAGGGCAAGACCCTGTCTCAAAAAAACAAAACAAAAACAAAATCTCGCTGAATCTTACATCCCCCTAAGTACCCTGTGTCTCACTGTATTCTCCCTTCCCCATAGCTAAGCAACTACAAAAAATGTTTAGCTTTTCACTCTTTCCTTTCTCACCTCCCACTTTTTCATTGCAAATTCTATTCTGCCATTTTTCTGAAACCACACTTAACCAAGGTTACTTACCAAGAACCTCTTTGTTGCTAAATCAAGTAAACACTTGACAGTCCTTATCTTAACTTGATCTCTCTGTAACATATGCCCCAGTACCATTCTCTTTTATTCTGATTTTTCTGATTAGAAAATACATGTTAAGAACCCAAATATCACAGAAGAAAATGGAAGTCCAAGTACTCTGTAATCTCACTCTCAAAGACAGTCACAGTTAACAATATGGTATATATTCATCAAGATTTCTTTTCTAATAATACATATGACATTTAGGTATATATGTAATGTTTTAAATTTTACAAAATTAGAAAATTTTACATATTTCCTTGACAATTTATTTTACTTAAAGTACTTTGATCTTCTGTCCTTGTCAGTATTTGTGGTACGAAGATGAATTCCCTCCCTCCTCTCACGCCCCCTGCCACCCTACCTGCCCCAGGCAAAGAGCTCCACATCCTAATACCTGGAACCTGTGACTATGTTATCTTATACGGCAGAGGGTGCTTTGCAGCTATGATTAAGTTAAAGATCTTGAGGTAGGCTGGGCGCGGTGGCTCACGCCTGTAATCCCAGCACTTTGGGAGGCTGAGGCAGGCAGATCACAAGGTCAGATCAAGACCATCCTGGGTAACATGGTGAAACCTCGTCTCTACTAAAAAAAATATACAAAAAATTAGCCGGGTGTGGTGGTGGGCATCTGTACTCCCAGCTACTCAGGAGGCTGAGGCAGGAGAATGGCATGAACCCGACAGGCAGAGCCTGCAGTGAGCCGAGATGGCACCACTGCACTCCAGCCTGGGTGACAGAGTGAGACTCCCATCTCAACAACAACAAAAAGAAGATCATGAGAAGGGAGGTTATCTTGAATTATCTGGGTTGTGCCTGATATAATCACAAAAGTCTTTATGAGAGAGAAAACAATGTGAAGGCACAAACAGAAAAAAATCTGAAGATGCTATGCTGCTGGGTTTGAAGATGGAGGATGGAGACAAGGAATGCAAAGTAAGGAATACAAGGAACGCAGCTCGAGAAGCTGGAGAAGATTCTCCCCCAGAGCCTCCAGAAGAAACCAGCCCTGCTACAATCTTGACTTTGACCCAGTGAAACATTTTGAACTCTGACCTTCAGAACTGTGAGAGACTAAATTTGTTTTAAGTCACTAAGTTTGTACTAATTTGTTACAGCCGCACAGGAAAGTAACACAGTATAGACACCATACTCCAACAGCTGTATAGCATTCCATCATATAAATAATAAATGTTCTATACTTGATTTAACCAATCCTCTATTGATGGATACTTGGAGTGCTTCCGATTTTTTACTATTATTAATATATGTTAAAGACATTTCTCCACATGTGTACGTTTCTCTAGGATTTATTCCATAAAGTATAACTACTGGGACAAGTAACATAATACTACAAGTTTTAACAGATATAAAAAGAAACTGGCCAGGCGAGGTGGCTCACGCCTGTAATCCCAGCACTTTGGGAGGCCAAGGTGGGCTGATCACGAGGTCAGGAGATCAAGACCATCCTGGCTAACACGGTGAAACCCTGATTCTACTAAAAATACCAAAAATTAGCCAGGCATGGTGGCGGGTGCCTGTAGTCCCAGCTACTTGGGAGGCTGAGGCAGGAGAATGGCGTGAACCCGGGAGGTGGAGGTTGCAGTGAGCCGAAATCGCACCACTGAACTCCAGCCTGGGCGACAGAGAGAGACTCCATCTCAAGAAAAAGAAAAAGAAACCTCCAAAAGTCTGGGTTTTTTTGTTTGTTTGTTTTTTCGATCTGTCACCCAAACTGGAATGCAATGGCCCGATCCTGGTTCACTGCAACCTCCGCCTCCCGGGTTCAAGTGATTCTCCTGCCTCAGCCTCCCAAGCAGCTGGGATTACAGGCACCTGACACCACTCCCGGCTAATTTTTGTATTTTTAGTAGTGACAGGGTTTCACCACGTTGCCCAGGTTAGTCTTGAACTCCTGACCTCAGGTGATCCACCCACCTCGGCCTCCCAAAGTACTGGGATTACAGGAGAGAGCCACAGCGCCTGGCGAGAAGTCTGTATTTTTACTCACACTAACAACATTGCAGCCCCTTCCTCCCTCTTCAAAGTTCTATTCTTTTAACTTCTGTTAAATCACTTTCCTTGGTTTCCTTTTATAGCGGCTACTCCTTTTGTTCTTATGCAGACTCTTCATCAGCTCATTTCTTAAATGTTACTGGTCCCCAACATTCCAATTCCACTCCATCCTTCCTACACACACTCCCAGAGATATCTCATACTTCCTTTACCCCCAATTACTACTTACAAACAAAATGGAACTCATCACTCCTTCCCTTTAAATCTTTTCCTCCACAGTGTTCACTCTATTGTCATACCAACATCCAGCAGCCTATAACAGATACATAGGGGTCACCTGATCCCTACCTTATCCTCACCCCATATATCAAGTCTAAGGATTCCATGTCCTTACAGCGCTAGAATCCATAAGCTTATCTACCTCCCTACCAATTCCTTGGATAAGGAATATATCAATTTTCTTTTCTTTTTTTTTTGAGACGGAGTCTCCCTCTGTCACCCAGGCTGGAGTGCAGTGGCGCGATCTCGGCTCACCACAATCTCCACCTCCCAAGGTTCAAGCAATTCTCCTGCCTCAGCCTCCCAAGTAGCTGGGATTACAGGCATGTGCCACCACGCCTGGCCGGAATACATCAATTTTCAAGTGTATTACTTTACTGTGTGTTTTACCTATTCCAAGTCTTATACCCCACTGTACCAGAATATTCTTTTTATTATTTTTTTTGAGACGGAGTCTCGCTCTGTCGCCCAGGCTGGAGTGCAATGGTGCAATCTCAGCTCACTGCAACCTCCGCCTCCCGGGTTCAAGCAATTCTCCTGCCTCACCCTCCTGAGTAACTGGGATTACAGGCGCACACCACCACGCCCAGCTAATTTTTTATTTTTAGTAGAAACGGGGTTTCACCATGTTGATCAGGCTGGTCTCAAACTCCTGACCTTGTGATCTGCCCGCCTCGGCCTCCCAAAGTGCTGGAATTACAGGCGTGAGCCACCACACCTGGCTTGCCCACTGTACCAGAATAATCTTTCTAAAACTCAATTCTGATTTGTCACTCAACTAGATCTTTTATAGATGGCAGAGTGGAATGTAAAATAGTGTAATTTCTTGGGGAAAATTGTTTAGCATTGTCTTCTAAAGTTAAACATACATCTTCCCTACAACTCAGTAATTCCACCACTATTCATTTACCCAAAATAAATGAAAGTGGATGTCTACAAAAAGACTCACAGCCAAAACTTCATAGCAGCCGGGTGCATTAGCTCATGCCTGTAATCCCAGCACTTTGGGAGGGCGAGGCAGGTGGATCACCTGAGGACAGGAGGAGTTCAAGACCAGCCTGCCAAAGACGGTGAAACCCTGTCTCTACTAAAAATACAAAAATTAGCTAGGCATGGTGTCAGGCACCTGTAATCCCAGCTACTCGGGAGGCTGAGGCAGGAGAATCACTTGAACCTGGGAGGTGGAGGTTGTACTGAGCCGAGATTGCACCATTGCACTCCAGCCTGGGCGACAAGAGCGAAATCCCATCTTAAAAAAAAAAAAAAAAAAAAAAGGGCCAGGCATGGTGGCTCACACTTGTAATCCCAGCACTTTGGGAGCCCGAGGCGGGCAGATCACCTGAGGTCAGGAGTTCAAGACCAGCCTGACGAGCATGGAGAAACCCCATCTCTACTAAAAATGCAAAATTAGCCGGATGTGGTGGCACATGCCTGTAATCCCAGCACTCGGGAGGCTGAGCCAGGAGAATCTCTTGAACCCAGGAGGCAGAGGTTGCAGTGAGCCGAGATCGTGCCATTGCACTCCAGCCTGAGCAACAGGCTGTCTCAAAAAAAAAAAAAAAAAAAAAACTTCATAGCTACTTTATTCATAATAGCCAAATAGGAGACAGGACAAATAAACTGTATTATATTCATACAATGTATTAATATGCATGGATTAAAAAGAACTACTGATATGTACAAGATCATGGATGAATTTCAAAAACATTATTTTGACCAAAAGAAGCAGACACAAAAGAAAACACACTGTTATTCTACTTATGTGAAGTTCAAGAACAAGAAAAACTAATCTATGGTAAAAGATATCACAACTCCAGACTGGGCAACAGAGCAAGACCCCCAAAAATTAGCCAAGTGCGGTGGCACAAACCCTGTTGTCCCCACTACTTAGAAAGCTGAGGCAGGAAGATCGCTTGAGCCCAGGAGCTCAAGGCTGCACTGAGCTATGATCACACTACTGCACTCCAGCCTGGGAAACAGGGCAAGACCTCATCTCTGAAAACAAAACAAAAAAATCCCAACAATGGGGATTAACTAAAGCAACCACAATAGGAATGATTCACGTAGGTGTATAACTTTATCAAAACTCATTAAATTGGTCAGGTGCAGTGGCTGACGCCTGTAATCCCAACATTTTGTGAGCCTGAGGCAGGAGGATCACTGAAGCCCAGGAATTCGAGACTAGCCTGGACAACATAACAAGACCCCATCTCTATGAGAAAAAAAAATTTTTTTAATTAGCCAGGTGTGGCAGCACATACCTGTAATCCCAGCTACTCAGGAGGCTGAGGTGGGAGGATTGCTTGAGCCCAGGAGGTCAAGGTTGCAGTAAGCCATGATCACCCCACAGCACTACAGTCTGGGCAACAGAGCAAGACACTGTCTCCAAAAAAAAAAGAAAACAAAAAAAAAACTTATAAATTATTTCTGGAATTTTCCATTTAATATTTTCAGACTGTAATTGACCACAGTTAAGTAAAACTGCAGATAAGGGAGGACTACTGTATTCAAAGACATTACATTGTCCATGACTTATCCCCAAAATTCATTTTCAATTTACTTCAAGGTCCTTTCACCATCAAATTATGCTCAGTTTTCCAAACTATCCTGATTTCTGGTATGCCTGAAGATATTACATTTTTCTTCTACCTTTCTCATGTATTTCATTCAAATATATTATATAATTAATCATTAAAGCTACACTTTTATACAGTATCTGCTAATGCTGTTCTGATAAAGTCACTAGCATAATTTATGAGCACACTGGATTCATTTCTGACATACAAAAGATTCAGGCCAAAGACAACAGCAAATAATCATTTGAGCACCAACTCAAAAGACAAAATCCCCATCCTTCCTTCTATCTCAGTGCTTACGCTTTCTTATGAACAAACAAAAAAAGCATTATCCATAATAAAGCAAGTTTTGTTCCTATCTCTCATCAAGGTCTCTTTCAAGAACAAAGGAGCTAGCAGTTACTTAAGAGGAGTCCTGATAACAAACTTACAAGACACTAAATAGCAAAAACAACAACAAAAACCCAGATAATAGCCAGTTTAACTAACTTTAGGGAACACTTTTCAGAGAGTTTAACTGTGTGAGCTGGATGAGCACAAAGAACAATGAACAAGGCACTAAACCCACATTGGTTTTGGCCACTTAAAAGGATAAACTGCAAACAGTACAAGCAGAGAAAGCTCTCTTGAAGTAAACCGCTAAAAATGCAAAATAAACATACCAGGCTAGTAGCAATACCTAGTGAGAAATGAGATGACACTTTGCAAGCAAACTTAGGGGGTCACAATCAACAGGTTCTAACAACAATTAATTAATCTACATTCTTCCAATGAGGAAGGACTACCGTAACACCATGAGAGACAGTAAAAATTCCCCATGTCATCTGATTGATATCTTGAATTTTATATACAAACACAAAAGTAAAATACAGTCATGCACCGCATAAGAACATTTCAGTCAATGGATACCACATATAAGAGGGTAGTCCCTGCCTGGGCATAGTGGCTCACGCCTGTAATCCCAGCACTTTGGGAGACTGAGGCAGGTGGATCATTTGAGGTCAGGAGTTCAAGACCAACCTGGCCAACGTGGTGAAACTCCGTCTCTAATAAAAATGTAGAAAATAGCCAGGTGTAGTGGTGTGTGCCTATAATCCCAGCTACTGGGAGGCTCAGGCAGGAGAATAGTTTGAACCCAGGAGGCAGAAGTTGCAGTGAGCTGAGATAGCGCCACTGCACTCCAGCCTGCGAGACACAGCGAGACTGCATTTCAAAAAAAAAAAAACAGAGGGTGGTCTCATGAGATTATAATATAGTACTTTTGGTGTATCTTTGCTGTTTAGATACACAAGTACCACTGTGTTACAACTGCCTACAGTATTCCATACAATAACATACTGTACAGCTTTGTAGCCTAGGAGCAAAAGGCTATACCATATAGCCTAGGTGTGTAGTAGGCTCTACTATCTAGCTTTGTCTAAGTCTATTCTACGATGTCCATGCAACAGTGAAATTGTCTAACAACTCATTTCTCAGAAGATATCCCCATTGTTAAGCAACACATGACTGACTGTTACTAACTTGTGGTAGGAAGAAAAGGCCAATGGGGATTTTGTGCAGTTGAGAAGCAGGCTTCTTCTGTATTTTATAAAACTTGTTAAAAATTAATTTGAGGCCGGGTGCGGTGGCTCACGCCTGTAATCCCAGCACTTTGGGAGGCCGAGGCAGGTGGATCACGAGGTCAGGAGATCGAGACCATCCTGGCTAACACGGTGAAACCCTGACTCTACTAAAAATACCAAAAATTAGCCGGGCGTAGTGGTGGGCGCCTGTAGTCCCAGCTACTCGGGAGGCTGAGGCAGGAGAATGGCGTGAACCTGGGAGGCAGAGGTTGCAGTGAGCCAAAATTGCGCCACTGCACTCCAGCCTGGGCGACAGAGCAAGACTCCGTCTCAAAAAAAAAAAAAAAAATTAATTTGAAGAGCAACATGTAGAGCTCGCAGGTTTTTATTTTTTGCCAAATATTAGAAGGAAAAATCTATCTACTATCTAGAATCACAACTTCATAAGAAAAAGGATTTTTAACACAGAAAAAGGATGGATATAATTTAAAGGTGAATAAATTGTATAAACATTGACAACATTTCTATTTCATCATGAACTTCATGGTAAAAATTCTAACTCAAAGAGCAACATTTGGGAAGGTACTGACTTAGTGTTTTAAAGAAAATAAAAATATAGAATGTCAAAGAATAACAAAGCTATTAGAGATATTTAAAATAGAGACTTTAATGGGTGGTTTTATCATTCACTTTATGTTAACTATACACTAAAATCTCCACAACTTTATTAATCTTTAATAATAGCTCATAACTTTTTCTAGTTTAGAAGCTTTTTTCAAAATAAAAAATTCTGAGTACTACCTCTCCCCATGATTGGATTTAAGCATTACTAAATGAAATGATAACACCATCATGACTTTTTTTTTTTTTTTTGAGATGGAGTTTCACTCACTGTCACCCAAGCTGGAGTGCAGTGGTATGATCTCGACTCACTGCAGCCTCTGCCTCCCATGTTCAAGTGATTCTCCTGCCTCAGCCTACCAAGTAGCTGGGACTACAGTTGCACACCACCATAGCCAGCTAATTTTTTTTTTTTTTTTTTTTTTGAGACAGAGTCTTGCTCGTCACCCAGGCTGGAGTGCAGTGGCAAGATCTCGGCTCACTCCAAGCTCCGCCTCCCAGGTTCACGCCATTCTCCTGCCTCAGCCTCCCGAGTAGCTGGGACTACAGACGCCCGCCACCACGCCTGGCTAATTTTTTGTATTTTTAGTAGAGACGGGGTTTCACCATGTTAGCCAAGATGGTCTCGATCTCCTGACCTCGTGATCCACCCGCCTTGGCCTCCCAAAGTGCTGGGATTACAGGTGTGAACCACCGCACCCAGCCAATTTTTTGTATTTTTAGTAGAGATGGGGTTTCACTATGTTGGCCAGGCTGGTCTTAAACTCCTGACCTCAGGTGATCCAGCTGCCTCAGACTCCCAAAGTGCTGGGATTACAGGCTTACAGGCGTGAGCCACCACCATGCCCGGCCCATTATGACTTTTTAATAAATTTTATTATATATTACAAATATGCAAGATCTATTATTCATGCAACATTTAATGCACACATGGATTTCCAGACCCCTTGCAGAGATCTACAGCCCAATCCATTTCTCCAGGCACTCATCTCCTCCTACCACAAGTTTCTCACATTTTAGGCTGGACGATTCCTTTAGAGAAGGTATCAAATAGCTCGTTAAACCGGATTATCTTCAAAATCACTTCCAATCTTGAGATTATAAGATCCTGGGACAACGAGTACTTCTAAAAAGAATTTTGAGACTCCCAAGGAAATGACAGCTTGACCAATATTTAGGTCCTCTACCTCCTGACACTCTTTTCAGACAACTATGAAGAAATTTAAAAGGTATAACCCCATAAGGAGGAGACAACAATGGAGGACAGGTGGCAATAAGTTTCTGTATAATGGAAAGCAGACAGTGTACTTCCAAGGTGAGATGGCAGATTGAACACACACACATCTAATTTTGCTTCCTCCCAAAACGTTACTAAAACAAGGATAAAGAAAGTTGTGTTACTGTTGTTTGTTCTGTTTTTAGGACACAAGCCATTACGACAGGGAGAATGAGACGATAGCAACAAAATTTTGGAAACTGGAATGCAGCTGGATAACTGACCTAGTCAAAGATGCCAAAATCTTTTTTTTTTTTTTTTTTTTTTTTGTGACGTAGTCTCACTCTGTCGCCAGGCTGGAGGTGCAGTGGCGCAATCTCAGCTCACTGCTACCTCCACCTCCTGGGTTCAAGCAATCCTCCTGCCTCAGCCTCCTGAGTAGCTGGGACTACAGGCGCACGCCACCACGCACAGCTAATTTTGGTATTTTTAGTAGAGATGGGGTTTCACCATGTTGGCCAGGATGGTCTCGATCTCTTGACTTCATGATCTGCCTGCCTCAGCCTCCCAAAGGGCTGGGATTACAGGGGTGAGCCACTGCACCCCGCCAAAGATGGCCAAATTCTAAGCCAGCAATGCTGACAACTAAGAACAAGCCGGTTTATGCCACAGATTCCTCAAAAGGCTCAGGAACTGCCAGAACAAAGAGTGGAAGGGGGACTAAAAGAAAGGAGCAAGTGAATGCTGAACAGTTAGAATCCCAGATTTCTTCCAAGCTGCTGAGTGGCCCCACCCTCAATGTGGCAGGTGACAGATTTCTCTTCTCAAGAGGGTAAACCATACAAGGTGGAAGACATAGGCATCCTAACAGAGACAGATTGTGTGAGCCCATATACTAAATGTTCTATGGCTCCTTACCCAACCCTCTTTTCCTGAGTTCCCAGATACTGACAACCAGACCTCAACTCTCCAAGCAGAAAACTGGAAGATACTCTCTGGAAAATATGACTGGGACAAAAGTAAAGATAAATACAGTGGAGACAGCCTCAAACAATCCACCCAGATCAATCATTTCAATCTTGGCCACACACTGGAATTATCTTGGCAGCTTTAAAAAATACTGGTGCTAATCTTCGGAGATAGAAATCAGAATAGTGGTCACCTCTAGGCCGGGAGTGAGAAAACAGAAGAAAGGGATATGAAGGAATTTTCTAGAATTTTTTGCCATGCTCTACATCTTATATCAGTTACATGGTAAAAATCAAACTATACACTTAAATTCTGTGCATTTTACTGTATGTAGCCACACCTAATTTTTTTTAACTATCGCTACCTGGGACCTAGTCTCAGAGATTCTGACGTATTAGCAGCAGGGATTTTTTTTTTTTAATTCTCTATGTGATTATAATGTGCAGCCGAAGCTGAGAATCACTGCTTTAGACTCTAGAATATAGGGTAAAACAACACGTCCTTAAGTCCTACTTACAAGTTCAGGACTTCCCATCAGCTTTCAGTAGCCCACTGTTAATCATGAACAGACAACCAAGGATTACCAGTCTTCCGAGGAGGGCCTCTACTAATAAGACTATACCAAATAGGAAAAAAAGTAACTTGGAAGAAACTATGCAAGGAAAAGAAGGTCTAGGCCAGGTGCAGCGCCTCACACCTGTAGTCCTAGCACTTTGGGAGGCCAAGGTGGACAGATCACCTGAGGTCAGGAGTTCAAGACCAGCCTGGCCAACATGGTGAAACCCCGGCTCTACTAAAAATACAACAATTAGCTGGGCATGATGGCAGATGCCTGTAATCCCAGCTACTTTGAAGGCCGAGATGGGGAATCGCTTGTACCCGGAAGATGGTGGCTGCAGTGAGCCGAGATCATGCCACTGCACTCTAGCCTGGGTGGCTGAGACTCCGTCTCAAAAAAAAAAAAAAAAAAAGAAAGAAAAGTTTAAGAAAACGATTTTTAACATTCTCAGAGAGATAAGAACAGATATGGCACCCATGAAACAAGAAGAGATGGAGAAATAAGTGACTGAGTAGAGGAGGCTGAACCTACTGGCCTGCAAAAGGGAATACAATCAAGAAACAAGCTGAGGAGTCTCTCTGAGCCTATTCTGGCTCAGAAGGCTGCCAGATAAAGTGATATAAAAAATTTTTTTAATTTAAAAAATAAAAAGCAAGCTGATTTGGCTAACTCACAGAATCCCAGAAAGGCTCAGAATCTAGGAGCCTAGGAGTTCCCAGGTATAGGGTCAGTGGTGGAGAGGCATGGGGCTAAAGAGAAAGTAAATGGTTTAAAGTTTATGTAAGGTACAGTTGGACTCTAGTCTAGGTTCCCTCCTCTGCCACCATTCCTATCTCATAGATTTATTTTCTAGAAACTCTGACCTGGTGATACGATTTGGCTCTGTGTCCCCACCCAAATCTCACCTTAAATTGTTAATAATCCTCACATGTCAAGGGCAGGACCAGGTGGAGATAAATGAATCACAGGGGCAATTTCCCCCACCCTGTTATTGTGATAGTGAGTGAGTTCTCACGAGATCTGATGGTTTTACAGGGGGCTTCACCCTTTGCTGGGCATTCATTCACTCTCCTGTTCCCCTGTGAAGAGGTGCTTTCCACCGTGGTTGTAAGTTTCCTGATGCCTCCCCAGCCATATGGCAGTGTAAGTCAATTACACCTCTTTTCTTTATAAATTACCCCGTCTTGGGTATTCTTCATAGCAGCATGAGAACAGACTAATACACCTGTGAGACTCCAGACTCAAGAAAAGTAAAGTAAGGCTCAAGGCTAAAAGCCAAGGGGTTAAACAGAAGTGTGTTTGATGAAAAGCAGCCCCTGCCCACAGCCCACTTTCTTTGCCCACCTCTCAAAGTTGGAGAGCTTATATTACCACATATCAAAGCTTATTATAAAGTTACATTAATACAGTGATATTAGTGCAAGGATGACAAATACACAAAACAGAACAAAGTATCCAGAAACAGACCTACACTAATTTCATAAATTATCTGACCATACTGTTATCTAATTTATGAAAAAAAGTGCCACACAGTGCAGATGGACAAGGATGGTATTTGCAATAAATGGTGCTGGATCAAACAGACGTCTATATAGTAAAAAGTGAATCTTGGCCCGGTGCAGTGGGTCATGCCTAAATCCCAGCACTCTGGGAGGTCAAAGCAGGTGGAGATCATGCTACTGCACTCCAGCCTGGGTGATACAGTGAGACCCTGTCTCAAAGAAAAAAAAAGTAAATTTTTTTTTTTTTTTTTTTTTTTGAGACCGAGTCTCACTCTGTCGCCCAGGCTAGAGTGCAATGGCACAATCTTGGCTCACTGCAACCTCTGCCTCCTAGGTTCAAGCGATTCTCCTGCCTCAGCCTCCTGAGTAGCTGGGATTACAGGCACCCGCCACCACGCCCAGCTAATTTTTGTATTTTTAGTAGAGACAGGGTTTTGCCATGTTGGCTAGGCTGGTCTCAAACTCCTGACCTCATGATCCACTCGCCTCGGCCTCCCAAAGTGCTGGGATTTCAGGCATGAGCCACCACGCCTGGCCTAAAAAGTGAATCTTGACCCCTGCGATTCATCAAGAATTTACTCTAAATTATATACCTTAAATGCAAAAAGTAGGGGATGGGTACAGTGGCTCACACCTGTAATCCCAGCACTTTGGGAGGCCGAAGAGGGCAGATTGCTTGAGCCCAAGAGTTTGAGACCAGCCTGGGTAATATGTTGAAACCCTGTCTCCACAAAACATACAAAAATTAGCCAGGCATGGTGGCATATGCCTGTAGTCGTAGTCACAGCTACTCAGGAGGCTGAGGTGGGAGGAATGCTTGAGCACAGGAGGCGGAGGTTGCAGTGTTCTGAGATTGCACCACTGCACTTCAGACCCTGTCTGAAAAAAAAAAATTTTTTTTGCAAAAAGTAAAATAAAATTGCTATAAGACAACACAGAAAAATATGTTCATATTCTCAGGTTAGGCAATGATTTCTTAAACAGGACACAAAAAGCAGTAACCATAAAGGACAAGATTGATAAAGTATACTTCATTAAAATTAAGAATCTCAGGCTGGGTGCAGTAGTTCATGCCTGTAATCACAACACTTTGGGAGGCTGAGGCTGGTGTAGGTGTATGACTGGAGCCCAGGAGTTCGAGATCAGCCTATGCAACATGGCAAAACCCCATTTCCACTAAAGATACAAAAATTAGCTGGGCATGGTGGTGCTCATCTGTAGTTCCAGCTACTTGGGGGTTAAGGCAGGAGGAATACCTGAGCCTTGGGAGATCAAGATTGCAGTGAGCCATGATCGTGCCACTGCACTCCAACCTGGGCAACAGAGTGAGATTCTGTCTCAAAAAAAAAAAAAAAAAAAAGGCCAGGCACGGTGGCTCACACCTGTAATCCCAGCACTTTAGGAGGCCGAGGTGGATGGATCATGAGGTCAAGAAATCAGTACCATCCTGGCCAACATGGTGAAGCCCTGTCTCTACTAAAAATACAAAAATTAGCCAGGCATGGTGGCACACACCTATAGTCCCAGCTACTCAGGAGGCTGAGGCAGGAGAATTGCTTGAACCTGGGAGGCGAGGGTGCAGTGAGCCGAGATCGCGCCACTGCACTCTAGCCTGGCAACAGAGTGAGACTCCATCTTACAAAACAAACAAACAAAACACACACACACACACACAAATTAAGAATCTCCAGGCATGAAAAAAACACCATTAAAAAACTGAAAAGGCAAAATACAGACTGAAAAAAATAAAAATGCAATACATATATATCCTAGAAAGGACTCATATCCAGAATAAAGTATTATAAATCAAAGAAAAATAAGCCTATCAACGAAAACTGGGCAAAAAGACTTAACAGGCACTTCACAAGAGGAAATATAAATGGTCAACAAAAGATACTCAACCTCAGTACCAGGAAAATGCAAAATGAAACCACACTGATATATTACTGTACCTCTACTAGACTAGCAAAAAAAATTTCAACTGACAAGCACCAGCAAGGATGTGGGGTAACCGGAACATTCCCTGCTAATTGGTAGAACCACTTTGGGAAAATGTTCAACAATATCTAATACTAGAGTTTTATCACACACGTACCTATAAAACCAACAATGCCACTCCTACGTACATACTCCAATCTAGTAATGTTCTATTTCTTGATCTTTGGTGGTTCACTTAGTAAAAATTCATTACCTGCAATGTTTTTTGTTTTTGTTTTTCTTGAAAGACGGTCTCACTCTGCCGCTCAGGCTGGAGTGCAGTGGCATGATCAAGGCTCACTGCAACTTCGACCTCCCCGGCTCTGGTGATCCTCCCACCTCAGCCTCCTGGGTAGCTCGGACTACCAGCGCACACAACCACACCCAGCTAATTTTTGTATTTTTAGTAGAAAATGGGGTTTTGCCACGTTGCCCAGGCTGGTCTCAAACTCCTGGGCTCAAGTGATCCACCTGCCTCTGCCTCCCAAAATGCTAGGATCACATGCGTGAGCCACCGCCCCCAGACCACCTGCACATTTAGAATTGTGAACTTTTTCTCTGTACTTCAATAACTTAGTTCTAAGATTTATTTGACACAAAGTTCTCGGAAATCGTAGTTATCATTTTAGAACAGAAAAAAGACCACCTGGGCCAGGCGCGGTGGCTCACGCCTGTAATCCCAGCACTTTCGAAGGCCGAGGTGGGCAGATCATTTGAGGTCAGGAGTTGGAGAGCAGCCTGACCAACACGGTGAAACCCCGTTTCTACTAAAAAAAAAAAAAAAAAAAAAAAAAAAAAAATTAGCCGGGCGTGGTGATGTACGCCTGTAATCCCAGCTACTCGGGAGGCTGAGGCAGGAGAATATATCCAGCCTAGGCGACAGAGTGAGACTCAGCTTTAAAAAAATAATAATAATAAAGAAAAAGAAGGCCGGGCACGGTGGCTCACGCCTGTAATCCCAACACTTTGGGAGGCTGAGGCGGGTGGAACACGAGGTCAAGAGATCAAGACCATCCTGGCCAACATGGTGAAACCTCGTCTCTACTAAAAATACAAAAATTAGCTGGGAGTGGTGGCGCGCGCCTGTAGTCCCAGCTACTCGGGGGGCTGAGGCAGGAGAATTGCTTAAACACAGGAGGTGGAGGTTGCAGTGAACCAAGGTCGCCACTGCACTCCAGTCTGGCGACAGAGCAAGACTCCCTGTCAAAAAAAAAAAGAAAGAAAGAAAGAAAAGAAAAAGAAAAAAGAGCTTCTGGTACACTGGTGAAATTCTACTAACAAAATTTTAAAACAAAAAAAGTTACTTACATCAGCTCAGAACAAAGATTAAAAACTACCAGCAGATCACTTTTCTTTAACTTCAGTAAGCACTGGAATTCATTCTTTCGGCAAAGAAAGGAGTTTATTATTCAACACTGTAATCCAAAGAAAAGATACCACTTCAAGAAAATACTTCTTTTCGAAAGCAGCTCTACCAGCAATAGATAGGAGGAAAGCGAGGAAACCATTCCAAAAGGCTTGGTTTAACTCTTGGGTGAGAGGATGCCAATGAGACGATCTAAGAAGCCCCAAAGACAGACAGACACAGGGAAATCACAGCAACTCTTTTGAGTGCAAACACCAACACCACAATCCAACCTACCGGAAATCCTGAGGTTAATTTGAGGCTTGCCCCACTAGTCATAAGGTGATTCAGGAATGGCTACAAACTCTTCTCAAGTGCATTCTGGACCTGGCACATCTGTCTTGCCCATCAGCAGCCTGGAGACACGCCATGCGCAGAATCCCGGAGGCCAAGTAAAGACGCCAACTTTGCAAGTCAGCGGGGCGAGCGCTCTCGCCCCTCGGATCCCCAAAGGGAACCGACTTCTGGCCTCGAGGGTGGGGTGCAGGGTCAGTGTCCTCCACGGGATTTACGAGGACGTGCCCCCGAAGCTGCTCCGTCCCTCCACCGCCCTGGGACGCCACAGTTAGACCCGCCGACGAGTTTCTTCCCCAGCGCCCACGAGAAGGAGGGCTGCGGGCGGCGGCGGCGGCGACAGGCGAGGAAGCGAGTGCAGGGAACTTAGGCCCTGGCGGGGCCGGGCGCGCCCGCCCCGCTCGCACAGCAAAACTTGCGGCGGCCCCCGCCCGCCGCGCCTCGGCCCAGCTGTGCGCCAGCGGAACACGGACTCACCGTCCGCCCGGCCGCCCGGCCTCCCGGCCCGCCCGGCCTGGCGCAGCGCCCCTCACCTTGGAAACGTTGAGTAGACTTCGCCGTAAACATTAACTTCCCATCCAGCCGGCAGCCGCGCCGCCGCGTCTCAGCGCCTCGGCCCCGCTCCTGGCTCCACGGGTCGCCCGTCCCGCGTTCCCAAAAGCACCACGCTCACTCAGAAGCTCAGGGCCGCCTCGCGACCCTCACCTACCCCTCCCGGCACCGCCGCTGTCGGAACCGCAGCCAGCCCCTTGCCAGCTGGCCAGCTGGTTCCTTCGGGGTCCGGCCCGGCTGCGTCAGGAGAGCCCAAGGCGCAGGCGCGGCAGGGCCTTAAAGAGACCCGGCAGCCTCTACCGCAGAATGGGTTGGAGCAGGTTAGGGGCCGGGCGGGCCGGCCGAGAAAAGGAGAAGGCGAAGGGATTGGACGGAGTGCAGAGGAGGCGGGGAAATCCCGCTCTGCCTCCGCCTCTCTTTCAAAGCACCAGCCCTCGGTCCTGCAAGTCGCCGACTTCCCCGGCCACTTGAACCGCCCCTTCCATGTTAAAGCGGTAGAAGACACACCCCTTCGGGGGCCCGAAGCGACCCCGAGCTTAGGACTGCAGGCCTCGCGCTGCCGCACCGACGCGGAGCCTGACTTCCAGGGCCCTGGCACGCGGTGCAGACGCGCATGTTTCGGAAGGCAGCCCCGAGCTCCCCCAGAGGTGGCCTTAGAGCACTCTCAAAAACAATAATCAACGCGTAAATGACACTTGTAATTGTAATGTACTCTTACACGTGTCTTCGCACTGGGTTTATGCAGACTCCTGCAGGGGGCAGAACATGGGCACGAATAGGTAAGATTCAGCCGGGCAGCCCTCCAGCGTCAACGAAGACATACTTAGAAGGAAAGTACTTTGTTTGGGACGGAAACAGCCTATTAATTTTTGGTCCAGGAAAAGCAGGCAAGAAAAAGTAAAAAGGCAATACAGATTACTTTCATTATATGTTTAGAAGTGACAGCCGGGCGCGGTGGCTCACACCTGTAATCCCAACACTTTGGGAGGCCAAGGCGGGCGGATTGCCTGAGGTCAGGAGTTCGAGACCAATCTGGCCAACATGGTGAAACCCCGTGTCTACTAAAAATACAAAACAAAAAATAGCCCGGCGTCGTGGCGTGGGCCTGTACTCCCAGCCAAGCTACTCTGGAGGCTGAGGCAGGGGAATTGCTTGAACCACGGAGGTGGAGGTTGCAGTGAGCCAAGATCGCGCCACTGCACTCCAGCCTGGGCGACAGAACGATACTCTGTCTCAAAAAAAAAAAAAAAAAAAAGGGACAAAAATTATAATAATTAGCAGCACAAGAAACTCCAAAATTATTTGTCTAGAAATTAGATATCCCTATTTTTTAATTTAAATTTATAACACAGAATTCGCAGATGGGTTTCCACTGAACTAAGCATTTCAGAAAAAAAAAAAAAACCTTACTTTTTTTTCAGCAAGATTAGGAAATACCAAGAAATAGGAAGTAAAGCCATGCCCTCCACCCAGCTAAAAACTTTGAAAACTTGAACTTTTATCTGAGGCAAATGTTTGCATAACTTTAGGTTGTGCCATTATTTAAAGAAATTTCAATTAACAATTTTATTGCAACTCAATCCTTGTATAAGAAAACTAAGCTACATCCTTGATAATGTACCTCTCCCCTCTTATATTCCATCCGTCAGCAAATTCTATTGGTTTTTCCCTTACAAATGGTCCTTGAATCTGTCCTCTCCTATTTCCTCCATCACCACCCTAGTCTAGGCTACCTTCACCTGGGGAGTGGGGGTGGAGGGATTACTGACCTAGTCTTCTTGTGGTTTACCCATATTCCCTTTATCCCCTCTCTAATCTCAACACAACAGGCAGAGTGACTTTTTCAAAATAACAGTGTGACCCTGTCACTTCCCAGCCTAAACCACTTAAACACCTTCCCATTCTCTTAGAAAAAAACCCTCCTAACTAACCAAGCCCTGAATGGCCAGGTCCCTTGCCCACCTCTCCACCTCTTCTCACTGCTCAGACCAATTCCACCCTGCTGTCTGTGCTCCAGCCACGCTAGCCTCTTTTATTCCCTATTTACCGGCTTCCTGGCCTCAACAGAGCTTTTGCTCATGCTTTGCCCTGTGCCCGGAAAGTTCTCCCAGTCCTCATCCTTTGACAACGGCTCTAGTATCCACCTCTGAGAAGCACCTTCTGACCTCCCTATGGCGGTCTCTTACGCCTTTCACATCGCATGAAACTGTAATTGGGTAGTTATATTGGTGAATTTTTTACTATTAGCTCCTTAAGTCCAGGATTTGATTTTGTTTGTTTCATGGTTGTATTTTCATATTTGTTAAATATATATTTGTTCAGTAAATGAAAATTATAGATGCTAGAACTTAAACTAAATTTGGCATAAAGTCAGAGAAAGGTAAAATGTCACCATCTGACATTTGGAATCAGAATCTAAAAACTTCAGTTATGTTAAAACTGATTTTATATCATTTTAGCTGGGTTGTCAAAAGATTCTTTGGGTAACCTTTAAAACAGTTCTCTAAGAGCCTTTTGTAAGCACCTGAATTAATAATGATAAGACATGGGATGGCCCACATAAAACTAATAACATTGATTGCTTCAAGAGAGGAAGACTGAGCCAAGCACGGTGGCTCACGCCTATAATCTAAACACTTTGGAAGGCTGAGGCCAGCGGATCATTTAAGATCAGGAGTTTAAGACTAGCCTGAGCAATATGGCAAAACTCTATCTTTACAAAAAAAAAATACAAAAAAAAATTTAGACAGGTGTGGTGGTAGGCACCTGTAGTCCTGCTACTTGGGAGCCTGAGGCAGGAGGATTGCTTGAGCCTGGAAGGGTGAGGCCACAGTGAGCCATGATCGTGCCACTGCACTCCAGCCTGGGCGACAGAGAAAGATCTTGTCTCAAAAAAAAAAAAAAAAGAGAGAGAGAGAGAGAGGAAGACTGGGTGACTGGTGGGTACCAGTGGGAAGGAGATTTTTATTGCATGCCCAAAAGGTTTAAAATTGTACCTTTTTTATCTTAAAGTATGTGCATTATCTATGTGAAGATAAATGACACGAAGTATGTGAATTATCTATGTGAAGATAAATAAATGACACAAAAGAGTGTCATACTGTTCCATTTATTTGAAATTCTAGAAAAGACAAAATTAATCTGTGGTGAAAAAAATCATAACAGTGCTTCCCTGTGGCAGGGGATTGACTGGGATGGTACATGAGTGAAATTTCTGGGTGGTAAAAATGGTCTCTATCTTGATAGCGATGTGAGTTACATAGGTATATTCACTTATCAAAAAATATGCAGGTAACATTTCAGTGAATGTAAATTTTACCTTAAAAACTATAAAAAATAGTGGTCGGGCATAGTGGCTCACACCTGTAATCCTAGCACTTTGGGAGGCCAAGGTGGGTGGATTGCCCAAGCTGAAGAGTTCAAGACCAGCCTGGACAACACAGTGAAACCCCATCTCTACTGAAATACAAAAAAAAAATTAGCCGGGCATGGTGGCGTGTGCCTGTAATCTCAGCTACTCGGGAGACTGAGACGGGAGAATCGCTTGAACCCGGGGGGCGGAGGTTGCAGTGAGCCGAGATTGCACCATTGCACTCCAGCCTAGGTGACAGAGTGAGAGACTCCATCTCAAAAACAAAACAAAACAAAACAAAACAAAATTAGGCAGGACATGATGGCTCATGCCTGTAATCCCAGCACTTTGGGAGGCCGAGGTGATGGATCACGAGGTCAGGAGTTCAAGACCAACCTGGCCAACATGGTGAAACCCCATCTCTACTAAAAATACAGAAATTAGCTGGGCGTGGTGGTGTGTGCCTGTAGTCCCAGCTACTCGGGAGGCTGAGGCAGGAGAATTGCTTGAACCCAAGAGGTGGAGCTTGCAGTGAGCCGAGATCGCGCCACTGCACTCCAGCCTGGGCAACAGAGCAAGACTCTGTCTCAACAGCAACAACAACAACAACAAAATCCCATAAAAATTAAATAAAATTTTAAAATCTAATAGCTAACACCTGGTTGAGCACTCAACATGTATGGGTATTGGCTAAGGCTATATACATACACTATTTCGTTTAATCCTCATATTGTCCTCATGGGGTAGGTATTATTATCATAACCCCCTTGCATATGAAGAAGCTGAAATTTAATAAATACCAAATAACTTACCTCAATTTATACCCCTGGAAAGTGGTGGCAGAGTTTTTAACACAGTCAGTTGAATGCCAGAAGTGGTTAAACATTAGGCCCTGTAGCACTTCTCTGAAATTGTAATATTTTGGTTTATATACATTACTCATCTACTAGATCAAGAGCTTCACAATGATTGAAATCCTGTTTTGTCTTTTTGTTTGTTTGAGGTTTGTGGTTTCATTTTATTTTATTAATTTAAAAGACTGGGTCTCACTATGTTGCTCAGGCTGGACTTGGACTCCTGAATTCAAGCCATGCTCCTGCCTCAGCTTCTTCTTCTTTTTTTTTTTCTCGCTCCGTTGCCCAGGCTGGAGTGCAGTGGCAAGATCTTGACTCACTGCAAGCTCTGCCTCCTGGGTTCACGCCATTCTCCTGCCTCAGCCTCCCGAGCAGCTGGGACTACAGGCGCCTGCCACCACACCTGGCTAATTTTTTGTATTTTTAGTAGAAACAGGGTTTCACCATGTTAGCCAGGACGGTCTCAATCTCCTGACCTTGTGATCCGCCCACCTCAGCCTCCCAAAGTGCTGGGATTACAGGCATGAGCCACCGCGCCTGGCCTTCAGATAGTTTTATTTGCGGTAAATTCAGTGAGCAATTCAAAGTTTTCTGTGTTCTAATACTGTACAGCCTTAGCATTGATTTGGGTCACTGTCTGGGAGGGGAACCCCTCTAAACTTGGCAAGGGTTAAACCCTGGAACACCGTGCTCTAAACTGCCAAAGGTGTTTAAGTCAGTCATGTTAGCTCCATTGTTCACAGAAAGGAAATGCAAGGGAGACAGTCCTCTGAAAGGCAAAAACAACCCAAGGTACAAAGAAGGAACTCACCAGAGAAGTCAAACCCACTGTGAACAATATTCCTCCCTCACCCTGGGAGCTTTTTAGAGAACTAGACCATCTCAGTTACATTCTAGGATTGCACTGTCCAATACAGCAACCACTAGAGATACTAGCAACATGTGACTATTTACATTTAAACTTAAATTAAGCCAGGCATGGTGGCTCATGCCTGTAATCCCAGCACTTTGGGAGGCCAAGACAGGAGGATCACTTGAGGCCAAGAGTTTGAGGCCAGCCTGAGCAACATAGTCAGACCCTATCTCTACAAAAATAAAAATAAAAAAATTAGCCAGGTGTGTTGGCACAACTGTAGCTATTCTGGAGACTGAAGTGGGAGGGTCACTTGAGCCCAAGAGGTGGAGGTTGCAGTGAGTTAAGATCACACCCCTGCACTCCAGCCTGTGTGCCAGAGTGGGGCCCTGTCTCAAAAATAAATAAACTTAAAAGTTCAGTTTCATAGTCACACTCACATAGTTCAAGTGCTCAATAATAGCACATGTGGCTAGTGGCTACTGTCTGACAGCACAAATATAGAACATTTCCACTCATCAGAAAGTCCTATTGGTAGCACTATTAAAGAAAAAGGAGACATAACACTCCATTTCAACTCCTACTAATGTTCAAAACTGTTTTGTTTTTTTTGTTTTTTTTTAAATGAAGGCTCACAATGAAATAGTGACAGCTATTCATTACTAGGCTCATTACTTTCTACAATATGAATCTGAAAGGTACTCAAATAAAAAGCTATGGCCTCCATGCACTGGAGTTATAAGAATAGCTTTAACTTAGCAGGGCATGGTGGCGTGCACCTGTAGTCCCAGCAACTAGGGAGGCTAAGGTGGGAAGATCACTTGAGCCCAGGAGGTGGAGGTTGCAGTGAGCTGACATCACGCCACTGCACTGCACTGCACGCTGGGCAACAGAGCAAGATCCTGTCTCAAAAAAAAAAAGGAAAGAATAGCTTTAACCTCACCACTTTACCACTTTACCTCCACCGTATGCATTCTTTAGAAGACTCTGACATCATCTTAGGAAAGAACATTATTAAGAGACACACAATTCTGTTTATCTCTTGATACTTGTGCACAGGTGGAGACTAGATCTGCCATGATTATGGGAAAGAACAAGCTCTCTGGATCTACAGCTCAGACATCATTTCTATATGTGATACTACACATTAACACTGTCAGCCCAAAAAACTTTAGAAATTGAGTCACCAGAATGGGACATCAATAGTGTGCCAGTTTCTAGCCTACCCACCAAAAGGAGAAATTCATTCATTTCTTGACTTTGCAAAATACTTGTTTTAAAGCAAGAGAAAATTTGGTGGAACTAGAGTTAGTAATTCCACTTAAACTATCCAATTATCTGGGAACTAGTAACTTCTACATTCATGCAAGTGACTAGACTGTGACCTAAAATTTCAAGTGTTCTTGCCAAAAACGTGATCAACCCCTTTGAGCTCTTCAAGCTCCAATCTTCTCATTCATAAACTGGAGATAATAATATCTACTTAAGCACTGAAGTGACAGTTAAGTGGAATAATATATGCCATGTGTATAACAAATATTCAAAAATAATAAGCTATTGTAATTGCTATTTTCCAAAGCCACAAAACACCAATGTGCAAAAACAAAAAGACAAATAAAAAAGACTGAATTAGAAGAATCCTGATTTTGACACCTGCTAATAGTCTGGCTTTTAACCTCTGTAAGCTTCAGTCTCTTCATCAAGCAAATGAAAATAAAAGTCCCAATCATAGATGAGACGTGAGATGTGTTTTGATTTCATGTGAAATTGTCTAATTAAAGCCAGGTACAAACATTAGCTAATGTTAATTAGCAGTTTCTCCCACCTCCACCAAAAAAAAAAAAAAAAAAAAAGGATGAGGTGAGGAAACTATTTTAGGAACATGATACTTTACAGAAAAATTTATGTAGCTTTTATTATGAACTGTGTTCCCAAACACGACGGGAGGCAACACTTCTGAAATCATTGAGAGGCCATGAAACCATCAACACTGTCACCAAACAGAGTTTGTGAACAAATGCTATGGTAACCAGTCATTTTCTTCTTCTCCATATGAGAAATGCGAAGCCCATACAGACATGCTAGGTCTCCTCTGTGAATGTGTATATTCAAAGAAATGTAAACAGCAGCCAATTACAGCTAGGAGAGAATTGCGGCAAGTGTTGAATTACAAAAAGCCAATTACTAAAATACCTTTCTTGCAGGTATGGAATTAAACCTAACACTTCATAAATTTTGTTCATCAGTCGAATGGCTGCAGTACAATGAGATAACAGTCTTAAAATAAAACTGAAGAAATGTTAACAAGCTGTTCCTGTGTTTTGAAGATTAAGCGAAATATACAAATCCTAACTCAATAACAAATTACTTTCTGTTACAGCAATTACATTTTTATAAGTTTTAATATAAAATCAAACATCGTTTTACACATTTACCTGTTTCCCACTAGGGTTTCTAAAGGCAGCAGTCATTTTGTTGGTAACCATGATAAGCAGAGAAGACAGAGAGACTGGGGATTTGAATTGAATTTATAGCTGACTCATACGCAGTGTTAACAAAGACATTGCCACTGGGATCCACCCATTTAACACCCTTTCAGTTCCACCTTATACACTTGTTAGGTAGTAGGGAGCTGGGAATGTGGAGGACTAGGAATGCTGAAACCAAAGCCTTTTTGTCTTAGGTATGCTAATTGATTTTGGTTTTTCATTCCTTCTTTCCTTCTTTTCTCCCCTTCCTCCCTCCCTTCCTTCCTTCCCTCTTCCATCTTCCTTCTTCTGTCCCTCCTTCCTACCTTCTATGACTTATCTCAGAATGACGTTACAATTGTCATTGTGTTTGAGTGCCGACGCTGAGGCATTGGCTAGAAACTTCTATAATTAGGTGTTTTCTGACACTAGACAAAATTATTAATTTGGTAGAACTTTCCTCTTTGTCTTTTTTTTTTTTTCTCATTCTTTACCTGAGGTTTTGGAATTCTGCAGGCTATATTGTGTTCTATTAATGGATGTTGCAGTTTGTTACTCAGGGGCTATTGAGAGTTTACTATGCAGTACAGAAGCAAGTGATATAGCTTGTGAGAGGTACCTAAATAGAGAGAAAGCCACTTCTTCAATTCTTTTCTAGGAAATCTGATATATTGGTTTTAAGGGATTACCTCTCTCATGATGGCTCCCATTTTGTTTCATTTTTTAAAGACAGGGTCTCGCTATGTTTCTCAGGCTGGCCTTGAACTCCTAGGCTCCAGTGACCCTCCTGCCTCAGCCTCCTGAATGGCTGGGACTGTAGGTGAACACCCCCATGTTGCTGATGGCTTATGCTTTTAAAGCACTTACCATAGCTGGGCACTGTGGAAGCGCTTTTCATCTATCATCTCACTTAATCTTTATCATAATCCTATTGTTATCCCCATTTACAAGTGAATCCCCAAGCCAGTCGCCAAGAATGCTGAATTTATTTACTCCTTCATTTATTCACAAATATATTAAAGATATTCAACTATGTCAGCTACTTGCCTAGGAGGAAGGACAGTAACTAACATTTTCAGCTCCTACAGCATGTCAGAAATAATGTTATGTGCTTCCACATGACACAACTATTATTTGGCCCATTTAAAAGACAGGGAAGCTATGCCTGGTCCAAAGTCACATTGTTAGTAGAAGGAAAAAGCAAAAATGCAACCATGAGTCTCTCTTGACTACAAAACCTATATCATTTGGAGTTACAAAAATGTGGTACCTGTGTTCACATTCTAGTGTAAGAATGTGTAGTCTAGTATAGAAGACAAACATATGAACAAGTAAATGAACAATAACATTATATGTTCTGTTGTACCAAGATATAATGGTGGGAACATAGAGAAAGGGGAGTACCTAGCATGGCTGAGTTGTACTATTTTTATTGTCCATACCCCCTTCCATCTTTTTCCATTAACAGGTATAGATGCCTGACTCAAACAAAGCCAGTCACATTACCTTAACTCCCTGATCATACTGATTGATTCAAGGGGTTATGCCTGGGAGAATCCTGCCCTGGGGTTTTTCAAACCAGAGCTGTAAAAGTAAAAGCCCTTTGCCCTCTCATTATAAAGCTCTAAGGATGAAACTCTAAGGAGATCCTGGCTATACTCAGAGAAGCTAAATGAGATGGAGAATATCCTGAGGATATTAAAATCCCCGGTTCCAGTAATCTTGCCTTTCCTAAGCCTTTGCTGTTCTAATCTTTCTTTAATGCTGTGACCACCCCCATATCCTTCAAAGGAAGGAGAGAAGGAGGAAGGGAAAAAGGAAAGAAGGAAGGACTCATGTACTTATCAAACTTTTTTTTAACATATTGTACCAGGCATTGTTCTAGGCACTGGAAATAGGTACAGGTGGTAGCCATTCTGATTTGACCCTGAGTGATCCTTGCTTTTGACCCCCAGTGATCCTCTTTGCCTGGTATTCATTTATGTATCCATGTGTAATCCCTCCTACATCAAATAAGGCTTGTCTGTGTGACCAATAAAATATGGCAAAAGTGACCAATTATGGCTGGGTGTAGTGGCTCATGCCTGTAATCCCAGCACTTTGGGAGGCCAAGGCAGGTGGATCACCTGAGGTCAGGAGTTCCAGACCAGCCTGACCAATATGGTGAAACCCCATCTCTACTAAAAACACAAAAATCAGCCGGGCATAGTGGTGTGCCCCTGTAGTTCCAGCTACTAGGGAGGATGAGACAGGATAATTGCTTGCACCTGGGAGGTGGAGCTTGCAGTGAACCGAGATCACGCCACTGAACTCCAGCCTGGGCGACAGAGCGAGACTCTGTCTCAAGAAAAAAAAAAAAAAAGTGACCAATTATAACCTCTGAGACTAGGTTATTGCACTTTTTGCCTTGTTTTCTTAAATTGCATGCTTTAGGGGAAGCCAGCCACCATGTGTGAACAGCTCTGTGAAGGAAAAGAACTAAGGCCTCCCATCAACATTCAGGACCAACTTGACAGCCATGCCAATGAGCCACCTCAAAAGCAAATCTTTCAGCCCCAGTCAAGCCTTCAGATTACTTCAGTACCAGCTCACATCAGACTGCATCTCATGAAAAACCAAAAGCCAGAACCAGTCAGCAAGCTGCTGCTAAATTCCTATTACATAGAAACTGTGAGTGCACCATTGCATTCTAGCCTAGGCAACAGAGTGAGACCCTGTCTCAAATTTAAAAAGGGTAGGGGTAGCAAAGGACTTGAACATTTCTCCAAAGAAGATATGCAATGAGCACGTGAAAAGATGCACCGCGTTATGAGTGATTAGGGACAAGCAAATCAAAACCAAATGATACACCACTTCACACTTACTAGAACGCTGTTATGAAAAAAGCAGAAAATTACAAATGTTGGTGAGATGTGGAGAAATGTAAACCCTTGTGCATTGCTGGTGGGAATGTAAACTGATACAGCCACTGTGGAAAACAGTTTGGCAGTTCCTCAAGTTAAAAATAGAATTACCATATGATTCAGTAATTCCACTCCAAGCTAAAAGAATTTAAAACAGGAGCTCAAATAGATACTTCTTCACCAATATTCATAGCAGCACTATTTACAATAGCCAAAAGGGGGAAACAATCCAAATGTCTATCAAAAAATAAATGAATAAAGAAAATGTGATACACTGAGGTCAGGAGTTCGAGACCAGCCTGGCCAACACAGTGAAACCCCGTCTCTACTAAAAATACAAAAAAATTAGCCAGGCGTGGTGGCAGGCACCTGTAATCCCAGCTACCCAAGAGGCTGAGGCAGGAGAATCGCTTAAACCCTGGAGGCGGAGATTGCAGTAAGCCAAGATCGCACCACTGCACTCCTGCCTGGATGACAAAGCTAGACTCAGTCTCAAAAGAAAAAAAAAAAGAAAATGTGATACAATTAAATATATTATTCAGGCATACAGAGGAATGAAGTTCTGCTACATGCTATAACATGAATGAGCCTTGAAAACATTATGGTAAGTGAAATAAATCCATCGTGAAAGGACAAATATTATATTATTCCACTTATATGAGGTATCTAGAGTAGTCAAATTCATAAAGAGAGAAAGTAAAATGGTGATTACTAAGGTCTGGGGGAACAGGGAATGAGGAGTTAGTGCTTAATGGACAGTTTCTGGTGGGGCAATAAAAGAGTTTTGGAACTAAGTAGTGATGGTGGTTATCAATATTGTAAATATACTTAATGCCGCCGAATTATACACCTAAATATGGTTAAATCAGCAAACTTCAGGTTATGTATATTTTTCCACAAAATATACATTAAAAATATATCTGTGAACAAAATATACATGAAAAAAGAAAATGATACCTTCTGGGAATTTAGATCATCTTGGAAAAGAAAAATAAAATAGAAAAAGAATCTTGATTTGACTTAGTCAAAAAAATAAGTTGAACACATTAATAAATACATATATAATATATATGATACGAGATAGTATGAGTGAAGGAGAAAGGGAGTATGAAGAAAGGTTATTACAAATTTATTTTATTTTATTGAGACAGGATCTGACTGTGTTGCCCAAGGTGGAATGAGATCAGAGCTCACTGCAGCCTCAACCTCCTGGATTCAAGCAATCCTCCCATCTCAGCCCCCAAGTATCTGAGACTATAGGCACATGCCACCATGCCCAGCTAACTTTTATTTTTCATTTGTTTGGGTTTTTTTATTTTTTGGGTTTTTGTTGTTGTTGTCGTTTGTTTGTTTGTTTGGTAGAGACAGGGTTTCACCATGTTGCCCAGGCTGGTCTAGAACTCCTGAGCTCAAGTGATCCAACTGCCTCAGCCTCCCAAAGTGCTGAGATTACAAGCATGAGCCACTGTACCTGGTGGTTATTATAATTTTAAACAGGACAGTCAGGGAAGACCTCACAAAGTAGGTGGTGGGGGCTGGGCACAGTGGCTCACGCCTGCAATCCCAGCACTTTGGGAGGCCAAGGCAGGTGGATCGCTTGAGCTCATGATGTTCAAGACCAGCCTGGGTAAGTTGGCAAAACCTAGTCTCTACAAAAAATACAAAAATTAGCTGGGTGTGGTGGTGCATGCCTATAATCCCAGCTACTTGGGAGGCTGAGATGGGAGGATGGCTTGAGCTTGGGAGGCGGAGGTTACAGTGAGCTGAGATCGTGCCAATGCACTCCAGCTGGGCAACAAGAGTGAAACTCGGTCTCAAAAAAGAAAAAAAAAAAGGTGACGGTGGGCAAGCAAGCCATATCTAGGGAAGAGCATTCTAAACAGAGAGAACAGCAAGTACAAAGGCTTTGAGGCAGAAATGCACTGGGCATATTCAAGGAACAACAAGGAGACCAGTGGTGTGGTTAGAATGGAGTAAGCAAGACAAATACTGGGATATGAAATCAGAGAAAACAGAATCAGATTACATAGAAGGCCCTATAGGCCTTTTTAGGACTTTGGTTTTTATTCTAAATTGGATGGATAAGCAAAGTGACATCTGACTTGTATGGTGTGTGTGTGTGTGTGTGTTTGTGTTTTAAGAGGCAGAGTCTTGCTATATTGCCTGGGCTGGAGTGCAGCAGCTCTTTACAGATGCAATCAAAGCACACTGCAACCTCCCAAGTAGCTGAGATTACAGGTGCATGCAGCTGTGCCCAGCTTTCTGACTCATGTTTTATGTTTAAAAGCATTGGCTGCTGTGAAGTAAATTCTCTAGGGGGTAGCAGTATAAACCTGGAGACCAGTTGGAAGATATTGAGAGATGATGATTGCTTGAACTATGGTGGAAAGTGCAAGTGATGAGAAGTGATTAAGTTTGGATATATTTTCAGCCAACATGATTTGCCTTCAGACTGGCTATGAGATAAAAGAGAGAACTCAAGGTTAACTTTGAGATTTGGGGCTTGGGCAACTTGAAGGATGGAGTTGCCATTTACGGAGACTGGGAGGGAGGAGCAGGTTGAAAGGTTGGGTTGGGTTTCTGTCATATGCAATCAAGAGTCCTGACCAGCCTGGGCAACAACGTGAGACCCCGTCTCTAAAAAAACTAAAAATAAAAATTTAGCCGAGCATGGTGGCTAATTTTATTTTATTTTACTGAGACAGGGTCTGACTGTTACCCAAGGTGGCACTTGTAGTCTCAGCTACTCAGGAGGCTGAGGCAGGAGGATTCCCTGGGCCTTGAGTTAGAGGTTTCAGTGAGCTATGATGGCATCACTGCACTCCAGCCTGGGAAAAAAAGGAAAGAAAAGAGTTCTGACTAAATACTTGAGTAGCCAGAGGAACAAAGTAAGTAATGTTTGAGGCAGATCTTAGTGAACAAGAATTCCATTCTTTCTGTTAGGGAATGAAGTGTGTGGGTGTAGTTAATGCTTATTGAACTATCTTTGGAATCTCATCTGCTGGTCCATCTGTATATGTATATTCTATATGCTGTATCATTGAGCTTTTGCTGGTTATGTTACATTAACGAAAGCCCCAAAATCTTAGCAGCTATACGTACAAAGGTTTATTTTTCATTTGCATTTTCTTTTATGACAGGTTGGCTGTGACTCTGCCCTACACAATCTATTTTATTTGTTAGATGGTAAAACCTATAATACTTGTAGAATTGTTAAATGTGGTATCAGTATTTTCATTCATTCATTCATTTAACAAATATTTATTCGATATCTGTTTCATGCAAGACAAGGTCAAGTACTGAGAATAGAGTGGTGAATAAGATAGACAAAATCTTTGATTTCCAGGAGCTTATATTGAAAATGAGATTAAACACATACAAAATAATCACAATAACAATAATGAATGCTATATTCGTAAATAATAGCTGTAAGAGATTTTAGTACCTTTTTTAAGTTAGAAAAATATAAAAATTATTAAAACTAAAATGGCCAGCCGGGCACGGTGGCTCCCGCATGTAATCCCAGCACTTTGGGAGGCCGAGGCGGGCGGATCACGAGGTCAAGAGATCGAGGACATCCTGGCCAACACGGTGAAACCCTGTCTCTACTAAAAATACGAAAATTAGCTGGGTGTGGTGGCATGCGCCTGTAGTCCCAGCCTGGCCAACATGGCGAAAGCCTGTCTCTACTAAAAATACAAAATTAGCCGGGCGTGGTGGTGTGCACCTGTAATCCTAGCTACTCAGGAGGCTGAGGCAGGAGAATCACTTGAACCTGGGATGCGGAAGTTGTGATCTCAGCCGAGATCGCGCCACTGCACTGCAGCCTGGCAACCGGGCAAGATTCTGTCTCATTAAAAAAAAAAAAAAGAAACCTAAAATGACCAGGTGTGATGGCTCACACCTGTAATCCCAACACTTTGGGATGCCAAGGTGGGAGGATCACTTGAGCCCAGGAATTTGAAACCAGCCTGGGCACCTTAGAAAGACCCTGTCTCTACGAAAAATAAAAAATCAGCCGGGCATAGTGGTGCATGCTTGTAGTACCACCTACTAAGGAGGCTGTGGTGGGAGGACTGCTTGAGCCTGGGATGTCAAGGCTGCAGTGAGCCAGGATCACGCCACAGCACTTGAGCCTGGGTGACAGAGCCTGTCTCAAAAAAACAAAATCTAATCAATGTAGACCTGAAATTATTGTGTAGAATACTATTGTCTATATCACATCACATCAGCCTTTAAATGACTTAACACTTATTTAGGTATGATCCACAAAGTTTTCCTGGTAATTAAGTATACCTAAGTACAATTAAGTATAAAAGAGTTAATGCCTTGACAGGAATATTGTAAAAATTTTAAAAAGATAAATAAAAAATAAATAAAGAGCAAAAACTGTAGCTTTGTGAGTCTCATTGTCTAATTCAAATCACACGGAACATCTAGAAATAATTCTGAACACCATGTAGTTCACTTAATACATTTTGCCTGAACGCCCAACAGATCTGAGTTACCAACACCTGCATGTAGCCAATAAATTGGCAATCATTTATAAATTATCACTTATGACTCCATCCACTCTACCCACTTATTTTTTTAAACTTTCATTTATTTATTTTTATGTATTTATTTATTTATTTTGAGATAGAGTCTCCCTCTGTTGCCCAGGCTGGAGTGCAGTGGTGCGATTTCAGCTCACTGCAACCTCTGCCTCCCAGTTTCTAAGCGATTATCCTGCCTCAGCCTCCAGAGTAGCTGGGATTACAAGCGCACACCACCACGCCCAGCTAATTTTGTATTTTTAGTAGAGACAGGGTTTCACCATGTTGGCCAGGCTGGTCTCGAACTCCAGACCACAGGTGATCCACCCACCTCGGCCTCCCAAAGTGCTGGGATTACAGGTGTGAGCCACCGCGCCCGGCATTCTTTTTTTTTTTTTTTTGAGACGGAGTCTCACTGTCTTGCTCTGTCACCAGGCTGGGGTGCAGTGGCGCGATCTCAGCTCACTGCAACCTCCGCCTTTTGGGTTCAAGCGATTCTCATGCCTCAGCCTCCCGAGTAGGTGGGATTACAGGTGCGAGCCACCACACCCAGCTAATTTTTGTATTTTTAGTAGTGACAGGGTTTCACCAAGTTGGCCAGGATGTTCTCCATCTCCTGACCTCGTGACCTGCCCACCTCAGCCTCCCAAAGTACTAGAATTACAGGTGTGAGCACCGCACATGGCCAATTTATTTATTTATTATTTATTATTTGTAGAGACAGGATCTCACTATGTTGCCCAGGCTGGCCTGAAACTCCTGGCCTCAAGAAATTCTTCTGCCTCAGCCTCCCAAAGCACTGGGATTACACGCATGAGCCACTGCATCCAGCCTATTTTTTTAAATTATAACTATTTCTTTTACATTTTTATCTTAGATCTTCCCACACCTATACCACAAGAAAAATTCTGAATCTATCCAAAGTTAGAAACATTGTAATAAAACTGAAGAATATCAAAAAAAATATCTCAACAGCAGCCTGAGATAAATGAATAGCAGACTTAAGAGCAAATAAAGCAAGCTAGAAGACGATAAAGTAAGATCATTAAAAATGCTAAGAAAAAGTAATTGTTGGCTGGGCACAGTGGCTCACACCTGTAATCCTAGCACTTTGGGAGGCCGAGGTGGGCAGATCACGAGGTCAGGAGATCGAGACCATCCTGGCTAACACGGTGAAACCCTGTCTCTACTAAAACACAAAAAATTAGCAGGGCGTGGTGGTGGGCGCCTGTGGTCCCAGCTACTTGGGAGGCTGAGGCAGGAGAATGCCGCGAACCCGGGAGGCGCAGTTTGCAGTGAGCAGAGATCGCGCCACTGCAGTCCAGCCTGGGCGACAGAGCAAGACTCCGTCTCAAAAAAAAAAAAAAAAGAAAAAGTAAAAGTAATTGTTAGGCCGGGCATGGTGGCTCACTCCCGTAGTCCCTGAAGTTTGGGAGGCCAAGGCAGGTGGATCACCTGAGGTCAGGAGTTCAAGACCAGCCTGACCAACATGGCAAAACCCCGTTTCTACTAAAAATACAAAACTTAGCCTGGCATGGTGGCACACACGCCTGTAATCCCAGCTACTTGGGAAGCTGAGGCAGGAGAATCACTTGAACCTGGAAGGTGGAGGTTGCAGTGAGCTGAGATTGCACCACTGCACTCCAGCCTGGGCGACAGAGTGAGACTCTGTCTCAAAAAAAAAAAAAAAAAGAAAAGAAATGAAAATAAATAAAAATAATTGTTAATGTAGAATTGTGTGCCCATTCAAGAATGGTGAAATAAGGACCTTTTTGGATAAATAACAACTGTTTACCACAAGAGATCTGCACTAAGAGAATTTCTAAAAGGAATACTTTGGGACAGTGCTTTTCAAACTTTAATGTACATACAAATCACTTGGAGATTTTATTAAAATCAGATACTGATTCTGCATTTCTCATAATTAACCAGGTGATGCCAACGCTGCTGGCCTTAGAGCCAGAGCAGCAAAAGAGGTAAGAAGAAAACACTTAGTTGGAAGGTAGGAGATGAACTAATGAGCAAAGGTATAGATAAGCATGTATTAAACCTAAACAAATATCTATATAACAATAAACATTTCTAATTTGGAGGATTAAGAAAAAGAACTAAAAAACTGGAAATAATAAATCAACAGAGAGTAACTACATAATGAAAATCTACCAATTCACCAAGAACAAATATAGCAACTCTATTTTTAAAACATTGTTATGGAAATATTCAAACATACACAAAAATAGAGAGAATAGTATAATACAGTGATTCTCAAACTTTGGCATGCATCAGAATCACCTGGAGAGTTTGTTAAAACACAGATTGCAGGGTCCTGTCCCCAGAGTTTCTGATTTAGTAGGTGTCAGGTGGGATCCAAGTATTTGCACTTCTAGCAAGTTCCCAAGTAATGTTGATGCTAATGGTTGAGAGACCACACTTTCAGAAACCCTCATATGATGATGAACCTCTAAGTACTACCTCCATTTTGACAATCTTGTTTCAGATATTTCCCCAATTTTTTTCAGAGGGTGGAGGTGGTGAGTGAAAGGAACTGGAATTTTTTTTTTTTTTTTTTAAGACAGAGTCTTGCTCTCTCGCCCAGGCTAGAGTGCAGTGGCGTGATCTTGGCTCACTGCAACCTCTGCCTCCTGGGTTCAAGCAATTCTCCAGCCTCAGCCTCCTGAGTAGCTGGGATTACAGGCGTGCGCCACCATGCCTGGCTAATTTTTGTATTTTTAGTAGAGACAGGGTTTCACCATATTGGCTAGGCTGATCTTGAACTCCTGACCTCAAGTGATCTGCTTGCCTCAGCTTCCTAAAGTGCTGGGATTACAGGCATGAGCCAACGCGCCCAGCCTGGAACTGGAGTATTTTAAAGCAAATTCTGACAGCATGTCATTTCACCTGTTAATACTTAAAATTTTTGTAAACACAGTAATTAACAGCCTTAATTTATTATGTGAAGATAGAATCCTATATCCAACATTTTGAAAATATTCATTCTTCTAAAGCACACATAGAACATTTATAAAAATTAATGTGAGACTGGGAGTAGTGGCTGATGCCTGTAATCTCAGCACTTTGGAAGGCTGGGGAGGGGCAGATGGCTTGAGATCAGGAGTTCAAGACCACCCTGGGCAACATGGTGAAACCCCTGTCTTTACAAAAAAATACAAAAATTAGCGAGGCGTGATGGTACATGCCTGCAGTCCCAGCTACCCGGAAGGCTGAGGTGGGAGGATTGCTTGAGCCTGGGAGGTCAAGGCTGCAGTGAGCCAAGTTCGCACTACTGAACTCCAGTGAGACCCTGTCACAAACAAAACAAAACAAAATAAAACAAAACTGGGGATTCTCGAATCTCAGGTTCTCCCATTGTCTTTCCTTAGGGAATGCCCCTAACTCTCAGTTACTCAATGCCTGGGAAATATAAGTAGGCCCCATCCTGGAAAATGCACGCAAATTGGCATAGTTTTTGATGACCAAAGCTTTTTCTCTCCCAACTTTAAGGAATTGCTTCAACTCTGCATGCTTCGCATTCATTTCCAAAGTGTTCTGATGCTTAGGGTGGGAAGGAAATGTTTCAAAGTTCATTGGGTAAGTTTCTCTGCACTCTTCCAGCCATACATCCTTTTTGTTTTGTTTTTTTAGTCTGATTAAAGAAATATTACGTATTAATTGTGTAAAATGTGATTACAGAAAAGCACAAAGATTAAAATCACTTGTAACCTAGCTGAGCCAATGGCAGGTGCCCGTAGTTCCAGCTACTAGGGAGGCTGAAACAGGAGTTGACCACAGTGGCTATGATCATTTCTGTAAATAGCCATTGCACTCCAGCCTGGGCAATATTGCAAGACCCCATTTCCAAAAAAAAAAATCACTTCTAATCTCATCACCAAATGATAATCACTATTGATGTTTTGGTCTTTTTCCTTTCTATTTCATTTCTGAGTATATACATATGTATAATTTATTTGTTTATAAAAAATGGGATAATGAAAAAATGGAATAATACATAATACTTCCTCATATATATAGTGAGAGATTGAGAGAGAGAGAGAGACACAGAGTCTCCCTCTGTTCCCCAGGCTGGAGTACTGTGGTGCAATCTCAGCTCACTGTACCCTCCGCCCCCTGGGTTCAAGTGATTCTCCTGCCTCAGCCTCCCAAGTAGCTGGGATTACAAGCCTGGGGCACCATGCCTGGCTAATTTTTGTATTTTTAGTAGAGACGGGGTTTCACCATGTTGGCCAGGCTGGTCTTGAACCCCTGACCTCAGGTGATCCGCCCACCTTGGCTTCCTAAAGTGCTGGGATTACAGGCGTGAGCCACCGTGCCCGGCCATTTCTGATATATTTAAAGCTATTAAATTGAATGAGATCTGAGATCCCTAAGGGTATGAGTATAGATGGAAAACAGAATTTCAAAGGCTGAGTCTCAGCTAGAGCACAATTAGAGGTTGGAGGAAAGAGGAGCTAACAGACTGAATGGCCAGTGAAGTAGAAGGGAAATCAGGAGAGTGCAGTATCTGGGAAGACACACAGAAAAAAGTACACAGAAAAAGGTACTACAAGAATATTGAATTGGCCAGGTCCAGTGGCTCATGTCTGTAATCCCAACACTGTGAGGTCGAGGCGGATGGATTGTTTGAGGCTAGGAGTTCAAGAGCAGCCTGGGCAACATAGTGAGACTCTATCTCTACAAATAAAATAAAATTAAAATAAAATAAAATAAAATAAAATAAAATAAAATAAAATAAAATCATTGCTACTGATGGGTCAAGAGAAATGACCATTGGATTCAGCAACATGGAAATGTCAACCAAAGGAAAAAAACACTAGAGAAAATGATCTCTAAATATGTTGAGTTTACGCAGGAATATAAATAAGGATTCTAATCTGGAATGCACAGAATGGCAAGCCACCAGTGCATTCCGTGAGAGACGAGTGAAAGGAGCTTTTATTAGCAAAATAGAGATTTACATAAACTGCCTAGAACAGAGTTCATTGGTTCCAGAGGTTCAAAGCCAGAGTTATTGTCAGTTCATTGGTGGAGATGCCGTTGCCGGGCAAGTGTTCTTTCAAGAATATCTTATCTGAGTTACTGCAGTTCTAAAGAATGTCTAGTGATAAACCTTATCGAAACAGGATGTGCTGGCTGGCCTGGTGGCTTACGCCTGTAACCTCAGCACTTTGGAATGCTGAGATGGGAGGATCACTTGAGCTCAGGAGTTCAAGATTAGCCTGGGAAACATAGTGAGACCTCATCTCTACTAAAAATAAAAAAAAGTAGGAGATGCATAAAGGATCAGAAAGGGTCTTTAGAGAGTACTAGAGGTCTGTGTGGTGGTTTATACCTATAATCCCAGCACTTTAGGAGGCTTAGGCAGGAGGATCCTTTGAGCTCAGAATTTTGAGTCTGCAGTGACCTGTTTTGCCACAGCACTCCAGGTTTGGTGACAGAACAAGACCCTGTCTCTTAAAAAAAAAAAGGACTTGGAAACAGTTTTTATCTCAGACATGTAGGCATGAACTGCCTCTACTTTAGGGCTTCCCAGCCCTAGTTTGTTTGGATATAACAAAAGTGATTTCATCCTGGTATCTGCAACTTTCACAGTAGTCATTGGTGACCATGATAGGACCTATTTTCGTGAAATGGTAGAGGCAAAAGCCTGACTGGAGTGAATCCAGGAGAAAACAGGAGGAGAGAGAGTAGAGCCCAAGGAACAGACAAATCTTTGAAAGGATTTTGTTGTACAGGAAAAGAGAAAAATGGAAGGGTAGTTGTAAGGAAGAGTGTTTTTTGTTGGTTTGTAAAGTGGGATAAATAACAGCATGTTTGCATGCTGATATGGTTTGGCTGTGTCCCCACCCAAATCTCAACTTGAATTGTATCTCCCAGAATTCCCATGTCTTGTGGGAGGGACCCAGGTGGGGGTAATTGAATCATGAGTTCTGGTCTTTCCCATGCTATTCTTGTGACAGTTAATAAGTCTCATGAGATCTTATGGGTTTATCAGGGGTTTCCACTTTTGCTTTTTTCTCATTTTCTCTTACCACCACCATGTAAGACGTGCCTTTCATCTCCTGCCATGACTCTGAGGCCTTCCTAGCCATGTGGAACTGTAAGTCCAATTAAACCTCTTTTTCTTCCCAGTCTCAGGTATGTCTTTATCAGTAGCATAAAAACAGACTAATACACATGCTGATAGGAAAATCCATTAGAGGGGGGAATTGAGGGTGCAGTAGAAAAGGGGGAGAATTACTGGAGCAACATCACAGAGTAAGTGAGAAGGGATGGGATCTAGTGCACTGGTGGAAGGGTTAGCCTCACAGCCTCATGTGAGAGCATGGACAATTCCTCTGTTATTACAAGAAAGAAGGCAGGATATATGTACACAAAAGCATGTAGATGTGTGGATATGCTGAGAATTTGTAGACATTCTTTTCTGATTGTGCTTATAATTTCTCAGTGAAATAAGAAAGGTCATCATCTGAGATTGAGGGTAGAGGAAATATTGGCAGTTTGAGGAGCAAACAGAAGGTATGAAATTGTTGTCTCTGTAAGTTTGTGTCCTCCCCTGACCCAAGTTCATATGATGAAAACCTAATCGCCAGTGGGATAGTATTAGGAGGTAAGGCCCTTGGTCGGTGATTAGATCATTAGGATAAAGCCCTCATAATGAGATTCATGCCCTTATCAAAGAGGCCCCCAGAGACCGGTTTTGTCTGTTCCACCATGTGAGGACACAACTAGAAGACACCATCTATGAACAAGAAAGTGGGCCCTCACCAGACACCAAATCCTCTGGCCCCTTGATCTTAGACTTCCCAAACTCTAGAACTGTTATAAATAAATTTCTGTTGTTTATAAGCAACCTAATTTATTGTGTTTTGATATAGCAGTCAGAATGGACTACAACACTAGGAGAATGAAAAAGCAGGCTGGGCTTGGTGACTCATGCCTGTAATCCCATTACTTTGGGAGGCCAAGACAGGCGGATCACTTGAGGTCAGGAGATCGAGACCAGCCTGGCCAACATGGTGAGACCCTGTCTCTAGTAATAATACAAAAATTAGCCAGGCGTGGTGGCACACACCTGTTATCCCAGCTACCCGGGAGACTGAAGCAGGAGAATCTCTTGAACCTGGGAGGTGGAGGTTGCAGTAAGTGGAGATCACACCACTGCACTCCAGCCTGGGCGACACAGCAGAACTCTGTCTCAAAAAAAAAAAAAAAAGGAAATTCACTAGAGAAATATAATATAGTAGGCAAAGATACAAATAAGATTAAAACTCAGATTTTGGTCAAATGAACAATATTTTTCTGTGGCTTTAAAACTGCATTTTTCCCCAAATTATTTTTCTTTCTTTCTTCTTTTTTTTTTAATACAAAGAGTCTCGCTCTATCACCCGGGCTGGAGTGCAGTGGCATGATGACATCTCACTGCAGCCTCGACCTCCCATGCTCAGGGGATCCTCCTATCTCAGCCTCCCAAGTAGCTGGGACTACAGGCACATGCCACTATGCCCAGCTAATTTATTTTATTTTATTTATTTATTTTTAGATAAAGTCTGTCAGCAAGGGTGGAGTGCGGTGGCATGATCACAGCTCACTGCAGCCTTGAACTCGTGGGCTTAAGCAATCCTCCTGCCTCTGCCTTCCGAGTACCTGGGACTACAGGCTGCACCACCTCACCCATTTTTTTTTTTTTTTTTTTTTGAGACGGAGTCTGTCACCCAGGCTGGAGTGCAGTGGCGCGATCTTGGCTCACTGCAAGCTCCACCTCCCGGGTTCACGCCATTCTCCTGCCTCAGCCTCCCGAGTAGCTGGGACTACAGGAGCCTGCCACCATGCCCGGCTAATTTTTTTGTATTTTTAGTAGAGACAGGGTTTCACCATGTTAGCCAGGATGGTCTCAATCTCCTGACCTCAGGTGATCCACCTGCCTAGGCCTCCCAAAGCGCTGGGATTACAGGCGTGAGCCACTGCGCCCAGCCAGGCTAAACTTTTTTGGAAGTAATTTTTCCAACTCCCAACATAATTTCCAATAAATACCACTGTCATTACAATGATTTTGCACCATCTTTGGAAATGCTTTTAAAATGGGAAGAAAATTTCATTTTTAATCAGAAAATATGAATAAATATTGCTTACTGTTTTATGTACTTGAAGTTAGAGGAAGCTCATTATTAATCATGATCTGATAAAAGTGGAGTTTTAGAAAAGTGAAACTTATGGAAGCATGGAGAACAGATGGAGGAAGAAAATGCTGGTCATAAGTTGGAAAATTATCCATGGTGCAGTAATTTAAGTGAGATAAAAGGATGTGTTTGTTTATTTACGTGAGACAGGGTCTCATTTTGTCACCCATGCTGGAGTACAGTGGCATGATCATGGCTCACTGCAGCCTCCACATCCTGGGTTCAAGCAATCCTCCTGCCTCAGCCCTCCAAGTGGCTAGGACTACAGGCCCGCACCACTACGCCTGGCTAATTTTTGTAGAGACAGAGTTTTGCCATGTTGCTCAGGCTAGAAGTGTGTTTAATTGATCATGTTTAATCAGACAGCCATTTAATATTTATAATACCAAAAAAATGTTTCTCACTGAGACCATCCACACTGCTACTATGTCTATTAGGTTTTCCTTTGTTCAGATGGTCCTCAAAGCATAGTAATGCTTTGATTTGTAAGTATTTTTTAAGAATGTGAAGTGAGTAGTTTTTGAATCATTTGGCAAGTTCAATTTTTAAAATCTGAATCATTAATATGAGTAATGTCTGAACAAATCTTGGTTACATAACTGCTCCTTTCCCAGGTGTAGCAATTAGTTTATCTGCGTTTTAATCAATAACTGGGTGCCCTTTGGGACTCCAAAATTGCAATTTCTAACTTGGATCCCAATCAATATGTTATATCTATAGTAGTTTTGGAAACGTATAATGGCTGATATATGACATAAGCCAGGAAAGGTCTATCACTTGAAATCTTTAGAGGTTGGAGGCTATTTCTGTTCCCTATGCTTTTTTTTTTTGTCTTTACCTTTTGTCCTTAAGGAATAGGATGCTAAGAGGGCCAGTCTTCCTGCAGTGATCCTGGTACAGTGGTATCCGCAGTCTAACTGTAAAGTCCCTAAGCCACGAGAAAAGAGGCATCTCTGACAGCTCCTCCCTGGGGATCCCAGAGGCCACAGAGGAAGGTGGCAGAACAAGCAACTCATAGTGGACAAATGTTCTCAGTAACAGTGCAGTGAAAGTTCTCTGGAGGGACCAGGCCCAGCTTTGTGTAGCCACTTTGCGTTGAGCACTAGTTGAGGGTCTCCCATTTCCTGTGGGAGTTCTCATTCGGGTCCTATTTTTATTAGAACTTTTCTTGCATTATCTCCCTCCTTTTAGTGTCTCTACTGGATTTTGTTGACATTGTGTTGACCTATGCCCAAAGTATACCCCATGTATCAGAGAAACAGAACCAATAAGACACACATCCAGCCTACCCTACACACAATTCCTTTATTTTAGGAAACTGGCTCATGTGATTGTGGGGGTTGGTTAGTCTGAAATCTGTAGGACAGGCTGGCAAGATAGAAAATCAGGTAGGAATCGATGCGTCAGTCTTGAGTCTGAAATTTGTAGGGCAGACTTGTTGGGTAGAAGCCCAGGCAGAATTTTATGCTGCATTTCTTTTTCTCTAGGAAATCTGTTTTACTCTTTAGGTTTCCAACTGATTAGATGAGGCCTACCCACATTACAGAGAGTAATCTCCTTCACCATCAGTCAACTGATCGTAGATGTTAACCACATCTACAAAATATCTTCATACAACTTCTGCATTAGCACTTGATTAAATAACTGGGTATTATAACTTAGCCCAGTTAATACACATAAGGCTAACCACCATACCTAACATAAAAACAATTACAAAAATAACTATGTGCCAAGTGTAAGGCTAAGCACTTCAAATGAACTATATTATTTAAGTTCAGTTGAACTTAAATACTCACAACAAACCCAAGAGGTAAGTATTATTATCATTATCATTATTTTTTAATAATACTCACAACAAACCGAAGAGGTAAGTATTATTATCATTATTATTATTATTATTATTTTGAGACAGAATCTCACTCTGTCACCCAGGCTGGAGTACAGTGGCCCAATCTCGGCTCACTGCAAGCTCTGCCTCCCGGGTTCACACCATTCTCCTGCCTCAGCCTCCCGAGTAGCTGGGACTACAGGCGCCTGCCACCAAGCCCAGCTAATTTTTTGTATTTTTAGTAGAGATGGGGTTTCACTGTGTTAGCTAGGATGGTCTTGATCTCCTGACCTCATGATCCGCCCGCCTCGGCCTCCCAAAGTGCTGGGATTACAGGCATGAGCCACCGTGCCCGGCGGTAAGTAGTATTATTAATCCCATTGTACAGATCGGGAAACTGAGGGTTAGAGTAGTTAAGCAATTTGCTTAAAGTCACACAATGAGTGAGGCATTGAGTCAGTACTCAAACTTAAGTCTGTCTAATTCCTGAGTTCACGTTCTAGGAAGTTCTTTATAACTAATAGATCTCCTGTGCTTAGTTCCCAAATCTCCAGTAAAATCACTGAAACTGCCTCAAAGCTGAGAGCCACAAGCCTGAGAGTGGCCAACACACTGTGATTCTTAGTTCTAGTTCTTAGCCTTCAAGACCACATGAGCTTCCAGAGATATTAGCCCAGAGGAATTCCAACAGTATGGTTAAGCAACATAAGAATGAAAAGCAGGTAGGCAAGCCTAACCACTTACTCTGGTTTTGAAGGCAATACCCACAGAGGGAAGTTTCCACTCTCCATTTTGGCTTATCTAACATTGTCCAGATTCATCATCTACTATACTGTTAAGATTTTGAAGATGGACTCTCTTAATTCCTAACATTTTAATCACTAAATCCTTCAAGTTCTTCAAGTTTGCCTTTGGGACCCTCCTCTTTTTTTTTTTTTTTTCTTCTTGAGAGGGAGTCTTGCTCTGTCGCCCAGGCTAGAGTGCAGTGGCGTGATCTCGGCTCACTGCAAGCTCCGCCTCCCGGGTTCACGCCATTCTCCTGCCTCAGCCTCCCGAGTAGCTGGGACTACAGGCGCCCCCCACCACGCCCGGCTAATTTTTTGTATTTTTAGTAGAGACGGGGCTTCACCGCGTTAGCCAGGATAGTCTCGATCTCCTGACCGAGACCGCGCCTTCCTGACCGCGCCCGGCCGACCCTCCTCTTTTTTCTATTTGTTTTTTCTCTTTTTATCATTATCAAAAGCCCATTGTCCCATACTTTCTCCTTCCTAATTTCATTCAAAACCTTTCCTCTTAGGAAAAGAATGTTTAAAATTATTTACTCCACGGTGTGAATAATTATTCATTCCAAGGTTCTCTCTCCTAGCAGCATTTGCATTTGCATTGAAGGAAAACCTTCATTTAAATGACTAGATTTCTAATTATGGGATGTTAGGCATTAGCCAAGGAGGCATTTAGTAGCTATGGAACCTTCCAGTTGAGGTCATTCTGAGAAATTCTTTGTTATCACTGCCTGCCTTGTTTATGTCTAGCCCTATTCGGAAGAAACTCTCTTTGTGTTCAAGTACTGACACTTTCCCCATATCCATTTCAAGAGATAAACTTGAAACTAAGATGATAGTGAAATAATAGGGTAGGAATTAGGCTTCTATGTTGCTGTGGTTTATGTTACTTTCAAAATTCATGGTGAAATTAATTGTCGGCTGGGCGTGGTGGGTCACGTCTGTAATCCCAGAACTTTGGGAGGTCAAGGCAGGCTGATGACTTGAGCCCAGGAGTTTGAGACCAGCTGGGAAACATGGCAAAAACCCATCCCTAAAAAAAAGACAAAAATTAGCAGGGTGTGGTAGCACACACCTGTAGTCCCAGCTACTTGGAAAGCTGAGGTAGGAGGATTACTTCAGCCTGGGAGGTCAAGGCTGCAGTGAGCCGAGATCACACTACTGCACTCCAGCCTGGACAACATGAGACCCTGTCTCAAAAAATGAAAGAAAGAAGGAAAGAAAAAAAGAAAAAAAAGAAAAAGAAAGAAGGAAGGAAGGAAGGAAAGAAAAGGAAAAGGAAGGAAGGAAGGAAGGTGGCAGCTTCCATTTAAAATAAATATTTTTTAAAACGAAATTTAATTAGCGTTATAACAGTATTAAGAGGTCAGACCTTTAAGAGGTGATTAGAATCCTCTCCTTGTCTTTGGTTTTTAAGAGGTTGATTACCACATGTCTTGAGGTAGACTTATTTGGGTTGGATCTGGTTAGTGATATTTTACCTTCCTGTAAGATATTTGTATCTTTAAATTTGGGAAGCTTTCTGTTATCTCTTTGAAGAAGCTTTCTACTCCTTTGGCATTTTCAAGAACCTCTTGAACCCCAACAACCTACATGGTACTGGCATAAAAACAAATAGACCAATGGAGCAAAACAGAAAGTCCAGAAATAAACTCATGCATCTACAGTCAACTGATTTTCAACACAGGTGCCCAGTACACAAACTGGAGAAAGAGCAGCCTCTTCAATAAAAGATGCTGGGAAACCTGGCTATCCAGATGCAGAAGAATGAAACTAGACCCTTGTCTCTCACCATATGCAAAAATTAACTCAAAATGGATTACAGACTTACATGTAAGACCCAAAATGACAAAACTACTAGAAGAAAACACAGAAGGGGAAGCTCTGTGATATGTGGCCTAGGCAAGGATTTTTTTGTGTGTGTGTGTGTAAAACTCAAAAACACAAACAACAAAAGCTAATGTAGACAAATAGGATTACATCAAACTCAGAAGCTTCTGCACAGCAAAAGAAACAACAGGCCAGGAGCAGTGGCTCACGCCTATAATCCCAGCACTTTGGGAGGCCGAGGCGGGTAGATCACCTGAGGTCAGAAGTTCCAGACCAGCCTGACCAATATGGTGAAACCCCATCTCTACTAAAAATACAAAAATTAGCCAGGTGTGGTGGCGGGCACCTGTAATCCCAGCTACTGGGGAGGCTGAGACAGGAGAATCTCTTGAACCAGAGAGGCAGAGGTTGCAGTGAGCTGAGATTGTGCCACTGCACTCCAGCCTGGGCAATAGAGTGAGACTCCACCTTAAAAAAAAAAAATCAACAGAGAAAAGAGATAACCTACTGAATGGGAGACTACATTAGCAAACTATACATCTCATAAGGTGTAATAACCCAAATATGTAAGGAACTCAAACGACTCAGCAACCATAACAACAAACAAATCATCTGATTTTAAAATGGGCAAAAAACCTGAATAGACATTTCTCTAAAGAAGATATACAAATAGCCAGCATATATGTGAAAAATGCTCAACATCACTAATCATCAGGAAAATGCAAATCAAAACTCCATGAAATATCATCTCAGTCCTGTCAAAATGGCTACTATCAAAAAATAAAAAGATAACAAGTATTGAAAAGGTTATGGTGAAAAGGTTACCCTTACACACTGCTGATAAAACTACCATAAGATCCAGCAATCCCACTACTGGATATATATCCTAAAGAAAGAAAATCAGTATGTCAGAGAGATATCTTTACTTCTATGTTTACTGCAGCAGTATTCATAATAGTCAGGATGTGAAATCAACATAAGTTGATTTTGATAAGTGTCCATTGATGGATGAATGGATAAAGGAAATGTGTTAAATAATACCCAATGGAATACCAGTCAGCCTTAAAAAAGATGGACAGCCTGGCATTTGTGACAACATGGATGAACCTGGAGGTAATTAGGCAGATATAGAAAGACAAATACCACATGATCTCACTCATATTTAGAATCTAAAAAGTTTTTATCATACAAGTACATAGTAGAATAATGGTTACCAGTGGATGGAGAGAGTAAGAAGGAGGAGGGGGTGATGAGAGATTGGTCAATAGGTACAAAGCTACAGTTAGATAGAAGAATTAAGTTCTGATGGTCTATTGTATAGTAGGTTGACTAGAGTTAACAATAATATATATCTCAAAATAGAAAACATTTAAAAATATTCTTATCACAAAAAATGATAAATATTTGAGGTGATGGATATGGTAATTACCTTGGTTTGATCATTAACTAATTTATATATGTATCTAAATACTACATTGTATCCTATAAATAAGTGTAATTATTGTGTGTCAATTGTCTTTCTTTTAAAAGAGGTGACTAGGTCATGAGAGCTCTGCCCTCCTGAATAAATTAATGTTTTGGGTTTTTGGTTTTTTTTGAGACACAGTCTCATTCTGTCACCTAGGCTGGGGTACAGTGGTGTGAACACAGCTCACTGCAGCCTCGACCTCCTGGGCTCAAGTGATCCTCCTGCCTCAGCCTCTCATGTAGCTGGGACCACAGGCACATACCACAGTGCCTGGCTAATTTTTTTTTTTTTTTTTGAGACAGAGTCTCACTCTGTTGCCTAGGATAGAGTGCAGTGGCATGATCTTGGCTCACTGCAACCTCTGCTTCCAGGGTTCAAGGGATTCTTATGCCTCAGCTTCCTGCACAGTTGGGATGACAGGTGCCCACCACCATGCCCAGCTAATTCTTTCTTTTTTTTTTAGTACAGACGGGGGTACCACCTGTTGGCCAGGCTGGTCTTAAACTCCTGGCCTCAAGTGATCTGCCCACCTTGGCTTCCAAAAGTACTGGGATTACAGGTGTGAGTCACCATGCCTGGCCTAATTTTTTTATTTTCTGTAGAGATGGGATCTCCCTGTGTTGCCCAGACTGGTTTCAAACTCCTGGGCTCAAGTGATCCTCCTGCCTCAGCCTCCCAAAGTGCTTGGATTACAAATGTGAGCCATGATGCCCAGACTAAATTAACGTTGTTATTGTGGGAGTGGGTTAGTTATCGTGAGAGTTTGGCTTTCTTTTCTCTCTGTCTCACATGCTCACTTGTCTTCCACTTTCCGCCATAAATTATCCTCACCAAACACTAGACTATGCTGTTGGACTTCTCAGTCTCCAAAACCATGAGCCACATAAACTTCTACTCTTTATGTTATCCAATCTGTGGTATTCTGCCATAGCAGCAGAAAATGGATCAAGACATATCTATTTCCATCAATACTACTTCTAACAATGAATATTGAGCATTTATTTAATCCTCACAATAATTCTTGGAGGTAGTACTATTACTATTGCCATTTTATGGATAAAAAATTGGGGGCTTAGGGAGGTAGTAAGTGTTGGAGCCACGCAGAAACCTAGAACCTGCTTACTCTCAAGCTCAGGCCTTAACAGGTACAGCTAACATTCATCCCAAAGAACAGGATGCAGAGGGATAGAGCAGGAAAATGACATAAATTACCTCTGGGGGGATTTCTCAAAGTTGACTTTGAGTTTATCAAAATTTCAGTCTTAAGCCTCATTTTCTAACAGTTAATTAGTTTAAAATGAGATATATTTCTGCAAAGTTTTGGGGATGGGAGAGAGTGTTTTGGTTTTTTGGTTTTTGGTTTTTTTTGAGACGGACTCTCACTCTGTCGCCCAGGCTGGAGTGCAGTGGCATAATCTTGGCTCACTGAAACCTCTGCCTCCTAGGTTCAAGCAATTCTTCTGTCTCAGCCTCCCGAGCAGCTGGGACTACAGGCGCTCACCACCATGCCCGGCTGATTTTTGTATTTTTAGTAGAGACAGGGTTTCACCATATTGGTCAGGCTGGTCTCGAACTCCTGACCTCAGGTGATCCGCCCATCTCGGCCTCCCAAAATGCTGGGATTACAGGTGTGGGCCACCGTGCCCAGCCACAACCAGTAGATTCTTAAAGGTGATATGGAAAAGCCAATCCTGGTTTTATTTATTTGTTTGGGGTTTTTTTGTTTGTTTGTTTGTTTTTGAGACCGGGTCTCACTCTGTCACCCAGGCTGAAGTGCAGTGGTGTGATCACAGCTCACTGCAGCCTCTACCTCCCAGGATCAATTGATCCTACCCCCTCAGTCTCTCAAGTAGCTGGGACTACAGGCACATGCCATCATACAGAGCTAATTGTTTTTTGTATATAAATATGCGATTTTACTGGCCTAAAATTTGGGAAGGGAAGGAGGATACAGAGAAAGCCTGGGAGAAGCTTGCCAAGATTCCTCTGTTTCCAATACTGGAGGGGCAGGAGCAGGCATCACCTTCTCTCTCTGAGGCACACACTCTCAGTTTGAGTGTGTGTGTGTGTGTGTGTGTGTATTTGTGTATGTAGAGATGAGGTTTCACCATGTTGCCCAGGCTAGCCTCGAACTCCTAGGCTCAAGTGATCTGCCTGCCTTGGCCTCTGAAAGAGCTGGGACCACAGGCATGAGCCACTGTGCCTGGCTACCAATTCTTATTATATGGATTTTAAATTTCCAAATAATAAAGTTAGAAACTAGTTACCCTTCCTTGTGACGTGAACTTTCAGGCCTGAAGATTTGTGTTAGGCAGTGCTTCACCTTCCCAAAATAATTCCCTTTGAGAATTATTTCAGATGTCAACTAGGGAAGCTCTTTCCCCTCAGAAAAGCAGTTAAATTCCACTCAATCTTTCAGTTTCTGAGGTCTGTAAAATCCAGTGTCCTAACCAGGATTCCTGCTAATTCCCAGTGACTTATAATTTCATGATCATTTCTGCCTTCAGCTCATATTTTGGGGCGTGCTGTTTTTGTTCCTCTTTCATTCATGCCAGCCCAGAATTTAGCCCTACATGACTTTTCACAGGAAATTCATTTCCACCAACATTTTACGGATTTTAGTAGACTTCACTGAAGATAGTGGGATCATGGAGAAGAGTCAATTCATAGAAAGCCATCACGGTGGCTTCACTCTCCTCTCTTTCCTTTCCCCCATCTCATTCATATGACTTCCTTTTAGAAGCAAAGCAAATTCTACCCCCGGCTCTGCCCCTGATGGAGATAGGGTCTTGCTATGTTGACCTGGTTTGTTTGTTTGTTTGTTTTTTAGAGAGATGAGATCTCACTCTGTCGCCTAGGCTGGAGTGCAGCTGTGTGATCCTCCTACTTCAGCTCCCAAAATGCTAGGATTACAGGTGTGCAAAGCAAATTCTTCGCCTGGCTGTCTGCATAGCAGTTTTTCAAGCCTGATGCTTCAGCATGTCCTTGAGGCCTCACCCTCCACAGCAGCACCTTATCCAAGTATTTCTTCCAGCAGAGGATTCTAGTAGAAAAAGAAAAAACATAGCTATTCTATTATAGAAAAAAAAAAGCTTATTTTATTCTGGAAAAGAGGACTTATTCTATATTCTTCAACAAGTGTGTAAATAATGGTGACAGTAAAATTTAAAAAGTCTCATCTAGGAAGTCATGTTAAGTTTCTACTTTTGGTGAATGAAAAATTATTGGTGAATGAAAAATTATTCTAAATTGGGTGGGTTTTAAAGGAAAAAATCATCTAGAGATTTTCTTGCCTGGGCCTTTACTTCATCTATGATGGGGACAACACTAAGGTTTAATGATTACTTCAGCAATAAATGACCAAAGAAAGTACACATGGTGATCTAAAGGCAAACATTCTAGTTTAGTAAGTAAGTTAAAACTATACCCACTTTGCCCATACTAATGCTGATCAGAACCTGTTTTTCCAATGTAAATACTGCAACTACACTGGTTGTGTTACACTTAAAATTGGGCAAAGTTCAAAGAATCTCAATTGCACCTACTCCAGGAAGCCGAGTGTTATGGGTCATTGCAGATGACCAACCAGGGACAGCTTTAGGATTTTTACACAGCAGGAGCATACAGCAGCTTTCTAGGTGGAGAGGTGGGGTGAGAGAACAGGTCTTGAAGGTGCATGTACATAGCACTTTATAAAAATTGAGAAAATACTAATCGTCTGTATCAATGATGGGGGTGCTAATGAAGACTGTAGGGATACTAAAGCCCATTCTCTCCTTTGGTGCTACCCATGGCCCTGGGGGCTGAAATGGTCTGGAGTCTTTCTGACTTGTTGGTTTCAAACTTGAAGCCATCCAAGAATTGTTTCAGCCTCTTTTGGCATTGCGAATATATAAATTCACTACTACTGATAGCCTCAGACATTCTTGAAAAAAGGAGTCCCCACCCAAGGCTGGTCTTTGTCTCAACCAAAGACTGGCAGCAAGGATTCATGGGTTAAAGAGAGGGGCAAGAATTAGGAGGTAGTGGGTCTAGGAGGTAAAATCAATTTCATAGCTGAAGGAAGAATGGCCATTTGTGTATTATAGAGGATAAAATGCAAAAGACAGTTGTGGAACACATACAGGTTATACCATATTTTTGGACCAAACTCAGAAGTGCACATGAATATGACCTGTGTAAAATCCATGAGGTCCTGTGCTTACTTCCTGGTTTTAGGATAGCAACACTTTGAATTGCAAAGTCACTTACTGACATCTAATGGCCCTGTCATTAGCCGCTTTCTCTCTCTGAGGCATTGCCCCAAACACCCACAAACACACAAACTCAAACTCACCTGCTCCTGCCCCTCTGTTACTGGAAATAGATGAATCTTGGCAAGCTTCTCCCAGGCTTTCACCAATATCCTCCTTCCCTTCCCAAATTTTAGGCCAGCAGCCAGTAGCTGCACCCTTCTTCAGGTATACTTAGATGGAAAGAAGTAGGTCATTTGTTCATTTCCCAATTTTCTTTCTGCCCCTAGAAATACAGCTTTATCTTCTGGCAGCTTGCTGGCCACGCTCCTCCTTCTGGTGAGTAGAAGCACTGCAAGCAAGACCAAATTACCCCGAATCCACTGCAAACCTGTATTTGTCAAAACAAAACAAAACAACAACAACAAAAAAACACCTCAAATAAAACTAGAGGCCAGGCCTGGTGGCTCATGCCTGTAATCCCAGCACCTTAGGAGCCCAAGGACATCATATTACCTGAGGTCAGGAGTTCGAGACCAGCCTGGCCAACATGGCAAAACCCCGTCTCTAATAAAAATACACAAAAATTAAGCTGGGAGTAGTGGCTCATGCCTGTAATCCCAGCACTTTGGGAGGCTGAGGTGGGCAGATCACTTGAGGTCAGGAGTTCGAGACCAGCCTGGCCAAAATGGCGAAACCCTGTCTCTACTAAAAATACAAAAAGTAGCTGGGCGTTCTGGTGTGCGCCTGTAGTCCCAGCTACTTGGGAGGCTGAGGCAGGAGAATCGCTTGAACCTGGGAGGCAGAGGTTGCAGTAAGCTGAGATTGTGCCATCGCACTCCAGCCTGGGTGACAGAGCAAGACTCTGTCTCAGAAAAAAAGAAAAGAAAAGAAAGAAAAAAACCCACAAAAATTAGCTGGGTTCACGTGATGGCGTGTGCCTGTAATCCCAGCTACTTGGGAGGCAGAGGCAGGAGAATCGCTTGAATCTTGGAGGAAAAGATTGCAGTGAGCTGAAACCGCACCACTGCGCTCCAGCCTGTGCAACAGAGTGAGACCCTGTCTAAAAAAAAAAATTAGAAGGCCAGGCTCAGTGGCTCACGTCTGTAATCCCAACAGTTTGGGAGGCCAAGACAGAAGGAGAACTTGAGCCCAGGAGTTCGGGACCAGCCTGGGCAACATAGCAAGATCCTGTCTCTACAAAAAAATTTAAAAGGCCAGATGCAATGGCTTACACTTTGTAATCCCAACACTTTGGGAGGTGGGAGGATTGCTTGAGTCCAGGAGTTTGAGACCAGCCTGGGCGACATAGCAAGATTCCATCTCTACAAAAAATTAAAAAATTAGCTGGGCATGGGGGCATGCATCTGTAGTCCCAACTACTCTGGAGGCTGAGGTGGGAGGATCCCTTGAGCCCAGGAGATCAATGCTGCGGTGAGCTCCGATAGCACCATTACACTACATACAGCCTGGGTGACAGAGTGAGACCCTATCTCAAAATAAATAAATAAGTGTTATTATTTTAAGACTCTATATTTTCAAGTAGATTGTTATATACTAACTGATAAATGGAACAACTAAAATAAATGGTGAGAGGTTATAATGTGCCTGCCATAATAGTATACTCATTTCATTTACTCATTAAATTTATTTTATACCAAACTCTGCTATGCATGCTGGGAATACAGCAGTGATTGCAACAGATAATGTCCCTTTCCTGACTTCACAGACTGTTTGGGGTAGGGAGGGTAGATGCACTAAACAAATTAACAAATAAATGTGTAATTCTTAGGTTGTAACAAATGCTGTGGAGAAAAAGCAGGATACAGGGAAGAGAGAGTGATGGGGTATTTTATTTTAGATGTAATGATGAGGGAAGGCCTTCTGAAAAGAAGACCTAAAGAAGTAAAGCAGCACACCAAATGAATATTTGGTGGCTGACTAGTCAAAGCAGAGGTAACAGCTAGTACAACGACTCTGAGATAGCAGTGCGCCTAGAGGCCAGTATTTGGAATGGAATGAGGAAAGGATGAAAGGAGAAGAGGTGAGGTCAGAGAAACATGTGGAGTCCAGAGCATGTAGGATTTTGTGGGCTGTGATGAGGAATTTGGCCACTGGAGAATTTTGAGCAGAGGAGTAGCATACTCTGACTTGTATTTTTAAAATATCAGTCGGGCTGTGTGGAGAATAACCTGTAGAAGGGCAAAGTTCAAAGCAGAGTGAACTGTTGAAGTTAATGCAATGACCTGGGCAATGATGATGGTAGCTTGGACCAGGACAGTAGCAGTGGAGGGCATGACAAATGGTTGGCTATTTTATATATACATATTTTAAAGTGCAGCCACTAGGATATGGATGTAGAACTTGAGAAAAAGAGAATCATCAAGGGTGACTTGGGTTTCTGGTGTTATTTGCTCTTTATCAAGTATTCTTAATGTACTTGTCTTGCCTCTTCCATCGGAGCTCCTGGAGTCATTCGGTGTATTCAAACACTTATCTGATGGCTGTGCCGTCAGTGCTAAGTGCCATTCAGATGACTCCTTTAAGCACAGACTCTCTAAGATGCTGACCCCATGCAGAAACATGAACATGACTAAGAGCATTATGAGCATCACTTTGAGGTTGTCTATAACAAATATAATTACACCTTTATGTTTGCAATATTTCCTTGAAGAAGTTGGCTTTATTGTCATGTGCTAAGGGAAAAATCCATAATTTATGTTGTTTCTCCCAAAAACTTGGTGAGCTTTCATGTATGTATCTTAGGTCCTCTTTATATGCCCAAATAATTGAAGAGGGAGACAGACATTGGTGTAATTTAACAGGTAGATTCTCAAAAGGATTTATAAAGTTTGTCATTAGTCATATATTTTAAACCTTGATGAACTGGCAAAATAAGACCATGGTCACTTCCAATAATTCCAGAAAAGATGTAGACTCACAATTTTAGTTCTCAGGTAGGATTCCTAGCTTGTAACACACTCCCAAATTCACACACACACACACACACACTATATATACATATATATATACGTATATATATATACACACGTATATATACTCGTATATATACATATATATTCATATATATACGTATATATATATGACAAGCAGGGTGAATGAAAACTACTTTATTTACTGATTTATTTATTTTTGAGACAGAGTCTCTCACTGTCGCCCAGGCTGGAGTGCAATGGCGTGATCTCAGCTCACTGCAACCTCCGCCTCCCGGGTTTAAGCGATTCTCCTGCCTCAGCCTCCTGAGTAGCTGGGACTACAGGCGTCCGCCACCACGCCTGGCTAATTGTTTGTATTTTTAGTAGAGACGGGGTTTCACTATGTTGGCCAGGCTGGTCTTGAACTCCTGACCTCGTGACCCACCCGCCTCGGCCTCCCAGAGTGCTGGGATTATAGGTGTGAGCCACGGTGCCTGGCTGAAAACTGCTTTTAAAGTGGCATTGACCTCTAAAGTTTAGCAATCCTTGGGCATTCCAACTTTCTTTTTTATGACTTGTTGTAAACTTCACCTCTAGGAAGCCATCTAAATATTATAGAATTACTTAAATATTTTGACTTTTGTATATTAGGTAGCTGAAAAATTGATGTTTAACTTCCCAGAGTTGTCCTGAGACTGCCTTCTTTAGGTTTGCAGGGCTTCCCTCATATTTCTTTCTGTTTTTTTTTTTTTTTTTTTTTTTTTTTTTTTTGAGACGGAGTCTCACTCTGTCGCCCAGGCTGGAGTGCAGTGGTGCAATCTTGGCTCACTGCAACCCCCGCCTCGCGGGTACAAGCGATTCTGCTGCCTCAGCCTCTGGAGTAGTTGGGATTACAGAAGTGTGCCACCACACCCGGCTAATTTTTGTATTTTCAGTAGAGACAGAGTTTCACCATGTTGGCCAGGCTGGTCTTGAACTCCTGACCTCAGGTGATCCACCTGCCTCAGCCTCCCAAAGTGCTGGGATTACAGGCGTGAGCCACCGCCTGGCCTGACATTTCTTTCTATTCATAGGGGCTTTCATCTGGTAACAGGACTATGTCCCTTAGTTCATACTGATCAGAGTTTTGAAAGTCTTCATTTTCTGGAAGATTTGTAATGCTTCAGTTTCAGCCTGATGACCTGGGAGATAACAATCAGCTTCCTAGCTACAGTTTCATCTTTATTTTGTTTGTTTGTTTGTTTGAGACAGGGTCTCATTCTGTCACCCAGGCTGCTCAGGAGGCTAAGGCAGGAGAATCGCTTGAACCCAGAAGGCGGAGATTGTGGTGAGCCAAGATTGCACCACCACACTCCAGCCTGGGTGACAAAGTGAGACCCTGTCTCAAAAAAAAAACACCTTTTTTTTTTTTTTTTTGCAGAGATGGGGTCCCCCTATATTGCCCAGGATGGTCTCAAACTCCTGGACTCAAGCAATCCTCTTGCCTTGGCCTCCTAAAGTGCTGAGATTACAGGCGCGAGTCACTATTTGTGTCCAGCCCACTATTTTTAATATATAGAAATCTGGGAGCCCCCTTTCTTTTCCCCATGCGCTGTCCCAATCAAGTCTGAGTCATCAACAACAGATCAGTGGAAGCCAGTGAAAGTCTAGCACAAGCCAGGCCAGGCATGGTGGTGCATGCCTATAGTCCCAGCTGGTGGAAAGGCTGAGGCCAGAAGATTGCTTGGGCCCAGGAGTTCAGGCTGCAGTGACCTGTGGTTGCACCACTGCACTCCAGCCTGAGTGACAGAGTAAAACCCTGTCTAAAAAAAAAAACGACAAAAAAAGTCCAGCAGAGCAGACCGGCAGGGAGAGGCTCAGGCATTGTGATCTTTGTAGGGTGTGAAGTTTCCATGAAGTATCTCCCTTTGACCCAGGCAAGAGGGAAACTTCCTCTGACCCTGCACTTTATAAAACTCTTCATGTCACAAACATACGGAAAAGTAAGTTTAAAGAATGCATGGCTACAGGCCGGGTACGGTGGCTCATGCTTGTAATCCCAGCACTTTGGGAGGCTGAGGCAAGGCAGATCACAAGTTCAGGAGTTCAAGACCAGCTTGGCCAACATGACGAAACCCCGTCTCTTCTAAAAATACAAAAATTACCCGGGGTTGGTGGCAGGCCCCTGTAATCCCAGCTACTTGGGAGGCTGAGGCAGGAGAATAGCTTGAACCCGGGAGGTGGAGCTTCCAGTGAGCCAAGATCGCACCATTGCACTCCAGCCAGGGCGACCGAGCGAGACTCCATCTCAAAAAAAAAAAAAAAAAAAAAAAAAAAAGAAGAAGAAGAAGAATGCATGGCTACGAAACAAAAACAAAAACAATGCATGGCTATGGTTGCCTCTGTCACTTAGGACTTGGTACTCAGTTCTGACCAGAAACTCTAAGCATCTGCCCTGGAAATCAACACCTTCCAGGCTCTAGGGATATGCTCCTTCTCATTTCTCATGCTGTGACCTGAAAACAAAAGGCGACTGTGTCTGAATATCATGAAGATTTTGGAGTTGTGCTGCAGTTGACATTTGAAATGGACACTGCTTTGGAAAGCAGGGAGGTTTGAGTAATGGAAAGTTTTTTACCTAATAGGGAAAAAACAAATTAACTTATCAAATCCTGTCTTTCTGATAATGGGAATGCAAAGGATTCTTTAATAACAAAGTAGCATGCCTTGAGTAATGAAGAAAGCATATTCATTTTCTTGCTTGTCTTTATGTTCTAATTCCTGGTTCCAAGGGCATTCATCATGTTGAAACAGATTTGATTTAGACAAGATATGAGATGAGATGATCTAGAAGAGTAAAGTGAAATAACGGAAGGTGCTCAAGTAAAGAGCAAATCAGGAGCCTAGGCAGAAAATGATTTTTTTTGAGTGTGTACTCTCTAATTTTTTGATATGTGGCATTGCTTGCTCTTTTTAATTAATTTATTTTTTAAGACAGGGTCTCACTCTGTCACCCAGACTGGAATGCAGTGGCACTATCATGGCTCTCTGCAGCCTTGGCCTCCTGGGCTCAAGCAATCCTCCCATCTCAGCCTCCTGAGTAGCTGGGGCTACAGGCACTCGCCACCACACTTGGCTAATTTTTTCTATTTTGTGTAGAGACGGGGTCTCACTATGTTGCCTAGGCTGGTCTTGAACTCCTGGGCTCAAGTGATCCTCCCATCTCAGCCTCCTGAGTAGCTGGGGCTACAGGCACTCGCCACCACACTTGGCTAATTTTTTCTATTTTGTGTAGAGATGGGGTCTCACTATGTTGCCTAGGCTGGTCTTGAACTCCTGGGCTCAAGTGATCCTCCTGCCTTGGCCTCTCAAAGTGCTGGGGTTACAGGCATGAGCCACCACACCCAGCCTTACTTGCTTTTAATAATGTTGATACAGACAGGCACGGTGGCTCACGCCTATAATCCCAGCACTTTGGGAGGCCAAGGCGGGCAGAACATGAGGTCAAGAGATCGAGACAATCCTGGCCAACATGGTGAAACCGCGTTTCTACAAAAAATACAAAAATTAGCTGGGTGTGGTAGTGCATGCCTGTAATCGCAGCTACTTGGGAGGCTGAGGCACGAGAATCACTTGAACCCAGGAGGCGGAGGTTGCAGTGAGCCGAGATCACGCCACTCACTGCACTCCAGCCTGGTGACAGAGCCAGACTCCATCTCAAAAAAAAAAAAAAAGTTAATACAAGTGTTCAAAAACTCAAATAAATTTAAATTGTGAAAGAATTAACATTTTTTAGAGAAATTTTTTTTTTCTGAAGTGAATGAAACTGAATGAAAACCAACAAAAGTGACATTCCAATTCAATACAAGGGAATTAGAATGAGGAGACAAAAGTTTACATAACTGTAAGGAAGAAAACGTATGTAAAAATAAACCTAAAACTAATTTTTATATTGTTTTCTGAACCTGATAAATTAGTGTATAGTCTAATTGAAAAGATATTTGAACAAATCAAGCAACATACTGCTAGTTTTGTTTTTCTTTATTATACCCCAGCATTGAAATATTGGAAAGGAGAAGAATTTACCAAAACCTTAATGGATGTAGATACAACTACAAGACAGTGAAAATAGCAATCAGGCCAGGCGCGGTGGCTCATGCCTGTAATCTCAGCACCTTGGGAGGCCGAGGCGGGCGGATTACGAGGTCAAGAGATCGAGATCATCCTGGCCAACATGGTGAAACCCCATCTCTACTAAAAATACAAAAATTAGCTGGGTGTGGTGTTGCTTGCCTATAGTCCCAGCTACTCAGAAGGCTGAGGCAGGAGAATCGGTTGAACCCGGGAGGCCGAGGTTGCGGTGGGCCGAGATCACGCCACTGCACTCCCAGGCTGGGTGACAGAGTGAGACTCCATCTCAAAAAAAAAAAAAAAAAAAGAAAGAAAATAGCAATCAAAGTGACAATGATTTACATGGCAATATGAAAATATAAAGTAATAGTTTCTGTGAAAACAATGAATGATCGTATGTGATACCATCACATTGTTTAAATGTGATATATAAAAATCATGGTTCGTTTCCAAATCTAAGTATTGCTTTAAGAATTTTATTTAAAATTCCAGTTTATCTTGCTTCAGCAGAACAAAATTTATTGGAAATAATAAAACTATTTAAGAATGACAATAGGTTGGACTCGGTGGCTCACGCCTGTAATCCCAGCCCTTTGGGAGGCTGAGGCGGGTGGGTCATTTGAGCCCAGGAGTTTGAGACCAGACTGGGCAACATGGCAAAAAGAATGACAATGACCCAAGAAACATTATCTAATTTGGCATTACTATCTGTAGAACATAAATTACGTGATATCTTAATGATAACAACAAAGAAACTTTGCTGAAATGAAGACACAAAAAGGAATTTTTATGAAATGCATATATTATAATTATGAATTGTGTACGTCTTTATTTTATTAGTCATCCAAACATCAAAAGCCTATAAGCAGAACATCCAGTCATAATCATAATTGTCATTGATATTTTGCTGACTTTCAGTCCCATTAAAAACCATAGATTTACACTTTCTTTTTCTTTTTTTTTTTTGAGACGGAGTGTCACTGTCACCCAGGCTGGAGTGCAGTGGCACCATCTCTGCTCACTGCAAGCTCCGCCTCCCGGGTTCACGCCATTCTCCTGCCTCAGCCTCCCAAGTAGCTGTGACTACAGGCGCCCGCCACAACACCCGGCTAATTTTTTGTATTTTTAGTAGAGACGGGGTTTCATTGTATTAGCCAGGATGGTCTCGATCTCCTGACCTCATGATCCGCCCGCCTCGGCCTCCCAAAGTGCTGGGATTATAGGTGTGAACCACTGCACCCGGCCTGATTTACACATTTTTTAAAAAGAAACAAAATTTACTCTTTCTTTGGCTAATTAATTTTTCCTAGATAAAAGTACAGGTTTAAAAATGTTTCAGCGGGATCAGGGGGCTCACACCTGTAATCCCAGCACTTTGAGAGGTCAAGGCTGGAGGATCACTTGAGCCCAGAGTTTGAGACCAGCCTGGGCAACATGGCAACATTCTGTTGCTACAAAAAATTTAAAAATTAGCGGAGCATGGTGGTGTGTGCCTGTGGTCCTAGCTACTCCAGAGGCTGAAGTTGGAGAATCATTTGAGTCCAGCCAGGAGTTCGAGGCTGCAGTGAGCTTTCATTGAGCCACTATACTACAACATGGGAGACAGTGAGGCCTTGTCTCAAAACAAACAAACAAAAATGTTTCAGCTGGGCATGGTGACTCATGCCTTAATCCCAGTGCTTTGGGAGGCTGAGATCGGAGACTTGTTTGAGGCCAGGAGTTTCAGACCAGCGAGGACAATGTAGTGAGACTCTGTCTCTTTTTTTTTTTTTTTTGAGGTGGATTCTTGCTCTGTCACCCAGGCTAGAGTGCAGTGGCACCATCTCTGCTCACTGCAAGCTCTGCCTCCCAGGTTCACACCATTCTCCTGCCTCAGCCTCACGAGTAGCTGGGACTACAGGTGCCCGCCACCACGCCCAGCTAATTTTTTGTATTTTTAGTAGAGACGGGGTTTCACCGTATTAGCCAGGATGATCTCAATCTCCTGACCTCATGATCCGCCCACCTCGGCCTCCCAAAGTGCTGGGATTACAGGCGTGAGCCACCGTGCCTGGCCCAAGACTCTGTCTCTTAAAACAAAAAATTGGTGAGGTTTGGTGGCATGGGCCTGTAGTCCTAGCTACTCAGAAGGCTGAGGCGGTAGAATTCCCTGAGTCCAGGAGTTCAAGATTGCAGTGAGCCAGGATCGTGCCACTGCACTCCAGCCTGGCAACAGAGCAAGACCCCGTATCAGAAAACGTTTCAAATTTTTCCACTGGATTAATATCTATAAAGAAGATTCAGCTGTAAAGTAGATGGCCCTATACACTCTCATGTAAAGCAAAAATCAATTACAAAAAAAAATTTGTAAATAACATGATATTTTTAAAATATCATGATTGACAAATAAATATTAGACACATTTATTGTGTACAACATGTTGTGAAATATATATAAACTGTGGTATGGCTAAATAGAACTAATTAATATATGCATTACCTCACATACTTATTTTTTTTTCTGATGAGAACACTTAAAATCTATTAAGTGTTAAGATTTTAACACTTAAAATCTTTCTTAGCAATTTTCAAGAATATATTCTACATTGTTATTAACTATGGCCATCATATTGTACAATGGATCTCTTGAACTTATTCCCCCTAGCTGAAATTTTGTATTAAGATGTTCTTTGATCATAATCATGAAAGTTGCTGGTTTCAATACATAACCAGCTAATTAGGGCAGTAAGTAGGCACCTCAAAATCATACTATGTAGTTAATATCTTAAAATCTTTTCACATATTTGTGTTAAATCATCAAATAAATCATCAGTGACAGAACAAAAAATTGCTGATTTTTTTTTAAACTTATAAACAACAGAAATTTATTTCTCACAGTTCCAGGAGGCTGGAAGTCCGAGATCAAGGTGCCTGCATGGTTCAGTTCTGGTGAAGGCCTCTTCCGGGCTGCAGACTGCTGACTCCTCCTTGTGTCCTCACATGGTGGAGAGCAGACAGAGCTGCTGATTTATTTTCTATTTGTAATGTATGGTTGACATATTTGATGAAACTGAGTTCACTTTCTTTTTTTTTTTTTTTTTGAGATGGAGTCTCGCTCTGTTACCCAGGCTGGAGTGCAGTGGCGCGATCTCGGCTCATTGCAACCTCCACCCCCAACATTCAACAGATTCTCCTGCCTCAGCCTCCCGAGTAGCTGGGACTACAGGTGCCCACGACCACGCTCAGCTAATTTTTGTATTTTTAGTTGAGATGGGGTTTCACCATATTGGCCAGGCTGGTCTCGAACTCCTGACCTTGTGATCTGCCCGCGTGGGCCTCCCAAAGTGCTGGGATTACAGGCGTGAGCCACTGTGCCCAGCCAAATCTGAGTTCACTTTCATTTCAAATAATAAAAGCTATATTCTAGAAGGAATAATAAATAACAGATAGCTCCCATTCTAGCGCAGGTTTTTTGTTTTTTGGTTTTACAAGACAGGGTCTTGCTGTATCACCCAGGCTGGAGTGCAGTGGCAAGATCACGACTCGCTGTAATCTCTGCCTCCTGGGCTCCTGTGATCCTGCCGCTTCAGCCTCCCAAGTAGCTGGGACCACAGGCACGTACCACCATGCCCAGCTACAATTTTTATTTTTTGTAGAGATGAGGAGTCGTCATGTTGCCCAGGCTGGTCTCAAACTCCTGACTTCATGTGATCCACCTGCTTAGGCTTCCCAAAGTCCTGGGATTACAGGGGTAAGCCATGACACCCAGCCAATGTTTTATTTTTTATTTTGAAGTAATTTCAAAACCACTGCTTGGGTTAAGAACCGTACAAAGAATTTCCATATACTCTTCTCCCAAGTTCTCCACTGTCACCATTTTAACACATTTTTGCCTTATTAATCTCTCTCTTTACATGCACATATTTGTATATGTATATACACACATGTAATTTTTTTCCTAAGCCATTTACTGGGACTAAGTTGCAGAAATAATGCCCACTACTCCAAAATAGTTCAGTGTGTATTACCTTAAAAAAAAAAAAGAACTCTCATTCATAACCAGTCTACCTATGAAAATCAGAATTTAGCCAGGCTTGGTGGCTCACACCTGTAATCCCAGCACTTTGGGAGGCCAAGGTGGGGGGCGGATCATCTGAGGTCAGGAGTTTGAGACCAGCCTGATCAATATGGAGAAACCCCGTCTCTACTAAAAATACAAAATTAGCCGGGCGTAGTGGCGCATGCCTGTAATCCTAGCTACTCGGGAGGCTGAGGCAGGAGAATCGCTTGAACCCAGGAGGCAGAGGTTGTGGTGAGCCGAGATTGCGCCATTGCACTCCAGCCTCAGCAACAAGAGCGAAACTCCGTCTCAAAAAAAAAACAGAATTTAACATTGATTCATTACTATCACCTAATCCAGACTTTAGTAAAGTTTCACCGATTGTTCTGACAATGTCTTTTGAACAAAAGAAATACAAAGACTTCTTATTTCCCTTTTTCCTTTCTTGTCCAGGATGCAATATGGAATCACACATTGCATACAGTTGTCATGGCACTTTGGTCTCTTTCAGTCCGGAATATTGTTTAGGCTTTCCTTGTCTTTCATGATCTTGTCATTTTTGAAGAGTACAGGCCAGTTACTTTGTAGAATTATCTAAATCTGGATTTACGTGTAGTTTCATCATGATTAGATATGGTTGGTACATATTAGATAACTATTTTAGATTAGATTATGTAAATTTGGTAGGAAGTGTTTTGTGTTCTTCTCAGTGCATCAGGAGGCATATAATGTTAATTTATTTTTTCTTTGCTTTCCTTTTTTTTTTTTTCCCTAGAGATAGAGGTCTTCTTATGTGCCCAGGCTGGTCTCGAACTCCTGGGCTGAAGCGATCCTCCTGGCTCAGCCTCCCAAAATGTTGGGATTACAGGTGTGAACCTATAATGTTAATTCATCCCACTATTGGTGATTTTTTAACTTTTACCACTTGAATAAGATGCTGTTGGCTGAGGATGCTGGACAATTACCCCCTAGCTCCTGGTGTCACCAACTGCACTGGCTGAACCAGCCATGCTAGCCACAGACCCCTGACTGTGACCAAGGGGAATACGTATACATATTTTTAATTTTCTTGTTATGGATTTATAAGGTAAGAAGGAGAGGGATAAGGATGATAAAGTATATTTAATTTAACATGTTGTTTGTTTCATAACTTCTTTTTTTGGATTTTATTTTTTATAGAGACAGGGGCTCACCAAGTCTCCCAGGCTGGTCCCGAACTCCTGGGTTTAAGTGATCCTCCTGCCTTGGCCTCCCAAAGTGCTGGGATTACAGGCCTGAGCCAGCACATCCAGCCTGCTTCATGACTTCTTTCTTTTTTTTTTTTTGAGACGGAGTCTCACTGTCGCCAGGCTGGAGTGCAGTGGTGTGATCTCGGCTCACTGCAACCTCTGCCTCCTGGGTTCAAGCGATTCTCCTGTCTCAGCCTCCCGAGTAGCTGGGACTACAGGTGCGTGCCACCGTGCCCGGCTGGTTTTTGTATTTTTAGCAGAGATGGGGTTTCACCATGTTGTCCAGGATGGTCTCGATCTCTTGACCTCGCGATCCGCCTGCCTCGGCCTCCCAAAGCGCTGGGATTACAGGCGTGACCCACCGCACCTGGCCTGAGCTACCGTGCCCGGTCCACGACTTCTAAATATTCAGATGAATAGTATGTGGGTCTTCCTATGAACCCTTGCCCTAAAACATGCAGAAGTTAGGAGTCGGCCTGTTTCCAGGCAGACTTTCCTTCCTGATGCTTTTGCCTCCAGTGTAAGCAGGGCCTGACCAAGACATGGAGCACCTTTGGTAGGATAATAACTTGATAATCCACCAAAATGAAGGTTTTTAAATATTTTCTATAAATACGAATTGAATACCTCTTTCTTTACCCTTTCAAAGGTGGCTCCACAAAAGTAGAATCACACTTCCTGTGAAAAGTGTTTTAAGTTTTCTCCTCTAGAGCTCTGTTGACATCGGCCATAGCGAACTCTGTTTATTTTTCCTATTATATAAGGAATTACAAGTTGGAATCAGAAGTAATTGGCATCCTAATTCTGATTTATTCTAGTGGCAGTGTTTTGGAGTCACTTAACCCTGTCATCCTGGTTGGCCGTCCCTTCTCCCAGCTCTAACGGTGAGCAGCTGGTACCCTGCTAGGTGCTGGAGAGTCAGAGGTGGACATCAGGGCCCACCTCAAAAAGTTGACAGTCTGTGGTGGGCTGAAGCCAGTAGAAAGCTGCTGTAGGAAGGCAGAGGAGTGGCCCCTATCCCAGGCTTGGGGCTCTCAGGGAAGGCTTCCTGGGGGTGAGATGGGAGGGTGGGTCCGTATGCTCTTGGACCAGAATGAGTAGCCCAGAGAAGGCAAGAGGGCTCCCAAGCAAACTTGTCCTATTTAATTTTATTTTTTTTTCCTGCTTAGAAAAGCAAAATGCGTTTGTTATGAACAAAACAAAACAAAACAAAACAAAACAAAACAAAACAAAACAAAACAAAACAAAACAAAACAAAACAAAACAAAACGCTGTAGCAAAGAAAGCGAAAGGCTCCAGTAATCCTCCCTGCTCCTCCTCACCGCACGGATCCTGTGAGATACCCCGAGCATTGGAACCTTGAGAGCTTGGGCAGGCATTCACCCTCCTTCCAGCAGGGGGCGGAACGTAAAACGCCTTGTGGCCGACACCCTCTCTCTTCCACACGTCACTGGCGTGACCGTCCGCGCTACATACTGCGCCTGCGCAAGGGCTGTGGCCCTTTTCCCACCCCCTAGCGCCGCTGGGCCTGCAGGTCTCTGTCGAGCCGCGGACGCCGGTCTCTGTTCCGCAGGATGGTGAGTGGATGCCTCGGTCTCGGGGCTTTAGATGCATGGAGGTTCCCTTTTCTTGCCCGTATGCCAGCCTAGGGCCCGTCTCGCGCGTCGCAGGGGCCGGATGGCGTTAGATTGCTAGCTCTGACTTGGTCGAGGTGCAGTTCCCAGCGTGGCCTTAAATGGCTGCCGCCCGGTGCGCGAACTTGGGGGGAGGGGTTGGCGAAGAAGGGTTGCGTGAGCTTGGACGGCGGATTGGGGAGAAGGGTGAGTTTAGTAGACAGCCTGAGTGGGGATACTGCCGTCTAGTGTGAGAGGGCGCTGGCAAGCGGCCGGGCGTGAGAGGTCGCAAGCAGTCGACCTCAGCCTAGCTGGGGAACGCCAGAATGGAGGGGGGCTGCAGGTCCTCGGGTCCCACTCGACCTCCGAGTACCGAGTACTTCGTGGGTTTTCCAGGAGAATGTCGGAGCCGGCAAGTCTTAGATTTAGGAAGCTTGTGCCCGTGGGCTGAGCAAGTGGCTTTTAAGCCAAAATTGTCAGTGGAGCTTGGAGGCCGAGGGGTCCCTGGGCCCCGGAAGCTCCTTTAACATGGAATACGTGCCTCCTGCCTCTTCCTCTAGAGTCCGTCGCCGGATGAGTTTTTAATTATTGGGGTAGGGCCCCAAGGGTGGGATGAAATGTTGCTTTAGCTGATGGGGAACAGTGCTGTTTTAGTGGGGGAATTACTGCTGAATGTGCTCTTGCCCAGTTAAGCTTTGTGGCAGGTAATTTAGGCTTTTGAAAAACATAACGTGGGAAGCGAGAGAGGTACGTAGTTGTTATTTGAGGCTAGGTTTTCGAAGTGGGACATAGCGTGTTCCGAACAGACCGACGTTTGGCATCACTCGTTGCTGTCTAGAGCAGTGCTTCGCAAAAGTTTGGCACAATTACCGGTGCTGGTCCTCGAAGAAACAAATATGGAAATTGAAAGCGTTTAAAACCTTTTGAAAGCAATATAACAATAATTTTATACCTGTTAAATGTAATAAATTGGGGCCTGCATTTTGTATGTTTCTTTTATTCCATATTTCTCTAAGGATTCATTTTTATTGTTTTATGAAACTACCAGTCTGTGACATGGAGGGTAGAGGAAAAAGATTCTTGACCCTAGTTGCTTGTGAAACCTGGGATTCTACAAGTGACAGTTGTCTGTTTACTCTTGAAGTTCAAGTGTTACTTTGTTACATGGTTAATTCATGTCAAAAGTATCATAGGCTAAGACATCAAAGTTTTAATAACATTCTTTTTTCTTTAAGGGGTTTGTTAAAGTTGTTAAGAATAAGGCCTACTTTAAGAGATACCAAGTGAAATTTAGAAGACGACGAGGTACTGTCACCTTTTTGTGTTTACAATATTAATCTGCTTTGCAGATGCAGTGGAGTATCCTTTCTACAATTATTTTTTTCTTTCAGAGGGTAAAACTGATTATTATGCTCGGAAACGCTTGGTGATACAAGATAAAAATAAATACAACACACCCAAATACAGGATGATAGTTCGTGTAACAAACAGAGATATCATTTGTCAGGTAAGTTGTATTCTAGACATTCCCCTTTTTTTATTGCTAGAGAAATTGTGCTTGGGAAGCAAAGCACATGGTGTGTGTGTTAGAAGGGCTGTCTAGCACCTCCAAAAGCATCCAGTGAATAATTTTTCCTTTTAGTAGGTCTAGAATTGGAACCTGGGAAATTGGTACTTTAAAAAATGCTCTTGGTTGCGCTCATGCCTGTAATCCCAGCACTTCGGGAAGATTGCTTGAGCCCAGGAGTTTGAGACCAGCCTGGGCAATATAGTGAGAGTTTGTCTTCACAAAAAATGTAAGAAAATTAGCTGGGCATGGCGGGGTGCACCTGTAGTCCCAGCTACTCAGTGGGAGGATTGTTTGAGCCCCGAGGTTGAGGCTGCAGTGAAGTGAGATCACACCCAGCCCTCCAACCTAGGTGACAGAGCAAGAGACTGAAACCTAGTTTATGTGTGTGGGGTGGGGAGATTAGAAGTAAGTAAGAAGTTCTTGCCCATCCCAATTCCAGTAGAAGAATAGGGTTTGTCCTGATTTTTCCTATATGGCCTTATATGCCACTTAACCACTGAAAAGGTAGTTGTGAGTTAAACAGGGCTTTAAGATTGTTCTGCTTATTCTTTGAAATAGGTTTTAATAAAATGTACAAAGGTGGCTCCCGCATGAAAGACCTTTAGGAAGTGTCAGTTTTGCTCTTGTACTAAGAGCATTCTCACTGGACTCTGAAAGCTAGAATCCTGGGCTTTTACAACTAGGAGAAATTCTGAGAGTTAAGATTTATTGATATTTTGCAGCAGGTAGGCACACCTGTTTCCTGGGCAAATAGTTTGTTGATTGTGAAGGCATTGTCTTCCTCTGTACCCAAGTTCAGATAACTAAACGTTAGGTTCCTGAGACTTTGCTGAATTTAGTTATGTTTAGTTCAAAAGATGATTGAAATATTTGGGTATTTCTCTTTGACTTTTTAAGCACCTCTAATTTACTGGTAACCCAGCTAAGAGTCTTAAGCATTTTAAGTGATGCTCATCTGTGTCCATCAATGTTTTTTTATTCCCTTGAAAAATAATTAAGATGTAGTAAGACAGTGAAAGCAACAGATTACTAACCTAGTTTCTCTCTTACTATAGATTGCTTATGCCCGTATAGAGGGGGATATGATAGTCTGCGCAGCGTATGCACACGAACTGCCAAAATATGGTGTGAAGGTTGGCCTGACAAATTATGCTGCAGCATATTGTACTGGCCTGCTGCTGGCCCGCAGGGTATGTACAAGATGACTTTAATTGACGTAGTTTGTGGCTGATTGCTTGGAGAGTTTCTGCAAGATGTTTGTACATGGATAAGATAGCTTCAGTTGTGCTTCAGGAGAGTGCTTGCTTCCAGTTTTCTGCTTTGTTAATGGATCTATCTAGGTCAGCTCTTTCCAATAAAATTTTCTGCAATGACACAAATCTGTAATTTGCTGTCCAGTGGTTTTGCCACTAGCGACCTGCAGCTGTTGAGTTCCAGCAGTATGTAAACTTGAATTTGAAAATCCACTTATAGCTAGTGACTACTTAATTGGACAATGAAGACCCTTGCTACTTAGGTATACATTCTGAATGTTGGCAAACATTAAAAATGGAGACTCGTGGGAACTCCACTCTAGACCTTCTGGAATCTGTATTTTGATAGTATGTACCAAGTGATTTATATGCACATTAAAACTGGAGAATCTTGGCTAGGCGCGGTGGCTCACACTTATAATCCCAGCACTTTGGGAGGCCGAGGAGGGTGGATCACTTGAGGTCAGGAGTTTGAGACTAGCCTGGCCAGCATGGTGAAGCCCTGTCTCTACTAAAAAAGTAGAAAAAAAAAAAAAAAGCCAGGCATGATGGTGTGTGTCTGTAGTCCCAACTACCTGGGAGGCTGAGGCAGGAGAATCACTTGAACCCAGAAGGCAGAGGTTGCAGTGAGCTGAGATCACGCCATTGCACTCCAGCCTGGGCAACAAGAGCGAAACTGTGTCTCAAAAAAAAAAAAAAAAAAAATGAGAATCTTAGTGTTTTGGAGAGTGGCCATTGACGGGAAGATTCATTTTTGTTTTAAACATTTTTCCTGGTAGATGAAGATGGGATTTTGCCTTGTTTTTATTATCTGAGTTTTTTACCTTGTTTTGCAATGGAATTGTTAAGCATGTGCCGCAAGGTTGACGACAACCCACTCATCATTGGTTATAAACATGTTTTAATGGAGGGAACATTGTAAGTATAAGAATCAAGTTTATGCATTCTCATTGATTGCTGCATAAGTGTGGACATGTAGCAAAGATGCAAAAGTCATAAAACAAAATTGTTTCAAGTGAAATTGAATGTTTTAAGTTTTTTTTTTAATAGCATTTAAAAATTCATGAGCAAGTGGATCTGGTGAAAGGGTGGGTGTGGAAGGAAATTTTCTTTTCCAGATGTCAGTGGTCCTTACGGTTATGACATAAGCTATTTTAATTTTAGAGCAGTTTGAATAATTGAAACCAGCATTTACATTGGTTTCTTGAATAGCTTCTCAATAGGTTTGGCATGGACAAGATCTATGAAGGCCAAGTGGAGGTGACTGGTGATGAATACAATGTGGAAAGCATTGATGGTCAGCCAGGTGCCTTCACCTGCTATTTGGATGCAGGCCTTGCCAGAACTACCACTGGCAATAAAGTTTTTGGTGCCCTGAAGGGAGCTGTGGATGGAGGCTTGTCTATCCCTCACAGGTAAGAATACTATTTAAGACCTTGGTGCCTGGACCATGGTACTTCCCTGTTTTTAACTAGTTGGACTGTGGAGATAACCGAATTAAAGTAGCTATCAATTGAATGCCTGCTGTATGCCTAGGTACCATGCAGGAGGAACCTAGTAGGGCAGGAAGGAATTATAGCCCATTTTATAAATTAAGAGTCTGAGGCCCAGAGTTATTTGTCCCAAGTTTTTCGGGCTGGTTATTGAAAGAGATGGGATTGAAACCACTACCTTTTGCATATGACTTAATTCTTATTAGAAATGAGCAACTCCATCCTCTTTCCCCATGCACTTTCTTTTTTCAATCAGAATAAAAATTATTTACTGAATTATGCAAAAAGGTGGATCCTAGAATTTTATAAGAAGTTTGAGGAAAAGGCTTATGAAAGATTTCTAAACCTGCAACTAGGAATAAGATTGTAGGCCATTTTGGGAAGTTAAGTAGGTTAATTTGTAGTTCCATTGGTTTAATGATATTTTTTGTTGTTGAGTCTGTGCATCTTGATTTATTAACTTCTTAGGAATATTTTAGCATTTGGTGATTTAACCAAGAAATAGTAATTTTTGGTAAGCCTAAAATACAACCCAACTGAAATTTTGCTTTTATGATGTGGAGGTGGGTGGGGGGAGTTAGTTGCAAGTACACCAAGAGCATTCTCACTTGACAATTTCCTTAACTGTGATCTTGGACAAATCACTTATTCCCATGTACCCACTGAAAATTAAAGGATTTAGAGTATAAGTTTTGAAACTCCTTCCTGTGCTGATGTGCTGGATAACTAATTTTGTAGTGGTAGAAAGCCTTGGTAATGGCTTTTAAAGGTTTTTGTAGCATGAATTTCTTTTCTGTCCTGGAATTCAGAGATTAGCTGCTGAATGATGATATCCCACTAACTGAGCAGTCAGTAGTTGGTCCTTTGGTTGCATATGATGCGATAATTGTTTCAAGACGGGACTGATGGCAGCTACTAAAGTAAATTCTTACTAGTAAACTAAGTTAAGTGAGTCTATACTAAAATATGAATAACTTTATTTTAGTACCAAACGATTCCCTGGTTATGATTCTGAAAGCAAGGAATTTAATGCAGAAGTACATCGGAAGCACATCATGGGCCAGAATGTTGCAGATTACATGCGCTACTTAATGGAAGAAGATGAAGATGCTTACAAGAAACAGTTCTCTCAATACATAAAGAACAGCGTAACTCCAGACATGGTAAAACATTTACCTAAAAATGCCTATATTGGTTAATTTATGGAAATAGGTTTATTAGTTGTTTTGGGGGCAGGTAACATTCTTATATAGGTGTGTTTCTTGACAACATGAGCTAGACTCGTCAACATTCTTTTAGTAATCTTTTAGATGCTCAAGTGTGGAAGACTTCAAGCATCTGAAGATTTGGCTACCTTTTATGCTTTGGCTGTTCTGTATTTGTAGATGTCATTTCTGTAATCATAGTTGTAATCTGCTTTGTTTGATAGGAGGTGCTAGATAATAAACTTCACTTATTTTGATACCATCTGGGAGGAAAGCTCTTCATAGCATATGTGTGCTATATTCTGGACTTTCCCATTATCTCAGACATGTACACAGGAAAAGAGATTTGATCACTGGGTCTGCGTGATGTTGTAGAAATGAGGGGAGCCATGTTTGCAAGAATGAGTCCCAAAGTGCTGGGCTTACAGATGAGAGCCATTCCTGACCCAGGTTCTTTTTCGTTAGTGTGTAGTAGCTTCTATTTTGGCATAGCTATTGGTTAGGAAAATTTTTAAAAACAGTAGTTGGGAAATGATCACTTTCTGTTATTTCTATGCTTTGGACACAGTGTAAAGGCTGAATAAACAAATAGCTTGAGTTTCTGAGTTAGGAAAAGGAGTAGTTTTTTATCAGTAATGTAGGTGCATGTTAATTTTTACTGTGTTATATTTGTTACTTATGACTTCATCCTGGTAAAGAGGTCATTTACTTTTGGATTATGATTCTACTAGTCTTGCAAAATTTACTTCCTAACCTATATCTTTATGTAGTCATGTCATACTTGCTCAGAACTTTTCAGACTCCCAGTTTGTGCTTTCAGATGTTTACTTCCTAATGCTTTCCTGTATATGTGCCTTCCTTCAGCTAGACTACTTTTTGGCTAATGTATTTTTCTAGCTGGCTCATTAATTTTATCTGCAGTGGCCTCTATCCTCCTGTGTGCCTGCTGAAATCCTGTGCAGACATCTGATGTGTCTCCAACAGGAGGTGGTCTTTACCTCAATTCAGGCATTATCTACATGTCTGCTTGTCTGACGTCTTGGAAGGAACTGGGTTGCTTAGATTTGTTGAATGACTATATATGAAGTCATCAAATGGATTTGTTATTTGTTAGTGAACAGCTAGCTATAATAGAGTGCTAAAAGAGGTAGGGAAATTAACTTTCAAAATGGGTATAGGTAGTTGAGGTTTCAAATGCAGTGAGCATTTGCATTATTTTCCTTTAATAATCTTTATGCAAATGCATGTAGTAATCACATCTCCACATTGATTGAATAATTTTAGAGACCTGGATTACTGTGACATAGTCTGTAGTGGGCTATAATTATTAGATATTCAGAGAGTTGCAGCATTTTTTTTTTTTTTTTTTCAGTGAGTTTTAGAACAAAATGGCCCTGGCGGGGCATGGTGGCTCACGCCTGTAATCCCCGGACTTGGGAGGCCATGGTGGGCAGATCACCTGAGGTCAGGAGTTCGAGACCAGCCTGGCCAATATGGTGAAACCCTGTCTCTGCTAAAAATACAAAAATTAGCTGGGCATGGTGGCTCACTCCTGTAATCCCAGCGACTCGGGAGGCTGAGGCAGAAGAATTGCTTGAACCCTGGAGGTGGAGGTTGCACTGAGCTGGGATCGCGCTACTGCACTCCAGCCTGGGCAACAGAGCGAGACTTCATGTCAAAAAACAAAAAAATGCCCAATAAAATATCTGATCGGTTGGCTTTTCAGGAAAACTTCTGACATCTTTCTGGTCTAGAGGCCTTATATTACCACTAGATACTAGGGATAGATTGGTGGTAGTGAAAGACAGAAGAGAGGTCCTTGGTACATAATGCTGGGAATTACTTTTAAAGGCCTGTGAGATAAAGATGGAAAACAAAAGTCTAGGGATTGTGGGATGACAGATGAATTTGCTTGTTGGCCTGTGTCCAGTCCTTGGTCTCAGTTAAGCTATGTCAGTGTTGTGACTCTTGGTCCCATACGTTCATCATCTTAATATCTTAATACTTTTGGCACTTGTTCTTGAATGAAAGAATCTAGGTCAGACAGTATTTAAAATGAGAAGCGCAATATTTGTTTCTGCAGACAAAAATTTGATTTAGAGTGACTCAAGAAGTGTGGCTGAATTTCTCAGAAGTACATGCAGATTTTTCTTTTTGTTTTCTTACTTTTTTTTTTTGAGGCAGGATCTTGTTCTGTTTCCTGGGCTGGGGTGCAATGGCACAATTATAGCTCATTGCAACTTCAGACTTCTGGGCTCAAGCAATTCTCCCACCTCAGCCTCTCGAGGTAGCTGGGGTTATAGGTGTGCACCACCATGCCCTGCTAATTTTTTTTTTTTTTTTTAATTTTTGGTAGAGATGAGGTCTCATTCTGTCATCTAGGCTGGGGTCCAGTGAGCTGTGATTGTGCCACTGCAGCCTTGACCTCCTGGACTCAAGTGTAGTCCTGTAGCTGGGACTACAGGTACATGCCACCATTAATAATTGCCACCTGGCTAATTAGTTTTTTTATGGAGACAGGTCTCACTATGTTGCCTTAGCTGGTCTCAAACTCCTGGGCTGAAGTGATCCTCCCACTTCAGACTCCCAAAGTGCTTGAGATTACAGGCATGAACCACCACACCTGGCCTGATTTTTTTCTTGAGTAAGATGGAGTTCTATAGTGATAATTCACATTGCATAAGGCGAAAATTGGGAATTTGTTAGGAAAAGGTGAGTTACATTTAGAAGTTAAAGTGTTTACCAACATTGATTTAGTTTAGTTCCTTTTGAGAATCTGGCTTAGAAGGACAAGATAAGTTATGGTTGCATTAATATAGTAGGGCACATGAAATGAAACCAAGTACTGTTTGCTTTCCTTTGTTTCAGATGGAGGAGATGTATAAGAAAGCTCATGCTGCTATACGAGAGAATCCAGTCTATGAAAAGAAGCCCAAGAAAGAAGTTAAAAAGAAGAGGTATGTTGTCTTTTTTTTTTGTCTTTTCAAGAAAACAGGTTGGGAATGGTTCCCACGTGGGGCAGACTGTTGGTGTAATTGTGCAAACTCGATCACTAGCTCTGCGTGATGTGGCAGAAGCGAAGGGAACCAGGTTTGCAAAAGTAACTGTGGTGATGGAAATGTGTTAGCCTCAGACACTACTGAGGTGGTTCTTTCTATCCTAGTACAGTCTAAGTACTGGTTACTGCATTTTTTTATTGGCTGACAAGTTGCTTTTTGTTGATCTTTCATGTTTTGATCTTTAAATGGAATAGAAAGTAATACTTAATGAACATGTAAGCATAAAGTGATGTGATGGCCCACAAATACAATGTATAGTAATTAAATCAATGTATTTAACATATTCACCTCAAATACTTAACACTTTGTGGCAACAACATTTGAAATTTATTCTCTTAATTGTGAAATGTACGATATTCTATATTCATCATGCTGTGCAATAGAACTAAAAACAAAATCATATTCCTCCTGTTGGAGATTTTATACTTGACTATCATCTGCCCATTCTTTGCACCCACCAGCCTTTGTAACCACCATTCTGCTCTCTGCTTCTGTGAGTTCCATTGTTTTAGATTCTATATGAATATGAAGTATTTGTCTTTTTGTGCCTGGCTTATTTCACTGAGCACAATATTCTCCACTTCATTCATGTTGCAAATGACAGAATTTCCATCATTTTTAAAGACTGGGTAATAATCCGTTATGTATATGTATACCACATTTCCTTTATCCATTTATCTGTTGCTATTAATATATAGTGCTGCAATGAACATGGGAGTGCCACTCTCTTGGACAAACTGATTTCAAAACATTTGGGCAAATACCTAGAAGTGGGATTACTGAATCTAACATGTCTTCTATTTGACTTTTGGCCCTATGGTAGTAGGACATCACAGAAGTTGGGGTTTGGGAAAGTTAGCTTAAGATCATACATAAGTAAATGTATTTGAACTTGGATTATTTAACCTCCTTCTGATTGCAAAGTCTTAAATATTCTCTATCTAAATTTTATTAAAATTTTAAATTAAATATTCTATTCTCTTCAGTTATAGTTTAAAAAATATATATTCCTGTCTTTTGTAGGTGGAACCGTCCCAAAATGTCCCTTGCTCAGAAGAAGGATCGGGTAGCTCAAAAGAAGGCAAGCTTCCTCAGAGCTCAGGAGCGGGCTGCTGAGAGCTAAACCCAACAATTTTCTATGATTTTTTCAGATATAGATAATAAACTTATGAACAGCAACTATTTCTGTGTTAAGCTCTTATTCTTATGAACCTTATAGGAAATACCCTGAAATATTTTGGGAAAGCAAAGGAGTTGACAGGTTTTTTTCTCCAAGAAAAAAAGTTGTTATTTCTTGGGCTTCTGTTTTACCTGACAGGAGTCATTATCCCTTATGTTGTATGATGAACAGCTCTCCCTAAAAATTTGGCAAGCAACAGACCAACCATCACTGGGAAATATTTCTTCCATCCATTTATTATAACCAGATGATTAATGGGAAAAGTACCTTAAAGTAAAGTAAACAAAACTGGTGCTAATCCATGGCGTTGAAGGAAAGTTTTGAGAGAAAGCTGTCCAGTGATGGTCACATAGATTTTTAACATGTTCCACTTTAGGTAGGTGAAACCTTTGAGCAGAAAATAGTGGATCTTTTCTCCAAAAGGTGTTTAATTTTATGGAGATGAAAGGTACATGCCAAATCTGAGTATACGTGTGAAAATAATATGAAAGAGGAGCAAATGCTAAACCTTGTATATCAAGTTTACATGGGGAAAAAAACATTAGATAAATACATTTACATGCCTCTTTAAGAAACAGCCCTTTGGCCCACAGGATATACTGTTTGAAAATGGAAAGTTATTACTAAAAGTCTGCTATAATTTATTTTAGTCTTGCACTTACAGTCCCACTTTCACATAGTTCAAAATCAGGATATGTGGATCTTGATTGGGCCTTAAGATGTCAGTTTTGAAGGGCTCAGTTAGCTGCGTGATACTAAGATGAGCCCTTTGAATCTTTAGGAAAGTTTATCCATTTTTAGTCAATAAAATTGGTGTACTGTCAAGTATAAGATTTCTTGAAGTAAGCCACTTGAACCATTGTGAAGCTACACATAACAGTTGATGTCTGAATGAGGTTAAAAATGGGTGTATAAGTCTTCAATACAGTAAATCATGCTATTAACCCAACATCTGTTTATAAAGAAGCAAGTTTAACCTGCTTTGCAGTCTTAATTTCTGTTAATGTGCAAACTTTACCATGCTAAGACATTAGTAAATTTATAAATTTTCTTGTTGAACAGCAGCTTCAATGCAAACACAATGCTTCCAGCATTGGTATTTTGGCTAAGGTAAATCTACAAATCACTCACTGTTGATGTTTATGGAATGAAGCTTTTCACAGCATTGGTTTTTAAAGTCAGTCAAAATAGTTACACAATGAATGTACTTCGGAGATGTAACAGGGCTTCTAAGAGGGCAGGAATGACATCTTGGGGACCTGTTGATCCTACACCTGCCATTACTTCAGTAATCACATACTGATGGCTTCTCAGGCCTAGGGGGAAGGAGTTTTGTGTAACTGGCAGGAATCTGAAGCCATTTTTTTTTAATGCTCAAAATTGTTCTTTAAAAGTGGCAGGTTTCTTAAAATGGTAATTATGTCCAAATGAACTAAGAGTCATTAGTGTAGGAAATTTTCTTCCACAATAATGTTTTTAGGTTATTTAATATCAAAGAATGTTCCATTTCCATTTGATTTGCTGTGACTTTGAGAGCAATACAAGAATAAAGCTGCTTTTCTAATTCTTCACGAATTTCACTTGGAGCACCACGCAGTAGGTAGTCTTTGAGTAACTGACAAGCTTTTGCCAAGTTTGGTTGTATCACTTCTGAAGTACACTTCATTGTACTCTGATCACAGCTAGTTCTACAGTCTGTGCCATAGACACAGTCCAAATCAGACTCACAGTGACGATCCTTAATAAGTTCTTTCAGGTTTGTCTCTGGCACAATTTTTCTCATATCCACCATTTTCAAATCATACTTATCATTATATCCTAGGTTTTTGGCACTAGTATCGCACATGAGGAAATTTCCGTAGGGGCCATGGAAAACATCTTCCACAAATTCTAGAAGTCCTATGGCTATTTTGGCCTTTCTTGGCCATGATGGTGTGAACAGCTGATCCATGCTTCTTCTGAACCCAGATGGAATAAAAAGTTCAATGACCCAAGGAAGGCTTATTCCATAAAGAGAGGTATATTCAACACTTTCCATCACATAGAGGTCACCACAGAATCCCATTAATTTGGGGGTATGTTCTTTATCTTGAAGTATCACCATGAGAAGAAATTCATTCAGTTGAAGAAGTGCCCATGCCGACTTTGCTTCTCCCAAGGAAACCTGGCCATCTTTGTCTCCATCAGCCACCGTCAAGATGAGATTAACCAGTTCAGAGAGGTTTCCTTGGTCACCCAATTTTGCCTGTCAAGAATTTGGCTAGTTATACAGAAGGAATGAAAAATACCTCCCATGCAACATACTAAGTTTCTTTACGGGCATTATTAACCATGCTAGAAATAATCTTGGTACTGAATCCCCATACAGGAACTTAATGTATTATATCTCCAAATATTTATGATACTTCCTAAGTGAACTAGAACCATGCTTTATGTAACTGCAGTAAAACCCACTTTAAAATACTTGTCTGTTTGTTAGGAAATGGCCACTAACTCCCCTGTCCCCTTCAGGCCCTTTAGATAGTTAACCAACAATGTAATTATTCCTCATTCATACGTTAAAAAACCACCGCCTCATATGTGGACTTGAAAAATTGTACTGTAATGTACTTACATCAAAGTTACAATAAGGGTCAACTAAAAATTATTTTCTTTTTTTTAGAGATGGAGATCTCACTATGTTGCCCAGGCTGGTCTCAAACTCCTGGGCTCAGGTGATCCTCCTACCTCAGCCTCCCAAGTGCTCGGATTACAGGCATGAGCCAGCATGCCTGGCCTAATTATTTTATCCTATTTTGTATTTATCACAATAATTATTTTGTTCAAATAGTAGTACAATAATGAAGATTAAAAAGTATTTCCGTTAGTCTGAAATACATGTAAAATGGCCAAATAAAAAATTTGAGTGAAAATAAAAGAGCAATGAAAATAAAACTTTTTTCTAAAACTTTCTTTTATTTCTATTTAATCTATATATTAGTATTTCTTTTTCTTTTTTTTTTTTTGAGACGGAGACTCGCTCTTTTGCCCAGGCTGGAGTGCAGTGGCGCGATCTCAGCTCACTGCAAGCTCCACCTCCCAGGTTCATGCCATTCTCCTGCCTCACCCTCCAGAGCAGCTGGGACTACAGGCGCCTGCCACCACGCCCAGCTAATTTTTTTTGTATTTTTAGTAGAGACGGGGTTTCACCATGTTAGCCAGGATGGTCTCGATCTCCTGACCTCGTGATCCATCTGTCTCGGCTTCCCAAAGTGCTGGGATTACAGGCATGAGCCACTGCACCCGGCCTATATTGGTATTTATTTAAATTAAAAAAATAATTTGCAGAGTACCATTTTTTTTTTTTTTTTTTTGCATAGGAGGAACTGCTATGCTTTTTTTCCCGTTAGTTTTAGTGACATGTAATAACTACAAATTTATGGGATACTGATGGGCACAATTGCTCAAGCCAGTAATTCCAGCACTTTGGGAAGCCAAGGTGGGCAGATAGCTTGAGCTCAGGAGTTCTAGACCAGCCTGGGCAACATGGTGAAACTGTGTCTATGCTAAAAAAAAAAAAAAAAAAAACCGTCTCTGCTGAAAAAAAAAAAAAATGCTGGATGCGGTGGCTCACGCCTGTAATCCCAGCGCTTTGGGAGGCTGAGGCGGGTGGATCACCATGAGGTCAGGAGTTCGAGACCAGCCTGGCCAAAATAGTGAAATCCCATCTCTACTAAAAATACAAAAATTAGTCAGGTGTGGTGGCGGGTGCCTGTAATCCCAGCTACTCGGGAGGCTGAGGCAGGAGAACTGCTTGAATCCAGGAGGCAAGGTTGCAGTGAGCTGAGACCATGCCACTGCACTCCAGCCTGGGCAACAGAGCGAGACTCCGTCTAAAAAAAAAAAAAAATTAGCCAGGTGCGGTGGTGCGCCTGTGATCCCAGCTACTTGGGGGGCTGAGGCAGGAGGATGGCTTAAACCCAGGAGGCTGAGGCTGCAATGAGCCGAGATCATGCCACTGCACACTCCAGCTTGGGCACCAGGGCAAGACCCTGCCAAAACAAAACAAAACAAAACAAAAAACCAACCATCTTTTAAAAAAAGAAAGAAAGAAAAAAAATCCCCAGGCCTCCTGGTGCTTACACCAGGCTGTGTTCTTATACTGACTGTATAGAATGAGGAGGTAAACTCCCATGTACACCTCAGCCCAGGCCCTGCACCTTGTCTGTATTGTGAACGGGAGCACATAGAAAAAAAATTCATGGGATACAGAGTGATATTTCAATACACACATACAATGTGTAATGATCAAATCAAGGTAATTAGCATATTTATGTCTCAAACAGTTATCATTGTGTTGTGAACATTCACAATCCTTTTAGTTTTTTGAAAATATCCAAAAATTATTAATCCCTTTACCCTATAGTGCTATAGAACACTAGAACTTATTCTGCCTATCTAGCGGTAATTTTGTATCTGTTAACCAACCTCTCCTTATCCTCCTCTCCTCTGTACCCTTCCCAGCCTCTAATAACCACAATTCTAAGAGTATACTCATTTTATTTCACCTTTTTTGAATTAATTTTCATGTCAAACTGTACAGCACTCCAATTAATTAATGAACTCCCTCCTCATATCTGGACATTTTTAGCTATCATAAATAATGTTAAAGTAAACATTCTCCAACACAGATTTCTTTTCTTTTTCTTTTTTTTTTTGAAACAGGGTCTCACTTTGTCGTCCAGGCTGGAGTGCAGTGGTGAGATCTTGGCTCACTGCAACCTCGACCTCCCAGGCTCAAGCAATCCTCGCACCTCAGCCTCTCAAGTAGTTAGGACTACAGGCACATGCCACCACTCCTGGCATATATATACATAGCTGAGGTCTTACTATGTTGCCCAGGCTGGACTTGAACTCCTGGGCTCAAGTGATCCTCCTGCCTTGGCCTCCCAGAGTGCTGGGATAACAGGCGTGAGCCACCGCGCCCGGCCTCTTATAATTATTTCCTCAGGATGGAGAATCTGATAGAGGTCAAAGAATATCAACACTTTAATGGCTTAGGATGAGGTCCTGCCAATTCCTCTAAAGAGTCCCACTTCACACTAGCAACATATGAATGGGTATGCTTACCTTAAAGAGACTATAGACCATTTCTTTAAATTTTTGTACAGTAGTTCCTCTAGTTGGCTTATCAAATAGCACTATTTCTTTTCTTGGTTCCAATTCAGTTCCAAAATCAAGATGAAGCGCTTGTTCCATTTGACATTTCACAACACCTGGTAGATTATCCCAAATCCCTAAATACATCTATGTAAAAAGAGTGGCAAGTTATGTATTATACTGAGTAGAAAACTCTAAAAAATATACCACTATATTTTTAGGGTCCTCCTCCTCAAAACAAAACAAGCATCAAACATTGAGGTTAAGGTGTGACTTTATTTTTGAACTGCAAACTTGAAATCACACTCAAGATTTTTTCCTTAAACTAATTTTTTAAATTATAAGAGTAATGCATGCCTAAATATATTTTTCAAAAAGTCCAATGAGAAGGATGTAAGGCAAAAGCAAAGTTCCCAAACATTCTACTTCCATAATCCCACTTCCCCAGAATTAACTACTATTTAAGTATCTAGTTATTTATCAAACTAATATTATATAGTGTTAACTATGTCCTATGGTCTACTAATTTATTTTAGAGACAGGGTCTTGCTTTGTCACCCAGGCTGGAGTTCAGTGGCATAATCATAGCTCATAGCAGCCTCAACGTCCTGAGCTCAAGGAATCTTCCTGCCTCAGTCTCCCAAGTAGCTAGGACTATAGGCATGTACCACTAAACCTGGCTAATTAAAAACTTTTTTTTTGTAGAGATGGGGTCTTGCTGTATTGCTCAGGCTGGTCCTGAACTGGTAGCCTTAAGTGACCCACCTGCCTCAGCCTCTGAAGTTGCTGGGATTATAGGTATGAGCCACCACACCTGGCTTTTACTGATTTATGTTATTATTTTAATCCTTGTACCAATCTTAGGTGGTAGGTACTATCATTATACTTATTTCACTGATGGGGAAACTGAAGCAGATACAGGTGAAGTAACATGCTGAAAAGAGCTGAGGTCTTTACCACTAGGATAGGTTGCCCCTCTTCTACATAAAAAAATAAATAAGATCATATTAATTCGTAATATTAATCCAAACAAAACATTATTTCACTGCCTTGCTCCAAACCCTCTAATAAATTCCCCTTTCAATTAAAGTCCAAAGTCCTTTCCATGACTGGTTGGGCTCCATTTGAGCTAGCCTCGCCTATGTCTCCAACCTGATCTTGTACCACGTACTCCGTTTCTCAAAGTCCCAGCTACACTGGTCTTTCTGTGACAGGTTGAAGCTTGTTTCTGCTTCCTGACCTGCTTCACTTGCTGCTGGCTCTGCCTGGAATGTACTCTCCCAGATCTTCACGTGGCTGGCTCCTTTACATCATTCAAGTCTCAGATTAGACATTGCATTTAGAAAGCCTTCCCTGACCCCCTGTCTAGAAGAGATCCTCTTCCACCCCCAGGTCACCTCTAACCCTGTTTCATTATCCTCATAGCCTTTTGCACTGTCTAAAATTATCATATTTATTTATTTATCAGCTCATTACTATCTGTCTCATCTCACATTAGAACACGAGGCCAGAGGCTTTATCTGTCTCCCTCAGTGCCTCAAACAGTGCCTGGCATGCAGGAGACACTCAAACGTTGGACTTTGTTTTAGAAATTGTCTTTAACATGATTAATACTGTCAACTGAAAAATTAGTTTAAATTTCTATAAGAATAATGCATATTTATATAGGAAAATTTAGGAACCATAAGATGAACATTAAAATGCAATTTTCCACTGCTCCAGATGTTTCGTTGTATTTTCTTCTACCCCAATTAGATATTCTACTGTTTTATTCTTATTTCTCTGATGAAAAGTAAGGTAGAACTTTTTTTCATTATGTTCATCAGCTGTTTGCAGTTCTTTTGTGATTTAGTTCATCCTGTCCTTTTCCCATGCCTATGGATTTTTTATTAAGGTATAAGTTCAAATATTATTTCAGAAAGGTCTTCTCTGATCACATCCTCTAAAGCACTTCTCACCATCCCTTACACTGCATTCTCTATCAATTTGCCCTCTGTGTCTCCTACAGAACACACCATATTCTACAATTATTTTGTTTGTTTATTTATTTATTTATTTATTTATTTATCAACTGTTTGTACCTCCTGTCCCTCTGGGATCATGTAAGGTCTGTAAGGGAAGCAATCTTGTCTGTGTTTTTTTTTTTTTTTTTTTTTTGAGACAGGGTGTCACTCTGTCACCCAGGCTAGAGTGCAGTGACATGAACATGGCTCACTGCAGCCCTGACCTCCTGGGCTCAAGTGATCGTCCCACCTCAGCCTCCCGAGTAGCTGGGACCATAGGTGTGTGCCACCACACCCAGCTAATACATATATATTTTTTGAGACAGTCTCGCTCTATTGTCCAGGCTGGAGTGCAGTGATGTGAGATCTTGGCTCACTGGAACCTCCGCCTCCCAGGTTCAAGCGATTCTTGTGCCTCAGCCTCTGGAGTTGCTGGGATTACAGGCATGCGCCACCACACCCGGCTAATTTTTTGTGTTTTTAGTAGAGATGGGGTATCGCAATGTTGCTCAGGTTGGTCTTGAATGCCTGGCCTCAAGTGACCTACCGCCTCAGCCTCCCAAAGTGCTGGGATTACAGGTGTATGCCACCGTGCCTGGCCACCCAGCTAATTTTTGTATTTTTTGTAGAGACAGGGTTTTGCTATGTTGCTCAGGTAGGCCTCAAACTCCTGGACTAAAGCAATCCACCCACCTTGGCCTCCTGAAGTGCTGGGATTACAGGCCCGTGCCACGGGCCCGGCTGTTTGTATTTTTTTATTTTTATTTTTTATTTTTTGAGACACTCACTCACTCTGTCACCCAGGCTGGAGTGCAGTGGTGGGACCATAGCTCACTGCAGACTCAACCTCCTGGGCTCAAGCAATCTTCCCACTTCAGCCTCCTGAGTAGCTAGAACCACAGGTGTGTGCCACCACACCTGGCATTTTTTTTTAATTTTGGAGAGACAGGGTCTCACTACATTGCCCAGGCTGGTCTGAAACTCCTGGGCACAAGTGGTCCTCCCATCTCAGCCTCCCAAAGTGTTGGGATTACATGCGTGAGCCACCGCACCAGGTTGCCTTAATCACCATTGTATTCCTGGTAACTGAAACAGCATCTAACATCAAAGTGCTGACAGAAAAACAAAAACAAAACAAAACAGTGTCTGGAATATACTGGGGATAGATTAATAAATATCTTTTGACTGGCCAGGTGCGGTGGCTGACATCTATAATCCCAGCACTTTGGAAGGCCAAGGCGGGTGGATTGCTTGAGCTCAGGAGTTCGAGACCAGCCTGGGCAACATGGCGGGACTCTGTTTCTACAAAAATACAAAAAATTAGCCAAGTGTGGTTGTGTGAGCCTGTAGTCCCAGCTACATGGGAGGCTGAGGTGGGAGGCTCACTTGAGCCTGGGAAGTGGAGGTTGCAGTGAGAAGAGATCTCACCACTGTACTCCAGCCTGGACAACAGATCCTGTCTCAAAAAATTAAAATAAAATAAATGTCTGTTTAATGAATGATGTCAAAGCATACAAAATTGAAATACATATAATGTCTCAAAGCTTTGGTTCAAGAATTCTTTTAGTAATGCCTTTAATTTCTGGTCAAATTAGAGTACACTATAATTCTGGAATGTTTATTCATAATGTCCATACCTGATTGTTGGGCTTGGTGGATAAACATTTTCCAAAGTAAAGAGTTTCTGTAACACAAAGGCTGTTACATGCAGGCCCATCAATAACTCCAGTCTTGTACTTGTCACACTAAAAACCAGGAAATAAAAAAGTAGTTAATAGAAAAATATTCACAAGAAGCATAAAGAGATATCTATATCCTTTATGAGTAAGTTCTATGACAAAAAGAACTGAGGCTTTGGACTTAGACAGACCTGGATTTGATCTAAGCTCTGTTACTTATACCTATATGATTATGAGAAAGCTTGTTGCTGTTGGGGTGTGCGTAGGATTTTGAAACTATTTTTCCCACATGACATGGTCTAAGGTGGTATGTTACCTACTCCTTCCAAGAATAGAGGCACTCTATCTTTAAAAATGGTTCCGGTTTTAGGCCAGGCACAGTGGCTCACGCTTGTAATCCCAGCACTTTGGGAGGCCGAGGCTGGTGGATCATTTGAGGTCAGGAGTTCGAGACCAGCCTGGCTAACATGGTGAAACCCCATCTCTACTAAAATAAAAAAATGAGCCAGGCGTGGTGGCGGGCGCCTGTAATGCCAGCTACTCGGGAGGCTGAGGCAGAAGAATCACTTGAGCCTGGGAGGCAGAGGTTGTGGTGAGCCGAGATCATGCCACTGCACTCCAGCCTGGGTGAGAGAGTGAGACCCTATCTCAAAAAAAAAAAAAAAAACTTCTGGTTTTAAAATAAATAAAGTTTAGAATAACAAAATAAAGTTACCTCTGTCACGTTGTCATCCTTGAGATCACCCAAAAACAAGAAAGGGAAAAAAACCCATCCACTCTCTGAAAAAATATGGTACCAATGAAACCCTAGGCACAATAAATGAGGATGACCTGCCAAATTCAGTGAAGATTACACCAGAGCCTACAAGTATGCTGAGATTAAACACCTGCTGTGGTCCCCACTCTCAGACAAAGTTGGCAGAGCACCAAGTAGGTGGTATATCTGCAGAGCACAACCATTATCCTGGTTGCAACAAAGGTTTCAGGGGCACAAGCTGTGGGAACTTCCCAGAACTCTATTTGGCACCATGAAATAGTAAGATAAGACAGGCCTGAATGATAAAATCCTCAGAAATGTTCTCTTTGCTGGAGGCAGTCTGTTGATGAACTACGGTTGGGAGAGAGGGCCACAAGCAGCTTCACTACCAGCTCAGTTCACTGCCCAGTTGCTTCCCGCACATGGCTGGCTGAAGGAGACCTCATTTCACTCAGTAATGAGTAATAATCAAAACCAAACAAGCAAAAGATCTATACAGCAAATCTACAAGAATTAGGAAGAATGGAATAGGAAAAGCAAATGTCAGATAAAAAAAATTTTCTAGGCAGGGTGCAGTGGCTCACGCCTATAATCCCAGCACTTTGGGGGGCCGAGGCAGGTGGATCACCTGAGGTCAGGAGTTCGAGACGAGCCTAACAAACATGGAGAAACCCCGCCTCTACTGAAAATACAAAATTAGCTGGGCGTGGTGGCGCATGCCTGTAATCTCAAGTATTCAGGAGGCTGTGGTGGAAGAGTCGCTTGAACCCTGTGGGGGCGGAGGTTGCAGTGAGCCGAGATCACACCATTGCACTCCAGCCTGGGCAAGAAGAGCGAATCTCCGTCTCAAAAAAAAAGAAAAAAATTTCTAGAAGAATGTTGCTATGAAACAGACCAAACATATTGTTATGAATTTAAAGGACTTACTGAACCAGTTTAAAATAACACTTCAAAGCAGAAGAAATGATGAGGCAATAGAAGGAAGTTTAAAATAAGCTAACAGAACTCAGACAGGAAGGAAAATAAAACATCTAGAAATAAAAGCCACATTATAAATGAGGGGAAAGACAGACAGGGATAAAACACAGTAAGATTTAGGAGGACTAGGCCAGGCGTGGTAGCTCATCCCTGTAATAACAGCACTTTGGGAGGCTGGGCAGGAAGATCGCTTGAGCTCAGGAGTTCAAGAGCAGCCTGGGCAATACAGCAAGACCCCATCTCTACAAATAATACAAAAGAATTAGCTGGGTGTGGGGGCACATATATGTAGTACTAGCTACTTGGGAGGCTGAGGTAGGAGGATCGCTTGAGCCTGGGAGGCAGAGGTTGCAGTGAGCCAAGATCACACGACTGTACTCCAGCCTGGGTGACAGAGTGAGACCCTGTCTTAAACAAACAAAAACAATAACAACAACAACAAAAAACTTTGGAGGACAAGGTTGAGAAATGCAAGCAAAATGAAATGGAAATTTAAAAATAAATAAAATGAATTTAAGATAAATGTATAGATATAAAAGACAAAGTATATCCACCATGTCCATATGAAGGAGAATGGGAACTGAAGGAGAATGGGAACAAGTGGAAAAGAAAAAATATTCAAAGTAGAATTCAAGGGAAACTTCACATAAATTAAAACACTTTAATCTATAGATTGAAAGGACATACAATGAATGTCCCAAGAAAAACTGACAAGAATGACCCCTGTGACATATCCCACTGAGGTTCACTGGACTTCAAAAATAAGTTATCCTTTGAGCATCCAGGCAAAAAGATCAAGGCACCTTTAAGGGGAAACCAATCAGATTGGCGCCAGATTTCTCCATAGCCACATTCAATAGTAGACAACAGTGGTGCAATGCCAGCAGAGGCTTTGGGGAAGGAAGTGAGACTCGCCTGTGTCCTAATAGTCTCATCTGTGAAGGGGATGTTAATAGGTCTTAATTTACAGCATCATTATGAGGATTAAATAGTGTAAGTATAGACCATCTGTGACTTTAAAAAGTGCTCAGTCATAGCTATTATTATTTTACATAGCTGAACTTTCTTTCAGTAGGCACCAAATGTTTTTGAACACATAAGGTTCAGAAAATATAATTTCCATGAGCATCTCTTGAAGAAATGATTAGAGAAGGAATTTCAGCCAACAAAGAGATGAATGGAGAAATGGAACATGAAAGCCAGTTGAAATGGACTGGAATAAAAACAGCTCAGGTAACTGAATTAATAAAAACTGATTTTTTGTTTGTTTGTTTTTTTGAGACAGAGTCTCACTCTGATGCCCAGACTGGAGTGCAATGGCACAATCATGGCTCACCACAGCCTCGACCTCCCAGGCTCAAGTGATCCTCTTGCCTCAGTCTCCCGAGTAGCTGGGACTACAAGAATGTGCCACTATGCCTGGTTAATTTTTTAATTTTTTGTAGAGATGGGGTTTCACTTTGTTGCCCAGGCTGGTTTCAAATTCCTGGGCTCATGTAAGCTTCCCACCTCAGCCTCCCAAACTGCTAGATCTACAGGCATGAGCCACTGTGCCTGCCAATAAAAACTGTTAATATAATACCTGATAGTAGGTGCTTCTTATGTGTCAGGCATTGTTCCTAGCACTATACATTTATTACCATTACAACAACCCTGGGAGGTGGAACCTAATATCCATTAAAAGACAAGAAAACAGAAACAGAAATATCTGTTATGTAATTTGTTCACAACTACAAAATAATAAAGCCAGGATTCTAACCCAGTCAGTTTGGCTCCAGAGCCCACTCTCTTAATGACTATTGTATATTGCTCAGAATGGCACAGGCTCCTCAGGCCTGCCTCCTGTACCCTCCTACCAATACTCCTTACAGTTTGCTTTGAGGATATGGGCAGTCCTGATAGAGATCAAGAGCCTTGCCCATGTGCAGAGTTAAGTGTCAACACCAAGGCGCTGTTGCCCTTCAGCTAGTAGTAGTGGAGAAGTTCCTGGACAAGCCCTTGGCTATGACCTGGTTTCTCTTTCAGATCTGTCTGTAGCTAAGAATATTAAGTTTCATCTTCAGGAGAGGAGCAAAGCAATCTAGTTCTTAAACTCAAGTTTGGGAGGCCACTTGGGAGAGGCCCAATGCCTTTCTTCCATCTGGTCAACCTCTGGGGATATTTTAGAAAATGCAGAACCATCTGTTAGGCATATCTGCTTGGTAGCAGATGGCCAGCAATTTCATTGGCATGTTTCTTCCTTGATGCAAAGGTGATGGGAAGTCTGAGGCCTCATTAGGAGGAGCTTGAGTGAAAGCTCCTGTAGGTATGGTTTAGGGTTTCCAAGGAAGTTATATCATATAGACCACATTCTCTGACCACAAATAAATAAAAAATAAGTGGAAGAAAAAAAGTCAAGTTGAAGTCCCATAGCTCAAACATGGCCCATTGCAAAAGAAAAGAGAAAAAAAAATGACCAAAAAACTGTACAATTTTTTTAAAAAGTAAAAAGTAAAACAAAAAAACAAACATATGTTTGGAAACTAAAAAGCACATTCCTAAATAATTTGTGGGTTAAAGTAGAAATTACCATGGAAATGCAGAAATATTTAGAAGTGAACAACAATACAAGTGTATATATCAAAACTTGTGGGAGGCAGCCAAAGCAGTTCTTACAGTGAAAATTATAGCAATTTCCAAATTTAAACGCAATGACGAAAAAACCAAGATACTGAATATAAATAATCGCTCAACTAAAGAGACTTAAAAAAACCAACCAACCAACCAACCAAACAAACAAACAAAACCCAACAGACCGGCTCAGTGGCTCACAACTGTAATCCCAGCACTTTGGGAGATCAGGGCAGGAGGACTGCTTGAGGCCAGAAGTTTAAGACCAGCCTAGGCAACATAGTGAGACCTCATATCTAAAAAAATTTTTTTTTAAAAAATTAGCCAGGCATGGTGGTGTGTGCCTGTAGTCCCAGCTACTCAGGAGGGTGAGGAAGGAGGATCCCTTGAACCCATGAGGTTGAGGCTGCCATGATCACGCCACTGTACTCCAGCCTGGGCAACAAAGTGAGACTCTGTCTCTAAGAAAAAAAAAAGAAAACCCAACAATAATGAAAATAAACTCTCAAAAGAAGTAGGAGAAAAGAAATAAATGAAGAAATAAATGGAAAAAAAAATCAGGCCAGGTGTGGTGGCTCACGTCGATAATCCCCAGCACTTTAGGAGGCTGAGGAGGGTGAATCACTTGAGTCCAGGAGTTCCAGACCAGACTGGGCAACATGGCAAAACTTTGTATCTACAAAAAATACAAAAATTAGCCAGGTGTGGATGCACACCTGTGTCCTAGCTACTCGGGAGGCTGAGGTGGGAGGATGGCTTGAGCCCTGGAGGTCAAGGCTGCAGTGAAATGTGATTGTGCCACTGCACTCCAGCCTGAGTGACAGAGTGAGACCCTGTCTCAAAATAAATAAATAAATAAAAATAAAAAGGTAGCTCTTTGAAAACTTTACCAAAAAAGATACACCTTTAGCAAGACTGATTATGAGAAAAAGAGGAGAAATAAACATTATTAGGAAAGAAAAGAGTAGTGGTGGCAAAAAAATAGAAACAATTTATGGTAATACATTTGAAATAAACAATTTTTCTAGAAAAATATACATAATAGAAAGTCATACAGGAACAAACAAAAAAGCTAAATTAGATTAATACATATAAAAAATTGAATCAATAACCAAAAATGTTTCCTTCCAAAGAAAGCAGGCCAATAACTCTATAAAAGATTAGTTTATTTATTATTGTTTATTATTATTATTATTTTTTGAGACGGAGTTTCCTCTTGTTGCCCAGGCTGGAGTGCAATGGCACGATCTCGGCTCACTGCAACCTCCGCCTCCTGGGATCAAGCGGTTCTCCTGCCTCGGCCTCCCAAGTAGCTGGGATTACAGGTGTCCACCACCAAGCCCAGGTAATTTTGTATTTTTAGTAGAGATGGGGTTTCTCCATGTTGGTCAGGCTGGGCTTGAACTTTTGACCTCAGGTGATCCACCCGCCTTGGCCTCCCAAAGTGCTGGGATTACAGGCGTGAACCACTGCGCCAGGTCTTGAGAGATTAGTTTTAAGGAAGGAAAAAAAGAAAAGGAAAAGAAGAGAAAAGACAAGATAAGATGTGATGCAGGCCAGGGTACAGTCTTGGAAGGACTGCAGCATGCCATCTAGGTGCAGTACTGGGAGATTTGCCATCCAGATGCAGTTTGTGAGAGTGGCAAATGGGTAAGAACGTTAATGCCCCTCAACAGGAGAATGGTTGAATAAAGTGGTATATTCATAGTACGAAATACTATGCAATCATTAAAATGAAATAAATAGGCCCAGACATATCAACATAATGTGAAATAGAAACAATTTCAGAATGACATGAGCAGTTTAGTACCATTTATTAAGGTTTAGATATATGCAAACATAAACATAGTATTTATGTACCCCTGCCACATGCAGTGAAAGTAGAAAAACATCATGGCAAAAACTCATACCAAATTCAAGATGGTGGTTCCTCTAAAGAGGGAGGAAGGAGAATATCAGGCAGGATAAGAGAGCTTCAACTATACCTGTAATGTTTTACTTCTTTTTAAAAATGAAGCAAATATGGCAAAAGGTTAAGATTTGTTAAGAAGGTGGTAGCTACACAGCGTTTGTCATATTGTTTTTTTTTTTTTTTCTGAGATAGAGTTTTGCTTTTGTCACCCAGGTTGGAGTGCAGTGGCGTGGTCTTGGCTTACTGCAAACTCCACCTTCCCCAGTTCAAGTGATTCTCCTGCCTCAGTCTCCCAAATAGCTAGGATCATAGGAACCTGCCATCACGCCCAGCTAATTTTTGTATTTTTAGTAGAGATGGGGTTTCACCATGTTAGCTAGGCTGGTCTGGAACTCCTGACCTCAGGCGATCTGCCTGCCTTGGCCTCCCAAAGTGCTGGGATTACAGAAGTGAGCCACCGTGCCCGGCTGTCATATTGTTTTTTATATGCCAATACTGTTCTATGAGATTTGCATGTATATATCTTAAATTCTCAAAATCTCCCTATGGAATAGGTATTACCATTATCTCCATTTTATTGATAAAGAAACTGAGGCAAGAGAGGTTAAGAAGAGGGTAAGAAATTTACAGAGAGCAGGTTAATGGCAGAGTTGGAACCTGAGCCCAGATAGTCTGCCTCCAGAGCCTGTTCTTTTAACCACTAAAGTAACAGAACCAGGATTATTTATGTTGGAGAGGAGCATGCAGAGCAGGTTTAGCACCGACTGTGTCAGATACCCCTCCCGAGTGCACCCACTAAAGGTGTCTCTGGTCATTCCCTCCATACAAGCAACTCACAACAGGGCTAGGACTTTCATCCTTATTTCCTGAGGACTTTGTACAATGCCTGACGCATAATCAAATACAGATAAAAAAGCACTTGCCAAATGGATGAATGAAGTGTATGCTGGATTTTTATCCGGAAGTAGGGCACTCTGTCATGAACAATTCATGGGATCGGACTTAAAGAGTGATATCCTTCCACTGTCCTGATCTTGGGCTCCTGAATCTTAAGAAACACTTCATCTTAACTCTGTTCAATGTCAGGATTTAAACATGACTCTTTCCACAACCATCTTTCAATAATCATCTTGGGAGTTTATATTTCTTTCCTGACACTATTTTCTTCCTCCCTTCTTTCTGTATATTCTGAAATCTAACATTATTTGTGTCCAAGTTATCTTCCCTTGTGGAAAGCTGGATGATTTGAAGGCAGATACTTGGTTACATTCATCTTCAAACCTCTCCTCCTCTCTAGCACACAGCACAGTTTGGTATTTAAGTGTTCCGTAAATGTTTATTAAATAACCAACATAAATAGTGGCTTTGGCTTTAAAATCTCATTGAGGATTAAAGTGCACACTTTTCTATAATATTTAATACTTTTTTTTTAAAAGCACAAACCAGGTAGCTCATTAGTAAACTTATTGGGAAGCAGTAAAGACTAGTCTGGCATTCAGCTACAAGACAAATTCTAGTTCTAAGAAAAAATCTCAAGCCAACCCTTCATCAAAGAGGTAGTTACAATGAGCAGGCTCTTCCACTTGTGGCTTACATCAAAAACCAAAAGCAAATTTCCCACATGCTTATATAGAAAGGATGGTTGGCCACGTACTGTTTTGTTTTGTTTTCTTGTTTTTCAGGCACAGCCACAGACACAAACTGTAATTACTGTCAGTAAAACGATATTCTAAATAAAAAGACACAGAAATTATAGAGAATGTTTCACTTTACCATAGGATGATCAGCGAAAACATCAAAGGTTTTTCCTGTCCTAAGATTGATTGTTCTTTACTCCGGTGATTCTCCTAAATGCCTCTCTTGCCTGCACATACCTCATCAAACCAGGAGATGGCACTCTTTAGTCTTATTTGACGAAACTCACCCGAGTTGAATGAATAATTTCATGAACTATGGAAACTGTACCACAAGGGGGCAATAACAATGAACAGATGTATACTACTAGGTTTTAAGTAATTTTCTAAGATTTGTGTTCTAAAAATGTATTTCAGACAAACTCATCAATTTTTCCTAAGGAAAAAAATAGCTGAGTTGGGTTCTTAACAATGCCTGAAAATCTTCCACGTCTCTCGTCAACACCCTCTCCCGTTCCCCCTATCAACGATACTAAATCTTCACCATTTTCTAGACTTGCACTTCATGTTCGCGTTCTCATCCTCTCTCTCAGCCATTAAAAGTGCTCAAATCTCTCTCCCCCCTGCCCGCAACACACATCCTCTCCACTCTTTCCTTCCTTCGGTTATAATAGAGTCTGCAATTTATTTTAAAATTCCTCAGCACACACAGTTTAATATATGTGTGTTAAGTTATAGTCCAGATGTCTCTCATATCCAAATCAGGAATGCACAGGTGCTTGGCTAGAGCTGTAATCAGGAAGCCAATGCTCCAGGCAGCTACTCTAAGCGCTTCTATATTCCTTATCTCCTTACTTTGATCAAGATTGGTCAATTTCTGAGACTTGTTAATTAGGAAATCTGGCTTTTATTGGTGAAATTTGTCATTTTCTCTTGAGACAGGGTCTCACTCTGTCGCCCAGGCTGGAAGTGCAGTGGCATGATCACAGCTCACTGCAGCCTTGACCTCCTGGGCTCAAGCAATCCTCCCACCTCAGCTTCCTAAGTAGCTAGGATTATAGGTGCATGACACCACCCTGGCTAATTTTTTATTTTTAGTAGAGATGGTGTGTCAATTTGTTGCCAAGGCTGGTCTCAAGCTACTGGCCTCAGGCAATCTGCCTGCCTTGGTCTCCCAAAGTGCTGAGATTACAGGCATAAGCCACTGCACCCGGCCTGTGGTTTGTTAAATAGCATGATAAATGGATCGATAAATATTACAAATGAATGATAACTGGTAAAATTAAAGGTATCTAAGATATGTGTTGTGGATTGGCTGAAATATGAGATATTCCATACCTTTTAATGAAGAGGTTTTAAGAACTAGTTGAGGCTATAATCTTTACCTTTAGGGAGGTACCTAGAGCTAACAGTTTTACAGTTAGAGGTTCTCAAATTTAGAGAGCTTCAGATTGCACAGAGGGCTGATGAAAACACAGTTTGCTGGACCTGTCTCAGAGTTTCTGGACTCAGTAGGTCTTGGATTAGGCTGAAAATATGCATTAATTTTAAGTGCCCACGCTGGCCTAAGAGACCACCTACTGAGAATTATTGGTTCAGAATTTCTAGTGGCCTGATGCTAATTATAAGGAAACACAAGCCTGCCTTTGAAGTATCATTGCTTTTGTCTTGACTAAATCTTTCATGCAAGTTGATAGAGCACTTAAAAAGGCAGACTTGGGGGCCAGACACAATGGCTCACACCTATAATCCCAGCACTTTGAGAGGCCAAGGCAGGTGGATAACCTGAGGTCAGGAGTTCGAGACCAGCCTGGCCAACTTGGTGAAACCCAATTTCTACTAAAAATACAAAAAAAAAACAAAAAATAGCCAGGTGTGGTGGTGTGCACCTTAGTCCCAGCTACTGGGGTGGCTGAGACAGGAGAATTGCTTGAACCCAGGAGGAGGAGGTTGTAGTGGGCCGAGATTGTACCACTGCACTCCAGCGTGGGCGACAGAGCAAGACTGCATCTCAAAAAAAAAGAAAAAAAAAAGGCAGGGTTAGAACTTTAATAAGTTTACAGGCAGATTATATGAAATGTTTCATGATTGCTTGAAAATAAATTTATTTATTGCAAATAAAATGTTTTATGACTGAATAAATGTCTACATGTCTAGCAGAAATTGCTTTCATTACAACCTAGTAATAAGGTTGCATGGGGTACTTAATCCTCACTTACATCAAACATCGGTGGATTCTGTTCCTTCTCTCCCTCCTTCCCAATCTCTATGTCTTTTATTTTTTTTCTTGACTTATTACAGTGACTAGAATATTCAGTAATATGTGGAATAGAAATGACAATGTATATCCTTGCTTTGATCCTAATATCAGTGATTATATATTCAGACTTTCACCATTACATATGATGTTGGCTGTGGGTTTTTCATAAATGTCTTTTATCAGGTTAAGAAAGTTCCCTCCTATTCTTAGTTTGCTAAGAATTGATTGAATTTTGTCAAATGCATCTATTTTGATAATCATATATTAATAGTTTTTCTATTCTCTCTCTTTTTTTTTTTTTTTTTTTGATACAGGGTCTCACTCTGTCACCCAGGCTGGAGTGCAATGGTGTGATCTCGGCTCACTGCAACCTCTGCCTCCTGGGTTCCGGCAATTCTTGTGCCTCAGCCTCCCGGGTAGCTGGGATTGCAGGCAAGAACAACCAGGCATGGCTAAATTTTGTATTTCTAGTAGAGACGGGTTTTTGTCATGTTGCCCAGGCTGGTCTCTAACTCTTGGCCTCAAGTGATCCACCCACCTTGGCCTCCCAATGTGCTGGGATTACAGGCGTGAGCTGCTGCGCTCAGCCAATACTCATAACAGTTTTAACAATGATCTCTGACTTGCAAATTTTAGTCCTTATATTATTTAACCTCCTTCAGCATTTGTCCTGGTTGACCACACTGTTTTAAAACTCTTTCCTATGGCTTCTCTCTTCATATTTTCCTCCTCCTTCTCTAGCAACTCTTTTTAATCTTTTTTGAGACAGGGTCTCACTCTGCCGCCCAGTCTGGAGTGCGGTGGCGTTATCATGCCTCACTGTAGCCTCGACCTCCCTGGGCTCAGGTGATCCTCCCACCTCGGCCTCCCAAGTAGCTGGGACTATAGGCACGCACTACCACACCCGGCTAAGTTTTGTATTTTTTGTAGAGACAAGGTTTCACCATATTGCTCAAGCTGATCTTGCACTCTTGAGCTCAAGCGAACCACCTGTCTGGCAACTCTTTGTGAGTGTTCTTTATGGAATTCTCTTCCTTTCTCACCATCTTAAGTATTAGTGTTTTCCAGGGTTTTGTTCCATTTTCCTTGTGTTCTCTGTATACCATCATCAGTGACATTCCCACAGCTCTGAGGAATCCTGGCTCTATCCCAGCCTAGGCCTTTTTCGTGAATTAAATATCCAAGTGCTACCTGAACATCTCTTGTCTCGATTTGGATAACCTAAAAGCAATTCACACTCAATCTATCAAAGACTGAACCCATCACACCCTTACCTCCTCTGTCCCAAGGTTGTCCTCCTTCATGGCCTGCCTCAGTGGAAGGTGCCATCAACCACCTAGGCACTGAGGGAGGAAGCAGTGAGTTGTCCTAAATTTCTTGTTCTTCCCCATTTCCCCAAACTCAACTGGTCACCAATTGCTGGCAATCAAATTATTTCCTTCATATCCTTTGAGGCTGTTTCATTCCTTCCATTCCCACTGTCAATGCCATAGTTTAAACCTCGTCGCTTTGTGCCTGGATTATTACAACTGCCATAAAACAGATCCCCCTGCTTGGCTGTCTCCTATCTAATCCACCCTCTCCACTACAAGTAGCAAAATTTTTCTAAAACATAAATTGGATCAGTCACTTCCCTGCTTAAAAACTTCTACTGACTCTCTACTGCTCTGAAGGCAAAAGGCGAACTCCTTACCATGAGATACAAGGTCTGTTATGAGTTTGACCCTGCTTCCTTCACCTCTGCAAACTGCCGTTCATCTTCTCTGCTCTAGCTATGCTATGCCTGGAATGTAGCATTATTTCTCATGTTTGTAGCTTTGCACATGCCTCCTTCTGTCTGCAATGCTCATTCATCAAAATTCAGCTCAGATGTAACCTTTTCCAGAAAGCCTTCTGGGACCTTCTTCATTAGGGTTGCCGAGCAAAATACTGCTTAGGATATACTTATGCTGAAAAATTATTGTTGTTTATTGGCAATATTTGGGATATACTTATACTCAAGGTAGTCCTAGTTTATTTTAAATTCAAATGTAACTGAGCATCCTTATTTTTATTTGCTACATCTAGCAACCCCAATCCCAGTCTCACTTATGTGCTCCTCCTTTTTATTTTTCCATATCCCCTACGAGTCTGTAAGCATCTTCAGGGCAGGGATACCTCTCATCTCTGTATCCCCAGGCTCAAGCACAGTGCAGTAAGCAGACAACAAATATTTAACTGAAATAAAATGTTTTATTGCTGGCTTGTCTTTTCTAAGTTGGCTTTAACTCTTAGTCTCTTTCTTGCTTCACAGGAATGAGCTAATCCTAACAGTGATACTGCCTGTCCCAGGATTACAAGAAATATCACAAAATATAAGAGAGTGTAGCATAAGACATGAAGGCCACCAGAAGTGCTACTGTGATTTAAGATTGGCCGGGCAGTGGTGGTTCATGCCTACAATCCCAGCACTTTGGGAGGCTGAGGCAGGGGAAATCAATTGAAGCTAAGAGTTCAAGACTAGGCTGGGCAACATGGAAAGAACCCTGTCTGTAACAAAAAAAAAAAAAAAAAAAAACCCACAAAAATTAAAATAAAATAGAGATTTCCTTAGAATAGGGTTTATGTGTGTTAAGATTTCAAATAAATCTGTTTAATAGATTTTTTATAAGTTCATAAAGATTTAAGTTGGTATAAAAGGAAAAGGGCTATACTTTTCTTAAAAGGAAAAAAGCTTGTACTTTAAAACAGTGTGTTCTGGCCAGGTGCAGTGGCTCACACCTATAATCTCAGCACTTTGGGAGGCCGAGGAGAGGATCACTTGAGGTTGGTCAGGAGTTCAAGATCAGCCTAGTCAACATGGTGAAACCCCGTCTCTACTAAAAATACAAAAAAATTAGCTGGGCGTGGTGGTCCATGCCTGTAATCCCAGCTACTCAGGAGGCTGAGGCAGGAGAATCTTTGAACCCAGGAGGTGAAGATTGCAGTGAGCTGAGACGCTCCACTGCACTCCAGCATGGGTGACACAGCGAGACTCCATCTCAAAAAACCCAAAAAACAAAAACAAAAAAACAACAACAAAACCCAGTATGTTCCAAGTAGGACTGGTTCAGTATATTTAAAAAACACAGGATAATGGCAGAAAAGAAACTTTTCAAGTTAAATAATAATTGATCCTAAGCAAAGGCAAAGCTAAATGAAATACAGTTAGCTATATATCACTATCTAATTGAAAACATGGTTCCAAATATCTTAAATTTAGTATATCTTATGTTAGTTGCTTTAAGCAATAAACCATTACCCAACAAATCAAATTTCATAAGAGACTGTAATAACATTTAGAGGCCCTTTTATTTTGTAATACTTCCATTTAAAGGATGTGCTCATATAATGGCCACAAAGGTTTGCTAGAGTAATGTAGTGAGTAATTCCTCATTATTACCCAGGTAGAAACTTAGAACTTGCTTGCATAGAGGAATATGTCAGAAGAGATCAATATTAAACAATATGGTCCTGAGAAATGTATAGAAGGGAAATATTCTTCTCTGCTTCTTTTTTTCCCTTTATGAAAGAACCCAACAAACAAAATATGCTATGTCAAGAGAATCTCACCTACAAATCTTACTTACAAAGTCAAACTGTAAAATTTCTTTATGGGTAGACACCAAATAGGATTTGCTGAAATAATGAATAAATTAGTGATTTCTATAATCAGAGAAAATGTAAAAAAAAAATGATGTAACAAGGCCGGGCACAGTGGCACACACCTATAATCCTAGCACTCTGGAAGGCCAAGGTGGGCAGATTACCTGAGATCAGGGGCTTGAGACCAGCCTGGCCAACATGGCAAAATCCTGTCTCTACTAAAAATACAAAAAAATTAGCTGGGCATACTGGTGTGTGTCTGTACTCAGCTACTCAGGAGGCTGAGGCAAGAGAATTGCTTGAACCCAGCAGGCAGAGGTTGCAATGAGCTGAGATTGCACCACTGCACTCCAGCCTGGGCTACAGAGTGAGACTCCGTCTCAAAAAAAAAAAAAAAAAAAAAGATATAACATACTATATAGCCAAGAACATTGACTCACACCTGTAATCCCAGCTACTCAGGATACCTAGGTGGGAGGATCGCTTAAGGGCAGGAGTTGGAGATCAGCCTGGGCAACACAGTGATAACCCATCTCTAATAAAAATTTTAAAAATGAGCTGGGCATGGTAGCTCATGCCTGTAGTCTCAGCTACTTGGGAGGCTGAGGTGGGAGGATCCCTGGAGCCCAGGAATTCAAGGCTGCAGTGAGCTATGATCCTGCCACTACACTCCAGCCTGGGTGGCAGAGAGGGATCATGTCTCCAAACAAAACAAAAAAAGCAACCCCTCCTCCACCATATTATATAATTAGCTTGATGGAAAAAGAAAAAAGCACAACTGAAAAAAAAAATGGATTTTTCCAAGCACATCTAATTAGGGTTAGTTGTTGCTCTCATTTTTAGACAGTTCTCATTGCCTACAACTTTCATAAGTTAACATTGGCTTTTCTGGGTGTACCATTCCCACTCCATTTCCCTTCTTGGAGTTTTAAAAGCCTATTATCCATCTCACTAGAGTCAAGCCCTAAATAATGGATGATGACAGTGGAAAGTTTCATATTTTTACTAAAACTGAAAACAGTAAACTTGAATTCAAATTGCAAACTAATGTACAGTGTGCAAAATTAATCTCAGTTCTGGTTCCTACCTTATAGCATTACCCTAAATCTTTTAACAAACATTATCCATTGGTTAGAGAAAACATCTCAGGAAAATAATATTAATATTCTATAGTGATTTCCAATGTTGAAACGATATACTTGATTAATAGATTAATACGCACTGTACATAATTTATACGAAATGCATATATAATTTGTTCAACATTCTGTTTGTTTTTAGAATTTACTACAAAAAAAACAAAAGAGAAAAATATATTAATTTATAGGCAATTAAAAGCCCCAACCAAGGCTGTGGTTCAGTGGCTACTAATACATAGTTCTGGGAATTCTCTGGTCTAGTGTTAATCAGATATAAAAAGAAACCTCCAAAAGTCTGGGATTTTCTTTTGTTTGTTTTTTGAGACAGAGTCTCTCACTGTCACCCAGGCTGGAGTGCAATGGCGTGATCTCAGCTCACTGCAACCTCCGCCTCCCGGGTTCAAGTGATTCTCCTGCCTCAGCCTCCTGAGTAGCTGGGATTATAGGCATGTGCCACCAGGCCCGGCTAATTCTTGTATTTTTAGTAGAGATGGGTTTTCACCATGTTGGCCAGGATGGTCTCGAACTCCTGACCTCAGGTGATCCACCCACCTCGGCCTCCCAAAGTGCTGGGATTACAGGCATGAGCCACCGCACCTGGCCTTGAAGGCCCTGTAGAAGTTCTACCTCCTCTATGAAGCCTTTCCCCACTATTCTATCTAAAATAATCTCCCTATTCATAGATGCTTTCTTTCTTTACATTTTTGTAGTACAACTATTTACTGTACAAACTAAATCATTTTAACCTGATGTGATGGTCTTTTGATCTGCCAACTAGGTTGGCTAGGCCATAGTCCCCAGTTATCAAAACAAACAATCTAGGTGCTGCTGTGAGGGTATTTTGCAGATGTAATTAAAATTCATAATCAGTTGACTTTAAGAGAGAGTATCCTAGATAGTCTGGGTGAGCCTGATTCTACCAGTTGAAGGGCCTTAAGAGCGCCACTGAGGATTCCTTGATGAAAAAATGTTGCCTATAGACAGCAGCTTCAGCCAATGCCTGAGAATTCCAGCCTGCCCTTCCTGATAGCCTTCCATATGGACTTTAGATTTGCCCAGCCAGCTCCCACAACTGTATAAACCAACTCCTTACAATAAATCTCTTTATATCAGTTTTGCTTCTCTGATTGAATCCTGACTGATACACCTGATTAAATAATGTGTGTGTGTGTGTGTGTGTGTGTGTGTGTGTGTGTGTGTCTTATCTTCCCAGTCAGACTTAAGGGCAGGAACTTGAGAATATAACAATAATAACTTACTGTACATTTACCATGTGTCAGACACAGTGTTGTCTTTCAATACATGAACTCATTTTATCCTTACGACCACCTGATATGAAAGTATTATTAATCTCCATTTACAAAGCCTAAATAATTTGCCCAACTTATACAGCTCCGAAATGGCAAAGCTGGAACTGAAACCTAAAGTTCTTTTACTCCAATTCTTTTTTTTTTTTTGTATTTTTTTTTTTTTTAGTAGAGACGGGGTTTCACCGTGTTGGCCAGGATGGTCTTGATCTCTTGACCTCGTGATCCGCCAGCCTCGGCCTCCCAAAGTGCTGGGATTACAGGCGTGGGCCACTGCGCCTGGCCCTTTTACTCCAATTCTTATGCTCTTAACTACTACAATGGATGGGACCCTTCACACACAAATGGAGAGAGAGAGAAAAAGACAGAGGCATGCAGAGAAGAAAGCTATGGAACACAAGATAGACCACAACTGTTAAACAGATATAAACTTTGTTGTTGTTGTTGTTGTTGTTGTTGAGACAGGGTCTTGCTCTGTCACCCAGGCTGGAGTGCAGCGGCACAATCTCAGCTCACTGCAACCTCTGCCTCCCAGGTTCAAGCGATTCTCCTGCCTTGGCTTCCTGACTAGCTGGGATTATAGGCGTGCACTGGCACGCCTGGCTAATTTTTGTATTTTTAGTAGAGATGGGGTTTCACCATGTTGGCCGGGCTGATCTCAAACTCCAGACCTCAAGTGATCTGCCCATCTCAGCCTCCCAAAGCACTGGGATTACAGGTGTGAGCCACCGTGCCCAGCCGTAAACTGCTTATTACACTTTGTTGATAATCTGTCCTCCCTAACTCCTAAGCAATGATTTCAGCTTGGAGGCAATGCTCTCAATGGAACAGCTACAGCAATCTTCCAGGAAATTTTTGAATTACAATGCTATGTTACAGCAATGACAAGTAATGGGGTACTTGTCTCAGATCAAATGAAAAAAGTCAAGGACTTGAGAACCTTCTCTATGTTCAACGGATATGTCAGAGCATCAATCAGTGTTAGATTATCAGGTTAATTAGTTCAATTCTACTTTATCTTCATAAAATCTGTGATGCAGGTAGGACAGAGATACTTTTCTCGAACCTGTATAGTGTAGTTAATGCAAGCCAATGAAATAAAATCACTTATTCAAAGCTACACAGTACAGCACAAGAAAAAGTGAGGCTGGGGCTTTCACTTCAGCCTAGCATTTTTTCCAACAGGCTGACATGATATGGTTTAGCTGCTAGTAATCAAGAAGTTCTTCATAGTGGGTTGGTTGTACCACTAATATCTAACATTTAAAAACATACATGGTGTTACTAAAGTAATAAGACAGATTTTCATAAGCCATATATGAAAGCAATCAGGTTCCTCAAGCTCCCCTCTTTGGGCATTTGCATTCACTGTCCTTTCTCTTTAAATGCTTTTTGCCTAGATTCTCACACAATTGCTTCCTCTCATCACCTTCCAATTCAAAATGCCATCTTTTCAGGCAGGTTTTTCCCAATCACTCCAGTTAAGACAGCATGCCCTAACCATTCTCTACGAAATATTGCTATTACATATGTTTTCATTGCACTTGTCAGTACCTTATTTATTTACTTGTTTTTGTTTTTATTATACACATTCCACAATAAGAATGTAAGCTCCTTGGCTGGGTGCGGTGGCTTATACCTGTAATCCCAGCACTTCTGAAGGCCGAGGCAGGTGGATCACCTGAGGTCAGGAGTTCGAGACCAGCCTGGCCAACGTGGTGAAACCTTGTCTCTACTAAAAATAAAAAAATTAGCCGGGCATGGTGGCAGGCGCCTGTAATCCCAGCTGCTTGGGAGGCTGAGGCAGGAGAATTGCTTGAATTTGGGAGGTGGAGGTTGTGGTGAGCTGAGATCGTGCCACTGCACTCCAGCCTGTGTGACAGAGTGAGACTCCATCTCAAAAAAAAAAAAAAAAAAGCTCCTAAGGCATTCTATCTTGCTTACCACAATATCCCTAGCACCTAGAAAAATAACTTAGATGTAGATGTTCAATAAATATTTGACTGATAGATACCTCTTCTAAAATGGATTATACTTTTTATATGATTGCTATATGACAGTAGTTACCTTGAAAATAAATATTAAATAATAATAATAATAATTATTATTATTTTGATACAGGGTCTCATTCTGTTGCCCAGGCTGGAGTGTAGTGGTGCTATCATGGCTCACTGCAGCCTCGACCCCTTTTGCTCAAATGATCCTCTCACCTCAGCCTCCAAGTAGCTGGGACTACAGGTGCATGCCACCATGCCCAGCTAACTTTTTATTTTTTGTAGAGATGGATTCTCACTATGTTGCCTAGCTGGTCTTAAACTCCTGGGCTCAAGCAATCTTCCCACCTTGGCCTCCTAAAGTGCTAGGATTACAGATGTGAGCCACCATGCCTGGTGCTGACTAAATTATTAAGAATAGGAAAAATAAGCTAAAGGAAAGATGTTGCCAACTTTTGAAGAGAATAAAAGAACCCACACTTTAAAACTTAAAACTTTAGCAAATAATATTTGTGGAACCTCTTTTGGATCTTCTGTATCTCTTTATAATCTTCTTTAGTTGACAAAGATGAAATGGACTGAAGATTTTGAACGGAATCTGTTCAAAGGTTATACACAGGATATTGTAATCCTTTGATGAGCATGTGTTTACTAAGCATGACTTTAAGGTTATGCAGTTTTATATACATATACCTAAAATTCAAAATTAGCAATTTTATTATACGCTTTGGTTCTCTTCAATCCAATTAAAAAAAGAACAGTCCATGCACTAATACAGAGGGAGAGAGGCAATCGGTTTAGACTCCACATTTCAAAACAGTAATGACCAGGACCAGAAGTATGTGTGGATATTGCCATAATTCATGAAATGGCCAGGTAATTACTTAGGCAGCTATTGTAAAACTGAACCATGGGAGAAACCAATTTAAAATATATTACATTTCAAGTTAGGAAGGGCTGATTAGACTTTAAAAAAAGGTATAATCTGCAATAAAAAACTTACATGAATTATACACACACACACACACACACACACACACACACACACATCTGTTGCTCTCCTCTAAACATCCAAGAATTTGCATATTTGCATAAGTGGCTTCATATTGTTTTACTTTCAACATCTTTATATATTTCAGATGTCTCTCTTATAGCTGGATTTTGATTTTTTTTTGTAAACAGAGTCTTGCTCTGTTGCCCAGGCTGGAGTGCAGTGGTGCAATCTCAGCTCACTGCAGCCTCTGCCTCCCAGGTTCCAGCGATTCTCCTGCCTCAGCCTCCTGGGTAGCTGGGATTACAGGCACCCACCACCACGCCCGACTAATTTTTACAGTTTTAGTAGAGACGGGGTTTCACCATGTTGGCCAGGCTGGTCTCACACTCCTGACCTCAGGTGATCCACCCGCCTCAGCCTCCCAAAATGCTGGGATTACAGGCATGAGCCACTGCGCCCAGCCTGGATTTTGATTTTTAAATACAGCCTCACAGTCTTTGTCTTTCAACTAAATCATTTGGTCCACTGATAACATACTGTAATTACCATCATATGTGGGTTTAAATATACTACATCTGATGCCATGGTAAGCCACCCAAATCTCCTTCTCCAGGACTGGAGCACTTATTCCTTCAGCACTGGGAGTATAGGTAGTAAACAGCTCTCAGCTGAGTCCTTTAGGACTGCCCTCAGCTAGAGTACAGCCTTGCTCAAGGTCATATCTCCTTGGCATGGATCGGGGTAAAGGTGGGAATCTGCTTCCACTGACTGGTCAGTGAGGGGGATAAAGGTCTGGACCTTTGCAAGGTCATCCCAGCTCCAGAATTCCCTGTAGGGTTGACCTTTAAGCCCTTTGTTACTACTGCAGTGTAGTTCAACTTTTCCCTCTGACTTACTCTGCTTCCTCACTCTCTACAGATGTTAATCCCAAGAGCCGAATTTAATCAACTTGCTGCAGGCAAATCTTAGTCTCTAAGTCTGCTTTCCAGGGAATTCAATCTGTGACATCTTTCATCTTATGTATTTATTTTTACTTATCCTGCCTGTTCTGTTTCTTTTTCTTTACTTTCTTGCCTTCCTTTGGACTGACTATTCTTTTATTCTTTTATTTATTTATTTTTTTCTGAGACTAAGTTTCGCTCTTGTTGACCAGGCTGGAGTACAGTGGCACAATCTTGGCTCACTGCAGCCTCCTCCTCCCGGGTTCAAGCGATTCTCCTGCCTCAGCCTCCTGAGTAGCTGGGATTACAGGCATGTGCCACCACGCCCGGCTAATTTTGTATTTTTAGTAGAGACAGGACTTCTCCATGTTGGTTGGGCTGGTCTCGAACTCCCGACCTCAGGTGATCTGCCCGCCTCAGCTTCCCAAAGTGCTGGGATTACAGGTGTGAGACACTGCGCCCGGCCTCTTTTATTCTTTTATTATTCCATTTTTTTCTATGTTAGTTTGGAAATGATACACTCTTTCTATTGTATAGGTTATCCTAGAAATAATAATATGCATCCTTGAATTATCAAAGTCTAAAGTTAACTGGTTGATTCTTTTATCCTACTCTGCAATATTGTAAGGACTTAAACACTTTAACTTCCTTTATCCTTCTCCCATTTTATATGTAATTGTTATTCTAGGTATTGCAGCATATAAATGGAATCATACAATATTTGTCTTTTTGTGTTTGGCTTCTTTCACTTAGCATAATGTTTCCAATATTCATCCATGTTGTAGCATGTGTCAGAATTTTACTCTTTTTAAAGGCTAATATTCCATTGTATCTATATACAATATTTTGTTTATCCATTCATCTGTGGATGGACAGTTGGCTTGTTTCCACCTTTTGGTTACTATGAATAATGCTACTGTGAACACTGGTGTGCCAGAATCCATTTGAATCCCTGATTTCAATTTTTTTGGTATGTATACCCAGAAGTGGATTTACTGGATCATATGGTAATTCTATGTTTAACAATTTGAGAACCCTCCATACTATTTTCCTGATTCTTTTTCTTTAAATCTTTTTTTTTTTTTTGAGACAGAGTCTCCCTCTGTCACCCAGGCTGGAGTGCAGTGATGTGATCTCAGCTCACTGCAACCTCTGCCTCCTGGGTTCACGTGATTCTTGTGCCTCAGCCTTCTGAGTAGCTGGAATTACAGATGTGTGCCACTACACTCGGCTAATTTTTTTGTATTTTTAGCAGAGACAGGTTTTTGCTATGTTGGCCAGGCTGGTCTCAAACTCCTGGAGTCAAGTGATCTGCCCACCTTGGCCTCCCAAAGTGCTGGGATTACAGGTACGAGCCACCATGCCCAGCCTTGATTCTTTTTTATATATTACAATTCTCTGTTGAAATTATCCATTGTTTTACCTATTTCTTCTACCTTTATTCCTATTTAACTGAACATGAATATATAGTTATTTTTACATTCTTTTTGAATAACTCTTAATATCTGGATCATCTGGAGATCTGCTTCTAGTATCTGTGTTTATCTCTTGGTTTTTGGTCATTTTATTTTGTCTTTTGGCATTCTTTGTACTTTTTTACATAATGTCTCCAGAGAGGGTTTCCTTCTGTCTAGCAGACAAAGGTAATGGTAGCTGATCACCTTAACAAAATCAGGAGCTGTTTGAAGTTGAGACTTGGTTGTAGCTCTGGGTAAAGCTCTAGCTACTTATGTCCAAGGGTATATAGCCCTCTAGGATTTTTAACTGAGAGCTTGGTATTCATTGGGGCTTCTCCTTCTGGCAAGTTCATAACTCTAATCTGTATCTTGTGAGACTGCCAAAGAGTCTGTTCTGCTTTTCAAAGGCTTTCCAATGAGGTTTTTAACCTCTCATTCTGCAGAGCCCCAGGAATTGGCAAATATCCCAACGGGATAACTGGCTGTATGCATGAGGTTCCCCTGGTTTTCTACAAAGCCTCTGCTGATTTCTTGTCCCCAGTAGGGGCTTTCCGCCAATATAAGGTTTCTGCTTCTCAGATCCCTGCCCATGCCCAGAATCAGCAAATTCCCCCCAGGGTAAAAGAGGCCATAAAAGTCAGCTCACCATTCTGAGATTCTTTTAGTTTACCTTTACTCCTGGGGTTCATTCCTTTAAGGTCTCAGCACAAAGCATGGTGTGCCAGTGTTCCCATCCTTGGTTGGATGTAGTAGATTTTTATTACCCTAGCCCCTTAAGACTGTATATTTCAATTTTAGATCATACATCACCAGTGAAAAGCAGCCACAAAAACTAGGCTCACCTCTTTCAAATCTTATCCTCTCGGCTGGGCATGGTGCCTTACGCCTGTAATCCCAGCACTTTGGGAGGCCAAGGCAGGTGGATCACCTGAGGTCAGGAGTTTGAGACCAGCCTGGCCAACATGGCAAAACCCCAAATCTACTAAAAATAGAAAAATTAGCCAGGTGTGGTGGTGGGTACCTGTAGTCCCAGCTACTTGGGAGGCTGAGGCAGGAGAATCATTTGAACCCGGGAGGCAGAGGTTGCAGTGAGCCGAGATTGCACCACTGCACTGCAGCCCGGGTGACAGAGCAAAACTCTGTCTCAAAAAAAAAAAAAAACAACTTATCCTCTCCCAGGTCTTGATCAAGTAATTCCTCCCTATCTTGTTAGCACTCTGAGGCTTTAAAATATACTTTCAAAGAAGTTATTTTATTTTTGAGATGAAGTCTTGCTCTGTTGCCCAGGCTGGAGTGTTGTGGCAGGATCACAGTTCACTGCAATCTCAAATTCCTGGATTTAAGGGATCCTCCCACCTCAGCCTCTCAAGTAGGTGGGACTACATGTGCATGCCATCATGCCTGGCTAAAATATACTTTAACAATATTTTTTCTGCTTGCTTTTTAGTTCTAATCCCACAATTGTGATACAATATTAGTACTATCTTAGCTTAGTACTATTGACTTTAGTACTACTACTTATGATAGGTTTTAAGAACATAATCCCAAATGCAGAATAACTATAATTTTTTAAAAACCAGTCTTAGGAAAATGATGTATTTTAGACTCAGAAAGCTCTTTCATTATCTTCAGGGTTTGATAAAATAACCATTAAATTATGCTAGAATTATGTTCTGGTTTCCTTTCTTATAAATTAAAGGGAAATTAAATTAAAGTGAAAAGTAATGAAGCACTTCAACTCTAATTTACTCATGACAGAATATGTACCAATATTTGCCCTACATTTGAAGGATACTGTAATGATACAAGATATTTAAAAGCATATCCACTTCATTTTGTCTTAATCTCTTAGATTTCTAGCATTACCAGATGATGTTAACAGGTCTTCCTGGGAAGGCTGTGGTGGGGATATGGTTTTTTCTGATCAAGTATATTTGCTCTCTCTTGGAGATGCATAACACATATTAGTATTTAAAAGACCCTAAGAAGTCCTTAGTAAAGTCAGTTGTTGCTTTATTTAACCCTCTGTTTCCAAATACATCTGACCAGGGACATATTTTATCCATGGAATATCTATTAATGTGCTCCAAGGTACCTAGTTTGAGAAAGGTGGCCTAGAGAAAGAGAAATAAACATTTCAAATAGTTTCGGTTATTTGTATGTTTTTGAACTTGATTATCTACCTCCTGTTTCCTCCTTCTTCACTGAAGGTTAGAAACTGAGTTTTGTGGGGTTTTATTAGCTTTATTAAACTGTAACTTCTTCTGTCAGTCTTTTCTGATGTAGGGTAGCAGAAGGAGTATGAGCTTCATAGAGAGACAGAATTAGGATCAAATTCTGGTTCCATCATCTTGGGCAAATTCTCCTGTCTCTCTGGGTCATAGTTCTTTATCTGTACACTATTATGCTAAGGATTAATGAACATGTAAAGTACCCAGTACATTGGCCCCAGAGATACCTCCTATCTTAAAATTCCTTAAGGATCTAGAATGGCCAGTTGGAATGAACATAGGATTGCTATCTTTGAACCATGACTTAGGACTCTTCCTTACTAATTCATTCCCCTCTCTTGCCTAGTTAAAAGACTGTAACACTCCTGTGGAATAACGTGTTTTTGTATCCTAACTGATGAAGCACCTCGTGTTAAACTGGTTTTTATTTTCTTAGAACTTGGGGAAGCTCCAGGTTTCCGTCTTATGTTCCCATAACAGTTGCTATCTTATTTATCTTACCTTACTGTAATTACTCATTTTCTTTCCTGATCCACTGTAAGTTTTATAAGGTCAAAGATATTTTGCTCCCTGTTATATGCATACACCACTGGCCTGGGTAAAGAGTAGCCACTCAATAACTATAGAATCTTTAACAAGTTATAATAATTGGAACCCTCCAAATCATTACTATTCAAATATAATTCTGAGATGGAGTGTTTTAATACTCTTTATATTAGAAAGTACTGGTAGAGGCCAGGTGCGGTGGCTCATGCCTGTAATCCCAGCTCTTTGGGAAGTCAAGGAGGGCGGATCACTTGAGGCTAGGAGTTCAAGACCAGCCTGGGCAACATGGTGAAACCCCGTCTTTACTGAAAATACAAAAATTAGCCAGGCGTGGTAGTGCGAGCCTGTAATTCCAGCTACTTGGGAGGTTGAGGCAGGAGAATTGCTTGAACCCGGGAGGCAGTTGCAGTAGGCTGAGGTTGTACCACTGCACTCCAGCCTGGGCAATAAAGCAAGACTTCATCTCAAAAAAAAAAAAAAAAGAAAAAAAAAAAGAAAGTACTGGTAGAAAACAAGGAGTTAAATTTACTTGAAATTCTCAAATTTTTAAAATATAAGTCTATAGAATTAATGATCACTACTAGAAATCTTAGACTGATACAGTCATTTTTCTGAGATACATCCAATCACCAGGATAGAAACAGAATAATAATCTTTTTAGATAAATTTTGGTATTCAAGAGTAAAAGATGTGTTCTAGAAAGTCTGCCTGTAAATACGCTTTTATAGTCTAAACATTAAAAAACTCATCTGATTGAAATAAACTAAAACTTAAATATATTAAAATATATATATATATATATAAAATAAAAATCCTTCTTTGTATTGAGGATGCCCCCACACTAACTTATCTATGTGTTATATATTTAAATTTCTGAACACTGGAATTTTCAAAGTGGGGAAAACTTTACTAACGGGTCATGTCAAAAAGCTAAGAAGATTAGCACAATTCTAATGTCAAATTAACTTTTATTTTTAAAAACATCATTAGTAAGTATGTAAGCAGTAAATATAGTGTTATGAAGAGGCTTTTTAGTAAACAGGAAATTTAAAATACTTACTATTATTTTCTTACAGTCCTTTCCTCTGCATAATTCTGTATAGGTAGAATACTGCACATATATAATCCAGCTTCCAACAAAAACCACTAACCAGGAAAAGAAAAGATATTTCATCCGCACATATGAGAAGCGAGCCTGTGAGTAAAAAAGAACATAACGATCATTCATTCAGCACCAAATCAGCATTCAATGTCCTAGAACACGACTTCTCACCCTTCTTGGAACAACTCAATATATATTCCAGGCTTTTATATGGCAATTCTAGAACAAAGTGCACTTTCACTGAGTCCAAACAGCACTGGTCTTAGAAAAGGAAGCTCCTTGGTCCTGCCAAGGAAAAAGGGAATAAAATATCCTTTAAGATGTATAACCTTTCAAATACCACCATCATCCAAAGCTACTTTTTAGGCACAAGCACGTGTACCATGCTACCCTGGGCACCTTGTGAGATCAGGTAAAGAGAGGTACAATTCCTATTTACTAGAAGCTTACAAAAGACTCTTTCACATAAGAATCTTAAAGGTCTTTAGGAAAATCATGATAAAAATAATTTTGTTTTAAAGAAATAAGTACAGAAAATCTGGCTATTTGTCTAATGTCTCATACTGACAACCAGAACAAGAAATTAAGCTCTACAGTCATTTCTATTTCCCTATTGTATTCACCAGGGCTTTATGTTCCTTTTGTTCAGCAAACCAAATGTTTCACCTAATAGATATTCTGGAAACTGAGGAGACGCTAACAACTGTTAAAGGAGAAATGACTGGAGAAGGGTTAAGATATATTAAAAATAAGTTACTCTTTGCATATCAACTTGCAAAGTGTAAAGCTGCACAATAGGATCCTCTTTGCATTGTTTTGTTTCCAGTGCTCTTGTATCTAATTGCAACTCGGGCTGGTTGATACCTTTTTTCCATCAATTACATATCAAACAGTTTCATCTTCAAAAGTGACACTTGATCAAGACTATTCGACATTTATTTTTTGAGTCTGTAGCACCCATGGTCTGGTTTTATAAACAGCAGAACTGAGGGCTACGAAGAGAATTCGGCAGAATAAATTAAAGATATGTAAACAAACAATGAAAAGCTAGTTTTGCTTTTACAATCACGAGCCAGTTTCTCACACTGGGAACAGTAGGATATTGTGAGCATTGTGAGCATGCAAAGAAGCAGAAAGAGATGAGAGAGACATAAGCGCACCTGCAGGAGACAATGAGTGCAAAGGAAAAAGAGACTCAGGAAATACTGAATTCTATTGGCCCTATTTGTGGTTTAGATATCTTTGTGAGGTTAACAGATGGTGAATCCCTGTACCAAAAGGCTTGAGTACAATGAGTTCTCAGTAAAATTGTAGGTCTCTGAGCTTTATTATTAAAATGAAAAAGTGCCTTAATGCAAGATACTTTTGTATTGCTCTAAGTAAAAAGAAAATTCAGATTAAACTCCAAATTAAATCACATAAAAGACAATGGGGTATATACCATGGGGTTTGTTTGAAAGATATTTAAGATGACTCGTCTCTAATAAGAGGTTTGGTCATCAGACAGAAATCGACATGTACTAATATTGTGAACCTAAATAAGATTAAATGACATAATGCCTATAAAACATAAGCATATTGCTGGGCACATAGTAAGTATTCAGCAAATGTTAGCTAAATCAATTTGCAAGTCACTGGGCAAGAAGCCAACAATACTGTCAGTGGCTATCATCTTCTTTTCGGACTTGCCAAAAAGAAAACTGAATCTGAATCTGATCAAGCCTTTTAGCTCCAGCTACCAGTTTACAGGAAATACATGAGACAGAGAAACACAAGTGACACTTAAGTAAGTGACACTATAAGGATATAAACAGCAAACTCCAGGCTGTGGGAAACACTGCAATACAAACAATCCAGTTTCTTCAACAAATAAATTACAAGAAGGGAAAAAAAGGCAACGGGAAACTTAAAAGATTAAAAATCATTTAAGATATATATTAGGCTAGATGCGGTGGCTCACATCTGTAATCCCAGCACTTTCGGAGGCTGAGGTAGGAGAATCACTTAAGTACAGGAATTTGAGACCAGTCTGGACAATATAGTGAGACATTGTCTGTATGAAAAAATTTAAAAATTAGCCAAGGCCAGCCAGGAGCTCACGCCTGTAATCCCAGAACTTCAGGAGGCCAAGACAGGCGAATAACTTGAGGTCAGGAGTTCAAGACCAGCCTGGCCAACATGGCAAAACCCCGCCTATACTAAAAATACAAAAATTAGGCCAGGCGCGGTGGCTCACACCTGTAATCCCAGAACTTTGGGAGGCCGAGGTGGGCGGATCACGAGGTCAGGAGATCGAGACCATCCTGGCTAACACGGTGAAACCCCATCTCTACTAAAAATACAAAAAATTAGCCGGGCGAGGTGGCGGGGGCCTGTAGTCCCAGCTACTCGGGAGTCTGAGGCAGGAGAATAGCGTGAACCCCGGGGGGCGGAGCCTGCAGTGAGCCGAGATCGCACCACTGCACTCCAGCCTGGGCGACAGCGAGACTCTGTCTCAAAAACAAACAAACAAACAAACAAACAAACAAAAAAACAAAAATTAGCCGAGTGTGGTGGCATGCACCTGTAATCCCAGCTACTCAGGAGGCTGAGGCAGGAAAACTGCTTGAACCTGGGGGGGCGGAGGTTGCAGTGAGCTGAGATTGTGCCACTGCATTCCAACCTGGGTGACAGAGCAAGACTCCATCTCAAAAAATAAAAATTAAAATAAAAATTAGCCAAGCATAGTGGCTCATGCCTGTAGTCCCAGCTATTTGGGAGGCTAGGGTGAGAGGATTGCTTGAGCCTGGGAGGCAGAGGTTGCAGTGAGCCAAGATCGCACCACTGCACTACAGCCTGGGTGACACAGAGAGACCCTGTTGCAAAAAAAGAGAGAAATATATCAAATAATTACAACACATGTATCTTTTTTGAGTCCTGATTCAAATGAAAACCTGTAAAAAATGACATTTATAAGACAATTGAAAATTTTAAGAATGACAGTATACTTGATGATAGTAAAGGATTATTTTAGTTTTTTAAGGTGTGATAATGGTTCTGTGACAATATTTAAATATTTTTCTTTTCTCTACCTATCAAATAGCTACGTTTTTCTACTTCCTCTGGCATATGTTTAAATGGAGAAAAACCCTATGAACTGGACTGCCCAATGCCTACTTGTCATGACAAAGAATGCCAAACATTTTTGAGAGGAAGTTAGATTGATGATGTTCCCAGCAGGGCACTGGGCATCACCTGTTGTAGACAAAATGATAAAAGGAGTGAGACACATTTTTCTTTCAGCATGCCATTGAGAATTGCTGTGATTTGGGGGTAACACAAAGTAGTAAAAGGACCTTCATGCGTCCTTTAATATCTGCAGATCCTGCAGCCTCACATTTAAAAATAATGATTGAAGAAAGAGCCATAAATTACATCTGTAGCTATTCACCAATTTAATTTCCCTGTGTGCCCCTCACTAAAATGTTTCTAGTGGTCTGTTCTGTACCAATTACCTAGATAATGTAGTCTTTGATTAAGAAATGTAGTCTGACCTTTTTATTTATGCTGAACTATTCACAATGACTGCCCAGCAGTTTTTTGTTCGGCAGATTGTGTGCCTAGCTAGTAATGGTAAGTTGCTTTATTCCTAATTTTGTTCCTGAAAAGCATGATAAGAATTTTTGTAAATACACTATGGCAGTGATTCTCAAATGGACTTAGTTTTGCCCCACAGGGGACACTTGGCAATGTCTGGAGACATGTTTGGTTTCCCAACTGGACGCTGCTACTGAAATCTTGTGGGGTAGCAGCCAGAGATGCTGCTAAACATCCTACAATGTACAATGCAGCCCCCCACAGCAAAGCATCATCAGGCCCAAAATGTGTTTGAGAAACTCACAGTTACACAATAAAATGAAAACAAAAACTGTGGGGTTGAAAGAGCTAAATTTGTATGACATTAGCATTTTATCTTATATTAGCCTTTAATGCATAAAATATTAGTAATTTTAAAAATATAATAACATCTGTCTGGAAATAACAGAAGCAGTTGTCACTAGAGTAAATGATTGCCAATATTTTATTGTAAGCCCACGATGACACAAAATGCCAATTCTACTCTAAAAAATAGTAATAGCTTTTCTTCTTTTAAAATATCGTTTGATTTCATTATGATAACTTATTTCAAAACAAATCTGAAAATTTTTGATCTTGTTTGTAACTTTACATTAAGTTTTAAAAATAGGCAGAAAGAGGCAACATACCAAAATTTAGCCATTTAAGACTACTTCTGGCCATGCGGAGGCTCACGCCTGTTATCCCAGCACTTTGGGAGGCTGAGGTGGGGGGATCATGGAGCCAAAAGATAGAGCCCATCCTGGCCAACATGGTGAAACCCTGTCTCTACTAAAAATACAAAAAAAATTGGCTGGGCGTGGTGGCATGCACCTGTAATCCCAGCCACTTGGGAGGCTGGGACAGGAGAATCGCTTGAACTCGGGAGGCAGAGGTTGCCTTGAGCTGAGATCGCATCACTGCACTCCAGCCTGGGCAACAGAGCGAGACTCTGTCTCCAAACAAACAAACAAACAAACAAACTACTTCTGGCGGGGCGCAGTGGCTGATGCTTGTAATCTCAGCACTTTGGGAGGCTGAGGCAGGTGGATCATGAGGTCAGGAGTTCGAGACCAGCCTGGCCAACACAGTGAAACCCATAAAATTAGCTGGGTATGGTGGCGGGAGCCTGTAATCACAGCTACTCGGGAGGCTGAGGCAGGAGAATCGCTTGAACCCGGGAGGTGGAGGTTGTAGTGAGCCGAGATCATGCCACTGCACTCCAGCCTGGGTGACAGAGCGAGACTCCGTCTCAAAAAAAAAAAAAAAAAAAAAGGCTACTTCTATTATCTATTTTTAATACTCTGCATCTTTCAAAAACATGTAAAGCACAAAGTCCTTTTACTTTACCCCTAAATACTCCATACACAAATGTTCTTAATTTTGAGAATGGGGACTCTGTCTCAAAAAAAAAAAAAGGCATTATGAGTCTACTGGTCAGAGTTTTAGCATTCTTAATCTTTTTAAGAGGTGAATTTTAGGATTTATAGAAAGGATCTGAATTATTCTTTGATCTCAAGTTTAAAGATTTTATTTGCAGGAGCATATTCTGTGTTTTGATTTTATGAAAACTCTAGAAATAAAGTTTCAATAAAAAGCAGATAATTTTCACATGCTTAGAGGCTGACCGCAAAACAAAATGCCAAGAACAACTAGGGAATTCATTGCATGGGGTGACTCTCAAGCCTGTGACTAGGCTCAATGGTAAAACACTATTTCAAAGAAGTGTCAAAGTAAAAGAAATAGCTCGTGATATATTAAGTGAAAAAAAATTCGCTTTCAAAATCACATGTATGATATGTTCCCAATTTGGCTTTTAGAAAGAGAAATCACCAAAAAACTTTAGAAACTGCAAGGAAATAAACAAAACATGAAGGGTTGTTATCTCAAAATGTCAAGAGGTGGTGGGATTATAGATAATTTTTATTTTTCTTCTCTTAATTTTCTATAACAAATATGTATTACTTTTTTAGTTAGAAAAAACTATTTGTATATATGTGTTCAATGTACATATTTAAATGTCTCTAAGATCTACAAGTCTCTTGATGCTTTAAAAATCTTTTTAACTGTAAAATATTAACACAGAATTACTTAAAATATATAAATATAGCTTACATTATAATTATAAAGCAAATATCTAAATAACTACCACTTGGGTAAAAATACAGAATTTTCTGGCCAGGTGTGGTGGCTCATGCCTGTAATCCCAGCACTTTGGGAGGCCGAGGCGGGCAGATCACCTGAGGTCAGGAGTTCGAGGCCAGCCTGGCCAACATGGTGAAACCCCACCTCTATTAAAAATACAAAAATTAGCTGGGCATGATGGCATGTGCCTGTAATCCCAGCTACTTGAGAGGCTGAGGCAGGAGAATCACTTGAACCCGGGAGGCAAAGGTTGCAGTGAGCTGAGATCGTGCCATTGCACTCCAGCCTGGGCGACAAGAACAAAACTCCGTCTCAAAAAAAAAAATAAATAAAACCCCCAGAATTTTCTAATACCCTCACTGACCCCTATCCTTCCAACATGCTCTTGACTACCATGATAATCATTTGTTTATGTGCTTTTCTAAGTAGTTTAACCACTGATCATGTAACCCTATAATGCAGAGTTTGATGTTGATTGCTTGAACTTTACACAAGTAGAAGCATATTCTATTTCGACTTGCATCCTTCTCTTAGCATTATATCATGAGATTTAACCATGCTGATACATATAGCCAGTTTGTTCATTTTCTTTGCTGTAGAGTATTCCACTGATTTTTCAGTAAGCAATTTTTATACTTTTATATACAAACAATATAAAGATTTAAAAATGTATACTTTTCTCTTCAACTTCTGTAAGGAAAAAAAATCCACATAATATGGAGCTGCATTCTGTGCCAGTCACCGCAGGAGACACTCTGTGTATCCCACATATTATATACAATGTTCCTGAAAATCATAGACTTAGAATGTTTGAAAGAGACTTTGGAAACATATAATTCAACCACATACTGATGTGATATTAGGCTTAGAATGTTAAACAGCTTTGGCTCTAACTCAGTTGTGCCAGGAGGAAGTCTAAAGATTTTACACAGGAAGTGTCACAGACATGCCCTGGGGTGGGTGCAATTCTAGGTCTTAGCCACTGAGGAAGTGACTTCTCCTGGCAAAAGCTGAAGTCTATAATCTTTTCCCTTGCTGCTGCTGCTTTAGAGAACACAGGCCAGGCACATATTGAAAGAGCTTCAAGGCTAAGAAAACATAAAAGGCATCTCTAGGGTTAAAAAAGCAGGCATGCAGATGGCTTTTAATTAACAATTAGACAGCCAGTATCTTACAGAGCATATAGGAGGAAGGTGCAACCTCTACTAGCAATCTATATATAAAAGGAATGTTGGCATTTGCAATTGCAGGTAAAAAGAACTCATCACAGGGATCTTCAACATCCCAGTGCAGAAGGACAAGGATAAGTAAAAAAACTAAGAGTTTTGATTTTCTATTGCTGTATAACAAACCATCTAAAAACTTGGAGGCTTAAAATAACTATCTATTTGCCTCTCATGGTTCTGAGGGATGATGACTAAGCTAAGCTCTTTAAGGTTCTCATGCATTTGTGATCAAGACTGGAGCCATCTGAAGGACTATGTGGGTTGGATGGGCAGACAGATGGCTTCTTCATTCACATGTCCAACCTCTCAACTTAGGTGGCTGGAACAGCTTTATGTGGCTAGCTGGGATTCTTCAAAGTTTGGTGGTGTCAAGGTAATTGAACTTCTTACATGATGGCTGACTTTGCTCAGAGTGAGTGTTCCAAGACAGCAAAGGGGAGGCTGCATCATTTCTGTAGAATTCTTTTGGTTAGAAATGGCCAGCTCAGAATTAATATAGGAGAGGACCACATAAGGGCATGACTACTAGTAGGCATGGCTCACTGAGGGGTATTCTTTGGAGACTAGCTACCACCCCAGAAGAGGATCAGCAAAGCAGGGTCTAGGGGTAAGGAGAAAAGCAATGGGGACATCTCAACCAGAATAGAGACAGCTTTCTTAGCCATTCTAATTAAGGGTTCTTCCTTCTGCCTTAGAGGAGAACTGGAAGTTGCTATTAGAATCCATTAATAGTATTTGTAGTCACATGTATTTATGCCTAAGTTGACTGAAAACAGTTCTCATTCCATATGATGGGCTCAATAACTATCAGCAAATCTTTTGCTGTGTACACAAAGTTCCATGATAAAGAACTCCAAAGTATTAGAAATTGTTCATGATATTAAGAGCGGTGGCTCACACCTATAATCCCGGCACTTTGGGAGGCTGAGGATTGCTTGAGCTCAGGAGTTTGAGACCAGCCCAGGCAACAAAGTGGGACCCCATCTCTACAAAAAATAAAAAATAAAAAATTAGCTGGGTGTGATGGCACGTGCCTGTGATCCCAGCTACACAGGAGGCTGAGGTAGGAGGATTGCTTAAGCCCAGGAGTTCAAGGCTACAGTGAGCCATGTTCACACCACTGCACTCTAACCTAGGTGACAGAGCAAGACCCTGTCTTAAAACAAACAAACAAACAAACAAAAAAAACTCCTTGAGATATGGATATAATAGAATTCATATTACCTTATTATTTCAGTTAAGATTCCAGCATCAGAATCTTAACTGAAGATTCAGTTAAGATTAATGGGCAAATCAGGTGTCCATTTCTCCCTTTGATTAGGCCTAACATGCCACATTGGATCTAGAGCTTACTAAAACATACAATAGCCATACACAAATCTTTGATGGGAATCCTAATTGGCACTTAAACTCACTAATGATTCAATTACTAAAAATAAAGTTTAACTCTGTTTTACCTAAACTTGGAGATGAGAATGCATGGTCCTTTTATACTTCAGATTCTAAAGCATATTTTAGGGCAAAATTTACTTGGAGTAGTTACTTCTAAGGACTTACAAGCTTATTAATATAACAATTTTCAACACAGCTTAGACTCTTGGAGTATCCAGGGGCTGATTATAATTTAGATAAAACTTTATTACTGTAAAGGGTTTTAAAAAATAATTAACTTTAATTGCTAATATTCTGTGAGATTGGTGAAAGAGGCTACGGGTTTCTGAAGCTTCCTTTCCAGTCTTTATTCATGTGACTCCTAGACACGTGGTAATTAAATATTGAAACATAATCTCCCCTTGATACATAAAAAAAGCAGAAGTATATGTCCAAATACTGAAGAGAACAGGGAGGGGTGGAAGAGGTTGTTCACCTCCAAGTGTCAGTATTCTGCCTTTGTTATCACTGAAAGGACTGTGGTTGCTCAGGGAATGTGGTCCCAAAGGAGCTACTGTTGATACAGCCTGAGAATCAGTGAGGAGATGCTATTCCCATTGGTTGGTACTCTGACATAGATTTCCAGGAGTCCCAGAACAGAACAACATTTCTTTAACAACAACAACAACAAAAATTGGAAAGTGACTATCTAATTCATTTTTTTTTTTTTTTGGAAGGAGTCTCACTGTCTCCCAGGCTGGAGTCTCAGTTCACTGCAACCTCTGCCTCCTAGGTTCAAGTGATTCTCCTACCTCAGTCTCCCAAGTAGCTGGGATTACAGGTGTGCACCACCACACCCAGCTAATTTTTGTATTTTTAGTAGAGATGGGGTTTTGCCATGTTGGCCAGGTTGGTCTCTAACTGCTGACCTCAGGTGATCCGCCCACCTCAGCCTCCCAAAGTTCTGGGATTATAGGCATGAGCTACCGTGCCCAGCCCCATCTAATCCATTCTAATCAGCCATCTCTGAAGGTAAATACTTAGTTTGTTAAGCAATTAAAACACAAGTGGAATATAAAATGATAAATACATTAGAGCTAGAAGAGTTTTCAGTGAACTCAGATTCCATCCTTCTTATTGAAATAATGCCAGATTGTTATGCCCAGTGGAGAAAAAATGGACAATAAAGAATTATATTAAAAAACTAAATGATACCATTTGACATATTCCTTTCCTAGCTGTTTTCCATGTTTAAAATATATTATATTTTAAGAAAAATACAGTTGGGGTCATATGATACATATTACTTATCTCTTTTCCTCATTTAACATAAACATGTTCTTATGCCATTATATAGTCTTGATATATCTTCAAAAAATTGATATTTAAGACTGGGCACAGAGGCTCATGCCTGTAATCCCAGCACTTTGGGAGGCCAAGGTGGGTGGATTGCTTGAGTCCAGGAGTTCGAGACCAGCCTGGATAACACAGTGAGACCCTGTCTCTACAAAAAATAAAAAATTACCCAGGCACGGTGGCTTGCACCTGTAGTCCCAGGTACTTGGAAGGCTGAGGCAGGAGGATTGCTTGAGCTGGGGAGATTGAGGCTGCAGTAAGTGATGTGCTACTGTACTCCAGCTTGGGCGACAGAGCATGACCCTGTCTAAAAAAAAATTGATATTAAAAAAATTTTCTTTTTAAATAAAGACAGGGTGTCACTATGTTACCCAGGGTGGTCTCCAATTCCTGGGCTCAAGCAATTGGCCTGCCTCAGCCTCCCAAAGTGCTAGGATTATATGCGTGAGCCACCGTACCCATACTGTAAAATGTTATACATCCACTTAAATATCAATTTTTTTTTTGGTATTTAAACGGATGTATAACATTTTACAGCACAGGTGTGCCATAACTTATCTAACCCTATCTGTATTGTTGAACATTTTTATTATTTCCAATATTGTGCTATAATATTGGATAGTGATAACAAACAATATTAATGAAAGCCAATATTTATTAGTGCTACTCTGTAGAGGAATGTTAAAAGCACTTTCTATATATTAATATACTTAATCCTCATAAAAACTCTATGAGCTGATGTGGTAAATTAGTCAGGAGTTGGAAAACTATGACCCATGAGCCAAATCCAGTCTGCTGCTTGGTTTTATAAATATAGCTTATTGGAACACAGTTACTCTAGTTGTCGATACATTATTATCTAAGGCTGCTTTCATGCTATAATGGCAGAGTTCAGTGGTTGTAACAGAGACAATATGGCCAACAAAGCAAAAAATATTTACTATCTCGCTCTTTACCGAAATAGTTTGCTGACCCCTGGACTGTTCAGCAAATACTCATTCTCCCCACTGCCTCACCTTCCCTGCCTCATTGGTGTTGGGCTCAGCCATGTGACTTGCTTTAGTCAATGTTTGCTAAGTGCAAACATTAGATGCAAATAAAAGTATGCAATTGGGCCAGGTGTAGTGGCTCACACCTGTAATTCCAGCATTTTAGGAGGCCAAGCAGGAGGATCACTTGAGCCCAGGAGTTTGAGACCAACTAGAGAAACATAGGAAGACCCCATCTCTACTAAAAAAAAAAAAAAAAAAAAAAAATTAGCTAGGCATAGTGGCATGTGTCTGTAATCCTAGCTACCTGGGAGGCTGAGGTGAGAGTATTGATTGAGACTGGGATGTCATGGCGGCAGTGAGCTATGATCACACCACTGTACTCTAGCCTGGGTGACAAAGGGAGACCCTGTCTCAAAAACAAAAGCAAAGAAAAGGAAAGAAAAAGAAAACTATGCAACTGGACTTGCTCTCTTTCACGTCAGATACTGCCAGTAAAACAGATCCCTACTAGTCTACTGACACACACAAAAATAAATGATACTGTAGCCCCTTGAACCAAAATGATGTCCTGAAGTCAAGCCAAGCCTAGAATAGTGGAACTCCAGCTGACCTGTAGATGTGTGACTGAGAAATAAATGCTTATGGTATGTCACTAAGTTTTGGGGAAATTTATTATGCAGCGTTGCTGGGGTAACTAACTGATACTGGAGGGGACTAGTAACTATTATCCCTTTACAAGAATTCTATGAGTAGGGGACTATTTGTCATTTTACAGATGGGAAAACTGAGAACATACAGAGGATAAGCAAGGCCATACTAGTCATAACTAGGAGAAGCAGGCTTTGAATGGAGGCAGTCTGGCTTCAGAGCCTGCACTCACTCTACTCTACTGCCTATTGCATTAAATACATAAATAGTTACCTGAGTTTTTTTTTTTAATTAGGTAAGAATTTATTAAATAACAATCTAGTATGGAACACTATTCTTTTTTTACCCATCACCTCAAACGTTGATCATTTCTTTGTATTTGGAACATTCAAAATCCTCTCCTCTACTATTGGAAAATATACAATGAATTGTTAATTATAGTCACCCTATATTACTATAGAACACTTGAACTTACTCCTCCTATCTAGCTGTGCTTTTGTTAATTAACCAGTCCTTGGTTATTGCCCTCCTCCCCTTACCCTTCCCACCTCTAGTAACCGCTCTTCTACTCTCTACTTCTATAAGCTCAACTTTTTAAACTTCCACATGTGAGTAAGATCATGCAGCATTTACCTTTTTGTACCTGGCTTATTTCACTTAATATAATGTCCCCCAAGCTCATCCATGTGGCTGTGAATGGCAAAATTTCATTGCTTTTTATAGCTAGATAGTATTCCATTATGTATATATATATCACATTTTCTTTATTCATCTGTTGATGAACACTTAGGTTTATTCCATATCTTGGCTATTGTGAATAGTGCTACAATAAATATAAGAGTACAGATACTTCTTCAACATACTGATTACCTTTCCTTGGAATATATGCCCAGTAGTGGAATTTCTGGATCATATGGTAGTTTCATTTGCAGTGTTTTGAGGAACCTCCATGTTGAGTTCCATAATGGCTACACTAATTTACATTTCCACAAACAGTGTAAGAGAGTTCCTACTTCTCCACATCCTCACCATCATTTATTTTTTGTCTTTTTGAAAATAGCCATTATAACTGGGTTTAGATATCTCATTGTGGATTTTATTTGCATTTCCCTGATGATTAGTGATGTTAAGCATTTTTTCATGTACCTGTCTTCTTTTGAAAGATGTGTCCATTCAGCTCATTTGCCCAGTTTTAAATAGAATTATGTGTTATTGTTGTTGGTTTGCTGTTGAGCTCTTTGTATATTCTGGATATTATTTCCTTGTTAGATGAATAGTTTGCAAATATTTTCTCTCATTCTGCACGTTGTCTCTTCACTCTGTTGATTTTTTTCCTTTGCTGTGCAGAAGCTTTTTTGTTTGATATAATCCCATTTGTCTATTTTGCCTGTGCTTTTGAGGTCTTCTCCATAAGATCTTTGCCCAAACTAGTGTCATAAAGTGTTTCCCCTATGCTTTTTACTAATAGTTTCATAACTTCATGCCTTCTATTCAAGTCTTTAATCCATTTTGAGTTGACTTTTAATATGGTGAAAGATAGAGGTCTATTTTCACATTTCTCCATATGGCTATCCAGTTTTTCCAACACTACTTACTGAAGAGATAGTCCGTTTCCCAATAAATGTTCCTGGCACCTTCATCAAAAATCAGATAGCTGTTTATTTCTGGGTTCTGTGTTCTGTACCACTGGTTTATTGGTCTGTTTTTATGGCTAGTACCATGCTGTTTTTGTTATTATAGCTTTGTAGTATATTTTGAAATCTGGTAGTGTGATGCCTAAAGCTTTGTTCTTTTTTCTCAGGATGACTTTGGCTATTCAGGGTCTCTTATAGTTCTATATTAGTTTTAGGATTGCTTTTTTATATTTCAGTGAATAATGTCATTGGTATTTTGATAGGGATTGCACAGAATCTGTAGATTGCTTTTGGTAGTATGGTCAAGTTAACAATATTCATTCTTCCAATCCATTAACATGAGATATCTTTCCTTTTTTTTTTTTTTAAATCAACAATTGACAGGGTATCACTCTGTCACCCAGGCTGGAGTGCAGTGATGTAATCTCGACCCACTGCAGCCTCTGTCTCCTGGGCTCAAGCAATCCTCCCACCTCAGCCTCCCAAATAGCTGAGACTATAGACATGTGCCACCATGCTCAGCTAATTATTTTGTATTTTTGGTGGAGACAGGGTTTTGCCATGTTGCCCAGGCTGGTCTTGAACTACTGAGCTCAAGCAATGTGCCTGCCTTGGCCTCCCAAAGTGCTGAGATTACAGGCGTGAGTCACCATGCCCAGCTGTCTTTCCATTTTTTTGTGTGTCCTCTTCAATTTCTTTCATCAGTGTTTTATAGTTTTCCTTGTAGAGATCTTTCATCTCCTTAAATTTATTCCTAGGTTTTATGTATTTATTTATTTATTGTAGTTACTGTAAATGGGATTTCTTTCTTAATTTCTTTTTCTGCTAGTTCATTATTGATATATAGAAATACTACTGATTTTTGTATATTGATTTTGTATTCTGCAACTTTACTGAATTCATTGATTAGTTCTAAGAGTTTTTTGGTAGAGCTTTTAGAGTTTTCTATATATAAGATTATGTCATTTGCAAACAGGGACAATGTAACTCACTCCTTTCTAACTCGAATGCCCTTTCTTTCTTTCTCTTGCTTAATTGCTCTAGCTAGGACTTCCAGTACTATGTTGAATAAAAGTGGTGAAAGTGGGCATCCTGGTCTTGTTCCAGATCTTAGAGAAATAGCTTTCAGCTTTTCCTTGTTCAGTATCATGTTGGCTGTGGGTTTGTCATAGATGGCCTTTATCATGGTGAGGTATTTTCCTTCTATATCCAATTTGTTGAGAATTTTCATCATGAAAAGGTGTTTAATTTTATTGAATAGTTTTTGGTATTTATTAATATGACCATAAGGTTTTTGTCTTTGGTTCTGTTAATGTGATGTATCATATTTACTGATTTGTGTACGTTGACCTATCTTTGCATCTCTTGAATAAATCCCATTTGATCATGGTAAATTATTTTTCCAGTGTGCGGCTGGATTCAGTCTGTTACTGTTTTATCGAGGATTTTTACATCTATGTTCATCAGGTATAGTTTTCTTTTTTTCTGGTGTCCTTGTCTGGTTTTGGTATTGAAGTAACACTGGCATTATAGAATAAGTTGGAAGAATGCTCTTCTTTTCAGTTTTCTGGAAGAGTTTGAGAATTGGTATTAGTTCTTTAAATATCTGGTAGAATTCTGCAGTGGAGCCATTGGGTCCTGGGCCTTTTTATGATAGGAAACATTTTATTACAAATTCATAGATTCAATCTCATTACTTGTAATTGGTCTGTTCAGGTTTTCTATTTCTTCTTGGTTCAATCTTGGTAGAATGTTTATGTCCAAAAATTTATCCATTTCCTCTAGTTTTCTAATTTGTTGGTGTGCAGTTCTTCATGATACAAAGTCTCTAATGATACTCTGTATTTCTGTGTTATCAGCTGTCATATCTCCTTTTTCATTTCTGATTTTATTTATTTAGGTATTTTCTCTTTTTTCTTGGTTAGTCCAGCTAATGGTTTACCCATTTTGTTTGTCTTTTTGAAAAACCAATTTTTCATTTCATTGATCTTTTGTGGTTTTCTTTTAGTTGATCTTTATTATTTATTTCTAATTTTGGGTTGGGTTTATTCTTGCTTTTCTAGCTCCTTGAGATACATTGTTAATTCATTTATTTAAAATCTTTCTACTTTTTGGATGTAGGTGTTTATTGCTATAAATTTCCCTCTTAATCTGCTGTATCCCACAGGTTTTGTTATATTGTGTTTCTATTTTCATTTCTTTCAATAAATTAAAAAATTTCGGGGTGGAGCCAAGATGGCCGAATAGGAACAGCTCCAGTCTACAGCTCCCAGCGTGAGCGATGCAGAACACAGGTGATTTCTGCATTTCCAACTGAGGTACTGGGTTCATCGCACTGGGGACTGTCAGACAGTGGGTGCAGGACAGTGGGTGCAGTGCACCGAGCCTGAGCTGAAGCAGGGTGAGGCATTGCCTCACCCGGGAAGAGGAAGGGGTCAGGGAATTCCCTTTCCTAGCCAAGGAAAGGGGTGACAGACGGCACCTGGAAAACTGGGTCACTTTACCCTAATACTGCGCTTTTCCAATGGTGTTAGCAAACAGCACACCAGGAGATTATATCCCACGCCTGGCTTGGAGGGTCCTACGCCCATGGAGCCTCGCTCATTGATAGCACAGCAGTCTGAGATCAAACTGCAAGGCGGCAGTGAGGCTGGGGGAGGGGCGCCTGCCATTGCCGAGGCTTGAGTAGGTAAACAACGCGGCCAGGAAGCTCCAACTGGGTGGAGCCCACCGCAGCTCAAGGAGGCCTGCCTGCCTCTGTAGACTCCACTTCTGGGGGCAGGGCATAGCCAAACAAAAGGCAGCAGAAACCTCTGCAGACTTAAATGTCCCTGTCTGACAGCTTTGAAGAGAGTAGTGGTTCTCCCAGCACGCAGCTTGAGATCTGAGAATGGACAGACTGCCTCCTCAACTGGGTCCCTGACTCCTGAGTAGCCTAACTGGGAGGCACCCCGCAGTAGGGGCAGATACTGACACCTCGCACAGCTGGGTACTCCTCTGAGACAAAACTTCCAGAGGAACGATCAGGCAGCAACATTTGCTGTTCATCAGTATCCGCTGTTCTGCAGCCTCTGCTGCTGATACCCAGGCAAACAGGGTCTGGAGTGGACCTCCAGCAAACTCCAACAGAACTGCAGCTGAGGATCCTGACTGTTAGAAGGAAAACTAACAAACAGAAAGGACATCCACACCAAAAACCCACCTGTACGTCACCATCATCAAAGACCAAAGGCAGATAAAACCACGAAGATGGGGAAAAAACAGAGCAGAAAAACTGAAAATTCTAAAAAGCAGAGTGCCTCTCCTCCTCCAAAGGAACGCAGCTCCTCACCAGTAACGGAACAAAGCTGGATGGAGAATGACTTTGACGAGTTGAGAGAAGAAGGCTTCAGATGATCAAACTACTCCGAGCTAAAGGAGGAAGTTCGAACCCATGGCAAAGAAGTTAAAAACCTTAAAAAAAGATTAGATGAATGGCTAACTAGAATAACCAATGCAGAGAAGTCCTTAAAGGACCTGATGGAGCTAAAAACCACAGCACGAGAACTATGTGATGAATGCACAAGTCTCAGTAGCCGATTCGATCAACTGGAAGAAAGGGTATCAGTGATGGAAGATCAAATGAATGAAATGAAGCCAGGAGAGACGTTTAGAGAAAAAAGAATAAGAAGAAACGAACAAAGCCTCCAAGAAATATGTGACTATGTGAAAAGACCAAATCTACGTCTGATTGGTGTACCTGAAAGTGACGGGGAGAACGGAACCAAGTTGGAAAACACTCTGCAGGATATTATCCAGGAGAACTTCCCCAAGCTAGCAAGGCAGGCCAACATTCAGATTCAGGAAATACAGAGAACGCCACAAAGATACTCCTCGAGAAGAGCAACTCCAAGACACATAATTGTCAGAGTGAACAAAGTTGAAATGAAGGAAAAAATGTTAAGGGTGGCCAGAGAGAAAGGTCAGGTTACCCACAAAGGGAAGCCCATCAGACTAACAGCGGATCTCTCGGCAGAAACTCTACAAGCCAGAAGAGAGTGGGGGCCAATATTCAACATTCTTAAAGAGAAGAATTTTCAACCCAGAATTTCATATCCAGCCAAACTAAGCTTCATAAGTGAAGGAGAAATAAAATCCTTTACAGACAAGCAAATGCTGAGAGATTTTGTCACCATCAGGCCTGCCCTAAAAGAGCTCCTGAAGGAAGCACTAAACATGGAAAGGAACAACCAGTACCAGCCACTGCAAAAACATGCCAAATTGTAAAGACCATCGAGGCTAGGAAGAAACTGCATCAACTAACGAGCAAAATAACCAGCTAACATCATAATGACAGGATGAAATTCACATATAACAATACTAACCTTAAATGTAAATGGGCTAAATGCTCCAATTAAAAGACACAGACTGGCAAATTGGATAAAGAGTCAAGACCCATCAGTGTGCTGTATTCAGGAAACCCATCTCACGTGCAGAGACACACATAGGCTCAAAATAAAGGGATGGAGGAAGATCTACCAAGCAAATGGAAAATAAAAAAAGGCAGGGGTTGCAATCCTAGTCTCTCATAAAACAGACTTTAAACCAACAAAGATCAAAAGAGACAAAGAAGGCCATTACATAATGGTAAAGGGATCAATTCAACAAGAAGAGCTAACTATCCTAAATATATATGCACCCAATACAGGAGCACCCAGATTCATAAAGCAAGTCCTCAGAGACCTACAAATAGACTTAGACTCCCACACAATAATAATGGGAGACTTTAACACCCCACTGTCAACATTAGACAGATCAATGAGACAGAAAGTTAACAAGGATATCCAGGAATTGAACTCAGCTCTGCACCAAGCGGACCTAATAGGCATCTACAGAACTCTCCACCCCAAATCAACAGAATATACATTCTTTTCAGCACCACACCACACCTATTCCAAAACTGACCACGTAGATGGAAGTAAAGCACTCCTCAGCAAATGGAAAACAACAGAAATTATAACAAACTGTCTCTCAGACCACAGTGCAATCAAACTAGAACTCAGGATTAAGAAACTCACTCAAAACCGCTCAACTACATGGAAACTGAACAACCTGCTCCTGAATGACTACTGGGTACATAATGAAATGAAGGCAGAAATAAAGATGTTCTTGGAAACCAACAAGAACAAAGATACAACATACCAGAATCTCTGGAACACATTCAAAGCAGTGTGTAGAGGGAAATTTATAGCACTAAATGCCCACAAGAGAAAGCAGGAAAGATCTAAAATTGACACCCTAACATCACAATTAAAAGAACTAGAGAAGCAAGAGCAAACACATTCAAAAGCTAGCAGAAGGCAAGAAATAACTAAGATCACAGCAGAACTGAAGGAAATAGAGACACAAAAAACCCTTCAAAAATTCAATGAATCCAGGAGCTGGTTTTTTGAAAAGATCAACAAAATAGATAGACCACTAGCTTGACTAATAAAGAAGAAAAGAGAGAAGAATCAAATAGAGGCAATAAAAAAATGATAAAGGGGATATCACCACTGATCCCACAGAAATACAAACTACCATCAGAGAATACTACAAACACCTCTACGCAAATAAACTAGAAAATCTGGAAGAAATGGATAAATTCCTCGACACATACACCCTCCCAAGACTAAACCAGGAAGAAGTTGAATCCCTGAATAGACCAATAACAGGCTCTGAAATTGAGGCAATAATTAATAGCTTACTAACCAAAAAAAGTCCAGGACCAGATGGACTCACAGCCAAATTCTACCAGAGGTACAAGGAGGAGCTGGTACCATTCCTTCTGAAACTATTCCAATCAATAGAAAAAGAGGGAATTCTCCCTAACTCATTTTATGAGGCCAGCATCATCCTGATACCAAAGCCTGGCAGAGACACAACAAAAAAAGAGAATTTTAGACCAATATCCCTGATGAACATCGATACAAAAATCCTCAATAAAATACTGGCAAACTGAATCCAGCAGCACATCAAAAAGCTTATCCACCATGATCAAGTGGGCTTCATCCTTGGGATGCAAGGCTGGTTCAACATATACAAATCAACAAACGTAATCCAGCATATAAACAGAACCAACGACAAAAACCACATGATTATCTCAATAGATGCAGAATAGGCCTTTGACAAAATTCAACAACGCTTCATGCTAAAAACTCTCAATAAATTAGGTATTGATGGGACATATCTCAAAATAATTAGAGCTATCTATGACAAACCCACAGCCAATATCATACTCAATGGGCAAAAATTGGAAGCATTCCCTTTGAAAACAGGCACAAGACAGGGGTGCCCTCTCTCACCACTCCTATTCAACATAGTGTTGGAAGTTCTGGCCAGGGCAATCAGGCAGGAGAAGGAAATAAAGGGTATTCGATTAGGAAATGAGGAAGTCAAATTGTCCCTGTTTGCAGATGACATGATTGTATATCTAGAAAACCCCATCGTCTCAGCCCAAAATCTCCTTAAGCTGATAGGCAACTTCAGCAAAGTCTCAGGATACAAAATCAATGTGCAAAAATAACAAGCATTCTTCTACACCAATAACAGACAAACAGAGAGCCAAATCATCAGTGAATTCCCATTCACAATTGCTTCAAAGAGAATAAAATACCTAGGAATCCAGCTTACAAGGGACGTGAAGGACCTCTTCAAGAAGAATTACAAACCACTGCTCAAGGAAATAAAAGAGGATACAAACAAATGGAAGAACATTCCATGCTCGTGGGTAGGAAGAATCAATATCGTAAAAATGGCCACACTGCCCAAAGTAATTTATAGATTCAATGCCAACCCCATCAAGCTACCAATGACTTTCTTCACAGAATTGGAAAAAACTACTTTAAAGTTCATATGGAACCAAAAAAGAGCCCGCATTGCCAAGTCAATCCTAAGCCAAAAGAACAAAGCTGGAGGCATCTCACTACCTGACTTCAAACTATACTACAAGGCTACAGTAACCAAAACAGCATGGTACTGGTACCAAAACAGAGATGTAGACCAATGGAACAGAACAGAGCCCTCAGAAATAATGCCACATATCTACAACTATCTGATCTTTGACAAACCTGACAAAAACAAGAAATGGGGAAAGGATTCCCTATTTAATAAATGATGCTGGAAAAACTGGCTAGCCATATGTAGAAAGCTGAAACTGGATCCCTTCCTTACATCTTATACAAAAATTAATTCAAGATGGATTAAAGACTTAAATGTTAGACCTAAAACCATAAAAACCCTAGAAGAAAACCTAGGCAATACCATTCAGGACATAGGCATGGGCAAGGACTTCATGTCTAAAACACCAAAAGCAATGGCAACAAAAGCCAAAATTGACAAATGGGATCTAATTAAACTAAAGAGCTTCTGCACAGCAGAAGAAACTACCATCAGAGTGAACAGGCAACCTACAGAATGGGAGAAAATTTTTGCAATCTACTCATCTGACCAAGGGCTAATATCCAGAATCTACAAAGAACTCAAACAAAGTTACAAGAAAAAAACAAACAACCCCATCAAAAAGTGGGTGAAGGATACGAACAGACACTTCTCAAAAGAAGACATTTATGCAGCCAAAAGACACATGAAAAAATGCTCATCATCACTGGCCATCAGAGAAATGCAAATCAAAACCACAGTGAGATACCATCTCACACCAGTTAGAATGGCGATCATTAAAAAGTCAGGAAACAACAAGTGCTGGAGAGGATGTGGAGAAATAGGAACACTTTTACACTGTTGGTGGGACTGTAAACTAGTTCAACCATTGTGGAAGTCAGTGTGGCGATTCCTCAGGGATCTAGAACTAGAAATACCATTTGACCCAGCCATCCCATTACTGGGTATATACCCAAAGGATTATAAATCATGCTGCTATAAAGACACACGCATATGTATGTTTACTGTGGCACTATTCACAATAGCAAAGACTTGGAACCAACCCAAATGTCCATCAGTGATAGACTGGATTAAGAAAATGTGGCACATATACACCATGGAATACTATGCAGCCATAAAAAAGGATGAGTTCATGTCCTTTGTAGGGACATGGATGAAGCTGGAAACCATCATTCTCAGCAAACTATCGCAAGGACAAAAAAAAACAAACACCGCATGTTCACACTCATAGGTGGTAATTGAACAATGAGAACACATGGACACAGGAAGGGGAACATCACACACCGGGGCCTGTTGTGGGGTGGGGGAGGGGGGAGGGATAGCATTAGGAGATATACCTAATGTTAAATGACGAGTTAATGGGTGCAGCACACCAACGTGGCACGTTGTGCACATGTACCCTAAAACTTAAAGTATAATAAAAAAAAATTTCCTTTTTCATTTCTTCATTGACCCATTGGTCACTCAGGAGCATGCTGTTTAATTTCCTGTTTGTAACATATCAGAAGTTCCTTTTTTTTTTTTAAAGAGACAAGGTGTATTAATTTGTGTTGTGTCACTATAAAGGAATACCTGAGGCTAGATAATGTATAAAAACAAAAAAAAAGGATTACACTTTGGGATTCCAAAGCAGGTGGATCGCTTGAGGTCAGGAGTTCAAGACCAGCCTGGCTAATGTGGTGAAACCTTATCTCTACTAAAAATACAAAAACTAGCCATGCATGGTGGCGTGCACCTGTAGTCTCAGCTACTTGGGAGGCTGAGGCAGGAGAACTGCTTCAATCTGGGAGATGGAGGTTGAAGTGGGTCAAGATTGTGTCACTGCACTCTAGCCTGGGCAACAGAGCGAGACTCCATCTCAAAAAAACAAACAAACAAACAAACAAAAAACAAGAGGTTTAATTGGCTCATGGTTCTGCAGGCTGTACAAGGTACAAGAAGCATGGTGCCAACATCTGCTCAGCTTCTGATGAGGGCCTCCAGCAACTTACAGTCATGGTGAAAGTGACAGGGAGCCAGCCTGTCACATGGTGAAGAGAGCAATGGGGGAAGGGGAAAGTGCTACACACTTTTAAACAACCAGATCTCACATGAACTCAGAGCAATGACCCACTCATCACCAAGGGGATGGTGCTAAGCCATTCATGAGAGATCCACCCCCATGATCCAAACACCTCCCACCAGACCCCATCTCCAATACTGGGGATTACATTTCAACATGAGATTTGGATGGGACAAACATTCAAACCATATCACAAAACATATCACCCTGTCATCCAGGATAGAGTGCGGTGGTATGAACATAGTCACTGCAGCCTTGAACTACTGGGCTCAAGGGATTCTCTGATCTCAGCCTCCTGAGTAGCTGGGACTATAGGTGTGAACCACCATACCTTGCTAATTTTTATTTGTTTACTGTTTTTGTAGAGATGAGGTCTTGTTTTGTTGCCCAGGCTGGTTTCAAACTCTTGGCTTCAAGTGATCCTTCTGCCTTGACTTCCCAAAGTGCTGGGATTACAGGTATGAGTCTGTCTTATTTAGAGATAGGGTCTCACTCTGTCACCCAGGCTGGAGTGCACTGGCACAGTCATGGCTCACTGCAGCCTTGACCTCCTGGGCTCAAGCAACCCTCCCACTTCACCTTCCCGAGTAGCTGCGACCACAGACGTGTGCCACCATGCCTGGCTATTTTGCTTTTAATGTTTTTGTATAGACGGGGGTCACTCTATGTTGCCCAGTCTAACCTCAAACTCCTGGATTCAAATATCCTCCCATGTCAGCCTCTCAAAGTGCTGGGATTACAGGCATGAGCAATTGCACTTGGCCTAAAATGTATTTTATATTCATTTCTGTTGTTGATTTTCTGTCTAGATGATCTATCCAAATGCTGAGTGTGGAGTGCTGAAACCCCCAACTTTTATTGTATCGGACTGTATCTCTCCATTTAGATCAAATAAGATATGCTTTATATATATCTGGGTACTACAGTGTTGGGTTCATATATATTTATAATTGTTATATCCTCTGGCTGAATTGATCCCTTTAACATTATGTAATGACCTTCTTTGCCTCTTTGTATAGTTTTTGACTTAAAGTCTGTTTTATCCGACATAAGCATAGCTACTTCTGCTCACTTTTAGGTTCCATTTGTGTGAAATATCATTTTCCATCCCTTCACTTTCAGTCTATATGTGTCTTTACAATTGAAGTGAGTTTCTTGTAGGCAGCATATAGCTGGTAATGACTTTTTCATCCATTCAGCCAGTCTATACTTTTTAAGTGGGGGATTTAATCTATTTCTCTTAAAGCTTATTATTGATAGGGGAAAACTTGCTTCTTCATTTTATTAATTGTTTTCTGCTTGTTATGTATATCCTTTGTTCCTTTTCCTTTTTTCCTCTCTTAATGTTTATCATTGTCATTTGGTGGTATTTTGTAGTGCTATTGTTTGATTCTTTTCTTGTTCTCCTTCATGAACGTGCTCTACAAGTTTTTTACTTTTGGGTGTTCATCATAGTGATGATTATCTTTTCACCTCCAGAGATAAGACTTCCTTAAGTATTTCTTGTAAGGCTGGTCTAGTGGTGTTGAATTCCCTTTATTTTTGCTTATCTGGGAAACACTTTATTTCTCCCTCATTTCTGAAGGATAGCTTTGCTGGGTGTGGTATTCCTGGCTGGCTATTTTTTTTTTCTTTCAGCACATCCCATTCTCTCCTGGCCTGTAAGGTTTCTGCAGAGAAATCTGCTGTTAGTCTAATGAGGGTTCACTTATATGTGACTTGACACTTTTCTCTTGGAGTTTTTAGAATTCTGTCTTTGTTTTTGACTTTTGACAATTTGACTGTAATGTGCCTCAGGAAGGATCATTTTGGGTTGAATCTTTGAACTTCCTTGATCTGGATGTCTATACCTCTCCTCAGTCTTGGGAAGTTTTCAGCTATTATTTCATCAAGTAGGTTTTCTACACCTTTTCCCTTCTTTTCTCTTTCTGAACTCCCATAAGACAAATATTTGTTCACTTAATGGTGTCCCATAAGTCTTGCAGGCTTTCCTCACTGTTTTTCATTCTTACTTTTTTTTCCCCCTGACTGGGTAATTTCAAATGATCTGCCCTCAAATCCAGAGATTCTTCTGCTTGATCAAGTCTGGTGTTGAAACTCTCTAACGTATTTATTTCATTCATCGACTTCTTCAGCTGCAAATTTTCTGTTTGGTTCTTGTTTATGATTCTATCTCTTTCTTGAATTTCTTGGTCATATCATGAATTGTTTTCCTGATTTCATTGTCTATCTGTATTTTCTTGTATTGTATCTCAATGAGTTTCCCTAAGATCATTATTTTGAAATTCCTTTTCTAGAAATTCACTGATTTCCTTTTCATTGGGGTCTGTCACTAGAGAGTTATGTTCCTTTGGCAGTGTCAGGTTTCCAAATTGCAGCCCTACCCTACTCCTGAGGCCCAAATCTTCAGAGCACCGCTTCCTCCCCAGAGTGTGGCCAGTGTTGTGCCCTGCCCCCTAGGGTAGAATTACAGCTACAACCTAGCCCTGTGGACCCAAGCTGCTAAGGGGTATATCATACAGATCCTGGCTTGGTAAAACTGGCTTTCCTTGCTTTTCTTCAGCTTTCCTTGCTTTTTCATGTTTTTTTTTTTTTTTATGTCCATGTGTTGATGTTTGTGCAGCTGGAGCAACAACCACCTCTTGAAAACTTTCTCAAGTGGTTTTCATAGAGAAAAACTTTCACCTATAGTTGGAACTCAGTGTGCTGATTAGGAAGAGTACAATGACTCTGTCCAGATAAGTGTAGTGGTACAGTCTCTGTGTAGCTTCTTCAGCTGTGTTCAATGTTAGCAATAACTGCAGACACCTCAATGGCATAGGCTATAGAAATCTGTGGTTGTGGCAGGGTGGCAGCATACGTTGTTAATGTCCTCAGTATCAAGGGCCTTTGGGGTCCTTCTATTCTTATTTTCCCCAGAATGGGGAGACTTAGCTGAGGGGATCCTTTTTCGTGTCAGGTCTGACATGGCCTACAAGCAGCTGTAGCAGTGCTGGGTTCTGGGAGCAGGTGTTCAGAGCAGCTGTGAGGCCAGGGTCCTAGGTGCAGGGTTTTGCCAACCTATTGTAGCAGCTGGGTCTTGGGGCACAGGTTCATTTTCTGTGGCAGGTTGGATGTAGGCTGCCTACTGAGCTAGGATCTGTGATTGTGAAGTACTCCCTAGCAGCTTGGGCCCACGGAGCTAGGCTGCAGCTGTGATTGTACCCCTAGGGGTCACAGTATAGCACTGAACCACTCTGGGGAGGAAGCGGTGCTTTGGAGATTTGGGGTTCAGGAGCAGGGTATGGCTGCAATTTGGAAACCTGAGCCAATATGGCTCAGTAACAACTCAGGTCCCAGCGGATGAGGCACTGTGTAGTAGTGACTGTATACCCTGAGATGGTGGGACTTGGAAGTAACTCAGACTCTGTGATGCCAGGTGCAGTGGCAGCAAATATCCCAGAATAATGGAACACAGCTGTTGTTTGGGCCCTGGGAGGCAGGGAATGCACAGCAATGACTATATACCCCAAGGAGAGGGGTGTCAGCAGCTCAGACTCTAGGGAGCTAGTCCAGTTCCAGGCAAGCAGGGTACTAAAGTTGTCTGGCTTATAAGGTGGGATGTCTCAGCTTAGCCACTGCTCTGTTTCCCTAGGACACAGGATATTACATCAGCTCAGCCCTGGGATGCACAGCTGCTCAGCTTAGCCAGTGTACTGATTACCTAGGGGGTGAAGTGCCACTTCAGCTCAGATTGGCTGGTGGGGGGGACGGGAGGGCAGTGTGTGAATGTTCTTGGAAGCCCAGGCACCATTTCCCTGGGATGCAGGATGCCACTTCACCTTAGGTACCAAGGTGTGTGACCACTCTGGGCAGCCAAGGCATTGTTTTCTGGGATGCAGAGTGCTGCTTCAACTTAGGCACTGGGGAGGCCTGAGCAGCCTAAGTACTGTTTTCCCAAGAGACAGGTTACTACTTCAGCTCTGGCCCAAAGGGCAGGGTAAGGGGTAGGTGGAGTAGCTCCACCTCCACTTGTCCCCACAGGGAAGAGTGTAAAAGCTAATCACAGCTTGGCTTGGGGATGTGTGGCCACTGGGCTGGGGTAGTTCAGCAGTGGCTCAGCCTCAGGGATGAAGGGGAGCTGTGGCTACTCACCCATGGAGGAAGACACACTCCAGACACAGTACTGGTTCCAAGATGGCATAGTGCAGTAGCCATGAGGCCCACAAGGAGTGGAGCACAGTGTCTACTTCTTCATCTATGGGGAGACCATAGCTATGTGGACTCTAGGTGGCTCCCTCAGCTGGCCTTAGTGTCTGTGAAAACTGCAGGGGACCCTAGTGGTGAGAACTATAGTTGGCCAAGGTGTTGATAGGGGTTGCTAAGATCTTCTTGCTTACCTCCTCACTGCAGGGAGAAATTTCCCCTGGTTTCCAGCTGATCCTGATTAGGGGGTGGGGTGGTGGAGGACGATGTTTCCTTCCGTTCTCTATGTGGCTCTACCAAGTTCCTGTGCTCACCTGTTTCTTTAATTTCTCCAATGTACTCCAGTACCCTCCTTCAGTTATTTTCATTAAAATGTGGTTTAGCTATTGTTTTGGTTCTTTGTGAGGATGATGACCACGAGGGGTTTCTAGTCGGCCATCTTGCTGATGTCACTTGGAGCGTGCCTGAGTTTTTTATTATTTCCTCAGGAGAGATATTCAGTAAGCAAAATTCTTAGGTCAAAGGGTATGCATTGCAGTTTTAAAAATTTCTGAAACATAATGTTACACTGCTTTCTTTTTATTTATTTTTTGAAACAGGATCTCACTCTATTGCCCAGGCTGGAATGCAGTGGCTTACTGCAGTCTTGACCTTCCAGGACCTCAGGTGATCCTCCCACCTCAGCCTCACAAGTAGCTGGGACTACAGGCACACACCACCACTCCAGGCTAATTTTTGTATTTTTTGTAGAAACAGGGTTTTGCCATGTTGACCAGGTGGGTCTTGAACTCCTGGGCTCAAGAAATCCTCCCACCTTGGCCTCCCAAAGTGCTAGGATTACAGGGGTGAACCACTACCCCCAGCCTAATGTTACACTGCTTTCTAAAATGCTTGTAACAATTAGCATTCACTGCATTTTATCTTCTCCAGCATCCAATTCTATAGGCAATTACAGTTTTAGTTTCATTTCCTTGACAGTGGCCTTGACATTTTTGAAAATATGCTCTCTTAATGTTAAGTACTAACTCTGGTAAAAGTCCAGTTATACTTAGACCTGTGAGGCACTGATAAGAGCTGGTGAATGACCAACTCGGAACTTCTAAAATGCAGAATTTCAGGAATTTATCCAGGAAATGTATGTCAAAGTGATTATAGGAGGCAGGAGAGCTAGTCAAAATCTAAAGAACCCTCAACATAGGGATGACCTAGGTCAAATTCAGGTATCGTAAGAGCTACCAAGTTTGAATTCTTTGAGCTTGACCTAAAATAATTATAACAGTGAAATCTAAGATAGGCCGTCAGGTTATGTGGGCCCAGGCAATGAGAAATATGGCCTTAAACTGCCCATCTAAGTGTCTCAGAGAACAGAGAAAGGTTGTTACTGTAGCTTTCCTTCTTAGAATGAACATCACCAACACCTAGTTAACTATTCTGTTTTCAGTTTGATAGTAAAATGTTGATAGCTGCAGCAGTTTTTAGAAGAGCCTAAAAATGTCTTTGGAATGGTAAAACCCTATTTTGCAAAACATGTAAACCAGATGGCCATTTCTAATTTTGGAATTTCTCAGACAGGTGTTAATCCAAAATTGTCTTCTCATTTCTCTCTTAAATTCCAAAGAAGGCTGAAACCAAAACAAAACTTATAGAAAATGTTTCAGAGACAAATGACAGATCTTTTGATCAAAGCAATTTTTACTTAGAAGGAAACAGCTGACTTACAAAGAAATTGCACTGAGGCTATTTCTAAATAAAAGTGTTTTTGCTGTGGCATTGCAGGGAATTGAGGCACCTTCCATACTGGTGGTTACTTACAGCAACACAAGTACCTAGAAAAATAATAGGCTTCACCTTGCCATATGGGAAAATGCTGAAAAATAATTACCCAAAGATCCTTATGAAAATATACTGATAGAATTACCTATGGTGTTTAGGGTAATAGGTATCTGGTAAATTATGTTTTAAGTGAATGTTGCTATAAATCTCTTAAATACACAGCATGTACCTATAAGCAAAAGATGGCAATGGAATTTTTCTTAATTTTTAAATTTTTGTCGGTACATTATAGGTGTATATATTTATGAGGTACACGAGATTTTGTACAGGCATGCAATGAATAATAATCAACTGAGGGTAAATGGGGTATCCATCAACTCAAGCATTTATTTTTTCTTTATGTTATGAACATTCCAATTATACCCTTTTATTTTTAAATGTACAATAAATTACTGTTGACTATAATTACTGTTGTGCTAACAAATACTAGATCTTATTCATTCTAACTATATTTTCATACCCATTAACTATCCCCACTTCCCGTCCACCCCACTACCTTTCCCAGTCTCTAATAGCCATCATTTTACTCTTTACAAGTTCAATTGTTTTAATTTTCAGCTCCCACAAATAAGTGAGAACATGTGAAGTTTGTCTTTCTATGCCTGGTTTATTTCACTTAACATAATGACCTCCAGTTCCATCCATGTTGTTGTAAATGACAGGATCTCATTTTTTTTCCTATGGCTGAATAGTACTCCATTGTGTATATGTACCACATTTTCTTTATCTGTTCATCTGCTGATGGACACTTAGGTTGCTTCCAAATCTTAGCTATTGTGAATAGTGCTACAATCTAATGGGAATGCAGAAACCTATTTTATATACTTAATTCCTTTCTTTTGGGTGTATACCTAGCAGTGGGATTGCCGGATCATATGGTAGATCTATTTTTAGTTTTCTGAGGAACAACCATGCCATTCTCTATAGTGGCTGTACTAATCTACATTCCCATCAAAAACATACAAGGGTTCCTTTTTATCTACATCCTTGCCAGCATTCGTTATTGCCTGTCTTTTGGATAGAAGCCATTTTAACTAGAGTGAGATACATTTCTCTGATGATCAGCAATGTTAAGTACCTTTTCATATACCTGATTGCCATTTGTATGTTTTCTTCTAAGAAACATTATTCAGATCTTTTGCCCATTTTAAAATCAGATTATTAGATTTTTTCCCTATTAAGTTCCTTATATATCCTGGTTATTAATCCCTTTGTCAGATGGGTAGTTTGCAAATATTTTCTCCCATTCTGTGGGTTGTCTCTTCACTTGGTTGATTGTTTCCATTGGTGTGCAGAAGCTTTTTAACTTGACGTGATTCCATTTGTCCATTTTCACTTTGGTTGCCTGTACTTTAGGGTATTAATCAATAAATCTTTGCCCAGACCAATTTCCTGGAGAATTTCCCCAGTGTTTTCTGGTAGTAGTTTCATAATTTCAGGTATTAGATTTAAGTCTTTAATCCATTTTGATTTGATTTTTGTTTTTGGTGAGAGATAGGGGTCTAGTTTAATTCTTCTGCATAAGGATATCCAGTTTTCTCAGGACCATTTATTGAAGACACTGTCCTTTCCCCAATGTATATTCTTGGCACCTTTGTCAAAAACGAGTTCACTGTAGATGTATATATTTATTTCTGGGTTCTCTATCCTGTTCCCTTGGTCTCTGTGCTTGTTTTTATGTCAGTGCCATGCTGTTTTGGTTATAATAGCTCTGTAGTATAATTCTAAGTCAAGTAATGTCATTCCTTTAGTTTTGTTGTTTTTGCTCAGGATGATTTTGGCTATTCTGGGTCTTCTGTGGTTCCACATAAATTTTAGGATTTTTTTTCTATTTCTGTGAAGGATTTAAAAAATTATACCAAAGAACAAGCTAGCTTGATACTGTTTTAAATGTAAGTTTCTCTTCTTCCACCATTTCCTAACATTACTAGCCATTAATATATGGATAATAGGGCCATATCTGCAAAGAAATATTAAATCAGAGACTAAGTCTTAGACAGATGAGTGTTAGCTAGCATAGAAGCACAAGTTGTTAAGGGCTAGAAGAGGCCTTGAAAATAACATAGTTGGAATAACTTTATAAATGAGGCCCCAAAATGGTTTGGAATTTGTCAACTATCATCCAACTAGTAAGTTACGTGACCTTGAGTAAGTTATTAAGCTTCTTTGAGTTTTAGTGTCTTCATCAATAAAATGCAGATATAAAATTTAATCATGGACAAAATATATATTTTAAACTTCCTATTTATATAAGTATGATAATGTATATAATATGAATACAATGATACCTACATTGGGGGATATACTCAAAAAATTTCCCAGTAGAGATGCACAGTCAAAAAAGCATGCAGATGAGTGAAAAAAAGGCACAGTATGTGGGGCCTGGTAGTGTTTGTTTCTCCCAGGTAAGTGTAATACCTAGTACTCTTGCTCTTTTCACGATGCCATGGAATTCCATAGAGAATCTATGGACCTAAAACCAGCCTATCTGTAAATGAAAGGGCTGAGCTACTTGTATGAGAGCCTAAATTACCTCTTATCTTTAAAGATTGTACCTCTGAATTAGAACTGAATCCATTGTGGACCATTATAAACAAGCTCACATTTAACTGCCTCTACTGCACCTATCCTATAAATAAACAAAAGAAGTCAGTGTCTGGGTTCAGTGAGGCTCTTTAAATGTTTAATATTCAAATGAATGACAAAATAATCTAAAATTTCTAATCAATATTTTTAATTGCTGGAGTCTTAAGGTATGATTTAAACAAGTTAATTGGGGAAATAATATAATAAGGAGATGGGAAGATGTTGCCATAGCACAGTCCATAATGCTAAGTAAAAATTTTAAAGTTGAACAAAACAGGGCAACTAAAGTTAATCATCACATGCCACAGGTCCTATATTTTAGAGCAGCCCCACTTGAATACTACCAATAAATTATTTTTAAGGTTTAGAGCATCTTTTTGTGTTTTATTCTGCAGTATTGTCTTAAAAATACATTAAAATATTTAAAAAACTGAATCAGATCAGTGGTTGCTTTGGAGAGTGACTGACTGGGAAGGGTCACAAGAGAAATTTCTAGGAAGATGGAAATGTTCTGTGCCTTAATTTTTTTTTTAATTAAAAAAAGTTTTTTAGAGACAGGGTCTTGCTCTGTGGCACAGGCTGGAGTACAGTGGCACAATCAAAACTTATTACAACCTTGAACTCCTAGACTCAAGGGATCCCCTCACTTCATCCTCCTGAGTAGCTAAGACTACAGGTGTACCCCGCTATGCCTGGCTTACTTTTTATTTTTTTTTAGAGACAGGGTCTTGCTATGCTGCCCAGGCTTGTCTTGAACTCCCCTGGGCTCAAGTGATTCTCCTGCCTCAGCCTCCCAAAGTGGTGGGATTACAGGCATGAGCCACCATGCGCAGCCTGTTCTGTATCTTAATAGGGATGAGGCTTACACTAATGAATGCATTTGTCAAAGCTGAACAAACTGTACAACTTAAAATCTCAGCATTTCACTTTATGTAAATTCGATCTTGATAAGAAAATTTTAAAAAAATATATATTTTTTGAGACAGGGTCTTACTCTAGCACCCAGGCTGGAGTTTGGTGGCATGATCCCAGTTCACTGCAAACTCTGCCTCCCAGGTTCAAATGATCCTCCCACCTCAGTGGATGATAGTGAGGAAGAAATCAAGTAGGACCCCCAAGTTTCTGGCCTGAGTAACTAGATGGATTCTAGTGCCATTTTCAAAAACACTGAAGGACAAAAACATTGGGGAAGGATGAGTTCAGTTTTGAACATGTTGAGAGTGAAGTGTCTATGAGTCATGCAAGTGATATTTAGCAGGCAGCTGTATGTACAGGTCTATGGCAGGAAAAACAGAGGTCAGAACTGGAGGTAGAGGTGTGGGAATCACAGGGAAAGTAACAAGCCATGGGAGTAGTCGTCATCACCTGAGGAAAAAAATTAGAGTGAGAAAAGGGTTTAGGACTGACCCCTGAGAATCTTCACTATTTAATGGTTGGGTAAAAAAAAGACAAGCTGATAAAAGAGAGCATGGAAGATCAGATAGGGTAGAAGAAAACGAGAATGTTGTAACACAGAAATCATGGAAAGGATTTTGAGAAGAGAGTGGTCAATGGTGTCAAAGGTTGGAGACTGGAAAATATCCATTGGATTTAGTAACATGGAAGTCACTGTTGACCTTGATAAGAGCAACTTCATGAGAGAGAAGCCAGACTGGAGTAGGCTGAAGAGTAGGAGGTGTGATATTAAAGACAACCAGGTAGATACCTCTTAAGAGAAGTTAGACTATGAAGGGGAGGACAGACATAGAGCATTAGGAGGCTTGAGGCAGAGGTTTTTTAAAGCCAAGAGAAACTAGCACATGTTTAAATGTTGACAGAAAAGTGAGGTGTTGACAGCTAAATAGCACAAAGGTTCCTGAGAGGTTGGAAGGGAGAGATCCAAAGAGGGGACAAAGGGGCTGGACTTGGACTCAAGGAGAGACACCAACTCCGCTGTCCGTAGAGCAGAAGGAAGGGTGTAAGGATGGATGCACATCTGAGGGTGGGGAGGTGGGACAGCTTCTACCAGATGATTTCTGTTTTCTCTGTCTTTCAGAATTAAGAGAGAGAAACTTAAAGCAGAAAAAGTATTGTAACCTAGATCGATTTTTCCATCTATTAATAATTTTAAATTACAAAACATTTCCAAATTCAGGAAAAAATATCCATATAGAAAATTAGGAAAGTAATATAAAAGGCAGCTCTGTACCCACCACTAAATGTAAACAGATGTCAACAGTTTGCTACATTAAAACTCTTTTCTAAGAAGAAATAAAATGTTACGACTACACCTAAACCCTCTCTCCATAAATTCCCCATCTTTCCCTTCATCTGCAGAGGAGAATACCTGAAATTCAGTGTGTCTCATTCTGTATATATTTTTGTGTCTTTACTACACAAAATACCAACTTATATAAAACACAAAATGCTATGTGCTTTGTGCTATGAAGCACAAAGATAAAATAAAAGCTGTACATCAAAATGAGGTGCCCAGAAAATACACACAATAAAAGCCAAACGGGTCCAGGCTGGTTCTCCGATGCCTCACCATCCCTGAGTCATATCTGGGGTCAAGAGGAGGGAGGATTTGCAGAGGTTTCTTTGGAGAGATGTGCTTGTTCTCCTGTGATCACTCTGGAAAGGAAGGAGTTGGGAGATGCTTCCTGGCCTCAAGCCCAGAAAGAGTGGCTTTCACAGGACAACTCACCAACTCAATATGTATATCCAGGAATTGGGGAAACAGTAGGACTGGACTCTGACATAAGCCCAAGCGAAGATGTTCTGATTATTGGCCCTAGGTGTAGAGCAGAGAGTGTCACTCAGATTTCAACAAGCTGCAACCTAGGCATCCCAAAAGGTAGAACAGAATTTCTCTGTATCTGCTTTTCAATAACAGCAATCATTTTAAGTAACTTGACTACCAGGGTGTTGGGGGGAATAAAAGGACTGGCCAAGTGCTTTAGTTGGAACCTCATTTACAAAACATAAGGAATTAAATGAATAGATTATTTTCTGAGTTTATAAAGTGCTTTGGCATTCTTCACATTAGTATCTTTTCCTTTGTACAGTCTAAAGCAGGAGTCTTTGCCTTCTTTGTACCAAATAAATCACGAGTGGTCAGGCAGCTAAGAGACAGGAAGGGCTCCTTCCATCTAAGAACCTAGGGCAAGCTCTTTGTGTTCAAAGTTCTTGTTGATTCCGAGCAAGTAAAACCTTCAGTTTGGTCAAACATTCTTTCTTCAACAAGTGGGTGTTTGGAAAATTTTATCAGTACTTTGCTATTAAAATTCTCACCTAACTACAAATCCTCTATGCCACAGAGAAATTTAAAGGGTTCTTATTTACTCACCATAACAAGTATGATTTATTGTTCATAATTGTTGATCTCTTGAGTCAGAGTTCAATGGACTGATCTCTTGAATCACAGTCAGCTGATAACATTCTTTAATTGTACGTTGCCAGGATCCACCCCTAGACCTACTGAATCAGAATCCGTAGGGAGTAAGCCTGAGAACATGCATCTTACAAGCTCTTCAGGTTATTCACATTAAATTTAGGAGGAAAGTGTATAGACAAAAGCTAAATAGGCACCTCTCAGAAATACCTGTCTAGTTTACTAAAATGAGATTGTAGCAAACATCTACCAACAATAGTGCCAGTGACTAGAGTGCATCATTCAAAGGTCCTTTCCATTCCAAGATTTCATTCCTTTATAAATAATTTAATAATAAATAATTATTATTAAAATAAATATGCTATAGTTCTTAAAAATTTGAACCAGTAATTTTACTTAAAATTGCATTTTTTTATTTTGAGATAATGGTGCAATGATATGCAGCTGTAAGAAAGAATACAGAGATCCCTTTGCACAGTTTTCCCCATATTGACATTGATACAATCTACTGATTTTATTCAGACTTCCTGTTTTACTTGTACTCTTGTCAGGGGGGTGTAGGGGATGTATTTATTTTTATACAATTTTATCATGTGTAGGTCTATGTCTCCAACTATTACAGTCAAGCACACAACCACTCCATCACTACTAGTATCCCTCATGTTGCCTTTTTATAGCCACATCCACCTCTATTACCTCCCCCATTCCCTGGCAACCATTAATCAGTTCTCCATCTCTATGATTTCAAGAATGTTAAATAAATGGATTCATACAATATGTAAACTTTTGAGACTGGCTTTTTTTGGCAAGCATAATTCCCTGGAGATTCATTCAAGTTGTTGTATGCTATGGTCTGAGTGTCTGTGTCCCTCTCAAAATTAATGTGAAAACCTAATGTCCATTGTAATTGTATGAGGAAGTGAGTTTTGGGGAGGTGACTAAAACATGGGGGCAGAGCCCTCATTAACTGGATTAATGCTCTTATAACAGAGGCCCCAGAAAGCTGTCTTGTTCCTTCCACCCTGTGGGAACACATCTAGAAGGTACCATTTTATGAGCCAGGAAATGGATTTTCACCAGACATTGAATCTGCAGGTACCTTGTTCTTGAACTTCCCAGCCTCTAAAACTTTGAGAAATAAATTTCTGTTGTTTATATGAGCTGCCCAATTTATGGTACTTTGTTACAGCAGCCTGAAGAGACTAAGACATTACACGTATCAACAGTTCCTTGCATGGTATTGTTAAATAGTATTCTATATTATATACGTACCATAGTTTGTTTAACCTACTGAAGGACATCTGAGCTGATTCCACTTTTGGGGTATTACAAATTAAGCTACTATGCATATTTATATGAAGGTTTTTATGTTAAATTTTCATTTCTCTGGAATAAATGCTCAGGAGTATAATTGCTGGGTCATAAGAAAGTTACATGTTTAGGCCAGGCGCAGTGGCTCATGCCTGTAATCCCAGCACTTTGGGAGGCCTAGGCGGGTAGATCACTTGAGGTCAGGAGTTTGAGACCAGCCTGGCCAACATGGTGAAACCTCATCTCTACTAAAAATACAAAAAAAATTAGCTGGGCGTGGTGGCAGGTGCCTGTAATCCCAGCTACTTGGGAGGCTAAGGCACAAGAATCACTTGAACCCAGGAGGCAGAGGTTGCAGTGAGCTGAGATTGTGCCACTGCACTCCAGCCTGGGTGACAGAGCAGGACTCCATCTCAAAAAAAAAAAAAAAAAAAAAAAAGGGTACGTTTAGTTTTTAAAGAAACTGCCAAACTATTTTGCAGAGTAGTTATACCATTTTATACTCTCAACAGCAATGTATGAGTGATCCAGTTTCTCCACATCCTTACCAACATTTGTTGTCATTGGTTTCAATTTGTTTTAATCACAACACTACACATTTTAAAAATAAGGAATGAAATGTATCGATATAAGGATACTTATTAGGAAGAGAACTGGACTTGTTATTAGAATGTTTAAGTTGCTGCCCCATCCCCAGCACTTACTAACACAGACTAACTTAACACTAAAGTTGTGATAGGTTCGTGGGCGTTAGTTTTTTATATGATTCATAACTTACAAATATTATATTCATAACTTACAAATTATATAATGTAATTTTAAAAGAAGATCTCTCATTATAGGTCCAAAAAATTCCCTTAGAACTAAAGGGGAAAATGCAGAGAACTAAAGTGTTATATGAAAATATAGGTGTAATTTTCAAAATACTATAGAATGTTAGATACCTATAAAAAACATATTAGATCACTTTCAAGCCCCACATACCGTCTTATCCAAGGCTTGATGAGTCCAAAGATCTAGAGCTTAGAGTCCAACATTCTCACTCAAATTTTCTCCAAAACCCAAGTGGTTATAAAAAACTAAAAGTCAGAGGCCAGATTTAATAATCTAAAATATGCACTTCTTTTTCCCTGATGGAGCTATACCTAATACATTAGACTACCAGCCACAACATCATGTATCTATATATATAAGCCATAGAGGCCAGGCACAGTGGCTCACGCCTACAATCCCAGCACTTTGGGAGGGCGAGGAAGGAGGATCACTTGAGTCCAGGAGTTTGAGACCAGCCTGTGCAACACAGCAAGACCCTGTCTCTATGAAATTAAAAAAAAAAAATTAGCTAGGCATGGTGGCATGCACCTGTATACCCAGGTACTCAGGAAGCTAAGGCAGGAGAATTGCTTAAACCCAGGAGGTCGGGGCTGCAGTGAGCAGCCTGAGTGACAGAGTAAGACCAAGAAAAAGAAAAAGCGAGAAAAAAAAAGATAACAGAGTTAATCAGGCCATTATTTACAGCTATCTTATTCATGCCAAAACATGTTAGCTTCCTTTTTAAAAATCAAGTCACCAAGATGAGATGTTAGCTTTCTAATTGCAGGATAAAATTCAATATTTAATGACTACAATACTGCAGTTTACACAATTTATTCCCAAGCTACTGATTGCTTCAACCCCAGGTCAGTCACCTAAGTTGACAGCAGCCCTGTATGTTTGCTCTAGTACTTTACAAATTATCATTCTTTTATATCATGATGTGAAAAAAAAAAAGGGGGGGAAATACTGGTCTATTCATTTGCATACCTAGTTGGAGAACATTTCTGCTTCGAGAAGACAGATTCTCAGTCAATAAATAAAAGATGGCAAAAATATCCATTTCATCTTTCCTATTATTGGCTCCTTTTGTATTAATTAGGGTGAAAATAGAGTTCTTTGCATGTTCCATGACACATTCTTTATAAGCAAATTAAATAATCTCTAAAGTTCCTTCTTGCTCCATGAGCTGTAACTGAATTATTTTATTGAACTGACACACAGAGGGCAGCAGTAAGTAATATACTGTATATGATACGTTATGTGCCTGGGGGCCTTAGCCAACTTCTCTGCCTCATAGCTCTCCCTCTAGCAAAGCTTTTTATTTTGGCCCTCTCTGCCTGTCTCCTCTGATCTGTATCTTTCTTTCTCCTCCTGCCAGAGCTTTCTTCCCATTTTGTCAGACTTAGAAAATCAAGAATAGATCAATATTACCATTCTGGTAAAAGGTAAGCTAATCAGCAAGAAGTCCTTAAACCCAATGTATACACAAATGGGATGTCTTGCCATACATACTCTGAGGCATTCATTCAATCAAAGCACACAATATTTTGAAATCAAAGAAAATCAGTGAAATGATTATTAGAATATGCAGAGAATATAATATATATAGACACTCCATCACTGCAATTTCTTTTTCTCAGTTGTCTCTCTCTCTGACATCCAATTTGGGACAGGAAAGGATCTAAGGGTATAGAAAAAGTTAGGAGCAAAAGGCAATGGAGAAGAGAAACAGGTACCTAAAACAGTGCCTGACACATACTAGATTATCAGTAGACATCTGTCAGATGAATTGGATTAACGAGCATTAAAGGAAAGAAAACATTTTAAAAATGTAACAGTGGGGGAAAAAACCCACAGTGTAAAACAATGGCTTGTTCTAGGTTGTCTTTGTATTATCAACATTTTAATTATTAATCACATGTGAAGTTCTTTTATATGAGCTTCCCCTTAAAGTGGAAATAGGAAGACATCAGGGAGGCAACAAGGGAGTAGGGAAGAAGAAATACAGCACAGGAGGTGAGGACAGGGAAGAGAGATCACACATAAGAAGTGGGCACCGGCCAGGCACGGTGGCTCTCGCGTGTAATCCCAGCACTTTGGGAGGCCGAGGTGGGTGATCACTGGAGGTCAAGAGTTCAAGACCAGCCTGGCCAACATGGTGAAACCCTGTCTCTACTAAAAATACAAAAATTAGCTGGGCACAGTGGTGGGCACCTGTAGTCCCAGCTACTTGGGAGACTGAGGCAGGAGAAGTGCTTGAACCCAGGAGGCGGAGGTTGCAGTGAGCCAAGATTGTGCCATTGCACTCCAGCCTGGGCGACAGAGTGAGGCTCCGTCTCAAAAAGAAAAAAAAAAAGGAAGTAGGCACTTAGGGCTGGGCGCGGTGGCTCACACCTGTAATCCCAGCACTTTGGGAGGCTGAGGTGGGGGGATTGCTTAAGGCCAGGAGTTTGAGACCAGCCTGGCCAACCTGGTGAAACCCCATCTCTACTAAAAATACAAAAAAATTAGCCAGGAGTGGTGGTGCACACCTATAATCCCAGCTACTCGGGAGGCTGAGGGACCAGAGTCTCTTGAGCCTGGGAGGTGGAGGTTGCAGTAAGCCGACATGGCACCACTGCACTTCAGCCTGGGTGACAGAGTGAGACTGTCAAAAAAAAAAAAAAAAAAGGACACACACACACCCTCCTGTACTTCTAACCTCAGTGATCCTGGTGTTTAAGGTCCAGGTTTCCATTTTCCTCCTTTATCTTCCCTTGCTCTCATAGCCTGCAGCTACAACACAGCAATATCTGTAGATCTCTCTCCACTACCACACAATTCAAGACTAAGGAGGACAAAATGGCATGCCCTAAACATGTGAGTCCGTGTATTTAATATTTACAGACTTCAGATCCATGAGCCAGTAGTTTACTTGAAGAAAATGGAGGAAATTTATACACATACAGTTACAGTCTCTCTCTATAAAATATAATTAAAATATATACCATTACCAATCAATGAGAATAACAAAGGCAAGATGCAGTGTAGTAAAGGAAATAATACAGGAACTTCATTTTACATATAGTTAATGTATCTCAGGGTAATTATCAGCTTTCCCTAATGATAATGAGGACCGTATCAGTAAGAATAGTTAGCATCTATTCTTGGGTTTCCTATTTAACAAGCACTGTGTTAAGAACTGGAAGGGGATGTCAAAAGATCATCTGGGAACTCTTCTTCATTGCTAGTTGGGATGTAAAATAGTGCAGCTACCTTGGAAAACAGTTTGGCAGTTCCACAAAAAGGTAAACATAGGCTTACAACATGACCCAGCAATTTCATTCTTAGGTATATACTCAAAAGAACTAAAAATATATGTCCACACAAAAATCTGTACACAAATATTCACAGCAGCATTACTCATAATAGTCCCCAAATGGAAACAATCCAAATGTCTATCAAGTAGATAAAAAAAATAAGGTATACCATACAATGGAATATTATTTAACTATAAAAAGAAATGAAGTATTGATACATGCTACAACATGGATGAACCTTGAAAACGTTTTGCTAAGTACAAGAAGACAAGCACAAAAAGCCACATACTGTATGATTCCATTTATATGAAATGTCTAGAACAGGCAAATCCATAGAGACAGCAAGTAGATTAGTGGTTGTCAGAGGCTGGGGGAGGGAGCAATGGGGTATGATTGCTAATGGGTATTTTAATAATAATGTTCTAAAATTAGATAGTGGCAATGGTTGTAGAACTGTGAATATATTAAAAATTACTGAATTGTGTGCTTTGAAAGGGTTTTATAATATATGAATTTTATTTCAATAAAGCTGTTATAAAAATGATCAGATTTGATCCTTTTTTTTTTGAGACGGAGTTTCGCTGTTGTCACCCAGGCTGGAGTGCAATGGCGCAATCTAGGCTCACTGCAACTTCCACCTCCCAGGTTCAGGTGGTTCTCCTGCCTCAGTCTTCCAAGTAGCTGGGATTACAGGTGCCCGCCACCATGCCCAGCTAATTTTCAGATGTTTAGTAGAGATGTGGTTTCACCATGTTGGCCAGGCTGGTCTCGAACTCCTGACCTCAGGTGATCCACCTGCCTTGGCCTCCCAAAGTGCTGGGATTACAGGCATGAGCCACTGCACCCGGCCAATCCATCTTTTGTAATATGAATAAATCAATCAATACCACTTTCTGATTTTTCTTAACAATCTCTGAAAATGGAGTCTACAATCTCCCCCAGGAGGCCATTCCAGTATCATTTACCCTGATAAGGTTCATTTTTATAAGTCTCTAAGAAAGTAGAGGTTTCCTTATTTCCTACAATGTAATTATTTTGGTCCATGAGAAGAAAGGGGCTCAGATTCCAGAGTTCTTCCTTCTTTTTGTTGCAAAACTCTCAGAATAACGATAATCTAAATTAACTGACAATCTGAAACTCAAATTTTTCCTATGTACTGGAAAAGCATTCAATAAAATGTCAAAACTTCCCCATAATTCCAATACACTAGAACAGCTGTTTTCATTATCCACTTTCCTTTCTAGTTGTCCACATGCAATTCATTTTATACACAGCTGTAATCAGTGTACATATAATTGTGTATTCTTTTCTCTCTGTACTGTAAACATTCAATGTTGTTAACATAGTTTTTATAATAGTCATTTTCAGTGTTGCAATAATATTCTAACTAGTTGATGTATCATGATTTACCTAACTCTTCCCCCTATGTTGACTTTAAAGTTTTCTTTCCCCAACTTTTCTGCATCTAGACAAGGCTATATATAGATTTTTTAGATTTTCATTCTTTTGAATTATTTCCTTAAGTTGTTTCTCAAAAGTAGAGTTCTCAGGTCATACAGTATCAACATTTTTATGGCTTTTGCTTTCCAAATTATTATGAGTTTTTCAACACTACTTTGCACTACGTCGGTAGCGGGGTGTGTGCGAGTATGTACACATATAGATAGATAGGTTCATTTAATAGACCTGAAATGGTAGAAAAGGCTCTATTCCTGATTTCATTTTTCAAAATTGAACCATTTTTACTTTTCAGTTACAAAAACAGCAAATGCTCGTTGTCAAACTTAAACAATTTATAAACTATATAAATAGAAAGTGAAAGGTTCCCCCATTCTTCTTTTGGAGGATTAAAACACACCTCCTCCTAAGTTTGAATTTACATAAGTGTAAAATGTATTTACTGATCAAAGGCTCTAGGAAGGTATGCATAGAAACTCCCATGGTCTGCCAAAAGTCCACACTAGCTCAATAGAAGAATACCCAACCAGAGAGCTGTGGGAATCGGAGGAACTAGTGGAGCAAGGAGAAGGTTTGGGTTCCTACATTCCATAAGGAAAAAGGCAGAGGCTGTGGTGGATTTTTGAGAATAAAGAGATGAAAGGACAGGCTAAGATAGTCCCTGTGTAGTATGGACTGAGAGTAGTTTGGCAGAAATCCAGAGACCCATTTTATATAAACAATAAACAATCTCTAAGGCAAACTGAATATCTAAAGATACAAATAAAAATAGTGGAAAATAAGAGTTAACTAAAGATATAACACATAGGCTCCCATCCTTAGTAGAGAATAAGAAAATAAATGTATTTATTATAAAGAAAAATACATTTGTTTTTTGTTTATATTACAAGGCTTAAAGATGATTACTTGTTGATCTAGGTAAGGAGTCATTTCTTTTTTTTTCTGAGACAGAGTCTCACTCTGTCGCCCAGGCTGGAGTGCAATGGCGTGATTTCAGCTCACTCCAATCTCCACCTTCCAGTTTCAAGCAATTCTCCCACCTGAGCCTCCCACCTGAATACTCCCACCAGAGTAGCTGGGATTACAGGCACCCACCATCATGTCTGGCTAAGTTTTGTATTTCTGTAGAGATAGGGTTTCACCTTGTTGGCCAGGCTGGTCTTGAACTCTTCACCTCAGGTGATCCGCCTGCCTCGGCCTCCCAAAATGCTGGGATTACAGGCATGAGCCACTGTGCCTGGCCAGGAGCCATTTCTTTACTGTAAACTACAGAACATCAAGAAATTTCTCATTTATAAATACATTCCTCAATTTTGCATTTTCCATGCTCCGCTAGCTCTTATGGAACTTGTTTTTCTTAAGCCAAAAATCAGGTTGTCTCTTTCTAATTACGCACTCTCCTAATCATTCCTATAACTCCATCAAGATTGTGCTTATACCCCACCTTTACAATTTTGGTTGGCAGCAGTCTGTAGATTGCTTGGTAAGTGCTGTATCTAAACGAGCAGTCCCCAAACTTTTTCACACCAGGGACGGGTTTCGTGGAAGACGGTTTTTCAACAGATGGGGTGGGGAGTGCGGGTGAGGTGGGGGGATGTTTCGGGATGAAACTGTTCCACCTCTGATCATCAGGCATTAGATTTTCCTAAGGAGGGGACAACCTAGATCCCTCGCATGTGCAGTTCACAACAGGGTTCCAGCTCCTGTGAGAATCTAATGCCACCGCTGATCCGACAGGAGGCGGAGCTCAGACAGTAATGCTGCTGGCCCACCACTCACTTCCTGCTGTGCAGCCTGGTTCCTAACAAGCCATGGGCTGGTACTGGTCTGCAGCCTGGGAGTTGGGAACCCCTGCTCTAAACTCTCTGTGTGGATATATTCTGTATCCTCAACAAGACTATAAACTCCAGGGAGCATCTTCTTTTTTATTCTCATCTACCTATACAATAAACACTAAAATATAGCTAGATGACCACAGAACTTTGTATAAAGCAATACACGGCTTCATGTTTGGATTATAAATATCATCAGCTATATTAGAGACCTTACCATTCTCTTAACTAAAAAGTCACCCAAACATAAAAGAAATATTTTGGCACTTAAAATATTGCCTACTATCTTAGCTTCATCTCTCACCACCGCTTGTATCATCATTCTACTGAACTTAATGCTGCAACAATACCAAAGTACTTATTGTTTCTGGAAGACATGGTCCTTTCACTTCTCTAGGCCTTTGCATATTCTCTTTCTTCTTTCGAAGTACCTTTCACTGACCTAAGCATGGAGAGTGTCTTTTCACCCTTGATAACTCACTCAGAAGTCACCTCCTCCAGGATACCCCGTACCACCCTAAGAATTCTATCATGCTTTCCTCCGTGCTATCTCTATATCTGGAACACACTTTGATTATTACTCTGAGTATACTATGCTATAATTAACCTCCTTACGTTTATTTACTCCATTAGATGCAAATCCAGGCTCAGTAAAAATTTATCCAGACAAGGATGAACGAGAAAGAAGAATAAAGAAATGGAGGGAGGGAGACCCAGGGAAGTTTCTTCTGCACAGGAACCATGTCTTACTCATTTCCATATATCTAAGGGACAAGGCAGTACTTAGGATACATGGGTGCTCACCAAAATGTTTGATAAATTGATTTGACATCAATCTTAAAGGAAAATGAACGCCTTGGCAGATAATTCTTATCAAATGGAAAACTGCCATTAATCGACATCATGTGATATTTGAGCCAAATCTATTGTGTTGTACACAAGTATATCACAGGCTCAACTTGAGACCCTATAGAACCTACTAACTGACAAGAACTAAGCTAAACATTCAGAATTCAAAGATGCATGAGACATGATACTTTCCCTCAATCAACTCATAGTTTAGATGGGGACTCAGGTAAGTAAAAAGATAATTACCATCTCATATGATAAAAACTATATCCAAGTGATATGATTTGTCTGTGTCATCACCCAAATCTCACCTTGAATTGTAATAATCCCCATGTGTCAAGGGCGTGGCCAGTGGTGATAAATGAATAATGGGGGCAGTTTCCCCTATACTGTTCTCATGGTAGTGAATAAGTCTCATGAGATCTGATGGTTTTATAAATGGGAGTTCCCCTGCTACAAGCTCTCCTTGCCTGCCACCATGTAAGATGTGACTTTGCTCCTCCTTTGCCTTCCACCATGATTGTGAGGCTTCTCCAGCCACGTGGAACTTTGAGTCAATTAAATCTCTTTCCTTATAAATTACCCAGTATCGAGTATGTCTTTATTAGCAGCGTGAGAAGGGACTAATACACCAGGACATGTTCAGAGTAACCATGGTACAAAGAAGAGATACATATCTAGCTGGAGGTGATACAGGCAGAGGGAATTCTGAAAGGACTTCTTGGAGAAGATAGTTTCTTAACTCTACCTTAGAAGATTAACAGATGTTTTAACATGGTTGATTGGTGAGTTAGTCCATGAAGCAGGGAACACTTGTTCTGTGGCTCCAGCATCCTCCTAGGAAAAAACTCATTCTAAAGGAAAGTGAATCTAAGCACATAAGCTAGGGTAAAGACAATGGGTTGGTACTGCAGAGGCAGGGCAATACATCGCTTGAACTAGACCAGCTGAAGAACCAAATCAAAGAACTGAGTCTCAGAGAACATTGGGTATCAGAGCATGGGGGTGACAGTAGATTTTGCATAGGAGCCAGAGAGTAAGAGGAAGGAAAGAGGTGTGGGGCATGGTATCTCAGAGAAAAACATTCATGGAATACAGGCTGGGGGAAATGGCCACCCACAGAGTAGTCTAGAGAATTGTAGTCAAAGGCAAACTTGAGCTATCCCTGGGACTCCCTGGACTAGTTGGGGAAGGGGTTGGAGGAAGCCGGTTTCCACAGTTAGGAGGGTAATGCAAAGCCAAAGAAATGCTACTTGCTGCTGTTACTGACACTTTAGTATTTTTTTTTTTAATCCCAAGTTGCTTTGTTCTAGGTTGCATAAGAAAAGTGTGGGACACAATTTCAGCCCTCAGACACTGTTTATTTCAGGAGTTTATAACTGTATTGAGAAAGCAATTGTGTTTTGGTTTTCAATTGCTACAGAAACACACTCAGGATGGACAAATTGTGAAAGATGTCCCAGAAAAGGAGAGCCCAAAGGAGAGAACACAAAGATGACCATATCAGACCAAATCCAGAGGAAGTATGTAGAACATGCAATGTGTTGCAAAAAAATTGACATAAGTCAATTTTAGGTAGCATATATAGGCTTACTAATTAGAAAGGAGAATTTGCTAGTCGGGAGTAAAAAAATAAGACAATTTGCTACATCCTAAGTGCTTTTGAGGACAGGAGGACGGTGGGACCTGAGGAACCTGGCTCAGTGGGAGAGCAAGTGTGCGTCAGTCTTGGGCAGGACATCTCTGGAGTGGAAGTACTGTCTGGAGAAAGACCAGCTCCTCGGAGTTGGGCAGTAGGTAAGAACAGGATCCAAAGTGAAGGCTAAAAGTTTGATCCTGCCTCTATTTTCAAGTACCAAACCAGGGTAGTCAGTAAGATAGTGAAAGCAAGTCATCTATAAAAGGTACAAGGAAAGGGACCAGGAGTTCTATCCTCAGCCCTTGGCTCTCCACCTAAAGAACAATTACCTGGAAAGCCCTCAAGCTTGAAGGTCATCAGAATGTGCTCTAATTGTTTGCTTCAGATTGGAGGTTACTGCACAAAGAAATTAAGACCTCACATTTATTTATTTATTTATTTTTTCTGGTAGAGCAGTCACAAAGAACTTAATGTCTGTTTTTAAAATTTAAGAATTTTAAATCTAAAAAGGTTAGTGTTTTAAATGTTCCTTTTTACATTGTTTAAGCTAATACTACTATTTAAATAATATTTATGTTCTCTAGTTTAACTGTTTAATTAAAATCTTAATTGTTTTTGGCTTTCGTTTCACTATTTTGTATGCCCTTTCGCTTAGTTAACGCATTTTAATCAATTTTCCTTTATCTATAGCTTTTTTTAATTGAAAAATACATGCTCATTTCAAAAGTAGATTTGAAAATCACGACAACTTAGTAGTCATTTAATTTTTTAACATTTGAAATATTTCTTTTCAGTTTTTTTGGAGAAATTTTTCTTTTTTTTTTTTTTTAGCATTATTGTACTGTAATCTTATTTAATTGAACTTCTGGATCTTGTGGTAAATAATGCCTCAGGGAGAGGGTTTTCCAGACGAATTATTTGCGCCCAACTACACAATTTCGTCCGGGGAGAATAACTCATGAGGGAACTGTTTGCTTTTAAGTGTAATCCAGATGCCAACACGACACACATTTCTGCAGACTCATCCATGGACACGGTTCAATCAATGCGGTTTGCTAAGATGAGGATTCTAAGAACTCGGGAGGGCCCTATACTTGCTGGCAGTCCTCTGGAAGTCTGAAGGTGTTTAGTAACATAAATCCTATTCTTAAGTTCATTTTGTTTTGTCTTTCAGTCAATTAAAACTTTGTTCATTTGTTTTAGTTCTCCAAGAAGGCTATGTGCACAGCATATTTTGAACCCTGGCATACATGAATGTCTGTAACCTTCGAGAATGAAACAAAATGCAGCCAGTACAACACTCTCTAGTCACAACCTTTTCCCCTGAAAACTTTGGCTCACAAGTTCTGGCACTGGTGCTGTAGAAAAGTCTGTCATCCATAGCTACCATCTCCCTCACAGTTTTCATCTCCTTTCTTTTTTTCCTCTGCATTCTGATAAAATTTCTCAAATGTGTTTTCCACATCATTGCTTCAGTACACCTCAGGGTGAATCCTGCTTTTAACACTGTCTTCCGTTTATATCTTCATTGCTATTGCATGTCCAGTTTACCTGTAGCTTTCCATGCTTATTGTTCCCTTTTCATCTCAGTCTATTTGCTCCTTATACTTTTTGTGTGTGTATGTTTGTTTTTGTTTTTTTGAGATGGAGTCTCACTCTGTTGCCCAGGCTGGGGTGCAGTGGCACGATCTCGGCTCACTGCAACCTCTGCCTCCTGGGTTCAAGTGATTCTCCTGCCTCAGCCTTCCGAGTAGCTGGGACTACAGGCGCCCACCACCACGCCTGGGTAATTTTTGTATTTTTAGTAGAGACGGGATTTCACCATATTGGCCAGGCTGGTCTCGAACTCCTGACCTTGTTACTGCCTGCCTTGGCCTCCCAAAGTGCTAGGATTACAGGCATGAGTCACCTCACTCAGCCTGTTCCTTATACTTTTATACTTCAGTTCCACAGAGGCTATATCCTCCTGAATCAACTAAGGATGCTAGAAAAGTTTCAAAATTTCTTACATTTCTATAATAAATAATTTTCAGAGAGTTGCTCTTCCTCTAAATCTTCATAATGATGTTCCCTTTGTTCTGAAAGTTTTACAAGTCCCATATTGCTATGTGATCTCTCACTTGAGGATGAGGAAAACATCTAAACCTGGTATTTGACAACAAACAGGTATATGAACCACCACTGGCCCCATTCTGTCAACATATGTGCTAGTGGAATCGTCTGCTCTAATCTACAGCTGCATAGTTGATGAGCATAACTTCTAATCTAATTCCCAGTGTCTTAACAGGCTTCCATCTGGGGCAGGTCTGCTAAACTCAAATCCAACCATCAGGCTTAGTGTTACACAGAAATGATGGAATATTTAGAAACAAAACAAAACAAAACAAAAACGAAACTACAATCTCCAGCATATTACTTGAGACTCTTTTCGTTATTAGTCCATGGAAAATCTCTCTCTAATTGGCTTCAACTGAAACAGAATTTAGGGACTCAAATAACATACCTCTCCATTTATTTACATCTTTTTAAATTTCTCTCAGCAGTATTTTATACTTTTCAGTGTAGAGGTGTGCATGTTTGTTAAATTTATTCTTAAGTATTTTTGATGCTATTAAAAGATAATTGGTTTTTAAATCTTATTTAAGTAAAAATACAGTTAATTTTTTATTGCCCTTGTATCTCAAGACTTTGTTAAATTTACTTATTGTTTATAGTAGTTTTAAAATTGATTCCTCAGGATATTCTACTATATAAATAATCTGAGAATAGGGAGCTTTTACTTCTTCCTTTTTAATCTTTTTTTTACTTCTCCTTGCCTTATTGCATTGGCAAGGACATTCAGAAAAATGTTGAGTAGAAATTTTGAGAATGGTATCCTTGCCTGTGTAGCACCCAATTCTGTCGCTGTTCAGGGCGCCACTATGCAACCCGCACGGATCAAAGGGAACTGAAAAAAGAGGGAGTGAATGCGGGAATAAAAAACAAAGACAAAACAGTATGTTTGGAAGAAGGAGTCAGGGGGCACCTTGCCTCTAGTGGACAAGGGCCCTGAGCTCTACACAGCCCTCTGTATTTTTAGGCAAAAGAGATAGTGAGAAGGTGGGTGGAAGAAGGGGTCAGCTGCTCGGTCCAGAGTAGGCTTTCAAGACTGCATTCTTTGAACAACAGGCTCTAGATGTCACAGTAGATAACGTCAGTGCCAGGGAGTGATTGCGTCCAGCAAATCTTCTGTTGGCAGGAGCACTTGTGAGTTTGCTCATATCCTGCATTCATGATAAACAGTTTGCTGTTTGATCATATAGCTTCCAGTGGAATGCTGAGTTGGTCATGTCCCATGGGCCTTCGGCTCCCTGCACTTGCCTTGTTCCAGATATTAAAGGCATAGTCCTCAGGGGCTTATTACTAAGAATGATGTTAGCTGAAGTCATGTTGTAGATGCCCTTTATCAGATTGATGAAACTATCTTCTAATTCCAGTTTGCTGGATTTTATTTAAGCCCCATGCTGATTTTGGTCAAATGCTTTTTCTGTGTCTATTGAGATGGCCACATTTCTTTTCCTTATCATTAATATGGTGGATTACATTTATTTATTTTCAAATACAAAACCAATTTTATATTCCTGGGATAAAACCCACTTGGTCATGTTCTATTAATCCTTTTATTTATAGCTGGATTCAATTTGTTAATATTTTGTTAAACAGCTTTATGTATGTTCATAAGAGCTTTTTAACTTTTCATAATGTCTTTACTAGATGTTAGTATCTGAATTATACTAGCCTCACAAAATTAGTTGAGAAGTTATTTCTTCTTCATTTTCTGAAGCTGTTTGTTAGATTTTACAGTGTCTTTCATAAATGTTTGAGAATTCACTTGTGATACTCTCTGGGCCTGAAGTTTTCTTTGTAGGAATGTTTTCTATCACAAAGTGAATTTCCTTGACACATAAAAGACTATTCAGTTTTTTGGGGTTTTTTTGTTTTTTGTTTTTGTTTTTGAGACAGTCTCGCGCTGCAACCCAGGCTGGAGTGCAGGGGTATGATCTCGGCTCACTGCAACCTCCGCCTCCCAGATTCAAGCAATTCTCCTGCCTCAGCCTCCCGAGTAGCTGGGATTACAGGCATGCACCACCATGCCTGGCTTATTTTTGTATTTTTAGTAGAGATGGGGGTTTCACCATGTTGGCCAGGCTGGTCTTGAACTTCTGACCTCGTGATCCACCCTCCTCGGCCTCCCAAAGTGTTGGGATTACAGGTGTGAGCCACCGTGCCCGGCCAAGACTATTCAGTTTTTAAATTTAATTTTGTGTCAGTTTTGGAAAGTTGCATTTTTCCAGGAATTTGTTTCATCGAAGGCATCAAATTTATTGGTGTAAAGTTGTTTTTAGAATTCGATTATCTTTTTGAAGTTTACAGATACATAATGATGCTCCTCCTTCATTATCAGTATTGGTATATAATAAGCTTTTTCTAGGCGTTTTCAATTTTTTTGATCTTTTGAAAAAATCCATTTTGGTTTTGTTTATTGTCTCTGTTGTCTATTTTCTAATTAATTGATATCTGCTATTGTCTTTACTTTCTTCTTTCTTGGGTTTAATTTGCTTATCTTGTTCCACCTTCTGGTAACTTAAATATTACATTTTAACACTTCTTCCTTTCTAATATGAACAATTAAAGCTATAAATTTCTCTGTAAGCAGTGCTTTAACTGCATCCCAAAAATGCTAACACATTTTTTATTATCATTCAGTTCAAAATATTTTCAGAAATACACTATCTAATTTCCAAATCTTTGGGGGTTTTCCAAATATCTTTTTGTTACTGACTTATAGTTTAATTCAACTGTAATCAGAAAACATACTCTGTTAGATCTCAATCTTCTAAAACTTATTAAGACTTGTTCCATGGCCCTGGATATGGTCTATCTTGGTAAAAGTTCCATGGTACCTAAAAAGACTGTTTATTCTGTATTTTTTGGGTATTGGGTTCTATAAATATTAACTGGGGCAAGCTGGTTAACAGGGCTATTAAGATCTTCTATATCTGTACAGACTTTTGGCTTAGTTGTTCTACTAATTGCTCTAAAAGGGATATGAAAATCTCCAAGTATGACTGTGGACTTGAATCCTTTCTTCCATCTGTCAGTTTTATGGTTTATGTATTTTGAAGCTAATTAGGCATACATACATTTGGGATTATGTCTTTCTGATATATTGAGTTTTTAAAATTATAAAATGTCCCTGTTTATCTCTGGTAGTACTCCTTGAAGTCCATCTTTTCCATTATTAAAATATCTAACTCTCGAATTATTTGTTTACACGGTATATCCTCTCCCATCCTTTTACTTTGAAGCTTTGTATCTTTTGTTAAGTGCATGCCTTGCAGACAGCTTAAAGTTGGGCAATCCTTTTTCCAACCTGACAATCTCTATCTTTTAATTGTAATGTTAAGTTGATTTACATTTGATTTGGCTGGATTCGGCTGGACTGGCCATTTTAGTGTTTTGCATTTGTCTCATCTGTTTGCTGTTTCTCTGTTCCTCTCTTGGGGTGAACTGAAAAAAAAATTTTAGTATTCTTATTGTCTTTAAAAACAGCTTTATTGAAATATAACTCATATACCATACAATTCACCCATTTAAAGTATAGAATTCAATGTTTTGTTGTTGTTGTTGTTGTTGTTTTGAGACATGGTCTTGCTTTGTCACCTACGATGGAGTACAGTGGCGATCACAGTCCCACAAGGTCACAGCCTTGACCTTCTGTGCACACGTGATCCTCCCATCTCAGCTTCCCAAATAGCTGGGACTACAGGTGCATGCCACCATGTCAATTTTTTTTTTTTTTTTTTTTTTTTTTTTTTTTTTTGCAGAGATGAGATCTTACTGTGTTGCCCAGGCTGGTCTCAAACTCCTGGGCTCAAGCAATTCTCCCACCTCAGCCTCCCCAAGTGCTGGGATTACAGGCATTAGCCTCTGCACCTGGCCCAATTCAATGTTTTAAAAAATATACTCATAGGTTTGGAAAAACATCACTACAATCAAATTATAGATCATTTTCATCCCCTTCAAAGAAACCCTGTACTCATTAGCTGTCCTTCCCCTCATTTCCCCAGCCCAAAGCAAACACGAATCAACTCTCTTTCTCTATAGATCTGCTTATTCTAGACATTTTATGTAAATGATATAATACAATATGTGGTCTTCTGTGACTGGCTTTTTTCACTTAACTTTTCAAGATTCATCCATGTTACAACATGAATCAGTACTTTGTTTCTTTTTATTGCTGAACAATATCCCACTGTATGGATATACCACATTTTATTTTTCCATTCGTCAGCTGATGGACATTTGGATTGTTTCCACTTTTTTACTATTTTAAATAAGGCTGCTATGAACATCCATGTGTATGTTTTTCTGTGGATGTGGGTTTTCATTTCCATTGGGTATATATCTAGGAGTGGAACTGCTGGGTCTTATGTAACTCTACATTTAACTTCTTAAAAAACTACTAAACTATTTTACAAAGCAGCTGCAATATTGTACACTTCCACCAGCAGTGTATGATTTCCTATTTCTCCACATCCTTGTGAACACTTGTTATTGTTCTATCTTTTTTATTATAGCCATCCTAGTGGATGTAAACTAGTATTTTGTGGGCCTCTATTGTCCTTTGCTGAACTCTTTGCATTTTTGTTTTACTGGTTGCTTTAGAAATTAAAATATACATCCATAACTAAAACAATCTACTTAGAGTTAATGCTGTACTACTAAACACTAAATACAGATATCTTGTAACAGCATTATTCTATTTATCCCAATCCTTTGTGCTACTGTTATAAACCCTACAATACAGTGCTTTAATTTTTCTTTAACCACTAATATGTCTTTTGAAGAAATTAAGAAAATAATCTACAGTCTTTCAAATTTATTCACTGATTTGCCATTTCTATTGATCTTTATTCATTTCTGAAGATATGAGTTACCAGCTAGTGTCATTTCCAGTGTTATTTCCAGTATTGGTTCTTTAGCCTGAAGTACTTATTTTAGCATTTCTTATATTAAAGGTCTGCTGGTGATGAATTCTTGTTTTTATCTGAAAAATGTCTTCAGTTAATCTTCATTCCTGAAGACTAGTTTTTCTGGATATGAAATTCTAGAGGCTGGGTATGGTGGCACATGCCTGTAATCCCAGCACTTTGTAAGGCCAAGGTGGGCAGATCGCTTGAGCTCAGGGGTTTGAGACCAGCCTGGCCAACATGGCAAAACCCCGACTCTACTAAAAATACAAAAATCAGCTGGGCGTGGTGGTGCATGCTTGTAATCCCAGCTACTCAGGAGGCTGAGGCAGGAGAATTGCTCGAACCTGGGAGGCAGAGGTTGCAGTGAGCCAAAACCGCACCACTGAACTCCAGCCTGGGCAACAGAGTGAGACTCCATCTCAAAGAAAAAAAAAAGAAAAAAAGAAAAAATTTCTCTTTCTCTGTTTGAGGTTTCCTACTTGTTCAATTACTATACATATTTTCTTTCATAGTCCTCAAGCATATTTATAATGACTGCTTTAACATCTTTGACTTCGAATATGAACACTTGGTCATCTTGAAGATATTTTGTTATTGACTACTTTCTCTTGAACGTGGTTACATTTTCCTGTTTCTTCACATGTGTAGTGATTTTTGGATTGGTTATTACACATTATGCATAATATGTTGTCATGACTCTAGATTCTGTAACATTCCTCTGAAGATGGATCTTTGTTCTAGCAGGCAGTTAATTCGGTGAGACTCAATTTCCAAATTCTGTCTCTCCTGCCATCAGCACCTGCTGAAAGCTCTTCTCCATTCTTTTAGCTTCCAGGTGCTGCTTTTTCATTGCATTTCCTGGGCCTCCCCACACATATGAAGGAGTTGGGCAGATGTTAAATGCAGGTTTGGGGACTAATCTTTCTGCATCTCCTCCCCTTCCACGATTTTTTGCCTAAGTTTCTGGCTGTTCTACTAGCCCTGAGCCCTGTTATCTAAGATTTCTGCCTCTGGAGCCAGGCACAGACTGGGGAGTACCTTCAGGGGCAAGTTCCTTCCTTTCAGATTGAGTTTATCTTTTCTTTCACTTCCTTTCCAGTGCCTTTAAATAGCTGTTTAAAATATATAAATACATATATGTAATTTTTAAATCTACATTTCAATTATCTTTGTCTGTGGGAGGTTAGTGTGAGTAATCTATTATGTCATCACCAGCAGCTGAAATAATCAATGTTGTTTTGATTCAGTGTCTCACACTGGGTGAATTTTTTTGATTCTTCATCCACCTTCCAGAGGTTCATCTTCATCCTGGCTGACTTTCCAAGTTGTCACAAGATGGAACCAGCAGCTTTCAGAGCTACATGCTTCCATCTTCAAAACCAGAGAAGGAAGAAAGGGTCAAACCAACAAACGTGGTCCTGGGCTTCACTCCAACTAAATAAATTTTTAGAAAACATAACCACCCTTGAACCAAGCACTGTGGCCAGTAGAATGCTATGAGCTGACTGGCTTAGGCTTGGGTCACTGGTCATCTTCTCCCTCTAGCCTTATTCCTTGTTTCTGACTCCCTGAAGGCCTACAACCCCACTTACAGGTCCTTGTTGCTTTTGTAAGCCAGGGGAGTGATGCTGTTGAATACTCTTCCTCAAAGGCAGCATGGCCTTTTGTGGCTCCCAATTTTAAAGACACAGGTCAATTGCAATTCTCTGACTCTCAGAAGCCTGAAGTCTTTTCTCCTCACCTCATATAGCCCTTAAAACTATGGTTCCCACTCCCCATTGGCCATTTTGGCTTTAGCTCTCTTTCATATCTGAGTTTGAGTTTCCTTGTCATTTCTGGTATCTGGAGATTTCCTTTGCTTGCTTTCAAACTTAATTAGGTAGTAATAAAAAAAAACTGAGAAAGGGAGCTTATATTTTATCCAGCATTCTATGTATTTGCAGAAGACAAAAAGAGGAATCTTCTCATATTAACTAAATCCACCATCAGTAACTTTCCTTAGCCTTCAGGATATAGAACCAATTCTAATTCATTTAACACAGAGGGCCCTTCAAGGTATTATTTACCCTCTTAGTTTCATGACCTGAATACCCCCAAATGCAATCTTTTCTTTTGCGAAGGAAAGAACTTTTTGTAGTTCTCTGTTCATGCCACGCTGTTTCTTCTTTCTATGCTTTTTCTGATACTGTTTACTCTATATAGAATATTATCTCAAGGTGCCCATGCCCTCACACACAAATTTTGATCTAGTTAACTGACACTCATTCTAAAAGTCTCCAATAAACATGGCTTCTTAAAAGCCTTTTCTGTCTCTCCCTCCCCTATACCAACTAAGACTAAGACGGTCCCTTCCTGGGGTCCTGTAACACTCTATACACACTTCTGAAATACAAATATCACTCCAATTGTTGACTTACTTTTCCCACTAGACTACACTCCTTGAAACAAATATGTCTTATGTAATTGATTACTTCTAGTACTTCATTCTTTGCTTGGCACATATTAGATATTTGACAAATGTTTGTTGAATGAATGGAGAGACAGATTCTTTTTTCTTATTTTTTTAAATTAATAGATTTATTCTTTAGAGCATTTTTTTTGGTTTACAGAAAAACTGAACAGAAAGTACAAAGTTCTCATATAATTGGCAAAACCTGGAAGTAACCAAGATGTCCTTCAGTAGGTGGATGATACATAAACTGCGGTACATCAGACAATGGACAATTATTTAGCAATAAAAAGAAATGAGCTGGCCCCTCACCCCATGTGCAGACCCCATCATTGGAAGGCCTGGTGCCCACACCATATCAAAGAAAAAAGGACTGAGTGCAGAAGAAAAGAGAGCCTGCATGATGGAAACATTTTTTAAAACAAAAGATATATTTCAATTAAAAGACATGGAGAAGGCCAGGTGCGGCGGCTCATGCTTGCAATAGTAGCACTTTGGGAGGTTGATGCAGGAGGACTGCTTGAGGCCAGGAGTTCAAGATCAACCTGGCCAACATAGCGAGACACCATCTCTTGAAAAAAAAAAAAAAAAAAAAGACATGGAGAAGACTGCTCCCAAAGAGAAAGGCATTACTGCTGTGTTAGTAAAAGAAAAAAGTCCTTCAAAGTTTAGTTGATAATGATATGGTTGACTGTGAGAGAACTGGAACTTCTAATTATTATCAGTCTTTTCCAAGTAAAATTCTTCATGCAAGAACATATAAATTGGAGGTTCTGAAATCTCAGTTGTTTCAGGGAAGCCAAAAGCATGCAAACTTACAGAAAAGCATCAGAAAAACTAAAATTGGCCAACATGAGATGAAGGAGTGCACCGTGTTAGCCAAAGAGCATTCTTCACTCTTGGATCAAAGGCAGAAGTTGAAAAATGCAAATAATGTGACCCGCAAGTTGTTGAAGAAATACATCAGGCAAATAAAGTACTTGCTAACAGATAGACTGATAACATATTTGCAATAAAATCTTGGGCCAAAAGAAAATTTGGGTTTGAAGAAAATAAAATTGATAAAACTTTTGGAATTCCAGAAGACTCTGACTACATAGATTAAAATATACCATGGTGGTAAAGAATCTACGAGCTCGCAAATATGTAAATTTTTAAATATTATCCAACTAGGCCAGGCACAGTGGCTCATGCCTGTAATCCCAGCACTTTGGGAGGCCGAGGCGGGCAGATCACTTGAGGTCAGGAGTTCGAGACCAGTCTGACCAACGTGGTGAAACCTCATCTCTACCAAACACACAAAAATTAGCCAGGTGTGGTGGCACATGCCTGTAGTCCCAGCTACTCGGGAGGCTGAGGTAGGATAATCACTTAAACCTGCGAGGCAGAGGTTGCAGTGAGCTGAGATCACGCCACTGCACTCCAGCCTGGGCAACACAGCGAGACTCTGTCTCAAAAAAAAAAAATTAAAAAATTTAAAAAATCTTATCCAACTAAATGTACTGAACTGTCTTTTACCTATAACAGTGTTTATCATTTTATTAAAGTATAAAATGTAAAAAAGAGAAAGAAATGAACCATCAAGCCATGAAAAGATGTAGAGAAATCTTAAATGTGTATTCCTTTTGTAGTCATTTTAAGATTTTAGAAAATTATTTGTCAGACATACCCTACCTGATTAAATGTGTATTCCTAAGTGAAAGAAGCCAATCTGAAAAGGCTACATACATACTGTGGAATTCCAACTATATAATATTCCAGAAAAGACAATGGTAAAAACATCAGTGGTTGCTAGGGGTTGGAGGGATGAACAGGTGGAGCACAGAGGATTTTTAGGGCAGTGAAACTACTCTGATTGATAACATAATGGTGAACACATGCCATTATACACTTGTCAAAACCCAAAGAATGTACATCAAGAGTAAACCCTAATGTAAACTAAGGGCTTCAGGAGATAATGATGTGTCAGTGTAGGTTTGTCAATTGTAACATATGTACCACTCTGGTGAGGGATGTTGACAGTGGAGGAGGCTGTACATGTGTGGGGCAGAGGGGTATATGACAATGCTCTGCTTAATTTTGCCGCAAATTTTAAATTGCTCCAAAAATTAAAGTATATTTTTTAAAATATGAAAGAGCTAAACATACATCTCAAGAAGAAGGAACAGAAAAACAAACAAAAACCCCCAAAACCCAAGAAGTAGAAGGAAAGAAATAATAAAGATAGAAACTAATGAAACAGAACATAACTTAAAATAAAAATCAACAAAACTAAAACTTTGTTCCTTTGAAAAGTTCTAAGAAGAAACTGAAAAGGTGAATAGTTTCTATACCTAAAAACTACAGAAGGAAGAAGTATCAGGGAGGCAGGCATGGTCAATAGTATATAATGCCATAACAAAGTAAAGTACAATTCATATTGAAAACTGCCCAGTGGGGTGGTTCCCATCTATAATCTCAACACTTTGGGAGGCCAAGGCAGGAAGATTGCTTGAGGCCAGGAGTTTGAGACCAGCCTGGGCAATATAGCAAGACCCTGTTTCTTAAAAAAAGGAAAAGAAAACTGCCCAATCTAACAATGAGGAGATCACTGATATCTTGGGCAAGAATAATTTAAGTGGAATGGAATGAAGTAGAACAAGTTTCTAAAAGGAAAAAAAAATCCCGGATGTGTTGACATTAATGCTGACCTATATCTGCAAGAAGCTAGATTTGATTTATCTTTATCTTTGCATAGTGCCTCACATATCACTGCTTGCAACACTATTTGCTGAATTAATTCAGTTGGATGGAAAAGAAAGGACCACACATAAAGGGCTTTAAATGCTTGACAGTATTGAGACTTAAATGAAGAAGTTTTAAGATTTCTAAACAGATATACAGTCTGATGTTTAAAGATTAATCTGGATGTTAGCTTAAGACTTTTAAAGGTAATACTGAGGAAAGCGAGACTAGTTAGGAAGTTGTTGCAGCAATCTAGGCCCTTCTGGATTAGGATAGGCCAACAGCAGTGAAGATAAAGGGTGAAATTTGAGAGACATTATAAAAGTAAACTTCTTAGGATTTGTCAACAAATGGATATGAAAGTTAGAAGAAAAAGATGTTAAAGGTATGAAAGACTGAAAAACTTAAGATAATAAAAAACGAAGGTCAGTGGTAACACACACTGGCATTTTAACTAAATGCAACCTCAACTTGATCTATTTCTATGGTTTAAGAAATTCAGGTATTTAATTTTCAGCATACAACTTTTGGTCACAAAATAAATTTTCTTGAACAAATGAATGTTAAATCTAGATATAAACTGAGATCTTTATAAATGAATTTAAAAAGTGGGGAATTTATTCAAATTCAAATACTTTTATATTTATTTCCAGAAGGCAAGATAATGGGACAGTTTTGAAATATCTAGTAGAATATGCCAATTTTCCATAAAAGTTTTTTTTTCTTAACAGTTTAAATCTAGGAGACTAGTTTAAAATCAAAAAGTTATGCATGAGAAAAGCTAAAATGACAAATCTGGATATGTATATCAGAAGTTTTCTATTTGTGGAAACACGCATACTTGCATAGTTCAAATGTATTTCCTGAGTCAGCATATACTGGAAGGTTTCTCACCTTCCTCTTTTCATCTTATTTTGGCTCACCTTCTCCCTCAAAACATCTTGAAACATAGATACTATGGAAACAAATGAAAATGATCTATCTCTGAAAGCATTCAGAATCAAATAGCTCAGCATTCCTCTTCTTTTTCACTAAACTGTGCTCTGCACCACAAAATTAAACAGACATCCCTAGGGATACAGATTTGCCAAGAGAGTTCCTGGCAAAAATAAAACCTGGCCCTTCTCCAGACTGCTATACATGGACAACAATGGAAGTTCTACAGATGGAGATTGATTGCTGGCTGGCTGGCGGGCCTGTGGTTACTTACTAGTGTCAAGATGAAGAATATTAGGCACAGATCATTTTCATGTCCAAAGACTTCTGACAACAAATGTGCCCTGCCTGACTTCTCACATAGTCAGCAATAGTGAGAGTTATTTACTGAACAGATAGTTCTAATTCTAGCTCTATTCCTTTATGTATCAGACAAGCAAACTGAAGCCCAGCGAAGGTGGGTCATTTGCCCAGAATCATACAGCTAGTCGGTGACAGGACAAAACACAGGTCTTGAGATTCCCAGTTCAATATTTCCACCTCTCTATTGAGCAACACTACTGTCTAAATAATACTAAAAAGAACGTGTTGCTCACGTCTTAAACTCTTTTAATCTAAGTCATTTCATAACTTGACATTCCCGTTCAGTATTTTGCTAGAAATTGCAATATACTTTTATTTTGTGAGATACTATATATTAATATAACAGTTTTTTAAAGAACTATGTATTTTAAGTCCCAGAGTCACCAAAATAAAATGAGATTAGAAATGGTTTTGAAACTATTAAAACACAATTAATAAATTCTGAATCTTTAAACTTGGGGAGATTCTTTAAAAATTACGGCTCAATATATTTAAAAGCAGAGAGGGGTACTGGAATCAAGGTCACAAGACCAGGATTTAAGTGCTATCCCTGCTACTGACTAGCTGCGTGACCTGAACATGTTTCCTCCTTATCTATAAAATCAACAGGGTCGATCAGGGTTGCTGAAATTAGTTTTATCATTTAAAATACAGTTCCAGACAACTCAAGGATAAGATCTTTATGTTATCCTTATTATATTATAACGTGTTCAAGTAATTGAGCAAAAAAAAAAAATCCCTCACTATTCTATAACTAACTAACTAAAGACATTAAAACACAGGAAATGGCTGGGCATGGTGGCTCATGTCTGTAATCCCAGCACTTTGGAAGGCTGAGGCGGGAGGATCAGGAGTTCACGACTAGCCTGGGTAACAAAGCGAGACCCTGTCTCTACAAAAAATAGGAAGATAAAAATTAGCCAGGCTGGAACATCTACTCTGGTGGCTGGAACAGCTACTCAGGTGTCTGAGGTGGGATGATCGATCACCTGGGCCCAAGAGTTCAAGGCTGCAATGAGCTATGATCACGCCACTGCATTCTAGCCTGGGCGACAGAGAGAGACTTCATCTCAAAAAGAAAAACAAAAGAACAACAATAAGAACAACAAAAAAACCTCACAGGAAACATCATCTCTACTATAAAAAAGCTGTAGATTTGGCTCTGCATAGAGTCAGCAAGAAAAACAATGTCAGAAAAATGCAGTACAGCGTTGAAGTTATGGAAATCTGGATCACATCTTTCTGCATTCATTTAACTAAATAGGCGGCTTTGAAAACCTAAGTATAGTCTTTCTGAAGGGAAAACAGAAGAACATAAAAGAAGCTCAGAGAAACTGGGCATGGTGGCTCACGCCTGTAATCCCAACACTTTGGGAGGCCGAGGCAGGCAGATCACCCGAGGTCGGGAGTTTGAGACCAGCCTGACCAACATGGAGAAACCCCAACTCTAATAAAAATACAAAAATTAGCCAGGCATGGTGGTGCATGCCTATAATCCCAGGTACTCAGGAGGCTGAGGCAGGAGAATTGCTTGAACCCGGGACGCTGAGGTTGCGATGGGCCGAGATCACGCCACTGCACTCCAGCCTGGGCAACAAGAGCGAAACTTCGTCTCAAAAAAAAAAAAAAAGAAAAGAAAAAGAAGAAAGAAAGAAAGAAGCTCAGAGAAGCTGTTTTAGTCCAGTTCTGCCAGACCCTCCATAGCAAGTACCACGCAGCACTATCAGACATCAAGACCCTTTATCTATTGCTTTATTGAGTGCTGTTATACATGGTCCTGGATGATGAAGTTTGATCCTGTTTAATACATAGGTCATTTAGATCTTTGGTGAAAACTGTAAATCAACTGTAAAAACAACTTTTACTTTCGCTTTTCTACTACTTGAGACAACTGTGAATTCACAAAGATATAGATACCCTTACATGCAATTCACTGTTCATTCACTCTATGGAAATCCAAAAAGTATAAACATAGTCCCTGTACCCACTAGCTACCAAGAGTTTACAATTGAATAGGATCATGAGTTTTACTATGTAATAAATTCTCACCAGTTTTATGTCCAATTTAATTGCACTTAAGTCCTTTGTCTCTTAACAGATGTAAAACAGAAAAATTACTTTGTAAGGTACTAGAAAAAAGGATTAAGGAATCATAAAGAGCTAATCCAAGGCTGGGCATGGTGGCTCATAGCTGTAATCCCAGCACTTTGGGAGGCTGAGGAGGGCAGATTACTTGAGGTCAGGAGTTTGAGACCAGCCTGGCCAACATGGTGAAGCCCTGTCTCTACTAAAAAATATAAAAAAAAAATAGCCGGGCATGGTGACTTCTTCCTAGCACATTAACTGGTGACTAACCTATCATAAATACTTTGCAAGTATTACTTCACAGATACTGCATGATATACTTCTATCTAACTTTTGCAGATGTGACTTTCAATTTGTGGGGATCACAACAGAAATCCCCACATGCTTTATTTTTTATAGACTAAATGGTGATCCGGAAAGAAAAAGAGGCTCTGACACATCTTTCAGCCTCCTTTTGGGCTAGGATTGGAATTCATTCTAGTGGTGAATGAACCAACTATTGCCAAAGTTGCTTTTTTGGACAATGCTGCTTTTTAAAAAATCTCAGTACCAGGTCATTTGAATATCTAATTGGAAAAAATACATGTATCTTTAATTGTAATTATACCATATACAAAAATCAATTCCTAACTGACTGCAGATCTAAATGCGAAAGATAGGACAATAACACTTTCAGAGAAAAACAATAGAATATCTTTGTGACCTTAGAATATTTAAAGTATTTGTGTCTTCTTAAACTGGACACAAAACCTCTAACCATAAAAGAAAAAAATAATAAACTTGATTATATTAAGAATTTCTGTTCGGCCAGGTGCGGTAGCTCCTGTAATCCCAGCACTTTGGGAGGCTGAGGCGGGCAGATCACGAGGTCAAGAGATCAAGACCATCCTGGCTAACAGGGTGAAACCCCGTCTTTACTAAAATACAAAAAAATTAGCTGGGCGTGGTGGCGGGTGACAGAGTGAGACTCCATCTCAAAAATAAATAAATAAATAAATAAAAATTTTAAAAAAGAACTTCTGCTCACCAAAACACAATATTAGAACAAAATGACAACAAAAGTAGAAGATATGACAATAATATATCTGACAAAGGGTTTATTTACATAGAGATTGCACAGAGAATTCCTATGAGTTGATTAAAAAAATATATACAGAACACCAATAGAAATATGAACAAAATACCTGAACTTGAATGACTTCATAAAAGAGGATATCCAAATGGAAAATAAACCTGAAAAAGATGCCCAACTTCATTAGTTATCAAGGAGATGCAAATTCAAATTGCAACATGGTGGGCCTGGTGGCTTATGCCTATAATCCCAGCATTTTGGGAGGCAGAGGTGGGCAGATCACTTGAAGTCAGGGGTTCAAAACCTGCCTGGCCAACATGATGAAACCCTGTCTCTAATAAAAATATAAAAATTAGCTAGGTGTGGTGGGCGCCTGTAATTCTGGCTATTCGGGAGGCTGAGGCAGGAAAACCACTTGAACCCAGGAGGCGGAGGTTGCAGTAAGCCAAGATTACGTCATTGCACTCCAGCTTGCGGACAGAGTGAGACTCAATCTCAAAAACAAACCAATGAACCAAAAAGCCACAACGTGGTATCACTCTACACCCATCAGCACATCTAAAACGAATATGTGAAATACCAAGTATTGGGGAGGACATGGAGCAACTGAAACTCTCACACACCACTTGCTATGGTTTGAATGTTTGTGTTCCCTCCAAAATTCATGTTGCAACTTAATCTCCAATGCAACAGTATTAAGAGGTAGGGCCTTTAGATGGTGATTGGGTCATGAAGACTTCACCTTGGTGAATGCGATATTAAGTCCTTTAAAAAAATGGTTTCACGCAGCAGTTGGCATCTTTTTTTTCTGCTTCTACCATGTACAACATGGCAAGACCACATCTCTAAAAACAAAATAAAATAAATTAAAGATGGGCATTTTTAAAAAAACTGAACATAGAGGGAGATGTTGGGCAAAGGATACAAAATTTCAATTAGACAGAAGGAATAAGTTCAGGAAATCTATCATATAACATTGTGGTTATAACTAATGACAATATACATATACTTGAAAATTGCTAAGGAAGTAGATTTTAAGTGTTATCACCACAAAAAAAATATGTGAGGTAATGCATATGTAAATTATTAGTAGTTCAATTTAGCAATTCCACAATGTACACATATTTCAAAACTTTATATTGTACACTATAAATATATGCAATTTACATCAATTTTTTTAAAAATAAGTGAAATAATTTTTTAAAAACAGAACATAGGTATATCTATGACCCAGCCATTCCATTCCACAGAAATGCTTATGTATGTTCACCAAAAGACAGGTACTAGAATATCCATAGCTTCAATATCTGTAATAGCTAAAACCTGGAGAGGGCCAGGCACAGTGGCTCATGCCTGTAATCCTAGCACTTTGGAAGGTCAAGGCAGGAGGATCACTTGAGCCCAAGAGTTTGAGACCAGCCTGGGCAACATGGTGAGATCTTGTCCCTACAAAAAAAAAAAAATAAAAGAATTAGCCAGGTGTGGTGACGTGCACCTGTAGTTGCAGCTACTTGGGAGGCTGAGGTGGGAGGATCACTTGAGCCCAGTTACGGTGAGCTATGATCATGCCACTGCACTCCAGCCTGGGCTACAGAGTGAGACTGTCTCTAAAAACAAAAGTCAGTAGAATGAATAAATAAATTGAGGTATGTTCACACGTGGAATACTAGACAGCAATGAAAATGAAGGATATGTAACTACATGTGACAATAAGGATATTCTCACAAACATAATGCTGAGCAACAGAAGCCAGACCCCAAAGATATGAGTCCACTTATATCAAAAACAAAATCAGGCAAAACTAGACTTCCATTAGAAGACAGGACAAGAAATGAGGGGGGCTTCTAGTATGCTGGTAAAATGGTGTTCCTTGAGAATAAATGTACATTTCAATATTCATGTTATACTTTAATGAAAAGTTAAGGACTACTTTTTCTCGCTACTTAATGTTAAGGTTCTGGCCTTTCACATAAAAAGCCAGCACCCCGATCTTGGATAAATACCAAAGCATACTGTAAAGGCTAGCAATGAAACTGGTTTTAAGCTAACTACAGATTAACCTTTACCCCAGGTCACAGCTTCACAGGATTAGGAACCTAATAATAGTCTGGCAGAACAAATTTGTTCTTTTCTGATTTAAAAAATTAAAAAGGCATTAGAAATGAACGATTTTCTTCCCTTCTCCTACTTATTGTTATGAACTATACACAAAGTACATCACATATTATTTCATTTAATCTTCATAATAATTCCATGAAATAATATTTTTTATATTTTTCATAATTTTATAGTTAAAGAGATTTAGGTTAAGCACATTGTCTAAGATCAGTCAGCACATATGTAGTAGAGCCAGGATCTGAATCCTGGTTTGTCTGACTTCCAAACTTTGTTCTTTACTACTTTATACTGCCTCACTGTTATACTGGGGGCTGTGCAGGATGGAGTGATGATCATCTTCTTTAGCTTCTGTTTAGTCACTTTAGAAGGCCAGGTCTGAACAGAAACTCTTTCCACCTCTTTTTATAAAGACCCATAGAGGGGTTGGACTGTTATGGAATGAAAGCTGGACATTAATAACAGAGAGCCCATGCCACCAATAGGCCTGTAATAAAAGTGTTTGACTGCTTTTAACAACTGGCTACATGGGAAATTTGGCGGAGTTCTCAGCAGATCGGTCTCAAATGAACCAACAATTTAGGATGAGTGTTTTCCTTAGGCCATAGTGGAAGAACCATGGATACACTATGCAATTTTGTTAAAAATAAGGATTAATGAGCAGGTACTTAGCAGGTTTTTTGTTGTTGTTGTTTTGTTTTTTGAGACTGAGTCTCGCTCTGTCGCCCAGGCTGGAGTGCAGTGGCACCATCTCTGCTCACTGCAAGCTCCGCGTCCCGGGCTCACGCCATTCTGCCTCAGCCTCCCAGGTAGCTGGGACTACAGGTGCCCGCTGCCACGCCAGGCTAGTTTTTTGTATTTTTAGTCAAGAAGGGGTTTCACCGTGTTAGCCAGGATGATCTTGAGCTCCTGACCTCATGATCCACCTGCCTCAGCCTCCCAAAGTGCTGGGATTATAGGTGTGAGCTACCACACCCGGCCATGAGCAGGTGCTTAACTGTGCACAGGTATCTGCATTTCTTTAAATCTTCTTCTAGGGTATATTATTTTTTTCAAAAGTTATCCTGACAAGTATTTATTATTTAATATTGATGCTATTAAAGCTTTAATAAAAGCTTAGGTTGGTAGAAAAATATGACTGACTAGACTACTGATTTTTAAATAGCTTCTGATCTTTAATCAGATATTTCATTAAGTTAGCAGATAGTTTCCCAAGTTGCAGATCTAGTACCTAATTAAAACTAAGCACGGCCGGGTGCGGAGGCTCACGCCTGTAATCCCAGCACTTTCAGAGGCCAAGGCGGGCAGATCACAAGGTCAGGAGTTCAAGACCAGCCTGACAAACATGGTGAAACCCCATCTCTACTAAAAATACAAAAATTAGCCGGGTGTGGTGGCGCACACCTGTAATCCCAGCTACTCAGAAGGCTGAGGCAGAAGAATCACTTCAACCCAAAAAGCGGAGGTTGAGCCGAGATTGCGCCACTGCACTCCAGCCTGGAAGACAGAGCTAGACTCCGTCTCAAAAAAAAAGAAAGAAAAAAAGAAAAGAAAAAGAAAAAAGAAAAACTAAGCACTTTTACCCATCTACTTTGGAAAATTCTAAACTTAAAAAGTAACTTCCAGGTTGTGTGAAAGGTCAATTTCACAGTTAAAAATCACACCCTGACCTGAGATTTTGTTGTACAATCACAGCATCCTTCATAAAAGGAATTTCACAGTTTATTTGTTTATTGATTGATTGATCAACTGAGACTGGGTCTCACTGTGTTGCCTAGGCTGGAGTGCAGTGGTGCATTCATGGCTCACTGCAGCCTCGACCTCCCAGGCTCAAGCAATCCTCCCACCTCAGCCTCCAAGTAGCTGGGACCACCCAGCTAATAATTTATTTTTTATAGAGTCAGGGTCTCCCAGTGTTGTCCAGCTGGTCTTGAACTCCTGGGCTCAAGCAATCCTCCTGCCATGGCCCCACAAAGTGTTGGGATTACAGGCGTGAGCCACCATGCCCAACCCAAAGTTTATTTTTGAACCACTCAACATCAAAGTCATTTAAAATTTAAATGTTATTCTTTATAACAGAGGAAAAATATATTTGCCATATTATAGAACTCTATACTTGATGTGTATGTTAGAGGTTTTCTTTTTTTTTTTGAAACGGAGTCTCACTCTGCCACCCAGGCTGGAGTGCAGTGGCGCAATCTTGGCTCACTGCAACCTCCGCCTCCCAAGTTCAAGCGATTCTCCTGACACAGCCTCTGGAGTAGCTGGGATTACAGGCATGCGCCACCACGCCCAGCTAATTTTTGTATTTTTAGTAGAGATGAGGTTTTGCCATGTTGGCCAGGAACACAAGGTCATAATCTTTAATTATGAACTACAGATACTTCTACTTGCACCCCTGCCAATATACATACAGCTGAAGCAGCTTGCTGGTGGTGTTAGAATCCCTACAACTTTCTGCGTGGAGGAGGCTCAATGCTTGACTCTAAGCTATACCCACCTGCTGTAAGGCTTAGATTAAGGGTATCCCATCTAGATATATATTTATTAACTTGCCTCTTGAAAGTATAGATTCAGGGGGAAAAATCACATATGGCTCTCTTTAGTAAATATACATAATATCTATTAAATCTCAATTGTGTTATTCTATCTAGGCCCGTTCCTCAAGTAAAAATGTAACTGCAGCCTGGGCAACGTGGTGAAACCTTGTCTCTACAATACATACAAAAATTAGCCAGGCATGGTGGTGCACACCTGTAGTCCCAGCTACTCAGGAGGCTGAGCCAGAAGAATTAGCCAGGCATGGTGGTGCACACCTGTAATCCCAGCTACTTGGGAGGCTGAGCCAGGAGAATTAGCCAGCCATGGTGGTGCACACCTGTAGTCCCAGCTAGTCTGGAGGCTGAGGTGAGGCTGAGGTGGGAGGATCACCTAAGCCCAGGGAGGTCAAAGCTGCAATGAGCTGTGATCACACCACTGCACTCCAGCCTGGGCAACAGAGCGAGACCTTTACTAAAAAAAAAAAAAAAAAAAGTTGATTCCTCTAAGGCAACTGATAAACATATACCAAAGACAGACAATCTGAAAGGAGAAACTAGCCATTTCACTAATTTGACTTCAAAAAATTCTAAAAATAGCAAGAGTCCAACATAGAAAGCCATAATGTATTTTTGGAAAGTCATTCAAAAATGTATAATTTTTGGATATATCATTTTATGAGCAAGCTAAAGAATTCCTCTTTCAATAATGAATTAATTCTCCCAGAATTGTTATTAGGGAGGTAAGAAAAAACTGTCCTATCAATCATCACCTCACCGGTAAATGAAAAAAATAAGGGTCAGAAGGACAAAGGAGCTTGACACAAGTCAAATCATATACTTGAAATCTCATGCTAAAGCATATTATTCACCTTAAAGTTGGATAATGTTAGAATTCTTTCTACTTTTCTTTATCATTTATTTTTTAGACGGAGTCCTGCTCTGTCACCCAGGCTGGAGGCAGTGGTGTGATCTCGGCTCACCGCAACCTCTGCATCTCGGATTTAAGTCATTCTCCTGCCTCAGCCTCACAAGTAGCTGGGATTACAGGCGCCCGCCACCACACCTGGCTAATTTTTCGTATTTTTAGCAGAGACGGGGTTTCACCATGTTGGACAGACTGGTCTCGAACTCCTGACCTCAGGTGATCTGCCCACCTCGGCCTCTCAAAGTGCTGGGATTACAGGCGTGAGTCACCACGCCTGGCCTTCCATTTTTCTTTAAATTCAAAATTACTTCAATAAAAATACTTGCTACATAAGACATTTATAACCAAATACTATCATTTTTTACACTGAATTTCTATCACCTTTGGGGAGGGAAGTCTACATAACCGAATGACTTTCACATTCACTGGGTAGATCTAGCTATAGGCCATTTTTGCATTAGTCTGATTTAATAGGATATATTTTAGGTTAATTAATCTTCAGAGATACAAATTTCTTAATAGAGCAGTCAGCAGTATTTTTAAAAATTAACTAAAACATTCCTAAATCATGTGAAGTAATACATTAGCAAGACTAAAATACCTCACTTCTGCTTCTATTTGTAGACGTCAAAGCTTAACCCTCTGCTTCCCCACCTTCCCAAATGCCCCCTTCCACCCAATGATACCCCTTTCCTCCCACATTCTTCTCTGTCAACTAAAAAATGATCATAGAAAATTTACATTTATCAGGGCTGGAAGCAGTGGCTCATGCTTGTAATCCCAGCACTTTGGGAGGCCAAGGCAGGAAGATCACTTGAGGTCAGGAATTTAAGACCAGCCTGGCCAACATAGTGAAACCCTGTTTCTAACAAAAAACACAAAAATTAGCCAGTGGTGGCCCATGCCTGTAATCCCAGCTACTCAGGAGGCTGAGGCAGGAGAATCACTTGAACCCGGGAGGAAGAGGTTGCCGTGAGTTGAGATCACGCCACTGCACTCCAGCCTAGGTGACAGAGTGAGACCCTGTCTCAAAAAAAAAAAAATTATATTTATCGAATGACTGAAATTCATTTATACTATAACTAATCCTTTAAGTACCTGTATATTAAGCTGGCTAATGGTGAAATGGAAGGGTTAATCCCCCACTTAAGAAGACTGGGACAGCATCATCAAGCATATATAGAGATTTTCCATACATGGGGAGCTAGAAATAGGAAATTTGAAATCATGCATTACCTAAAGGTAAACCTGATGTAGTCCTTTCAGGGTGATTTCTGGGAGTAGAGATGAGTGTCCGACATCACTCTGCCCTACCCAACACAGACTGCTAAAAACACAACTCTCCCCTGACCTGCCTTTCCTTTTTCTCTCTTGCCTGTTTAGAACATGGCTATTGAACACATCTGTCCGAGCACATCCCCTGACCTTGATTTAAAAAATAGGCATTTAAAGCCAATAACATCATCTTAACATAGTACAACACTTCTTTTTCTTACTCTTACTAGTGCCATATTTTATGTGATTATCATTTAATTAAGGGACTTTTGGTACTACAATTCTACCCCTTAACAGACAAATGCCAAGTTCCTTAATATTTCAACTACCTCTGATATTTAAGATTCTGATTTCTTAAAAGGCATTCTTTTGGAATGTAGCCCTTTCAGCAATGGAGGTATTACGGTTTTAAACTCTAGCATTTTTGTTTGTGGATCCCACAAAGAATTTGAAAACTATATACCCCCTTGCATATTTTTAAGTTGACATCTACAATTTTTCACCATAAGTTTAAATAGTTGCAAACTGCTTTCCATGGCTGTATCATTTTACATCAATGTATGAATCATCCAGTTGCTCTGCATCCTTGCCAGCATTTGGTGTTTTCACTATTTTTAATTTTAGTCATTCTGATGATATCTCATCACGGTTTTAATGTGCAATTCCCTAATGGTTAATAAGCTTGAATGTCTTCATCTGTGTTTACTTGCCATCTATATATCTTTGGTAAAATGTCTATGCGTGTCTTTTTCCCACTTTCTAACTGGATTATTTTTTAAAACTGAGTTTTGAGAGTTCTTTGTATATTCCAGATACTAGTCCTTTGTGAGATATGTGATTTGCAAATATTTTCTCCCAGTCTGTAGCTTGTCTTTTCATCTTTTTAACAGGGTCTTTAGCAGAGAAAAAGATTTTAATTTTGATAAGATCAAATTTATCAATTTTTCCTTTATGAACCATGCTTTTGGTGTCATCTAAGAACATGCAGTAACTATTATTTCTTGCCAGAATGAAATAGGACTCAGCTATTAAAAAATAGAATTATCCCTATTTTTTGTTTTTATAACTTTAAGTGGTGAGAAACTTTTTTCACATAAATGAAAAGATAAAAATGGAAGTCTTGTTGTAGCAATTATCTCTCAATTCTTGGAAATCTTTTGAGTTATGTGACAAAAATAACAGTAAACTACCATCAAAAATATACTTACTGATCTATTAGTTACTTAGCAGACAACTCTATCAGGCCTTCTTTCAGTTCTGTTGAGGGCAAAATATTGGAAACTAATATTGCAAAAAACTGTTATCTAGTCATTCCCTGAGACAGTATTTCTCGACATTCACTATCTTAACACAGACACCAAATTTTCAATTGCCCTTTGTTTGGTGTCCTGGTAGTTTTTACATCCAGGGCAATGGACCTTTGTAATATCTAAAATGGATTAGCAGTGTGCCTTTCCTTTCTAAAAGTGAGAAAGGACAACGATGCAAGAGAAGGTGGGAAAGCAGAGCACGCACCTCCATTCCAAACACATTCTCTGGCAGAGCAATGTTAGGAAAAACTACATCGGGAATTCAAAAATCTAGAAATTGATTCCCTTAACTATCCACACTCTATACTCGAAAAGTGCACTCAAATGTACAGATAAAAGCCAAGAGTGGTGGCGCGTGCTTGTAATCCCAGCTACTCAGGAGGCTGAGGCAAGAGAATTGCTTGAACCCAGGAGGCGGAGGTTGCAGTGAGCTGAGATCACACCATTGCACTCCAGCCTGGGTGACACAGGGAGACTCTGTCTCAAAAAAAAAAAAAAAAAAAAGCCAGTGTGCATCTACAGCCCACAGCAACACCGCCAGCACAGGGAATATATGGACATGAGCAGTAAATACTTTTTGATGAGGAAAAGAGAAACAGCAAAATGATGAACAGCAAAATAGCAACATGATACAGTTTATGAAAGGAAGAACTCAAAAACTAAGAATCAGACAGAAGCAAATTAAGTTGTTGCTTAAAGCATAATAATTAAGGCTTTTAAATTCACAAAACCATTCTGCTATCACAGACTGAAAAGGCTTGTTTATCCCTTCTCTGTCCTAGGGGAATAAATTATCTCATGAGTCTTTCTATTTTACCAAATTGCTATTTAAAAGCTGGTGAAATGTTTAAGCAATTCATTACATTAATATAAAGATCTTTTATAGGACAAAAGCATTATCAAAACCAAGTATGAACAGCATTATGAGTAAAGTGGAAAGGATATTGTTTACTTAAAACCCATTGAACTCAACCACAAAATTGATTCTAATTTAAGACGCTAATCTTTTAGCAGTTTTTTTCTTTTTCTTTTTCTTTTTTATCAAAATGAACTGTATACAAGATTTTCTGGGGAAAAAAGTTCCATCTTATTTTTATTCCTCTCAAGTTATTTACTCTAATTATCTCGCCTTATTTTATTGAAATAATTTGTTAATTAGGTTTTTTATTTTTATTTATTTATTTATTTATTTAATTTATTTATTTATTTTTGAGACAAGAGTCTAGCACTGTCACCCAGGCTGGAGTGCAGTGGTGTAATCTTGGCTCACTGCAACCTCTGCCTCCTTCCCGAGTTCAAGTGATTCTCCTGCCTCAGCCTCCCGAGTAGCTGGGATTACAGGTGCCCGCCACCACGCCCAGCTGATTTTTTGTATTTTTAGTAGAGACGGGGTTTCACCATGTTGGTCAGGCTGGTCTCGAACTCCTGACCTCATGATTCGCCCACCTCGGCCTCCCAAAGTGTTGGGATTACAGGCCTGGGCCACTGCGCCCAGCTAATTTGTTAATTATGTAATGCTTAAATAGACACTGCAGTCATGAAGATAAATAGGGTAGGTAAATATTAGAAAACAGATGCTGCAGTTTAAAATTCACATCAGGACTTTCAGTTTAAGATGGTAGACTAAAGATACATGTTTGCTACTTACAGCTTGCAAAACCACACTCAAATAAGGAAGGCAAAAGAAGCAATAAATCTCTAACAGCTGAAAGAAAGAAAGAAAGAAAAGCAGGAAATTCACCAGCGGATAAAAGATCCAACACATTTCTAGTTTCAAAAAGCAAATGGAATTGTGTTGATGGATGAGGCAGGCAGAGAAAGCCACAGCCCAGAATACTCTACCAGGCAACCTAAAAGGAGCTGGAACCCAAACTGCTTCTTGGAATACTAGAGGGAATCTAGAGAGCCAATCTGTCAGTTGGAACACCTGATGGCTCTGGGCTCCGAGCCAACAGGTACAAGGGAGGGCAGGAGTGAGAAGTGAGGTTGAAGACGGTGGGAATAATTGAAGATCTGTACCTGCAACTGCACTAGTTGGCACCCCCAACCACCTCCCCTGCCCCACAGAGATCATAGGCAGCCTAGCATTAACCCTTACTCGAAAAACCAGATAGCTGAAAGAACAAACTGCAGAAAGCCAAGGCTTCTAGTGTGGGTATGTATAGTCCAACAAGAGTAAAGTACTCCGCTGGCACGAGGGACCCCAGAGCCCAACATAGGCTCAACCTAGAGCAAACATGCCAGCCAAGGCATCCCATCCTACATACAGGGCTCAGTCAGGCATCCATTCCGGTGACAGGTCTAATGGGAAAACAGACTAACTTTTAAAACAGCAGAGGAAAGCCACACCAGTTACCTAGTCCTTCTTTCTAAAATATGAACAGACAACCAACAATCACCAAGCACATGAGAAAGTCCAGCAGCAAGAAAAAGAAGAGCTAAGATAAACATATAGAAAATAAAATATCTGAAAGGAATGAAGACAATTACAGAGCATAAGAAAACATTAAAAAATAAAATTGTTATAATCAAAATACTGAAGAGGATGGTGCATCCACATAAACTATGAATAGGAAACCATAAAAAGAAACAAATAACTTTTAAATTAAATATAAGATCCTTAGAGTTTAAAAAGTGGTTAGAAAAGGAAAGAAAATCAACAAACGATCTGGAAAATAAAATTGAGAAACTCAACAATGAAAGTACATGAATAAAAGATAAAAATAATAGAGAAGCTAGAAAAGACATAAAGAACCAATCCAATAGCTCCACCATTTGACTAGGAAGAGCTCTAGAAGGAAGAAACAGAGGAAAAAGAAGGGAGAAACTATTCAACAAATAATATAATTTCCCAGAGCTGAGAAAGGATCCAAGTCTTAAGATTCAAAGGGCTCAGTGAGTACCCATACAACTGATAAAAGACCCCTATTTATACATTTTATCTGGAAACTTCAAAATAAAAATATAAAACAGAGATCCTCAACAGGAAAAACAGGTCACCCACAAAGGATTGATAATCAAACTAGCTTCTTGTCAGCATCAGGGGATATCAGAAGTCAAAGCAGCTGCATCTGCAAATTTTCTAAGAAGATTATTTTTGGCCCAGAATTCTACACTGAGCCCAACTACGAACAAGTACTAGGGTACAATAAAGGCAGTTTTTGTTTTGTTTTGTTTTTCTGAGACAGGGTCTCACTCTGTCACCCAGGCTGGAGTGCAGTGGTGCGATCTTGGCTCACTGCAGCTTCCACCTCCTGGGTTCACGGGATTCTTCCACCTCAGCCTCCCAAGTAGCTGGGAGCACAGCTAATTTTTGTATTAGGATCACTTGAACCCAGGAGTTTGAGACCAGCCTGGGCAACATGGCAAAACCCCACAGGCTGGCTGAAACTCCTGGGCTCAAGTGATCCTCCTGCTTTGCGCTCCTAAAGTGCTGGGATTACAGGGGTGAGCCACTGTGCCTGGCCAAAGACAGTTTTAGACATGAAAGCACTCGAAAAGTTTACTTCCCACACATCCTTGCCAAAGAAGAAGATGGCACAGATTAGGACAAGGAAAGACTTAGGGTCCTGAGAACAGTGACACCAACCAATGAGAAGAACAGAGGGAAATCCTAGGAAGCCAGTTGTGTAGTAGGCCTAGGAAAGCATCCGGTCACCATGGGAACGCAAGCATGGAGGAGGGAGGTTTCTGGTAAGAAGAAAAAAAAGAAGGATTCCACCACAGAATATGAAATATAAGTGAGAGTACAGAAAAAATAAGGCTATGATAAAGGAAGATGGTGCCAGAAAAAGAAGGCAATTAGAAACTCCCTGCAAAAATTTTTAAAAAGGAAGGAAAAAAGACAAATAGCATTAAAAAGCTACATTTCAAACAGGAAACAAGCTTATATGTACCCTGATTACAAGGAACTGATAGAGTGTGAGAAAAGAGGATCCAGTTACTACTAATGTTGAAGTTTTGAGAGCCCAGGGTCATTACCCTGGCCCTAGCAAGAAGAAAAAGTAGTCCTAACATAGAGTTGGCTCTGCACTAAATAATATTTATAGAATCATATTTTAGGGGGTACTAAAATTAGAAATGTCTTTCATCTTAGGCAAGAACTAACTTTGATGTATTTGGTTTCAAGACATAAACTTCAGGATCCTAAGAGAAAGAGTGGCCAAAAGTATCTCATTCCTTTTCTATTTTCTATAAACACAGAATCAAATGATACCTAGTTCCTTCCTGCAATTAACTCCCTGAAGGTGAGAGTCATTTTCATTATTTGAATGGTCCAGAACTCCAGAACAAGCTCAGTTCACTTGGATTTGGGGAGCGGATGACAGAAGAAATGTCCACTTTCTGCAGCTAAGTGTAACCAGGTAATTATTGCAAAAGACAAATACTGCATACTGACTGTTCAGGGGAGAAACTCTGGCCGATGGACAGTGATTTCAAATCATAATTCTGTTACTTCATTAGGGATCCCAAAGGCTAGGTTTTAAATTATTATTTTTTAATAGAAACGTCAAAAAGCAAACAAGCATGATTTCTAAATACAAGGGACTTTTTAATAGGGAATTTACAAACATCACATGTTCTTTTCCCTATTGGCAGAAATATGGTCTAGCTTCTGGGAAGGGACAAATCCTTGTAGTAATGTGCTAAATAACAAGGGGCAATTGTTGAGGTCTGTTAATTCTACGTGCTTCCTATAATAAAAGGAAAATAACTATAAGCTGCAGACAATGGGTTTCAGGTTTATAAGGGAGATTTTCCTTTATGGAAGAATTAACAAGTCATAATAATATAATATTATTTATAGTTTTCATATTCAAAATTCAACTTATATGGAGACTTGGTCGTATAAAAGGAAAAAACATAAATGTTATCAACTGTGGCAGTGTAAAATTAAAAGTAGCTGACAGAAAGTGGGAAGTAGAAGAGAGGAAAAAACAGGTAGAAAAAGGAGCACATGTTCTCATGTCCCTTCTAAAAAAGGGGAGAGTCAAGAAAGACTGTCAAAAGTGGATAAAATAAGAAACAGTTGTTATTTCTGAGGTTACCAAGTTAAGCAACAGAATAAGTTAAATTAAAATTACAACTATCAAACAATGGAGAGGGATAATGATGTGAGAAAACTAAATATTCATTTTTTAACACCAAGTTAGCAAATATTAACTAAACTTGATAAATCAAGAAACAGAGGTAGGCTGGGCCCGATGGCTCATGCCTGTAGTCCCAGTACTTTGGGGGCTGAGGCAGGCAGATTGCTTGAGCCCAGGAGTTTGAGATCAGCCTGGGCAACATGGTGAAACCCTGCCTCTACAAAAAAATACAAAAATTGGCCAAGCCTGGTGGCACTTGTCTATGGTCCCAACTACTTGGGAGGCTGAGGTGGGAGGATCTCCCGAGCCTGCGATGTTGAGGCTGCAGTGAGCTGAGACTGTGCCACTGCACTCCAGCCTGGGTGACAGAGTGAGACCCTGTCTCAAAAAAAAAAAAAAAAAAACCACACAGACATAAAAGTCTATTATGTAGAGCAGTGATCTCCAAATTTTTTTGATAGTGCAATCCTTTCAGGAAAATAGTAATAAGCACAAATCCCTGATATAATTATATTTAGTTATTTCTATTCTATGTAAAACTATGACTATACTCATCTATTACATGTATATAGTAACTTACACAAAAATAAAAGTTTTAAGTATGTAAGAATAATTTTGAATGCATTTTTCAAGGCGGGGAAATACTTATAATAATACATCAAAATACAGAAAATCATCAGTTATTCTTATACAAAAATAAACATTTTAAGATATTTTTAAAAAGCATATAAGCTGGGCAAATGATCTGAACAGACATTTCTCACAAGAAGCCATACAAATGGTCAAAACAAGGATAAAAAAATCATCAGGGAAATGTAAATCAAAACTACAATGAGCTATCATCTCACCCCAGTTAGAATGGCTATTACCAAAAAGACAAAAAATAACAAATACTGGCAAAGATGCAGAGAAAAGGGAACTCTTATATACAGTTGGTGGGAATATAAATTAGTACAGCCATTATGGGGAAGAGTATGGAGGTTCTTCAAAAAAACTACAAACAGAATTACCATATAATGCAGCAATCCCACTACTGGGTATTTATCCTAAGGAAAGGAAATCAGTATGGAGAGACAGCTGTACTTTCATGTTTACTGCAGCATGATTCGCAATAGCCAAGATAGGGAATCAATCAAAGTAATGGAATACTATTCAGCCACAGAAAACAATGAAATCTTGTCTTTCACAGCAATATGGATGAGCCTGCAGGACAGTATGTTAAGTGAAACAAGCCAGGCGCAGCAAGCTAAATACCACATGTTTTCACTCATATGTGGAAACTAAAACAGTTGATCTCATAGAAATAGATAGTAGAATGGTGGTTACCAGAGGTAGGAAAAGGTACGGGGGACAGAGGAATAGCTAAAGACTGGTTAACCGACACAAAAGTGCAGCTAGATAGGAGGAATAAGTTCTAGTATTCTACAGCACTGTAGAGTGACTCTAGTTAACAATAATTTACTGCATATTTTCAAATAGCTAGGAGAGGATTTTGTATGTTCCCAGTTTAAAGAAATGATAAAAGTTTAAGGGGACAGACGTGCTAATTATCCTGATTTGATCATTATACTTACATGGAGACTTGGTTGTACAACAGGAAAAAATATAAATGTTATCAACTTTGGCAGTATAAAAGTAAAAGTGTAGCTGACAGAAAGTGGGAGGGACATTCCAAGGCAAAGAGGAAAGGTAGGGTAGACATGTTGACACATGAGAGAGCATGTTGTCTGGGAAACTGGAAGTTTTTCAGGATTGCTGGAGCAAATGGTACATGAGGTGGTGATGGCAGGAATGGAACATGTATTGAAATATCACATTGTACCCCATAAATATGTACAATTATGTGTCAACTAAAAATAATTTTTAAAAACTTTTTTAAAAAGGTAATTAACTTTTTTCTTTAAAAAATAGAGACGGGGTCTCATTATGTTGCCCAGGCTGGTCTCGAACTCTTGAGCTCAAGTGATCCTCTTGCCTCAGCCTCCCAAAGTGCTGGGATTACAGGCATGAGCCACTACACCCAGCTAAAAGGTAGTTAACTTCATATTCATATATATCTATTTATTTTATTTTTTTATATTTAATATATACGTATATATACATATATGTATATATATACATGTATATGTATATGTATATACACATATATATTTTTTATATTTAATATATATGTATATATACATATATATGTATATATACGTGTGTGTGTGTGTGTGTATATATATGTGTATATATATATTTTTTCCCCCTGAGGTGGAGTTTCACTCTTGTTGCCCAGGCTGGAGTGCAATGGCGCGATCTTGGCTCACTGCAACCTCCACCTCCCGGGTTCAAGCGATTCTCCTGCCTCAGCCTCACAAGTAGCTGGGATTACAGATGCCCACCACCATACCCGGCTAATTTTTTGTATTTTTAGTAGAGATGGGGTTTCACCATATTGGCCTGGCTGGTCTTGAACTCCTGACCTCAGGTGATCCACCCACTTCAGCCTCTCAAAGTACTGGGATTAGTTAACTTCATTTTTTTAAAGCAGCATACAAATAAAGAACCAACGATTTGACATTCTTCTTACCCACTTCTCTACCCTCCCACTCCCATCCCCAAAATTAGAACTTCACCTTCCTTCAGGAAGTATTTGGGGAACTTAAAAAACTTAATAAAGTTAATATACTTTCCAAAATGTATACAATAAATAAAATTTCAAATAATTCTTTTTTTTTTGAGACAGAGTTTCACTCTTCTTGCCCAGGCTGGAGTGCAATGGCGCAATCTCAGCTCACTGCAACCTCCACCTCCCGGGTTCAAGCAATTCTCCTGCCTCAGCCTTCTGAGTAGCTGAGATTACAGGCACCCACCACCACACCCAGCTAATTTTTTTGTATTTTTAGTAGAGACGGGGTTTTACCATGTTGGCCAGGTTTGTCTCGAACTTCTGACCTCAGGTGATCTACCCGCCTCGGCCTCCCAAAGTGCTAGGATTACAAGCATGAGCCACTGTGCCCAGCAATAATTTCTTTCAGTACTCGAATTAAGAATCTTATGAACCTCCCAGGATGTGTACAGTTTTCTTTAGAGATATAGCTGTAGAAGTTAGAGGCATAGTAACCAGGAAATCCAAAAATATAAATGGTTAAAGAGAGGCTACCTTTAGGGAATAAAGCTAGGGGCAGGATGAAGTGGAAGGAGAAACATAGTTTGTATCATAAGCTCATCTATACTATTTGACTTGCTGTGTACACATTCTTTCAGATAAGGAATTAGTTTATCTAATCAGTTCTATAAAACTCTGTATCTTTACAAGTATGTATGCTGATTCATTTCATTCAACAAATATTTTTTCATCATCTGCTCTGCCCTAGCCACAAAAGACAGAGAAAACTGACATTTTAGCTCTCAAAGAGATCACAGTCTGGGATGGAAGAAGGATATGGAAACCACTGACAACATTTCAGTCTTCTAAGTGCTTAAGAGAAGAGCATGCCAGGTATCATGCACTCGCAGTTTGGGTCACAGAAGAGGTACACTAATACTGTGGAGTATTAAGGAGGGACTGCTGAAAGGTCACTTCCTCTTTGAGTTGAGACTTAAAGGACAAGTAAAAAAAAGACAATAAACCAGATGAATGGGTATGGAGAGCAAATGGGGAAAGGACATTCTAAGGCAAAGAGGAAAGGTGGGGTAGACACGTTGACACATGAGAGAGAGCATGTTGTCTGGGAAACTGGAAGTTTTTCAGGATTGATAGAGCAAATGGTGCACGAGGTGGTAGTGGCAGGAATGGAACGACAATATAGGAAGGGGCAAGAAATGAAGAGCGGTGCTCAGAACTCTGCATAGACTCCTAAAGGCAATGGGAAGCCACTGAAGGATTTCACCAGCAGGAAGGGAGACCTGAACAAATTACTTTGGAAGCAATGTGGAGGATAGATCTGAAAGGGTTAGACTGGGCTATTACAATGGGCCTAATTAGACAAAAGGAGATGTGAATTACAATAACAGCAGAAGAATGAAGATGAGATGATGCATTCAAAAGTTATTTGGGAGGCGGGAGGATAGCTTGCTTGAGCCTGGGACGACGCTGCAGTGAGCTATGATTGTGCCACTGCACTCCAGTCTAGGAAACAGAGGGAGACCCTGTCTCAAACAAACAAACAAAAAAGAATAGTGTTTATGGTAAAAACAAGTATTTCCAAATGTAATTGTTAGCAGCTATTTTCATTTTCCTTCCTTTAATAAACATCCAAGACTCCTTTCATAGTTATTGCCAGAAGGATTAATATAATCATAGCTCTCTTATAAAAATCTCTGCTTTGGTACCACCATTAAACCTAATATTAATAGGAAAGAAACAAAGTATTTTAAGAAATAATTACTTTTTTTTACTATTAGAATTCAATTATATCTTCCTGTGGAGGCAGAATTCTATAGATATCCACCAACATTTCCACCCTCTGGTTATTTCAAATACTAATCCAAGTACTGCTGTGAAGGAGGGACTTTGCAAGTGGATCTAAGGTTACTAATCAGATGACTTTAAAATAGAGATTATCCTGGATTATCTGAGTGGATCCAACGTAATCATACGAGCTCTTAAAAGCAGAAGAGGAAGGCAGAGGAGTTAGTAAGATGAGGCAGAAGAGGGAGGCAGAGAGATGTGAAACAAAGGACTCCACCCATAGTTGCTGGCTTTGAAGTTGGAGAAAGGGAAACATGAACCATGAACCATGAAATGCAGGTGGCCTCTAGAGGCTGAGAACAATCCTCAGCCAGCAGCCAGCAAGGAAATGGAGACTCAGTCCTGCAACCACATGTAACTGAATTCTGACAACTGGAAAGAATCTGGAAGCCGAATCATTCCCAAAACTCTAGAAAGAAACTCAGCCCTGGTGACACTGATTTCAACCTTGTGAAACTTGGAGCAGAGAAACAGCTGAGTCACACTGTGCCCTGACTTCTAAGTTAACAAAACTCTGAGATCAGGGTACAAACAAATGGGCGCTGTTTTAAGCCACTAAATTTGTGGTAATTCGTTACAGGAGCACTGGAAAACTAATACTCTTTATTTAATCACTGACTTCAAATATGCTCTGTCAAATCTCATTTTTCTATTAAGAGATGTAACTTTGAACAGAGTTCATACATTTCCAGTCATACTCAATTACTATAAAATCCAGTCTAATTTACTTTCCCCAAACTAATTTTGAAAATGTTTAAACCTACAGAAAATTTAAAAGACTAATATAATGAATACTCTTATACCCTATACCTACCTATATTTATCAACTGCTAACATTGTTCTAATTTCTTTGCCTTTTCACTCTTCCTAAATGTACATAAATACTCCCCCGCCCCCAACCCTGTCCTTCTCTGTATCAGGCATTCTAAACTGTAGATGATTTTGCCCCCCAGAGGACAACTTATCATCAGGAAAATGAAATTAAAACTACAATGAAATACCAACTCACACCCATGAGAATGGCCACTCTTTAAAAAAAAAAAACACACACACAAATGTCTGGAGACATATCTGATAGTCACTACTGGGGGAATGCTACTGATATCTAACGGGTAGAGCCCACGGATGCTAAACATCCTGCAACACCAAGTCCCACACAATTATCCAGCCCAAAATATCAATAATGCTGAGATTAAGAAACCCTGCTTTCTGTATATGTATATACAAACATTTTTTTCCTGAACTATTTGTAAGTAAATTACAGACATTATGATACTTTTTACCCTAAAGGCTTTAGTTTTGGCTGGGCATAGTGGCTCACGCCTGTAATGCCAGGACTTTGGGAGGCCAAGGTGGGCCGACTGCTTGAGCCCAGGAGTTCGAGACCAGCCTGGGCAACATGGTGAAACCTGGTCTCTACAAAAAATACAAAAACTAGCCAGGTGTGGTGGCACAGGCCTGTGGTCCCAGCTATTTGGGAGGCTGAGGTGGGAGATCGCTTGAGCCAGGAAGGCTAAGTTGCAGTGAACCATTGAGCCATGATGACGCCACTGCACTCCAGCCTGGGTAACAGAGCAAGACCTTGCCTGAAAAAAACACTACAGTTTATATTTTCTAAAAACCAGAACACTATCCCATACAGCACAATTTAACATTGATACAATACTACTATCCAATATACAGTCCATTTTCAAATTTCCCCATAATCTAAAAAAAATCCTTTATGGCCTTTTTTTTAAAAAAAATACAGGATCCAATGAAAGGTACACAGGATGGCAGCCTGATCAACATTCTAGATTTAAAATAAATAAGGAGTCCCAATTTTCAAGCAATGGGGGACAGGGAGTAAAACTTGTGGCACTAGCTCTAAGATCTAATAATAGTCTATGACTCTGATACTATGCTACATCTGAAATGGATGTACTAATTCAGAAGCTTGTTAATACATTAAAATCTCTCTTGGAAGAATATCTTCAAACATGTTTACCCGTTCTTAAGAAAGGGGAACTCTGCTCACAATAACACATAACCCTGTTGAATAAATATCAATCTGAAACAACAAATCAAGAAGGAACTTTCTCCAAAGAAGATATACAAATGGCCAAAAAGCATATGAAAAGATGTTCAACACCACTAATCATCAGGAAAGTGAATAAAAACTAAAACAAGATATCAGCTCACGCCCGTGAGAATGGTCACTCTTAAAAAAAAAAAAAGAAAAGAAGTGCAGACAGGGATGTGGAAAAATTGAAACCCTTGTGTATTGTTGGTGGGAATGTAAAAGGGTAAAGCCACTTTGGAAAACAGTATGAACATTGCTAAAAAAATTAAAAATAGAATTACCATGTGATCCAACAATCCCACTTCTAGATATACAAAAAAATTGAAAGCAAGATCTCAAAGAGATATTTGCACTCCCATGTTCATTGTAGTACAATTCACAATAGCCAAGAGGTAGAGGCAACCTAAATGTTCATCGACTAATGAATGGATAAAGGAAATGTGGAATATACATACAATGGAATACTATTCACCTTTAAAAAAGAAGGAAATCCTGTCATAATCTACATGGGTGACATTATGTTAAGTGAAATAAGGCAGTCACAAAAAGACAAATGCTGTATGATTCCACTTATATGAAGTATAAAGCAGTCTAATGGAAACAGAAAGCAGAATGTGGTCACCAAGGGCCAGGGGCAGGAGGAAATGAGGAGTCGTTCAATGGGTAGAGTTTCGACTTTGCAGGATGAAGAAGTTCTAGAGATCTGCTGCACAGATCTTTGTTGCTGCACAAAGTGCATAAAATAGTTAATACTACTATACTATATGCTTAAAAATGGTTAAGATAGCAAATTTTATGTGCTTTTGACCATAATTTAAAAAAACAAAAAATGAAACAGAAAAAAATAACCACCATTCCATGATCACACCTAAGAAATATAACTATTTAATTTCATTAAATACCCAGTCAACAACAAAAAAGGAATTGCTTATTTTCAAAGATAAATTCATTTACTAATATTTTGGGTTATTAAAACATGCACATTGCAATATCCTGGTTTTCTAAACTTGCATACTTCATAGATTAAAAGGTTTTAAAGGAAAATTATTTGCAAATGATTTGAACATCTAGAAATGAATATGGCCAGACATAGTAGCTCATACATATAACCCTAGCATTTTGGAAGTCCAAGGTGGGAAGGTCCAATTGAACCCAGGAGTCTGAGACCAGCCTGGGCAACAAAGCAAGACCCTGTCTCACAAAAAATAAATAAATAAATAAATAAAAGAAATGGATATGTTAAAAATATTAACACTTTACCTTTTCTTTCTTTCTTTTTTTATTTTTATTTTTTTGAGACAGAGTCTCACTCTGTCACCCAGACTGGAGTGCAGTGGCGTGATCTTGGCTCACTGCAACCTCCAAATCCTGGGTTCAAGTTCTCCCGCCTCAGCCTCCCAAGTAGCTGGGAGTAGCTACCGGCACATGCCACCATACCTGGCTATTTTTTGTACTTTTAGTAGAGACAGGGTTTCGCCACATTGGCCAGACTGGTCTCAAACTCCTGACCTCAAGTGATCCACCTGCCTCAGCCTCTCAAAGTGCTGGGATTACAGACGTGAGCCTCCGTGCCCAGCCGACAACACCTTACCTCTTCAATCAGACAATGTAAAATGATGGTATTTAACAGGATGATATAGTGTTGCTTTTAGAAACAACTTTTAAAAATAAAAACATTAAAATGTACCTAACTGCTACAAAAAAAGAAAACTTTTATGGAGAATAAAAAATAATACTATAATCCATCAAGATGAAAAACTGGGGCACTCCACAAAAAAACCTGCACACTGATGTTTATGTAGCAGCCTTATTCATAATTGCCAAATACTGGAAGCAACTAAGATGCCCTTCAGTAAGTGAATGGATAAACTGTGGTACACCCAGACAACAAAATATTATTCAGCATTAAAAAGAAATGAGCTATTAAGCCATGAAAAGCCATAGAGGAGACGTAAATGCATATTACTAAGTGAAAGAAGCCTATTTAGGCTTCTTTAAGGCTACCTAAAATACTACATGATTCCAACTAGACATTTTAGAAAAAGGCAAAACTATGGAGACAATAAAGACCAGTGGCTTTTGGGGGCTCAGTGGGGACAGAAGGATGAATAAGCAGAGCACAGATTTTTAAGGCAGTGAAACTACACTCTATACAATAATGATGGATACATGTCATTATGCATTTATCCAAACACACTGAATGTACAACACAAAGAATGAACTCTAATGTAAAACTATGGACTTTGGGTGATAATACATCAGTGTAAGTTCATTAACTGTAAAACATGTACCATTATGTGGGGGATGTTAAATATAGGGGAGGGGGCTGGGCACGGTGGCTCACGCCTGTAATCCCAGCACTTTGGGAGGCCAAGGCAGGCAGATCACGAGGTCAGGAAATCGAGACCATCCTGGCTAATACAGTGAAGCCCTGTCTCTACTAAAAACACAAAAAATTAGCCAGGAGTGGCGGCGGGCACCTGTAGTCCCAGCTACTTGGGAGGCTGAGGCAGGAGAATGGCATGAACCTGGGAGGCAAAGCCTGCAGTGAGCTGAGATCACACCACTGCACTACAGCCTGGGTGACAGAGCGAGACTCTGTCTCAAAAAAAAAAAAAAGAAAAGAAAAGAAAGAAAAAAGAAAAGAAAATGAAAATAGGGGAGGAGCCAGGCACAGTGGTTAATTCCTATAATTCCAGCACTTTGGGAGGCCAAGGCAGGAGGATCACTTGAGCCCAAGAATTCAAGACCAGCCTGGGCAATGCAGTGGGACCACTGTCTCTTAAAAAAAATATTTAAATTAGCTGGACTTGGTGGGATGTGCCTGTAGCTACTCAGGAGGCTGAGGCAGTAGGATCACTTGAGTATGGGAGGGAGAGGCTGCAGTGAGCCATGATTGTGTCACTGAACTCCAGCCTGGGTGACAGAGGGAGATCCTGTATCAAGAAGAGAAAAGAAAAGAAGAAAAGGGGAAAAAAAAGAAAAGAAAAGGAGGGAGGCTATTCATGTGAAAGGACAAGGGGTATATGGGAAATCTCTGCATTCCTCTCAATTTTGCTGTGAACTTAAAATGGCTCTAAAAACTTTTAAGTCTTTAACTTAAAAAAAAAAAATCTGAGGCACTGAGAAGACTACAATGAAGAAACACTTTTACTGTATGGTCCAGTTCGAAAGAAATGTGGTAAGGATGCAATCTGCCTGAGAATTCACCATTTCTTTGCACTTCTAACAAAGGTTCAAAAGCAACTAATGGTAATATCAAGTGGCTCTCTGTACACATACCAGTCTCAGAAAGCTAATCATAGTTCTGGAGATTAAATTTCAGGCAAAGGCAAAAGCTAATCTCTGAACAGCAGGTCTAATAAAGTTAATGAGAACTATACAAACTACAGATCTTCTCCCTCTATTGTCTTTGGAGGATAGAGAATAACCATAGGCTCTAATTATCCTTAGATTTAAAATAATCCTGGAGACTGAAAATGGGCAAAAAGCCCATTTTTACTACAGTATTTGGCAACATTACTACTATTACCAGTTAATCTGCATCAGTAACCCTGTCTGGCACTAAATCTCACAAAATATCCACATTAACTCATAAGGAACCAAACCATCCACAGTAGTCATGTTTGAAAAATTGTACTAATATGAGCCAAAGTGCCAGGTATCGGAAATGTTAAACAAGTGCAAACACCCTAGCTAGAACATGCCATCTACCCATTCACTCATAACAACCCTACTGAACACATACTGAAATTGCTAGGGCAGTCATTTTCAAGAGGATACTTCTAAAACTTTAAGCCCCTTACAAGCAAAACGGCTTGAAAACCTTCAAAGGACCCAAGTACATGGGACTTCAAATTCCATTAGAACTGCACCAACTTTTCATATGCAACAGAACACATAGGCAGAATGATTGGAATGGAAAATGTGTATAATCTAAGTACAGAGAATTATGCTGAATTGTCTTAACTTTCATTCTTTCAGGACTTAACGACGGTGAGAAGGAAGAAGGTATTTTAAACCAAAACCAACAAATTATAGGGTTGCTGTGTTATCAGCTTCACTCAGACTATGAGTAAACCCTAAACAAAGTAGATCCTAGTTTGTAGAAAACACACTGCTAAAAAAAGACAAATGCAGGTGTCATTCTGGGTTATCACACCCAAGCAGGCCACAAGTAGTATGCACCATAATGGCAAGTGGAAGAAAATACTGCCTAAAAATGGTTTAAGCAGTTAATACACCCACAGTTTCTGATCTCAGAGGCAGGATTCTACTCTGTTCAATGTGCTGCACATTTAGCCAGTCCAGGAAGTGTTATTTCCCAAGTAATGTTTCAACAAAATATCTGGAAAACATGGAACTGTAAATTAGCTTGCTTGCTCTGGGCACGATGCCTTGCCATGAGAAGCTTGTTGCTCAGGTAAATGTCTGTTGGCCCTTCCAGGCAGGTCACAAGTCCTTCTACCCCACAGAGAGGCTGCACAGACTAACAGTGTGCCTGCCCAGCTCCCCTGGAAGAAGTGCTCCCTGCACCAAAAAGCTGACCTTGGTGGAATCTGCAGCAAAAGGCAGAGAGAAGAAGGACGACTTTCATGAGATAAACTCTGTTCATTTATTTTTCAACTGTTTTATGGAGATATACTAATAATTCACATATCCTACAATTTATTCATTTAAAGTATAAAGTTCAGTAGGTTTTAGTATATTCACATACTTGGGCAACCATCACCACTATCAATTTTAGAACATTTCTGTCCCCCTCAAGAACACTTCGTATCCATCAGTAGTTACTCCCCATTTCCCCCCAGGCAACCACTAATCTATCTTTTTGTCTTTATAGATTTGCCCATTCTGGACATCTCATATGAATGAAATAATACGTGATCTTTTGTGACTAGTTTCATATATTTAATGTTTTTAAGGTTCATCCATGTTACAGTGTGTATCAGAACTTCATTTCACTTTATTGCTGAATAATATTCTGTTGTATGCATATACCACACAAGTTCTTTTCTTCACAGGCAGTAGAATCTCTTCTGCTATATAAGCAAAGCTATAAACAGTGAATAGGTGCCTGCATTAGCTCATGAATGTCTATTATGGCTGAAAATATATCATTAATTGTGTAATGCCACAGTTTTCCAAAAGCGTTACCAAATGCCACAGTGATATCTGGATTAATAAAAATACTGAGAATGAAGTTCCTTTACAAGTAAGCTGACTGCTTAGAAGTTTTCTCCTGTACACTGCAGAAAAAAGGGAACTTACAGTTCCTAAGGCCTGAACACCTCAGGACATAACTGGTCTTTGACCCCATCCAGTTCAAGACAAACAGCATAACTGCAAGTATACAAAGCTGGTCTCTGCAACCTTTCTCTCCTCTTCCTGGCCCTCCATCTCTTCCCTCTATCTGTGAAATAAATCCAACTTCTTCCTGTACTCTTACCCTTCCCCTCCCCCCAAACAGAACAAGATCTCTTATACCTGCTGAATAGTTATACCCTCACTCTAAATTAAAATAATACATTCATTCACAGGAAAAGTTACTTAAACCAGACGTCTGTATTCTAAGACATTCTTTCAAAACACGAAATCAAACTAGTTTCCCTCATAAGAAGAATTTGTGGCATGAATGAGCTGATAAGAGGAGGGTTTTTTGTTTTGCTTTTTGCAGAGAGACCCATTCAAATCACAGTAAACCCACTCCATGGCAAATCAAATTTAGTTAGTAATCTCAGGTTGATGCATATCTAGAAGTGGGTGGGAAAAAATAAATTGTTATTAACTTTGTTAGGCATGATAATGGTATTATGATTATGTCTGAAAATATCCTTATCTATTAGAAATGCATACTGAGGTACTGAGATGAAATGATGTGATGCCTGAGGTTTACTTTAAAATACTTTGGTTCAGCCAGGCTTGATGGCTCATGCCTGTAATCCCATCACTTTGAGAGGTCAAGGCAGGAGGACTGCTTGAGCCCAGGAGTTTGAGACTAGCCTGGGCAACACGGCGAAACCCCGTTGTCTACAAAAATTACAAAAATTAGCTGGGCATGGTGGTGTGCGCCTGTAGTCCTAGCTTCTCAGGAGGCTGAGGTGAAAGGATTACCTGAGCCTGGAAAGTCCAGGCTGCAGTGAGCCCAGATGGCACCACTGCACTCCAGCCTGGGCAACAGAAGGAGACCCGTCTCTAAATAAATAAATAAATGAATAAATAAATAAATAAGTTTGGTTGGAAGAGGGAGTGGGGGAGGTGAAATGAAATAAAATACTGATGAGGTGGCTGATGGGCATATGACAGTTCATTATTGTTTTCTGTTTTCTGAAGGTATACAAGTTTCCACAGTAAAACACTTTTATTTATTTTTTTTTTTTTTGAGACGGAGTCGCACTCTGTCGCCCAGGCTGGAATGCAGTGGCACGATCACGGCTCACCACAAGCTCCGCCTCCCAGGTTCACGCCATTCTCCTGCCTCAGCCTCCCGAGTAGCTGGGACTACAGGCGCCCGCCACCACGCCAGGCTAATTTTTTGTATTTTTAGTAGAGACGGGGTTTCACCATGTTAGCCAGGATGGTCTCGATCTCCTGACCTCGTGATCCGCCCGCCTCGGCCTCCCAAAGTGCATGAGCCACTGCGCCTGGCCGTTTTTTTGTTTTTGTTTTTAAGAGGCAAGGTCTCACTCTGTTGCCCAGGCTGGAGTGCAGTGGCGTGATCTCAGCTCACTGCAATCTCCGCTCCGGGGCTCAAGCCATACTCCCACTTCAGCCTCCCGGAGTAGCTGGGACCACAGGCACCCACCCAACTTTTTTTTTTTTTTTTTTTTTTTTTTTTTTTTTGTATTTTTAGTAGAGACGGGGTTTCACGATGTTGCCCAGGCTGGTCTCAAACTCCAGAGCTCAAGGAATCAGCCCGCCTCGGCCTCCCAAGTGCCGGGATTACAGGTGTGAGCCACCGCGCCTGCCCGGTAAGCTTTTCTTTAAACTCACATAAAAGATTACACAGAGGTACCTGGCCTGGGTTGAATTCTAGAAGGGGTTGTGAGAGTGTTACTCAAGTGCACAATTACTATTGGTGGTGCTTGCTACAAAGACTTAGTTTTATTCGTACACGCTTAATATCATGGGTTGTCAAATCATGCTTACAATTTGCAGTACGTCACTCATTTCAGGGTAATGACTTACACATACAATTTTCAAACAAAAATGTAAGATTTACTTGCCTCATGATGGTTACCTTCTCAACTTTTTTCATAATTTATAAAAGCACCAGCTGACCCCAAATCATCTACCTTTTGGCCTTTTAATGTAAGCGGTAAAGGAATACTGTCCTCTGAATGCAGCGTTGGCTAACACTGCTGACCCACGCAAGGCATTGATTTGTAGTTGTTTTTCCATCGGAGTGATGGATTTGCGCTCAGCTACTCGAGGTGTCTACTAGGTCCCCCTGGTGACCAAACAGTACACTTAGGCAGTAGTAGGGTTCCAAGGCACAGACTGGCAGCGGAACAGAGGGTGGAACGGGAAATCATGAAAAATTAACACGCGAACAGTACACACGACATGACTGAGAATTACGTTTGCATTACTAGGGTATTTGGGATCCACAGACCAGCCACTAGCCCCTTTCCTTTAAAAAGCAAACACCCATCCGCCTGGTTCAGGCTTATCGGTCTCCACCTCCCATTTAAATCTTGGGTGTGACGGAAAGACCCAACCAAGGGGCTCGGCACGAGGCACACGCTGCTTTTTGGAGCCTGAGGAAACACTGGTGTGACAAATTGTCATAATTTTCTAAGATACGGAGGAATGCTACACCACCTTTCCTACCACCGACTTAAGACCCAAGACACCGAGTCAAGGGCAGCCGACCTGCGGGGGCCCACGGGGGAGGGGGGAAAGCCCCGAAAACACCAGGGAGAAGGCGGCCCGTCGAGCTCCGCCTGTAGCGGCGCAGGGCTGCAGGCAGTGCCCGGAGCGCGGGGTCGTACCCAGGTCACGTCTCGGGGCTCTCAGGATGCGAGGGCGAACCCGGGCGGGACGACTCGGACCCTGGAGCCCGGCTGGCCGCGGCGCGGGAGCCGCGAGGGCCGCGGTGGGGGGCGTCGGCAGAGCCGCTGAGGGGGCTGGGGAGGGCGCGCCGCCAGGTGCCGGACGGCAGGGGGCAGCGGGGTTCGGGCGGGCACAGACCCAGGGAGGGAGGAGGGGAGCGGGCGAGTCCCGCGCGGCGCGGCAGGGCACACGGCCGGGTGCTCCCGCAGCTGGTGGCTGGGCGGCCGCCGGCCTACCTGGAGGTAATAGGGTTTCCTTAGCCAGGCCCCCGGACAGAGACTCCTCGCCATGGTAATCACACATCGCCCCGCCGCGCTGCAGTCAGAGGCGGACCCGAGCGCTGGCGGCCGGGCTCCCCGCCTCCCCCCGCCTCCCCGCCCCCTGCCCGGCCGGGCCCGCCCACTCCCCCGCCCCCGCCGCGGCGCGCGCCGCGCTCCCCTCGGCCCGGCTGCAGTGACGGCGGCGAGAGGCCAGAGGCCCGGCCTCCTGCCCTGTTCGCCCGGCCGCCGCGGCTGTCAGAGAGGCTGCTGCCGACTCCGCCATAAAGGGGAGTCGCACCTCGCCTCCGCCGACACAAATAGACTGCGCCTGGAGCTTAAAGGGGAGGCGCGCGGAGGCGGGAGGGGGCGCCGCGGGAGCGGGGGTGTCGCACGCTCCGCGCGGATTGGGGCGTGCGCCTCGCGGGCTGATGCGGCGACCCCCGGACCGCGCTGGCCTCGCAGTCTGCTCCGGCTTCCGGCTCCCCGCGGTGCGCCCAGCTGCGCGTCCCGCCACCCGCCCCGGCAGCACCGACGCTCCCCATGGACTCTTCTGGAGTCAGGACAGGTCTGGACGGGTTGTTTCGAAATTCAAGGGAAGCTTGGGGCTCCTTCCCTGGGGACTGTCTCGTCCTCCCTCGCCCTTGGTGGCGGTCGGGGGAAGGGGGCGTCTGCCGCAGCTGGAGACGCAGACCGGGGCATCCCCCCAGGACGGGGCTCAGCGTCGAACGCGGACAGGGCGCCCCGCTGCTGAACTCGGTGCCCCCCTTACCACGCTCCAGTTCGCCTCTAACGGCCTACAACTTTTTTTTTAAATGTACTTTTAAAAAATTCCGACTTTTTTGGTTTATATTGTTTTTAAGACAGCTTCAGAGTTTTCCTGGCCCCATCCAGGAACACTGATTTCAAAAGAAAACAAAAACAAAAACACCGAATTAAATACAGTCCCGAAGGCAAGGAGCCTGGGACGTGGCCTGCTGCTTGGTTAAGGCTACATAACACAGGGTGTGGTGTCTTTCTTTTGACAATGAGTTCCAAATAAGGGAAAAAAGAGCCACCCTAGTGGGAGAACAGCTGTTGATCCAAGTGACTTGTAATGGAAGAAGCAGCTTTTTTTTTTTTTGGCTGCTTTTTACCCCACCTACCACGTTTAAGCGTGATGCTAACAAAGTTTAGGTGGCCCGTTAGAGCTCATTCCGGCCTGTTGCTCTGAGAAGTGGTTTCCCCAGAAGCAAACATTACTCATTCTCACTTGGTTTTTGCATAAGCCTTGTTCAGGTGCCTTGTTCTGAAGAGATACCTTCATGTCTGCCCCTTCCCTCAACCCACACACAGACACAGGTTTTAAACCTAGGTAATTTTTGTTGTGGTGGTTGTTCTTTCTGTTTTTGAGAGGGGTCTTACCATGTTGCCTAGACTGGACTCAAACTCCTGGGCTGAAGCCATCCTCCCATGTAGCTGGAACTACAGCTACTTGGTCTTATTTTATTGCTTGCAGATAAACCAATTTTTCATTGATTTTGTTTGGGTTAAGAGACGGTAATTTCTGAGTAAGATAAGGATGAATCCTAGTGGTTTCCTTCATTCATTTAATAAAGATTTATGAGTACCCAGGCACCATTCAAGTTGTTTGGGTTACATAAACAAAACAGACAAAAATCCTTGCGCTTGTGGATGTGAGAGAGAGGGGCAATAAATAATAAATGTAATCAATAAAATCAAATTGGATAAGAATGCTAATAAAGGTTATGGGGAAAACACCAAGGGAGATGGGGAAGACTACAAGTAGAGGAAGTTTGAGGCAAAAAAGGAGTTCAGTTTTGGAGAAGTTCCATTTTAAGGTATCTATTAGAAATTGAAGTGGAGATCTTGATTAGGCAGTTGTATGTATGAATGAGTCTAGGATTAAGGAGCGTGGTCCAAGCTAGAGGTATATGAGAGATATCAGCATTTAGATGGCGTTTAAAGCCATGAGACTGCCTAAGATCACCAAGGAAGTGAGTGTAAATAAAAGACGACTGAGGATGGAGCTCTGGGGACCGATGCAGCTTTAAGACAGGGTAGTGGATGAGCCAGCCAAGGAGACTGAAAGGGAGCAGCCAGTGAAGTGGGAGACCCGAGTAAGGTGCCCTGAAGCCGAGTGAAGCTCGTGGATCTAGGAAGAGGGAGTGCTCCTTTGCGAGTGAGCACTGAGAATTGACTGTTGGATTTAGTGACATGGAGGCCATTGATAACCCTTCAGTGGAGCAATAGAGGAAAAACTTGATTAGAGTGGATTTAAGAAAAAAATGAGAGGAGAGAAACTGGAGATGGCTAATACAAACAATTCTTTTGAGAAGTTCTCTTACAAAGGGGAGCCCAAATCTGGGACAGTAACTGGTGGTAGAAGCAGAGTCAAAAGAATATTGAAAAAAAATGGGGAGAGGCCGAGCACAGGAGGTCAAGGCTGTAGTGAGCTATGATCGCATCAGTGCACTCCATCCTGGGTGACAGAGTGAGACCCTGTTTCTTTAAAAAAAAAAAAAAAAAAAAGAGAAAGTGGTGGGGGGAGAAATACTTGTTTTTAATGGGAATGATCCGGAAGAAAAGGGAAAATTCATGTAGAAACAAGAAGTGAGAAGTGCTGGAGTGGTGTCCTTGAGAGAGAAAAAGCGTTTGAAAACTAACACACAAGTGGAAGGATCATTTGTAGACGAGTACAGACTCTTCATCTATGGAAACAGGCAGGCAGGTGGGTAGGCATGGTAAATAGGAATCTTTGGAAGTTCTCTTCTGATTGCTTCAGTTTTCTTAGAGATGTAGAAAGAAATGCTATCAGCTGGGAGGAGGTGGGAAAGATTATGTGAAAAGGGAAGAGAAGGTGTGGAATGTCATCTAGGAGAATGAGAAGACAATGGACCAGAGAATAATTGTGTGCTTGTTGAGTGTCATGTAGGGCCCACTTCAGTTTATGGTCATGAATTTAAGTGAGACAAGTTAGTATGAGTGTGCTTCTTTCTCCAGCAATAATTAGCTCCTGGGAAGCAGGTCCAGAGTAGGCTGAAATTCTGTTTAATCACATTTTACTAAAGGAACAAGAGCAAGGAGAGGAGAGCAAGGAAGTTGAGGATATAAGCAAGGGCATGATTATGATTCACCATGGAACTTAACATGATTAAAGAGGGAAGAGTGGATATGGAGAGTTTAAGGACAGTGAAAAGGTGGTAGGATCAATGAATTGCAAGTCCTTCTGGGGTTGAGGGGTTGTAGGAGTCTAGGGAAAAGAGAGAATGATCTGGAAAGATAGGAGGTATATAATAATCTGAGGCTGGGCATAGTGTCACATGTCTGTAAACCCAGTACTTTGGGAGGCTGGGACGGGAGGATCATTTGAGGCCAGGAGCGCAAGACCAGCCTGAGCAACATAGCGAGATCCCATTCCTACAGAAAATTTAAAAATTAGCCAAGCATGGCTAAAAACCCTAAAAAACTGTCACACAACTCTTTAATGTGATGTGCACCTGTAGTCCCAGCTACTCCGGAGGCTGAAGCAGGAGGATCCCTTGAGACCAGGAGGTGGAGGTTGCAACAAGCTATGATCGTGCCATATATTCCAACCTGGGCAACAGAGTGAGACACTGTCTCTAAATATATATCTATATTGCAAGTCTGACTCCATTTTTTATATGTGCTGACAGCTTTGAAGCCCTGCCACTCCTGTTTCCTCTGTGCAAACATAAGAAAGCCTAGATGCCTTTGATGCCAGCAGGAAGTTCAAACCGTGCAAGACCCAGCCCATGTGAGAGAGCCCTCACCGTGGTCCTACCCCTTAACCACCATGACATCCTAAGATAGTCTCCTTTCTTTGCTCCCTTAAGCCATTTTTGAACCAGTTTGGGAGCCTGCCCTGCTCTCCCCAGAAAGCTGCAGTATGTGAATAAACCTTTTCACACCCTCTTGGTGCAAGTGTAGCATCATCAGTCTCAACATCCAAATTAAATTTTAGGTGGAGGAGCCCATCTGGCTTCTGCAGGGTGACCACAACAATGTGGTAATTTTAGTGGGATTCATGAAATTGAGACTGTGGAGGAGTGATTAAACCTAGGGTGGGATGCCACCATGGCAGTGAATGGCTAAGGGATGTGGAGGCAGGATCATTGGAAGAGAGTCAAGGACAGACTGTCATACAGATTATATGCATGCGTATTAAAAACAGTAAGACTTAGGACGGGAGGTGCTGGGGAAGATGTCAGTAGCAAAAGCTAAAGTCCTTGATAAGACAGTGATCTGTGAGTGAGTAGGTGAGGAATGAGGAAGGTGAGTGACAACATCAGAGGACATGAGTTTTAAGATAATGGGCAGGGGGAGGAATTAGAGAGGAGGGAGGAAGAATATCTTAAAAGAAGCATGGAAGAGCCCTCTCCTACCTCCCACTCCAGTGGTATGAGGGCGCTGGGAAGGCTGCAGGGACAACAGCATCCACAGGGATGAGCCAGGTTGGTGTTAGGACAAGAAGGTGCAGGAGATATTTAGAGAAGCATTTGAGGATATAGAGGATTTTGCTGATGATAGACAGAGGGCACAGTGGAAAAGCCTCAAAAACTGGGGAGTCTTAAGAAGAGTTCAGAATAGGTGATGTGAAGAGCCTTGAGAGGGTCAGGTGGGAAGTGAGGGAGGCATGGTGGTCTGGGGTTTCTCACGGTAAAGGATATAAACAAGGATACCAAGGACAAAATTTGAACCAAATGAGAAGAAATGGTTATTCGGGTTTCCTTTTAGAGTCACCCAAGACTAAATGAAATTAATGTTTTATTTGAATGGAGAAAAGTAGTTTAGAAGATTTTCATTTCCAACTTGAGTTGCTTCCCTTGTCTTCACATGCCCCAGGACCCTGGCCCTCCAGGGCCCATCCTGAGGACCTTGCACACAGGTGGGTACGGTGAGCCCTTGTACCACTGAACTTGCAGTTTGGCTATAAATCCACTTGGATGAGTCCCAAGATGGATCCAAGCACGTTGGCCTTGGCAAATTTAGGCAAGATCCTTTCTGCCTCTGGTCTCATGTTCTCCTGAACTCTCACTGCAGAGGCCTGGCCATCCTTTATGTCATATACTGGACCTACTTTACAAACATCCAAATGTACTTGTGCTGGTGCCTGTTCTTATGGCACTTAAAAATTTAGGTTTTTCTAAGTAAAAGCTAGCTAATCCAAAACTAATTCATATGGTTGTGTTCAGAGGTGCTAATTTGTGGCCTCTTAGTCATCATATGTAATGTAACTTTGGCCTTCCAGAGACAAAGAAATTACTCCAGTGGGTTCCAGTACAGGAAAATCAAGATCGGTGGTCTTTGAACTTTCTTGTTTGCACATTCTCAAAAGAATTTTGAAAAAGATATGAATTCTCTGATGTTTTATATCAACATCCAAAATTTTTATCATAAAATTAAACAATTTTAAAGGAAGTAGTTTTCAGTTTTGTGTTGTAAATATTGGCATTTAAAAATAAAACTGTGGCTGGGCGCGGTGGCTCATGCCTGTAATCCTAGCACTTTGGGAGGCCAAGGCAGGTGGATCACGAGGTCAGGAGTTCAAGACCAGCCTGGCCAAGATGGTGAAACCCCATCTCTACTAAAAAATACAAAAATTAGCTAGGCGTGGTGGTGGGTGCCTGTAATCCCAGCTACTCGGGAGGCTGAGGCAGAGAATTGCTTGAAATTGGGAGGCAGAGGTTGCGGTGAGCCGAGATCACGCCACTGCACTCCAGCCTGGGCGACAGAGCGAGACTCCATCTAAAAAAAAAAAAAACAAAAAAAACCCCAAAAAACTGTCACACAACTCTTAAGTGTATCCAGTGGAATATATATAAATACCATGCACCTTGATACCATTTAAAGAGTATCATCCTTTAAGTTACAAGATTATTTATTTAGCTATCAGAAATATAACATTGTTCCCTTTTCTTCTTCTTGAACTTTTATAATTCTGCTTCCCTCATACAGCGTTATAGTTTTTTATTTTTATGCTTTCTAATTTATTTATTTATTTAATCTTGCTCTGTCACCTAGGCTGGAGTGCTGTGGCATGATCATAGCTCATCATAATCTAGAACTCCTGGGCTCAAGCAACCCTCCCATATGAGCCTCCCTAGTAACTAGCACTACAGATACATGGCACGGTGCCCAGTCTCTATTTTTCAACCTATCGTACTTCTCTGTATGATAGGTAATTTTAAAAATGTGATTTTAATGTTTTTTATTTTTATTTTTAAATTTATTGTAATTTTTGAATATGTAATATTTTCATCTGGTTCAAAAATAAAAACTAAATTAAAAGTAGTCATTGAGAAATTTTATTCTCCTTTGTCCTACCCCTCATAGGTAATCACTTTTATTAATTTTAAATTTATCCTTCCAGTGCCAATTTTTTATATAAATAAGAGCAAAATTGAATATGTATTTTTAAAATTTAATATATATTTGTTTCATTCCCCCTTTCTTACCTAAAAAAAGTTACTTTATTACATTTTTTTAAAACTGCAGAATGGAAACCTATTAATTAGACTAATGAAAATGTACTAATTAGACCAACATCAAATCACACTCCTGATAAGAATCTTTCCCTTCTCTTTTGCCTTGACAGTAAGGTTAGATCACAGAACTCAACTGACATTCTTCAAGGACATTTCGGAAACCTGTGGTGTTTTCAGTGCTTTGAATTCAATACCAATGAGAACACAGGTTGCTAATGGCAGCCCTGGGCAGATTGTGTTTTGTTTCTTCCAATATTTACAAATTGGGACATTTTACATAAACATCTAGATTTCTGGCTCTTTTGAAAATTAGATCAGTTAACCAAGCCTCTCACACACACCAATGGTGGGCTGGTGTGACCTCTGTGTGGCACATGTCCTGAGGTCTGCTATAGTCCCTCTCACTTCCTAGTTTTCTTGCTTCAGCCCTCAGCATTTATTTATCTTTCCCGTCTGGTCCCTGTAGGTATTTGACTTAGTGACTTCTGAGTTAAAATCATAGCAGTGACTTGGGAAAGTACACTTAAAGAGGAGCTTCTTTGAAGCTTCAGAATGGGAAGCAAGAAAGGAGCAAGTGAAGAGAATAGAGAAAGATTAGGCTCTGGATTAATGATTCCATTAAAAAGAACCCATGTTTTACCTGAAATTCCTCAGATAACAGGACAAGTGAATTCTTTCCATATACTGTGTAGTCTGTATTCACCTTCTCAGGCCACTAGATGGTGCAGGGTATTGGTAAGCCAAGGTGGTGACTGAATTTGCACCCCAGGAAAAATGAAATCTATTGTGATTGAATCATGAGAACATAGACTGAAATGAGAGACAGAGCTCTTTTTTATCTTCTATGAAAAGGCCCGTTGGACATTGGAATTTAAAAAATACAGTGGTTCCCTAATTTTCTACTAACACTACCACCAAATATTAAGAATCTATTGTGTCCAAAATTTTATAAAATGCTGTTCAGAATATGGAACAAAAGAAACTTATAAAGTAGGGCAGGTATTTTGTGTATCTGCTTTTAATATAGAATACAGTGCTTTAAAAAAAGAGGAAGAATGATAAGAATTTGAAGGGAAATTATAATTTATTGTTATTTCCTTAACAGTTGGCCTAGAGAAGGTAATCCATAAACATTTCTTAAGAGAATAAAAGAATGAATGAATAAGTGAGGCTTCCAAGAAGATAAGAAGTATAAAAATAAAATAGGTTTTAAAAAGAGCTTTTACCTTGAAAGCAGCGTTCAAAATCTGAAACAGTTGTGAATGACAATCTTTATTTTGTTCTTTATTCTTATCAGTACATTCCCTGAAGAAGTGCTGGGTTTTTTTTTGGAATAGTTCCTCAAGAAAATGAAACACCTATAATAATTTGGTGCTAAGATTTTGTCTGATTTAAGGCATAACACTTTAATTCTGGATCTTGAAATTCCTCCTAATGAAAATGTTGCACTAAAAGACTTATGTTGAGAATTCACAGTGACTGCAGCAATAATGTCAGAAATGAACATCTTATGAGACCTATCACATGGAAGTTACTGAAGGAGTCACCTTATTGTGGTGGGTTAGACTTCAGGAGGATATGAACTTGTCCTGAGACCATTTGATGACATTTTCAGTCTCTGGCAATAGTCTCTGGGATTTTGTATAAACTGTCAATGTCATAATATACAGATTTTAAAAATATGGAATGCTTCATGAATTGGCATGTCATCCTTGTGCAGAAGCCATGATACTCTTCTCTATATGGTTCCATTTTTAGTATATGAGCTGTCAAAGCGAGCATGACAATGTCATAATATTAAAATAGTATTTCACAATAGGGTTTCCCTACTCTCTTAATTTTGTGTATAAGAATATGCCATGTTCTCCACAGAAGAGGAAAATCAGGTAGAAACATAACGCAGCAAGAGATGACCTGGTGGCACTACAAGAGCACTGTTTACTGGGTGATTTCTAGTGCTTTCTTCCTTCTGATGACTAACCCTAAGCACTCCCCAATTTTCTTGAGCACAAGAATAACCATCCAAGTCCAGGAAACATTCGATTCTCTCAGATGACAGTAAAGGTTCTTAGAGAACCCAAATGTTTCCTTGCTGATCACCCCCAGTAAAATCCAGTTAGAACCAACAAGTTCAGAAAATGTAATAAGGATTCCAAACTTCTTGTGGAGCATATTCTTCATCTTTTCCTGAGTTTTTTTCCCTGCTTTTCAATGTTTCTTTGTTGCATTATAGTGGTTAGGAGCTCTACAAGGACCACTGAAAACAGATAGGCTCTCTTTGTTTAGTTCTGCCACTTTTTAGCTGTATGACCTTGGGCCAGCTATTTAAAATCTCTATGCCTCGGTTTCATCTTCAGCAACAAGAGGATTAAATGGGGTTGTGTGTTATAAAGTGCTCAGCATGATGCTTAGCACAGAGTGGGCACTGGACTCATGTAGAAGTCTGAAAAAGATGTCTAAAATGTCCTGCTATAGTGCCATATATGATTACTGTTTTTTTTTTTGTTTTTTTTTTTTGAGACAGAGTCTTACTCTGTTGCCCAGGCTGGGATGCAGGGGCTCTATCTCGGCTCACTTCTACCTCTGCCTCCTGGGTTCAAGCAGTTCTCGCGTCTCAGCCTCTTGAGTAGCTGGGATTACAGGCGCCCACCACCATGCCCCGCTAATTGTTTTGTGTTTTTAGTAGAGACAGGATTTCACTATGCTGGCCAGGCTGGTCTCAAACTCCTGACCTCAGGTGATCCACTTCTCTCTGCCTCCCAAAGTGCTGGGATTAAAGGTGTGAGCTGCCGCGCCCAGCCTGATTACTCTTGTTATTGGACAAATCAATGGAGAGCCAGCATCTTCAACAAACCTTCTCAAAAAGCTTTAGGTAAAAATTTATTTTTGAGTTACAGGGAAATGAGCTTTTCCACACAAATTAATTTTCTTAGTAAACAAAACTAGTCCCTTTAAGGCACCAACTCTTGTAAAACTGTTGGCCGTTGTTACATTAATAGAGATCTTTTTGAACTATGACACCCATGTCTCTGTTTTATGAAACTCTGTAATGAATATAATCTATTTATTGATGCTGTAGGATTATACAATACAGAATCACATATCTGACATCTCAGAGTGTATGGCCTGCTAATACCAGAGAGGAGAAGAGAACCAGCATTGAACACATCCTCTGGGATGGACTGGAACTTGGTGATGCTGATAGGGCCAACAGGTGTTCAAAATAGTTCCAGTTATCAGGCTATAGTTCGTGAAAGCAGTTGTCAGTGTTGGATTAGGCAGCAGCTGGATAGAGTCAAGCTGACACAGAATCAAGTACTTCAGAAGGAGAGACTCTGAAATTCAGGCCAGCAGGTTGGAGGTGGTAACTGGGAAGTCCGTTCAAAGACTGTCAGGGTCTATAGCCACCACCTGTATGAAGGCAAAATTTAATTTCCAGTTGCCTGCACAGCACAGTTATCTCTAGTTATAAGAATAAGGACTCACAGAAAGAGCTCAAAGTCACAGAGTATGTGGCTGGAGTTGGTTAAAAATCTTTCTCAGGTAGGGAAAGTTTGGGTAACTTGCCCAAGGTCATGCTGTGAAGGTGCACGCCCAGAATTCTATCACAGGCGAACTCCCTATCTGTCTCTGCTACTTAGCTCTATTCATTTTAAAATAGAACAAACATTTTACTATTTTGGCAAATGACTGGATTTGTTTTTCTGATTCTAAGGAAAATTCCAACTATACAACTCTAGAGTCACATAATTCATTTTTGAAGGGACAAGAGTGAGTTACATATTTATCTATAAGAAAAATATGTTGTTGTTATAGAACTGATTACTATAGGGAGGGGTACCTTAAGAATTATCTGTCTTAAATTCCTACAACCTAAAATTAAACCTTTCAAAAGGAGCCAGTGAATCGCTATGAAAATAGCACAGTTCAATTAGATTTAAATTAAACACTGGTTTCAAATTTGGGATACTAAAAATAAATTATTATAACTGTGAATTTTAAATTATTCTACCTATTAAAAAACCTAAATTCATATATTCAAAATTTGATAATGAGCTAAAAACAGTTAGTTCAAAGGAACTACATTTCCATGATATGAAAAACAGAACTTTTGTTCTTCCTCATCCTTGAACTCTCAAAAAAAAAAATAGAATATTATTAAGAAACAATGATCAGGCCGGGCGTGGTGGCTCACGCCTGTAAACCCAGCACTCTGGGAGGCCAAGGTGGGTGGATGATGAGGTCAGGAGTTCAAGACCAGTCTGGCCAAGATAGTGAAACCCCGTCTCTACTAAAAATACAAAAAAATTAGCCAGGCACAGTGGCAGCTGCCTGTAATCCCAGCTACTCGGGAGGCTGAGGCAGGAGAATCGCTCCAACCCCAGACGGCAGAGGTTGCAGTGAGCCGAGATCACACCACTGTATTCCAGCCTGGGTGACAGAGTGAGACACTGTCTCAAAAAAAAAAAAAAAAAAGCAGTGATCTCTCAGGTTCTTATTTTAAATTATTCTTAGATGATTACTATTTTGTTACTTAAATTACCAACAATAAAAGAATTTCTATTTGAATTCAGGTATTTTTCACCTTATATTCTCCATTATTGCCTTCCTGAGATTCAGTTCTAAAGAAGACTAAACTTGCCTCCACTCTAATCCTGCATTTCCTCTTTCCAAAAAGGCATTTCCTCTTGATTACTCCACTTCAAGCTCTAAATATATGTCAGTTCTGGGACTGTGAATGATGATGGTGCTTTGCAAAAACAGGTTAAAAAATATCAAATAGGTGAAGGAAGCTGCAAGTAGGGTCTTGGCCAGGCAATGGGCCAGCAAGATGGAAAAACAGTAGTCGAGTAAGACCCAAGAACCAAAGGGCAGGACAAATTAGTGACCTAGAAGCCAAAGGCAGGCAGAATTTAGAGTATGCCAGAAACTAGGCATGCAGATAGCAACAAAAGAGATCAGAAATCCCAAAGGAAAATGCTTTAGGAGACCAGGCATGCCAAAAGTCAGGCAGGGTTACGGACGCAGTGAGTAAAAGGGGTGGTCAGGAGGTAAGAGCACAGTCTCAGCAAGAGGTAGGGGCAGCAGAAGTAAAGCACCCTTGCAAAGAAGGCTCCAAGGAGACCTTGATTCTCAGGCTAAACAGTGTCCTGCCTGGGACTGTCAGAAGAAGTAGAAAAAGACACCTAGTTGCCCAGGGAATATGAATTTGGACCGACCAGAGCAGGTCTTTCCTTTTCCTACTGTTAACAAATGATTTGGCTCCATGACTAGATAGCTGGCGAATTTTCTTCACTTTTGGATGCTTTTATCCTGACACTCTCTGCTGCTCTCTTCCTAGGTAATGTAGAGTTCTTAATCGGTACCCACAGATGCTGCACTGATTCAACTTGGCAAGAGACTTAGAGCGTCTCAGGACAAGTTGGAAACTGAAAATAGATTCTGCCCATTGACTCAGCAGGATTGGGGGGTTGCCTCTTAATAATCGCACACCAAGTTAGAACTCGTCATGTCTAAGATGTCCTATTCCAGTGTGGTCTCATTTTGTTCCAAAGGTGGTTTTCTTTTTTAAAAACAGAAGTATTGACAGTTGGTCCCATGTTATATTTTTCCTCTTTACAGACTCTAACAAAGTTCTACAGATATGAAAGTCTGGTGACATTTCCCTTCTCTTTATAAAGTATGGATTTCACAGAACCCACTCCCTGTCAAGGCCATCTGGGGAAGTAGAATCTTTTATCTCTCTAGGCAAAAGGGTTTATCTGTTTCACTTCTTTTAAGCTGAGGACCTTCTGAGGTAGTTTCTTTAATAAGTAAATTACTTTCTTCCCCTGTCTTACCTGACTGTGTTGATAGCAGAAGTGAGGGCATTTCCTTAGAAGATAAGATTTCTTTTACATTGGGTTCATGAATGAGGATTGGTGGGTTCAGTCCCCACCTCCCCACCATGGGGCTGAAATGAAGAGCTGAAGGTCTCATAGGCAATTCTGGGCCACATTCAGTCTTGTTGAGACCTCTTTGGTGTGATTTGTATGAATTTGGATCAGACTACCTGAATTTGAATCCCAGTTATATGATTTTCTGGCTATATGACTTTGAATAAGTCATATACCTAATTTCTCTGGCTTTAGTTTTCTCATTTCTAAGATAGAAAAAAAAATTTATTCCAACCTTGTTGTGCAGATTAAACAAAATAATATATCTGAAAGTGCCTTATGTATTGTCTGTAAGTATTCTGTGCATGTTAACAAAATCCTTAAGAAGGTAGGGTGGACAGTGCTCCCTGTAGGTTACCGATCATAGGACTGTTTACACCTGAGGCTGTTCTTTCACAGTGCATTATTTTATTTATTTATTTTTATTTTATTTATTTATTTATTTATTTTTGAGATGGAGTCTCGCCCTATCACCCAGGCTGGAGTGCAGTGGTAGGATCTCGGCTCACCACAACCTCTGCCTCCCGGGTTCAAGCCATTCTCCTGCCTCTCAGCCTCCCAAGTAGCTGGGATTACAGGTGCATGCCACCACACCTGGCTAATTTTTGCATTTTGAATAGAGACAGGGTTTCACCATGTTGGCCAGGCTGGTCTTGAACTCCTGACCTCGTGATCCACCTGCCTTGGCCTCCCAAAGTGCTGGGATTACAGGTGTGAGCCACTGCGCCTGGCCTATTTTTTTAATTAGAGAGGAAGTCTTGCTTTGTTGCCCAGGCTGGAGTGCAGTGATGTAATCATAGCTAGTGCAACCTCAAACTACTGGGCTCAAGTGATCCTTCTGCCTGGGCCTTCCAAAGTGCTAGGATTACAGGTGTGAGCCACCATGCCCAGCCCATAATTTGGTTTTTATTTTATTTTTTAATTTTATTTTGGGAGACAGGTTCTGACTATGTTGACTATGAGTGCAGTGGCTATTCACAGGTGCAATCCCACTACTGATCAGCATGGGAGTTTTGACCTGCTCTGTTTCTGACCTGGGCCAGTTCACTCCTCCTTAGGCAACCTGGTGGTCCCCTACTACTGGGAGGTCACCACACTGATGCCGAACTCAGTGTGGACACCCAGTGACCACAGTGCACTACATCCCAGAACCCCTACACGCACGCTATCCTCCTGTCCTCTGTCCCCTCCTCCCAAGTGGCTGGAACTACAGGCCTGACACTGCACCCCACTGATGTAAAAAACTCCCAAAAGCCCCTTTTTCTGTAGTCTTCCTCCTGAGTTAAGTGGAAATTTCCAATATGCTGTTCCCTAGAGAAAGTTTAGCTCAAATTTGTTTGTAGGTTTTTTTTTTAGAGGGAGTCTCGCTCTGTCGCCCAGGCTGGAGTGCAGTGGCGTGATCTCCGCTAGGCTGGAGTGCAGTGGTGCGATGGGCTCACTGCAAGCTCCGCCTCCCTGAGTGCATGTCATTCTCCTGCCACAGCCTCCTGAGTAGCTGGGACTACAGGGGCCCGCCATCATGCCCAGCTAATTTTTTTGTATTTTTAGTAGAGACAGGGTTTCGCCGTGTTAGCCAGGATGGTCTCGATCTCCTGACCTCGTGATCCACCTGCCTCGGCCTCCCAAAGTGCTGGGATTACAGGCATGAGCCACTGCGCCTGGCCGTTTGTTTGTAGCTTTAATGGTAGCTCAGTAGGTAGTTCAGCATCACCATGTGCTTAAGGAACAGAGCTTTTCACCCTAGAAAACAGTCTTTGGAAGGTTGAGTTATTTATCATAGCTCATGTGGTTAGTCATTTAAAACAGTTCAGTGGTTTAGTGGCACCTGTCTTCTGCCCCACCCTCAGCTAATGCCACTGTCCCTCAAATGTTCTGCATTTAGCCACAGGGCTCTTCTTTCAGTTCCTCCAGTGCCTATATGCCCTCCTGTCACATGGCTCATGCACATGCTGTTCCCACTTCCCAAAATGCTTCTTGCCTCTCCCCATCCTCTACCAAACTTCTAATTATCCTGCAGATCTCAATTCAGAGAAATCTTCCCTGACTTCCAAGAAAAGTTCTGATGCCTCTGCAGTCCAACCCACTCATCATCATTGATAATTGCCTGTAACTATATTTATGTGATTATTTGATTGATGTCTGTCTTCACTTCTAGATAATAAACTCTATGAGGGCACAGGCCATGTTCATTTCTGTTTATCATTGTTATCTGCAGAACCCAGCTGGATGCCTGGTACAAAGGAAACTTCTTACAAATATTTAAATAAATGAATGAATTTCCCAGTGGCCAGGGAAAAACAAAGCTATTACAATACTCACAGTGTCTATAAGATAAAAGAGGACCAGATACTTTCAAAAAGAAACCAGCTTTGCTTGTGCTATTGTGATATGTAGACAATGTTCTTGTAGGGGAGAAAAAATATCTTTTCCTTCTACCCATCTTAGGTTCATTGGCTGGGACCAGTGGAACGAGAGAGATTAACAAGAGAAAAAGCACACAAATTTATTTAATATAAGTTTTACATGACACAGGTGACTTCATAAGGAAATGAGAGATGAAGAAGCGGTTGAGAGTTTTTATGCTACGTTTGATGAAGAGTAAAGCGTCATGGAGAAATGTGAAAGGATAATGAAAAAGCATGAGCTAGCTAAGTGTAATAAACTGGGGAGATGGCATGGCCTGTTCACCCAGATTCCCTTTGGTGTTCCTGTGTCAATGGAGATAGGGATGCTCCTTTTCTCCAAGTATGGGAGGGCATCTCTCACATGAGGATCTTATGACTTGCTTCAAGGGAAGGCCAGAATATCCTTCCTGTACATGTTGTTTCTCAAATTCCTTCAGCTTAAAATATTCAGTATGCCAAGTTGCCATATTTTGGAATAGTGTGTGGTGGTTTTTTTTTTTTAGAGACAAATTCTCACTATGTTACCCAGGCTGGACTTCAACTCCTGGGTTCAGGCAATTCTCCCACCTCAGCCTCCCCAAGTAGTGGGGATTCCAGGCACATACCACTGTGCCCAACTCTGTAGTGTGTTCCATCATTCTCAACAATTATCCTACAGTTTATACAATGGTGAATGTAATGTATTTCTTTTTTTGTTGTTCTTCTTTTTTTATTTTGAGACAGAGTCTCACTCTGTTGCCCAGGCTGGAGTGCAGTGGCATGATCTCTGCTCACTGCAACCTCCGCCTCCCGGGTTCAAGTGATTCTCCTGCCTCGGCCTCCCCAGTAGCTGGGACTATAGTCAGGTAGAGATGGGGTTTCACCATGTTGCCCAGGCTGGTCTCGAACTCCCAGGCTCCCACATGCCACTACACCCGACTAATTTTTGTATTTTTAGTAGAGACAGGGTTTTGCCACGTTGGCCAGGCTGGTCTCAAACTCCTGACCTCAGGTGATCTGCCTGCCTCAGCCTCCCAAAGTGTTGGAATTATGGGTGTGAGCCACAGTGCCTGGCCATGTATTTCTTAAAACACCTCTCAGTATAGATTCAAGGCCAAATGCTAAATGTAGGTCAGCAAAGGGCCAAGTCATGGGGGAGGTGGGTATTGATATTGAGACAATGTAATCCAAGAAATCTCTCCAAGGATCTATCTCCAAACCTGACAAAATTTAGGATGACTATGGAATGAGCCCATCCTATCAGGCAATTCTCCTCAACATGATCTTTACAAGTAAACGTTTGCTAATAATTCAGCACCAGATAATTCAAGATTATATTTTCTGAGAACTTGAAGTGTGGAAGTTCCAAGGTGTAGTAAAGCATAATTAACTGAGAATTGATGCCCTTTCTGAAAGGAAAGCACCTAACCAGTATGCATACTTAAATAGAAAGCCACCCAACTTCCCCATGGGTGTGAACTGGAAAATGCAGGGCAAAGATTTTCCTTAGATTATATTTTTGGGTTCATTCTAACATATACACAATGAGCATGTAACATGAATTCTCAGCCGGAAATAAAAGAGTTTTAATTATGAAAGTAATAATAACTCGTAAATTATTCAAACGCACAGAAAGCCCTCCTACTCCCATCCTCCCTATTCTTGCTCCTTCTTGGTAACCACAAGGATGGTTTCTTGTGTCTCCTTCTAGACCTTTGTCTATGTGTATCTTTAAGGAAATCCCCTGGGGGGGCCATGATATCCCTAATATTGTTACTTAGTGATTCTGTTTTTCCACAGAGCAGGTGAGATGAGCAGGCCATAACTATTGTCTATTATTCTTCAGCAAGGTACAGCAAGATCCGTGTGGTCCTGCCAAGAAGATGGGGCTCATAATCTGCAATAAAGGAGAATTTCTTTTTTTTCTTTCTTTTCTTTTCTTTTTTTTTTTTTTGAGATGGGGTCTCGCTCTGTCGCCCAGGCTGGAGTGCAGTGGTGCGATCTCGGCTCACTGCAAGCTCCGCCTCCCGGGTTCACACCATTCTCCTGCCTCAGCCTCCTGAGTAGCTGGGACTACAGGCGTCCGCCACCAAACCGGGCTAATTTCTTTTGTATTTTTAGTAGAGATGGGGTTTCACCATGTTAGCTAGGATGGTCTTGATCTCCTGACCTCATGATCCACCCGCCTTGGACTCCCAAAGTGCTGGGATTACAGGCGTGAGCCACCGTGCCTGGCCAATAAAGGAGAATTTCTGGAGCATCTGTAAATTCTCTACTTTAAGCTGCTTCAAATAGAAAGCAGCCCTGCTTTTTGTGTTTCTACAAAAGACTGGGAGAAACCTGCTTGTCCTTCAGGGTCCCAAATGAGGTAAGAGGCCAAAGTTGGCCATCACCATGGGGGTCAAAATTTATGCCCTGAAAGAATTAATGGAAGGCATCAGAACATTTTGTTTTGGAGCATTTGTTCACTCAGTTTGGCAGAGGTTGAGCAGAAGTAGAGATGTCCCTCCTGTTGATTGATGCTCACTGCCTAGTGAGCAGAACCCGCTGTGGGGCCCAGTCCTCTTCAGATCACTGAGCAAGCCCACCTTCAGGCAGAAGGGCAGGGGTAACGTGGTGGGTATCAAGACATTGCCAGGTCTAACTGCAAAGCAACCCCCACTCTCACTAAAAATAGACGTGTGTGTGTGTGGGTGTGTATATGTGTATTTTAAATTAAACAACCCCCCCCCAAAACCCTCATAACACTGTCTATGTATCCTTCAATTTTCATCTCCTGACTTCTTTAAAAAATGAAAATAGAGTCCTACTCTGAGAGATGAGGAATCCCCAATTTTGGCAGATTCTATATATGTGTATTGTTTAAATAAAGGAAAATAAATGAAATTATATTCTATATTTCATTCTATAATTTGTTCTTTTCATTTTACGCTATATTACCTATATGCTACCACCTAAATTCATTCTTTTTTTTTTTTTTTTTTTTTTTGAGATGGAGTCTTGCTCTGTCAGTGCAGTGGTGCGATCTTGGCTCACTGCAACCAAACCTCCTGGATTCAAGCAATCCTCCTGCCTCAGCCTCCTGAATAGCTCAGATTACAGGCATGCGTCACGACACCCAGCTCATTTTTGTATTTTTAGTAGAGATGGGGTTTCACTATGTTGGCCAGGTTGGTCTTGAACTCCTGACCTCAGGTGATCAGCCAGTCTTGGTCATTCTATTTTTTATAACAGTTTTATAATAAATATAGGGCCATAGTTATAAAGGATCTTGTTATAAAATTATTATAAAAATGTACCATCACATGAATGCACCACAAATTACTGAAGCTTTTTTAACAAATATTTTACATTGACTCCAATTTTCAATTGTTCAAATCATGTTTTAGTGAATATTCTTTTGTGTATCCCCTTAAACTCTAGAGTGCAGTTTCTTAGAAATAAAATTGTTGGTCAAAAGATACATGCATTGTAAATTGTGTTAGTTATAGGTAGACTATCCCTTATGTGAAATACTTGGTAATAGAAGTGTTTCAGATTTTGGATTGTTTAGTATTTGCATGTATTTATCAATTGAACATCCCTAATCTGAAAATCCAAAATCTGAAGTGCTCCAATCAACATTTCCTTTGAGAATGACCTGTAAGCTTCATGTCAATGCGCAAAAACATTTCAGATTTTGGAGCATTTTAGATTTCAAATTTTTAGATTATGGAAGCTCAACCTATATTAGAAAATTTTTTTCTACAAACATGGTACCAATTTATATTCTCACAATAGTATATTACAATATATGTATCCTCCTTTTGTTTTTTGTTTTTGTTTTTGTTTTGAGTCAAGGCCTTACTCTATCACCCAGGCTGGAATGCAGTGGCCCTATCACAACTCACTGCAGCCTCAACCTACTGGGCTCAAGTGATCTTCCTGCCTTAGCCCTTCGGGCAACTGGGACTACAGGCATGTGTCACCACTCCTGGCTGTTTTGTATTTTTTTGTAGAGATGGGGTTTCACCATGTTGCCCAGGCTAGTCTTGAACTCCCGGGCTCAAGCTATCTGCCCACCTTGGCCTCGCTAAGTGCCAGGATAACAGGCGTGAGCCACCACACCCAGCCAGCCTCCTTTTGTTTTAATAATTATTTTTCTAATTAGAACTCAGAGTGTGAATCTTTTTTATATGTGAACTATTTATTATTTCTTCTCATGTGATTTGCTGTGAATGTAGTGTTAATTCTTTAGTTAAATTGGCCCTGTAAGATGCTGCTCAAGGACCAAAACTAGCCCCTAAGTTTTCTCTTTTATTGACAACTGGGGACATATTAGGCACAGGCATGCTTTGTTTTATTGCACTTTGCAGATACTGTGATTTTTACAAGTTGAAGGTTTGTGGCAACTCTGTGTTGAGCAAGTCTGCCAGCACAATGCTTCTAACAGCATGTGCTCACTTTGTGTCTCTGTGTCACATTTTGGTAATTCAGGCAATATTTCAAGCTTTTTCATTATTATTATATCTGTTATGGTGATCAGTGATCTTTTACAGTGCTATTGTTACTGTTTTGGGACACCATGAACCGTACCCATATAAGACAGAGACCTTCATCCAAAAATGTTATGTGTGGTCTGACTGTTCCACTAACTGGCCATTCCCCTGTCTGTCTCTCTCTCTTAGGGCCTCTCTATTCCCTGAGGCACAACAATATTGGAATTAGGTGAATTAATACCTCTAGAATGACCTATAAGTGTTCAAGTGAAAGGAAGAGTCACAGGTCTTTCACTTTAAATCAAAAGCTAGAAATGATTAAGCTTAGTGAGGAAGTAATGTCAAAGGCTGAGATAGGCTGTAAGCTTGGCCTCTTGCACAAACAGTTAGCCAAATTGTAAACGCAAAGGAAAAGTTCTTGAAGGAAGTTAAAAGTGCTACTCCAGTGAACACACGAATGGTAAGAAAGTAGAACAGTCTTAATGCTGATATGGAGAAAACTAGTGATCTGGATGGAAGATTAAATCAGCTAAAGCCTAATCCAGAGCAAGGTTCTAACTCTCTTCCATTCTATGAAGGGTGAGAGAGATGAGAAAGCTCCAGAAGAAAAGTTAACAGAGGTTAGTTCATGAGGTTTGTGAGGTTTAAAGATGCCACCTCCACCATGTAAAAGCACAAGGTGGAGCCGTAACCACTGACGTAGAAGCTGAGCAAGTTATCTAGAAGATCTAGCAAAGATCTAAGGCTACACTAAACAACAGATTTTCTTTTCTTTTCTTTTCTTTTTGAGACGGAGTTTCACTCTTGTTGCCCAGGCTGGAGTGCAGTGGCGCAATCTCAGTTCACTCCAACCTCCACCTCCCGGGTTCAAGTGATCCTTTCACCTTAGCCTCCTGAGTAGCTGGAATTACAGGCTTGAGCCACCACACCCAGCTAATTTTTGTATTTTTCATAGAGACAGGGTTTCGCCATGTTGCCCAGGCTGGTCTTGATCTCCTGGCCTCAAGTGATCTGCCCACCTCAGTCTCCCAAAGTGCTGGAATTAGTGGCATGACCCACGGTGCCCAGCCCAAATTTTCTTTTCTCTTCTTTCTTTCTTTTTTCTTTTTCGTTTTCTTTTCTTTTCTTTTTCTTTTTCTTTTTTTTTTTTTTTTTTTTTTTGAGACAGAGTCTCCCTCTCTTGCCCAGGCTGGAGTACAGTGGTGCAATTATGGCTTACGGCAGCCTCAACTTCCTGGGCTCAGGTGATCCTCCCAGCTCAGCCTCATAAGTAACCGGGATTATAGGCCCGTGCCATTATGCTTGGCTAATTTTTGCATTTTTTGTAGAGACAGGGTTTCGCCATGTTGCCCAGGCTGGTCTTAAACAACTGGACTCAAGCAATCAGTCAGCCTTGGCCTCCCAAAGTTCTGGGATTACAGGCGTGAGCCACCACGGCTGGCCAACAACAGATTATCAGGGTAGGCAGAACAGTCTTACATTGGGAAAGATGTCACCTAGGACTTTAATAGATAGAGAGAAGTCAATGCCTGACTTCAAATCTTCAAAAAACAGGCTGACTGTCTTGTTAGGGTCTAATGCAGCTGGTGACTTTAAGTTGAAGCCAATGCTTATCTACCAGCCTGAAAATTCTAGGGCAATTAAGAATTATGCCAAATCTACTCTATCTGTGCCCTGTAAATGGAACAACAAAACCTGGATGACAGCACATATGATTACAACCTGGTTTACTAAATATTTTAAGCCTACTGTTGAGACCTACTGCTAAGAAAAAAATGTTATTTTAAAAATATTACTGCTCTTGACAATGCACCTGGTCTCCCAAGACTTCTGATGAAGATGTACAAGGAGATGAATGTTTTCATGCCTGCTTACAACATTTATTCTGCAGCCCATGGATCAAGAAGTAACTTGGGGCCGGGTGCAGTGGCTCACTCCTGTAATCCCAGCACTTTGGAAGGCCAAGGCAGGCAGATTACTTGAGCCCAGGAGCTCAAGACCAGCCTGGGCAACATGGCAAAAAGCTATCTCTACAAAAAATACAAAAATTAGCCAGAAGTGGTGGTGTGCACCTGTAGTCCCAGCTGCCAGGGAGGCTGAGGATCACCTGAGCCTGGGAGGTCAAGGCTGAGCTGAGATCATACCACTGCACTCCAGCCTGAGTGACAGAGTGAGACACCATCTCAAAAAAAAAAAAAAAGTAATTTTGATTTACTTCAAAATTTTCAGTCTTATTTAAGAAATACATTTCATAAGGCAATAGCTGCCATAGATGGTGATTCCTCTGACAGATTTGGACAAGTAAATAGAATACCTTCTGGAAGGGATTCACCATTCTAGATGCCATTAGGAACATTCATAAGTCAGATCCAGTGGCATGCACCTAGCTACTCAGGAGGCTAAGGCAGGAGGATTACTTTAGGCCAGGAGTTCAAGGCTGCAGTGTGCCATGATTGTGCCTGTGAATAGCCGCCGTACTCCAGCCTGGGAAACCTAGTGAGACCCTATCTCTAAAAAAATATGTGATTCATGGGAGGAGGTCAAAATATCAACATTAACAGGAGTTTGGAAGAAGTTGATCCAACCCCCACAAATGACTTTGAGGGGTTCAAGACTTCAGTGAAGGAAGTGACTGCAGATGTGGAAAAAGCAAGAGAACTAGAATTAGAAGTGGAGGCCAGGCATGGTGGCTCATGCCTGTAATCCCAGCACTTTGGGAGGCTGAGGTGGGCAGATCACTTGAGGTCAGGAGTTCAAGACCAGCCTGACCAACATGGATAAACCCCATCTCTACTAAAAATACAAAATTAGCCAGGCATGGTGGTGCATGCCTGTAATCCCAGCTACTCGGGAGGCTGAGGCAGGAGAATCGCTTGAACCTGGGAGGTGGAGGTTGCGGTGAGCCGAGTTCGTGCCATTGCACTCCAGCCTAGGGAACAAAAGTGAAATTCTATCTCAAAAAAAAAAAAAAAAAGTGGAGCCTGAAGATGGGACTGAATTGCTGCAATCTCATGATCAAACTTGAACCAATGAGAAGTTGCTTCTTGTGGATGAGCAAAGAAAGTAGTTTCTCAAGATGGAATCTACTCCTGGTGAAGATGCTGTGAACATTGTTGAAATGACAACAAAGGATTTAGATATTACATAAACATCATTGATAAAGCAGCAGCAGGGTTTGGGAGGATTGGCTCCAATTTTGAAAGAAGTTCTACTATGGATAAAATGCTATCAAGCAACATCGCATGCTAGAGAAATCTTTCATGAAAGGTAGAGTCAATTCAGGTGACAAACATCATTGTTGTCTTATTTTAAGAAATTAGGGCCGGGTGCGGTGGCTCACGTCTGTAATCCCAGCACTTTGGGAGGCTGAGGCGGGTGGATCGCTTGAGGCCAGGAGTTCGAGACCAGCCTGGACAACATGGTGAAACCCTGTCTCTACTAAAAATACAAAAATTAGCTGGGCATGGTGGCAGGCGCCTGTAATCCCAGCTACTTGTGAGACTGAAGCACGAGAATCGCTTGAACCTAGGAGGTAGAAGTCGCAGTGAACCAAGATGGCACCACCGCACTCCAGCCTGGGTGACAGAGCAAAACTTTGTCTCAAAAAAAAAAAAAAAAGAAAAAAAAAGAATAGAGACAGCATTTCCTAAGTCTGCCTGCCTGCCTATCATCTTACCAACCCTAAACTGCCTAGATTTATGGAAGGGAAAAGTTTAACTTTTCTAAGCTCCTACTGTGTTGAATTTGCTGTCACTTGCAGCCAATACAAATCCTAACTGATACAGAAGGTGCTATTACACCAGAAGAAGGGAAAATTTCCGGGTAAACAAAAAATCCAAATGTCTCTGCACAGATTTTGTCAATAACTTTTCAAAAATCTCCCATTAGTTATCCACAAGGTGAATTTTCTCACTTCCTTTAAGTTCTTGCCAAACTATCACTTTTGTCTTTAAACACTTTCATCGAGATATAATTGATATACAATAAACTGCATGTATTTGAAGTGTACAATTTGGTAAGTTTTGACATATGTATATACTGTCAAGCAATCACCACACAAGATAGGGGATATATTCATCACCCACACAAGTTTCCTGTACCCCTGTCCTTCTGCCCCTCTCTAGCCACCCCTCCCCAGGTAATCATTTATCTATTTTCATCACTATAGATGACTTTCCATCTTCTAGAGTTTTATATAAATGAAATACTACAGTGTGCCTTATTTTTTTCTAGATTCTTTCACTCAATGTAATTATTTTGAGATTCATCCATGCTGTTGTGTATATAAATAGTTCATTGTTATTTACTGTAAGTAGTGTGCCTTTGTTTGGATAGATCACAGTTTGTCTATTCACAAATTAATAGACATTTGGATTGCTCCAGTTTTTTGCTATTACAAAGAACTCTGCTATGAATGTTAATGTACAAGTATTTATATAAATATATGCTTACTTTCCTCTTGGGTAAATGCCTAGGAGTTGGCTGGATCATATGATAGATATATATTTTACTTTTTGAAAAACTTCCAAACTAATTGGTATCATTTTGTATTCCCACCAGCAGTGTATGAAGTTCCAGTTTCTTCACATCTTTGACAACAATTTCCTATTATATGGCTGGATAGTGGTAACTTATTGTGGTTTTAATTTGCATTTCCCTAATGTCTAATGATGTTGAGCATCTTTTCATATGCTTAGTTGTCATCTGTATAGCTTCTTTGGTGAAGCAACTGCTCAAATAGTTTGCCCATTTTTTATTGGATGTTTGTCTTCTTATGTAGTTGTAAGAGTTCTTTATATATTCTGAGTACAAGTTCTTTATGAGATGTATCCTTTGAAATGTTCTTTCCTGGTTGATGACTTGTCTTTTCATTATCTTAACAGTATATTTTGAAGAGCTGAAGTTTTTAATCTTGCTGAAGTTGAATTTCTTTCTTTCTTTCTTTTTTTGAGACGGAGTCTTGCAATGTCACCCAGGCTGGAGTGCAATGGCGTGATCTCGTCTCACTGCAACCTCCACCTCCCGGGTTCAAGAGATTCTCCTGCCTCAACCTCCCAAGCAGCTGGGATTACAGGCGCCTGCCACCATGCCCGGCTAATTTTTTGTATTTTAGTAGAGACGGGGTTTCACTATGTTGCCCAGGCTGGTCTCAATCACCTGCCCTCGTGATCCGCCCGCATCAGCCTCCCAAAGTGCTGGGATTACAGGTGTGAGTCACTGTGCCCGGCCTCTTTTTCTTTTTGTTTGAGACTGAGTCTCACTCTGTCACCCAGGCTGGAGTGCAGTGGGACCATCACAGATCACTGCAGCCTCAAGCTCCCCGGCTCCAGCGAGCCTTCCACTTCAGTCTCCAGAGTAGCTGAGACTATAGGCATATGCCATCATGTCCAGCTAATTTTTAAATTTTTTGTATAGACAGGGTCTTTCTATGTTGCCAGGGCTGGTCTGGAACTCCTGGGCTCAAGTGATCTTCCCGCCTCAGTCTCCCAAAGTGCTGTGATTAGAGGCATGAGTCACTGTGCCCAGTTTTAATTTTCTTTTATGGATTTTGGTGCTGTACCTAGGAAATCTTTACCTGACCTAGTATCACAGACTTCTATTTATAAGAAATGTTATAGCTTTAGGTTTTATGTTTAGGCTATGATCCATTTTGAGTTAATTTCTGCATATGATATATGGATTGGGGTTCATTGTTTTCCATCTGGATATGCAATTGTTCCAGCACCATTTATTGAAAAGACTATCCTTGACCCACTGAATTTTCTTCATACATTTGTTAAAAATCAGCGTCCATAATATGTGGGTATTTTTCTCAGACTCTCTTGTCATAGTCAGTTTGGGCTGCTATGACAGAGCACCATAAACTGGGTGGTTCATAAACCACAAAAATATTTTTCTCATAGTTCTGGAAGCTGGAAGTCCAAGAGAAGGTGCCAGCATGGTAGGGTTCTGCTGAGGGCCCTCTCCAAGTTGTAGATGGCTTACTTCTTGCTGTATCTTCACATAGCAGAGAACAGAGAGGGAAAGCAAACTCTCTCATGACTTTATAAGTACACTAATTCCATTAATGAGGTCTCCATCCATATGACCTCATCTAAACCTAATCACCTCTCAAAGGTCCCACCTCCTCATACCATCATATTGGGCAGTAGGGTTTCAACATATAAATTTTGAATAGGACACAAACATTCAGTCCATACCACTCAATTCCATTGTTTTGTTCTATTTTTCTATCTTCACACCAATAATACACAGTCTTGAATACTGTATAAGTCTTTATAAGTCTTTAAATCAGGTAGTATTTGCCTTCTAAATTTGTTTTTTTTTTCCAAAATTGTTTTGGTTATTGCAGTATTTTACATTTCCATATAAATTTTATAATCAATTTGCAAATTCCAAAAAAAGTCTGCTGGGATTTTGATTTGAATTGCTTTGAATATGTAGAACAAACTGGAAATAATTGACATCATAAAAATATTTAGTTTTCTGGATCAGAACAAAGTATGACTCTCCATCTATTAAGTTATTCTTTCACTTCTTTCAACAATGTTTTATAGGGTTCAGTGTATAGGCTTTTCACATCTTATGTCAGATTTATCTCTATGTATTTAATGTTTTTTAATTAAAAAATTTTTATGAATCAAGAAAGAGCTGGAGTATTATATTTGTGACACTATTGTAAATGATATTTCAAAATTTCAATTTATAATTCTTTGTTACAAATGTATAACAATACAATAGATTTTTGAACGTTAATCTTGTATCTTGAGGCCTTGCTAAAGTCATTTATTAATTCTAATAGTTTTTTTTTTTTTTTTTTTTTTTGGAGACAGGGTCTTGCTCTGTCCTGCAGGCTGGAGTACAGTGATGCAATCATAGTTCAATGTAACCTTGAACTCCTGGGCTCAAGCAATCCTCCCACCTCAGTTTCCCAAGTAGCTGGAACTACAGGCATGAATCACTGTGCCTGGCTAATTTCTTTTGTTTGTTTTTTATTTTTGTAGAGACAGGGCCTCGTTAAATTGCTCAAGCTGGTCTAGAACTCTTGGGCTCAAGCAATCCTCCCACCTCAGCCTCCCATAGTGTTGGGATTATAGGGTTGAGCCACCATGCTCAGCCTATATCTATTTTTTGTTTATTAGTTCTAGTAGATTTTGGGAGATCCTGTCAGACTTTCTACATAGATGATTATTTTATTTGTAAATAAAGACATTTTTACTTCTTCTTTTCTAATTTGTATCTTCTTTTTAAATTATATTGCCTAGAACCTCTAGTATGATGTTAAGCAGAGATGATGAGAATGATTTTCAATAGTAGGTAGAAAGTACTTAGTCTTTTACCATTAAGTATGATGTTAGCTGTAGGTTTTTCATAAAGGCCATTGTCAAGTTGAGGAAGTTCACTTCTAATCTTTCTCTGTAGAGAAGATTTATCATCAATGGATCCTGGATTTTGTTGAATGATTTTCCTGCATCTATTGAGATGATCATATGCTTTTCCTTTTTCAGCTTGTTAATATGATAAATTACATTGATTTTCAAATGTTAAACCAATTTTGCATTCCTGGGTTAAACTGTATTTGGCTATGATGTACTGTCCTTTTTATATATTATTGCATTTAATTTGCTAAAAATATTTTTAGAATTTTTGCAACTATATTTATGAGGGATATTTGTCTATAGTTTTCTTATAATGTCTTTGTCTGGTTTTTGGTATCAGGATAATACTGGCCTTATAGAATTATTTGGGGGAAAATTCTCTACTTTTCAATTTTCTGGTAAAATTTGTATAGAATTGATATTGTTTCTTCCTTCTACATTATTTAGAATTTACCAGTTAAGCAACTTGGACTTTTCTTTGTGGGAAGATTTTTTAAAACAAATTCAATTCTTTAATAGATATAAGGCTATTCAGGTTACTTATTTCTTCTTGAGTGAATTTTAATAGTTTCTGTCATTCAAAAAATTTATCCATTTCATCTATGCTGTTAAATTGATATGTAAAAAGTTTCTTATAATATTTCCATATTATTATTTTAATAACTATAGAATCTTTAGTGATGTTACCACTCACTTTCTTGATATTGATAATTCATATATTCTTTCTTTTTTCCTGACAAGTCTGGCTAGAGATTTATCACTTTTATTATCTTCTCAAAGAACCAGCTTTTGGTTTCATTAATTTTTTCCTACTGTTTTTGCCTTTTCTTTTTTATTTATCTGTATCTCATATTTATTATTTCTTTTCTTCTGCTCACCCTTAGTTGAATTTGCTCTTCTTCTTCTAGTTTCTTAATTTTTTTTTTTTTTTTTTTTTAGAGACAGAGACTCACTATGTTGCCCAGGCTGGCCTCGAACTCCTGGGCTCAAGCAATCCTCCTGCCTCAGCCTCCTGAGTAGCTGGGACTATAGGAGCACACCACTGTGCCTTGTTCTTAAATTAGTTTCTTAAGTTTCAAAAGAATTTTGCTTGTTTTTGTTGTTGCTGGCAGAAGAGTAAATCTAGTTCCCAAATCCCATCGTGCCTGGAAATGAAATAGGATTAAGTTCATAATCATGTCTTCATCAAACTATTTTTGATCACTGAGCCCAGATCTTTCTTTTCATATTTGTTAGGCCTACAGATTCCAAATCTGCTAGAGACAGGGCCTTGCTATGTTGCCTAGGCTGGAGTGCAGTGACACAATTATTGCTCACTGTGGTTTTGAACTCCTGGGCTCAAGTGATCCTCCTGTCTTGGCCTCAGAGTGCTAGGATTTCTGGCATGAGCCACTGTACCTGACTTGGTTTTCATTTGTTCATTTGAGCAAAATTGGAAAAAAATTGATAGTTCTTTCTGAGTGAAACACCTATCCTTTTTATATTCTATGCCCTTACTTTGTGTCTTAATCCATTAGTGTTGCTATAACAAAACACCTGAGACTAGGTAACTTATAAACAACAGAAGTTTATTTCTCACAGTCTGGAGACTAGGAAGTCCAAGATCCCAGCAGGTTCGGTGTCTGATGAGGGCCCGGTCTTCCCTCCCAAGACAGTGATTTGTTGAGGCATCCTCTGGAGAGGAGAAACACTGTGTCCTCACATAGAGGAAGGGATAGAAGGGGCAAAAAGAGGCAAACTTTCTCCATCAAGCCCTTTATAAGGGCTCCTAATCTTATTCATGAGGGTGAAGCTGTCATGACTCAATCACCTTTTATAGGCCACACCTCCTAATATTGTTGCATTGGGGATTAAGTTTCAATATGAATTTTGGAGAGGACAAAACATTCGAATTATAGCATTTTGTACTTTGTGAGCTTAGAGCTCAACACATTTTTAAAAAAGAAATAATCACTGCTAGCATTTTTAGCAGTAAAAGCATGACTGGCAATCTAAGGGAAGAAAATATTTTAAAAAAAAAGCTCACAAGATGCGGTGACTCACACCTGTAATCCCAACAGTTTGGGAGAGTGAGGCAGCAGGATCACTTGAGTTCAGGAGCTGGAGACCAGCCTGGGTAACATGGTGAGACCCCGTCTCTACAAAAAATTTAAAAATTAACAGAGTGAGGTGGTGTGCACCTGTAGTCCCAGCTACTCAGAAGTCTGAGGTGCAAGGATCCTTTGAGGTTATAGTGAGCTGTGTTCTTGCCACTGCACTCACTCCAGGCTGGGTGACAGAATGAGACCCTATCTCAGAAGCAAAACAAAACTCGAGGATAACTGGGCATGGTGGCTCACACCTGTAATCCCAACACTTTGGGAAGGCAAGGTGGGAGGATAGCTTAGGCTAGGAGTTTAAGAGCAGCCTGGGCAACATAGCAAAACTCTGTCTCTATTAAAAAAGAAAAAAACCTCACTGATCTAATCATGCCCCAGGGTTTATCCATGTGCGCTCAAGAGAAGGAGTAAGTGATAGCCTTCATGGCTCAGGAGGATCACAGGTAATGTCAGCTGCCATGTGACTGAGCCATCCTGGAAGCAGATGCACCTTGGTAATGTATTCCTGGATTCTGACCTTTGGAAACTGTGTGAAATAAATGTTGCTTTAAGCTGCTAATTTTGGGATAATTTGTTATGCAGCAATAAATAATACAGATTCATAATGAAATAGGAGTTTCTAGGATTTGAGATAAATAGTAGCAGGTTTCTAGAACTCACAAGGCACCAGGGTAAATTTCTTTGCCATATTGTGTACAAAGCACTCAGAACACTGTTGAATAAACAGTACTCACAGGTTGAGAGAGTCCAGGGACCATGTGGGACCAATGCCCCAGCAATGCAGATTTCTGTGGTAAATGGTTTCAGGGAAGTGGTTCTGTGTTTCCTGAGAAGTACCGGATGTTTTTTATGGTGATAAGAGAGCCAGAAAGAGTTTAGAGAGTTCAAGAGAGGAAAGGTAAGAATGCCAGGGCTCAGAAATTGGAGGGCTATTTTATAGAGTAATGAAAAGAGGAGTTTTCTTTATTTTTACCCTGTTAATTTAACACTACTGCATTCAGAAACTTTAGAAAATATAGGTAGGCAAAAAGAAGAAAATTAAAATCACCATATGGAAATAATCACTGTTGCCAGGCTTAGTGGCTCACACCTATAATCCCAGCACTTTTCTTTGGGAGGCCAAGGCAAGAGGATAGATTGATTCCAGGAGTTTAAAACCAGCCTGGGCAACATAGTGAAATCCCATCTCTACAAATAAATAAATAAAAATAAAAAGAGGCTGAGTGTGGTGCCAAAGTGGAAGATCACTTGAGCCCAGGAGTTCAAGACCAGCCTGGGAAACATAGTGAGGCTTCATCTCTATAAAAAGAAAAATAAATTTTAAAAAAGAAATAATCACTGCTAGCATTTTTATCATGTTACTCTGACAAATAAATAAGTGAATATAGACAGACTGACCCACCCATAAAGGCAGTATTTCAGTTGCTCCTTTTGAAGGCCATTTTGGCATTCTGTGAGCCTGGCTGCATGTGGATGGTGTGGCATGTGATATGACCAATGGAACCCATGGTCATGGGTCCATTCCTGTACCTCTGCTTCAAAGCAGGTCACTTGGCCAGATGTTATGCTGTGTGGGATTCCATGCCTGTGGATCAAGCATTCTATAAGCCCCTAGATAGCAGTCCTGGCTGAGGCTCTGTGGGTAGGAAAGGCAAACCCATACCTGGAATAGGCATTATCCTTGTGAAAGTGAACCACTAACCCTTTCAGAATAGGAGAGTTCTAATATCCAGGATGTTTTCCTTGAGAAATAATATGTTGAAGACTTAGTGATGGTCTCTGTTGCTGACAAGTTGAACATTCAGAGATAACTAGATTGGCTTTGCTCTGAGTCCATGCTGTTGGGCCCATATGTGGTCTCCACCTCTGCCATATGGTCACCCCACTCATGTGCCCATTATGTCAGCTCTGGGATTGCCAGTGATGCAGTCTGACTAATATCAATTGGCAGAGCCATTGTGTCTGCTTGGTTGTTTAATGTCTGGTGGATACTTTCTGGTAGACATGTGATACAACAGTCTTCATACTTTGTGCCTACTCTCCATGTCCATCCACTTCCTCTACCCAGATTTCCTTTGTCTCTGGTCTTCCAGTCCTCTGCATTCCAGGCCTTTAACCAGACAGCCAAGCCATTGGCCACAACCCAGGAATTTATATGTAGGCCATTTTTCCTTCCACCAAAGCAGATTCCCAGCTCTGTCCTTGGGAAAGATTTTTCCTTTCCACTGTCTTTAAGGGACACCTCTGAATGTGGCGATAATGCAGTCACCACTCATTTTTAGTATGCACTTAATGAGACGACCTATCTATAAACGAATCTTGGGCTTTTCCTTCCACTTTAACTCATCATAAGACACCTTTCACAAGGCCATTGGTATAAGCCATGGGAGAAGAACTAGTGCAACTGTAATAGGTGACACAAGGGCCTGAGCTATTTGCCCATAGAGCTGACTTGTACCTTCCGGTCCTACTTGGACTTGATTCTGGATATATCTGGATATACCATTTTCATCAACCGATGGATTGCTACTGGGCCCATCTAACTTTTTAACTTGATGTTATGGACAGAACCCTGATTACAATGGGAATAAGTTCTGAATGCATGGGTCATTTGATGTTCAATAGTCAAACATTCTGCCTCTGCCAGAGTAACTTGCCTTCTGCAACTCGACAAGGCAACAACTTGACAAGAACTGTTTTTCAAAAGGTATGTAATTTTCTGCTGCGGGTGGCATGACCTTTCTCCAGAATCCCAGGGGTCAGCCTTGTGATTCTCTCACTGGAGTTCTCCATAAGCCCCTCACTGCATCTTTTGCCACCACTGATACCTCCAACACCATAGGGCCTGCTGGATCATGTGACCTGAGTAGGGGGCTGCTTATACCACAGTCTGGACCTGATGGAGTGCCCTTTCTTGCTTCAAGCCCCCTCAAAGCTGTCAGCCTTCCATGTCACCCAGTATATGGGCAGGTGCAATATTCCTAAGTATGGGATATGTTGCATCAGAATCTAAAGAGACTTCCAGGCTCTGTGCTTTCTTCTTTGGGTTAAGGTGGAAGACGCCACAACTTGTCTTTTACTTTGGAGAGGTTATTCCAGCAAGTCTCTCACCACTGGACTCCTAAAAACCACACTGAAGTAGCTGGGCCCTGAAACTTCATGGAGTGTATCGACCAATTCTGGAATCCACATGTCTTACCAAGGCATCCAGCCACCTCTACCTGACCACGGGATACCTAATATGAAGTGAGTTGCCCATTTTAACTGGGACTTGTCTGAGACACCAAACCATAAATTTGGTAAGCCCAGAGCATTTCATCATTAAGCAGAATTGGCATACATAAGCTCAGGTTTAAGCAGCTTCTGAAGACTCTAATTAGTTAAGCAGGTGACCCTCACTCACAGTATGCCTATGCTTTTCACACTCAGCCCACAACTGTATCCTAATGGAAAGTTCCCTGTGATCAGTTGAGAAAGGAAGAAGGGATTCAAGCCTGGATAACAGATGACTCTCCATGGTGTGGTGTTACCAGTCAAAATTGAACCACAACAGCTGTCCAACTTAGATGTCTGAAAGACAATAAAGAATGTAAATCCTCCCACTGAGCATAACTTTGATCACTGCATGTCATGGTCCATTTGCTGAAAAAGGTGGACTGAGATGCAGATCTATGCACTTTCAAGGACAGGGGCTAAGTGTAAGGTCACATGTTCAAAAACTTGGAAGAAAGAACAGAACACCAAGGGATTGGTAGATGGAGATTTAGGGGAAATGTGTGTGAATGAATATCTCGGAATGATCCCAGAGTGTAAGAATATTTGTGTCTCATGTGAATGACCGTCAAATAGCCTTTGCGGTTGAGACGTTCTGAATAACCAGTGGACAAGATTACCCATTTTATGACTCTCATATTTTTTCCCCAAACACTTCTGTACTTGCACAATTATTTATGGACTTAATATGGGCCTCACCTCAGCAAAGCTAATCTAGCTACTGCCATTGCTTGAATGTCAGCCTGACCTTGAGCCCTCAATTCACTGCTATACTCAGCAAGAAAAGACTGCCACCTGGTGGCAGGTTGATTACATTGTCCTCTTCTTTGACTAAGGAAGAGCAATTTGGTCATTTATTCTTATTGGAATAGAAATTCATTCTGGGTAATCTGCCTTTCTTACCCGCCATACATCTGAGAGAAATATGATCTATAGATTTACTTACTGCTTCATTCACCATCATGGTATACCATAAAACATTGTTTCTGATTAAGGAGCTTATTTTATAGTAAAAGATGTAAAGCTGCTGGGCGCGGTGGCTCACACCTGTAATCCCAACACTTTGAGAGGCCGAGGTGGGTGGATCACCTCAGGTTGGAAGTTTGAGAATAAAGCTATTCATATGTCTATTGGATTCACTGGTCTTAACATGTATCTCATCCCCCCAAATTCTATGCAGAGATGCTATTCAAGGTAATCTACTCAAAATTTAGGTCCCCAGAAGGAATCAGGGCCCAGCTCCTGGGAAATGGGATGGCATGAATGAGGTGGGAAAGCAGGACCTTGGCTTCTAACCGGGGCTCAGGGTGCCCTCTGTAGAATAGAAGGATGGAAAAGCCATGAGACCCAGTAAGAAGGAATGAAAAAGGGGATCTGGCTTCTTTTCACCAGGACATTGTGTTCAGGCTGGCATTGTAGCATTTAGGGTTGCTCTCAGCTGGTGAGCAGCTAAGCCAGTTTTGTCATATCTCAGTATCCTAACATGCCTTTTTAATGCAGGCCTTTGTGCCTTTTCTTACACTGTTTTTTATATGCCCTTCTCCATTTATCTGATCACTACTCACGCCACAGCATCTCCAGAAAGTCTTCCTTTACTGGCCACATTAGCCCACAGTAACCTCTTCCTGAACCATATCACTTTCTGTCTGCATCATTTGTTTGGCATTTATCATATATTTTTCAATGATAAGTGGACATATCATGTCTTCCCAAGTAGATTCACAGGAGCAATTTCGTAGACCTCATAGTATGAGCACAGTAACCATCACAGTTATGGAGAAATGCATACTGAATGATTGATTGATATAACCGAGCACAATGAGGAGTAAGTGCCATAGGCATTCATGGAGGGAACTATCATAAGACAGTGCATAGCAGGCACTCAATAATCATTTGAGTGACTAAGTGAATGATCAAATTGAGTAATGGGTTGACATGACTGGGAGGTCACATAAAGGAGAGAGGACCTTACTTTTGCTTGAGGAATGGAGAAGATGTGTTTAGAGGAAAGGCATAAGAGGCGAGGGAGTGGGTATAGCCTCTCCCTTCTCAACAGTCTACTGCTGTGCTCCCGTCTCCTAGAATGTCTCCGGCCTTCTCCCTGCCCCACCATAATATTGCTTAATAAGGAAGTAAGATTACTGGGCAAACAAGCCACTGCTGCATAGGCAGGAAAGTAAACTTTGTTTCTGATGTGACCATGTAATCTTTCCTACCTTTAATCTCCAGTACCATGCCAAAGCAAAATACTTTTGTGAGTGGTGCTCAATCCCAGGATTTAGTTTTAAGCCTGTCCTAGTGCACAGGCTCAAATTGAGCAAATGTGTCTTCTGCCATCCATCTGGAGCGTTTTGACTCCTTCCTTAGCCCTGTGGTATTCTGGGAGGTTAGGCTCGCTGCTTAGAGAATTATGCTGTGGATTAAAACCAGACCACGTGGAAGGGAAGCCTGTGACAAACAAAAGCCATGACCTTCTCTGAGGTAATTATAGATAAACTCAGATTTTGCATAATTTCTTGGCTCTGCTGTATCAGGAGCTTGCTAAAGTCTTGTGTATTTTACTTAGTCATTTCTTCTGTCCCAGGGATGGGGGTTGGGAGAAGCTTTGGGATTGCTGTGGAAGGGAGAAGGTGCAAGTCTCAGACACTCTGGAAGGGTCTGGGTAAGTACAAGGATATTAGCAAGTTTAGCCTGGTGACTTCTAGATCCTCTGCCTGGAATGAGATCTTTGCGTAGGCGAACTGGAGGTCTCTAGGCTGTCAAGGCCAGTCACAAGCCACAGGTGCCTATTTTATAGCACGTACTTCCCTGCTTTCCCCAGGTGCCCATCATCCAGCAGATTTGTCTATAGATCATGGTATTATCTCCATTGCTTCTGAATCATTGAGTGTTTTTCCTGAGTCAGGATGCATTTATGAGGGCCACTTAATTTCTTTACTGTCAGTCATTTAATCATTTTTATTATTTATTACTAAACCTTTGCCTGAGTTTTTCTTCACTTCCTGGGTTTGTTTTTGTTTGTTTGTTTTTGAGACGGAGTCTCGCTCTGTCCCCCAGGCTGGAGTGCAATGGCGTGATCTTGGCTCACTGCAACATCCACCTTCCGGGTTCAAGCGATTCTCCTGCCTTGCCCACCGAGTAGCTGGGATTACAGGCGCACGCCACCATGCCCAGCTAATTTTTGTACTTTTAGTAGAGACTGGGTTTCACCACGTTGGCCAGGCTGGTCTCAAACTCCTGACCTCAAGTGATCTGCCTGCCTCGGCCTCCCAAAGTTCTGGGATTACAGGTGTGTGCCACAGCTCCTGGCCAAAATAGTTTTTCTTAACTACATTTATTCTGATTAATTATCTATATTTTTTCTGCCATCGGCCTTATTGAAAAAAAATTACTTTTTTAGAGGCATATAATGCCAAACGTATTTTCCTTTTTGGAATTCTTTTTGCTCTATTAAAGAGGTTTTTAATAAATTAATTTCATCAGGCAGTTTTAATTCTGTTTACTATTCATAAGCCTGGGAACTGATTAATATTCGGGGTTTCCCTTTTTCTATCCAAGTCCCTTTCTAACCATTAGGTCATGACAGTTTGCCAAGCAAAAAATCAAAAGGGCTACTGCAAAACACATTACTACTGAGATTTGACTGAAATGTTTGAATAGTGTTAAATGGTGCCATGGACACTGCAGATACCACTGCTTTTCTTATGATTCTTAATTTTGGGATTAAGACATCATGCGACTCACCTATTGCGAGGAACTTTAGTTATTAGGTTCCCATAAACCCAGAGAATCCTATTTCTCTTCTTGGTGATATATAAAACAGAACTTTAGGTGCCCACAAAACCATGGCTTCTTCACTCACTTTTCCCCTACAAAATGAGTTCAAAAAGAAAGGCGAATGCAAAGTATATATTCTGCCAGGCATTATGCCATTTGTTTTATATATGAAGTATCACATAATCCTCACAATAATCTCATTGTGCATATTTGACAAATGAGAAAATTGAGGCTTGGAGTAGTTAGTAACTTAACCAAAATCACACAACTGGCAAGTTGGCAGGGTGAGATCCAAACATAGACCTGCCTAACTTCAAGGTCTGGGCTATTCTACTAGTTACAGCACTCAGAAAAAGACAAGGGTTTCTTATGTCAGCTGGGCAAGAAGTGATCAGTAAATATTTTATCCAGGTGCCCATAAAAATTAGAGGCCAATGCAAAGGAAGGAATTACAAATTATAAACAAGATCAATAGAAATTAGGGAGATACAGATTTCACAGGTCATGGCAGAAACTAGGTGAGCTCTGGGGGTGGGAGGTGGCGTTTGTAACAGGCTAGGGAGGAGCATGTGGGCAGAGAATGAGGTCCTGTCAGGACATAGGCAGAGAACTGTCTGTCCATCCCATCCTGCTGCCTTTAAATGGGTGTGGCCTGCCTGTGCAACACCTTCCAAAGAAGTGTATGAACATCTCCCAGGTATCAGTTTCTGTGAAATTAATCCTGCTACCCTACTCAATCTTGCTACCCCAGATCTCCCTCCTCTCACTCTGTCCACCTTGACCAGTACTGAGCCCCTTTGTCCTGATGACCCATTTGGACACACTTCTCTGGTTTAGACTGGCTCTCGATTTTGGCCACAGTTGTAGAATTTGCCTTCCACTCTATAGCCTCCAGGCCTGCGAAGAGATAGCCCTGCTTCTGGGTCTGCCTTCCATTTGCCTAAAGGAGTCAGGCCAATCTCCCCGCATGGAAAAGGGGTCTGACCCAGGTCTGACCAGGTATATGAAAGTCAGGTCAGAAGTCAGGCAAATAAGTGAGAGCTGGAAAAGCCATGTTATCAAAGCAAGAAATTAAGCGAATGAACAGTCAGGAATGACCATGGAACCCCCAGTACTGTGAGTGACCCAAGGAAAAGTTTTTGAGGAATTATATGGACTTTGGAACCCTGTAACTTTACTGTTAAAGATGAACAGGAATTAGTTTTCACAAATTGGTTTTAATAAAACTTATTTTCATACATCTTGGCTGATTTGCTTTGTGGTGGGAGGAGTTAGTGTCAGTGTACTAAGTTGTCCATAGAGAGATTTTCTGAGGTTGCTGGTGGAAGTTTAAAGCAAATAAAAGAAAATGTACCCAAACCCTGTCTGTGTGAGCATCTCTGACACAAGACATATGGAGTGAGCTGTGTTGTATGTAACTGGCCAGTTACATACATGGCACCTATAAGTCCTGGAGAGCCATACAGCCAGGGGATGAAGCCAGGCAAAATCACTCTAGCTTTGGTCCAAAATTTGATCCCAAATCTCTTTTGGTCTCCTGCTCCGCTGAGCTGTGCTGGAAATCATAGAAACTACAGAAGTCTCCTTTATCTTTCTGCTCTAATAGGAGAGGCAGGCCCAAGCTTTTCCCTCTAGGTCTCCCCTTTGCTGGACCTCACCCCTGTCATCAGCCCCTTCCCTGACCCTCATCTGACTCCCAGGCCTTCCAAGGGCAAAGGAGCCATGGCAACCTGTAGGCCATCTAGCCACACAGCTGCCTACGGTGTCAAGAGAGAGCAGTGTGAGGCTACCCAAAAGGGAGCTGAGAGCCAGAGGGTGAGTCCCTTTGCTTCTCCCATAAACAGATGCCTAAATGACATGGAGATGCCCAACAAGTCTAGCGGGATGGGAACTTGTGGAATTCCTAAATACCCCTAGACACTCCCCGGAGACTTCTAGAAACACTGCTGTGGAGTTGGGAGGGAGAACACTGTAGTGGGGTAGTCATGAATAGGTGGGGATCATCGCCTCACAAAATGTGTATAAAAATGCTCATTTGTACTTACAGGCTAGAGGCCTGTGGATATTCAGATTTCATGAAAGAAATGGAAGATATTTGCGGGCTCTTCTCAACTTTTCCTTTTAGAGAGAATTTTGGTCTGTCACCCAGGCTGGAGTGCAGTGGCGCCATCATAGCTCACTGCAGCCTTGAACTCCTGGGCTCAAGTCATCCTCCCATCTTGGCCTCCTGAGTAGCTAGGACCACAGTGTGAACCACCACACTCGGCGATTTTGTGTGTGTGTGTGGTAAAGATGAGGTCTTGCTATGTTGCCTAGCCTAGTCTTGAACTCCTGGCCTCAAGTGATCCTCCTGTCTGGGCCTCCCAAAGTGCTGAGATTACAGGCATAAACCTGGCCCTTCCTCAACTTTTTGAATTGAGTTCATGTAAAGGAGGGACAGAGGAACTTTGTTAATTTCATCAGCCCCACGGAGTAATACCATTCGCGACAATTATAAAAAGTGAAAACCCCACTTATTTCCACCTCATGTGACAATATTCCAAAGAATCTTGAAATCGGGCTGATCCATTTCAACTTGACCCAATTCTCTATGCATATGATATGACATTCTCCACTTTCATACCCAGAAGTAAGAGTTTCTCTAGTTTAAAATAATAAAGATAGAGAGATTTACGAATGGTTAGGTTTCTAAGTTCTAGGTAGCAATTTCCTCTTCTAGAAAAATAAGTTCTAGTGGTATTTACCTGTGTTTCTTAAAGGGTTGTATTTTTTTAAATGGGATTAATATATTAATGGTGTTCATATATAGTACTAATATGAATACATTAGACCTGTGCTTCTCAGGAATTTCACAGAAATTTCACAATGTCTGCCTTCTGGGTTCAAGTGATTCTCCTGCCTCAGCCTCCTGAGTAGCTGGGACTACAGGCGCCCGCCACCATGCCCTGCTGTTTTGTATTTTTGGTAGGGACGGGGTGGGGGTGGGGCTAGGGAGGGGGGTTTTGGCTGTGTTGCCCTGAGCTCAAAGCGATCCGCCTGCCTCTGCTGCCAAGGTGCTGGGATTACAGGCCTGCACCACTGCACCCGGCTGCTGTAAAGTCTTATTTCACACAGCTGAGACATGTTTTAGGAAGTTTGCTAAAAGACCCCTGGAGACCGCCTCATTGTGACCTCCCTGTTATTGTGTTTAATTTGATTGAACTTTTCTGCCCTCCTGCTTTTCAGCTTCTCTAATAGTCTCCCATTAAACCAATTCTAAGAACCACCAAAAAGGGGAAATTTTTTCTTGAAAGCAGTAAAATGATATGGACTGTTAGAATGTAAAATATATGAAATCAGTCATTATACGTTAGTGCTGCTCTGACATAGGGACGTATTATTGAGAAGCAACTTTTGTTTGATTTTCAGAGAAATGGAATCGTCGTATCGCTGATCTACATAAACAAACTGAAGAATTGTCTGAAAGAAAATATGGTATGTCTAAACTGGAAAAGTCCTGTAATCTTATGTTCATGGGCGTTTACACAGTGGAGTTACTGTTCATCATGGGGGTACCGTGGACAAGCCCAGGGCTGCCGGCGAGTCATGCCATCCTTACACGTTTCTCCTTGTAAGGTGCTTTGTAGTGTCTACACACTTTGTTTTTAGATTGCTGCAAAACTGAGGAAAAGTTGTATTTCTTTAGTTATTAGTTAGCATTTCTTTTAAACTTTCAGTATGGAGATTGGAAATTTATTTACATATTTATTGCAAAGCCCTGGATCTTAGGGATTTCATTGAATTATTTATTTATTTTTTTTGAGACGGAGCCTCACTCTGTCGCCCAGGCTGGAGTGCAGTGGCACGATCTCGGCTCACTGCAACCTCCGCCTCCCGGGTTCAAGCAGTTCTCTGCCTCAGCCTCCCGAGCAGCTAGGATTACAGGCACCAGCCACCACGCCTGGCTGATTTTTGTATTTTTAGTAGAGACGGGGTTTCATGATCTTGGCTAGGCTGGTCTTGAACTGCTGACCTCCTGATCCACTCACCTCAGCCTCCCAAAGTGCTGGGATTACAGGTGTGAGCCGCCATGCCTGGCCAAATATTATTTTTTTAAATGAATTGTTTCTCTTAGTCTGCTTTGTTAAATTTGGAATTCATCTGGGCGCGGTGGCTCACACCCGTAATCCCAGCACTTTGGGAGGCCAAGGCAGGCAGATATCTAGGTCGGGAGTTCGAGACCAGCCTGACCAACATGGAGAAACCCCGTCTCTACTAAAAATACAAAATTAGACGGGTGTGGTGGCGCATGTCTGTAATCCCAGCTATTCGGGAGGCCAAGGCAGGAGAATCGCTTGAACCCAGGAGGCAGAGTTTGCGGTGAGCCGAGGTTGCACCATTGCACTCTAGCCTGGGCAAAAAGAGCAAAACTCCATCTCAAAATAAATAAATAAAATGTTCAGTACTCACCAAGGTGCCCCTATTGTCTCTACTTTTATCTTGATGCATCACTGAATTGATTTTAGATTTCAAATTCATCATTGCCCTGATACTATTCTATCCTGAAGCCACCTTTATATAGTGATGAAAGAAATTAGCGATTTGTTATTATCCTCTCTCTGTTGGTATACATCAAATGCTCACCTAAAAAGAGCAACAACCAGTGGAAAACATGATGTTTTTATTTGGGTGACTATTTACTTGTAACCTACTAGCAAGCTATAAAATTGTATGATATGCAGAATTTTAACTGAATTGCTTTAAGTGAACATTTAAACATGATAAACAATATTTATGGTATTTATGTTAATGTACTTAAAATGAACATTTTTCTTCATTATGAGTAATATAACCTACTCCTCAATGAAAACCTAGCACTAAATTTGCTAATGAATTCAATAACATTTCCATAATATTTTTAGTTACATGCTTAAGGTTCTCTTAGTGTTTCTCCCACTTTTTAATAGCTTATGCCTTTTTCACCTTTGGTTTTTTTTTGGTTCATTTTAAAGCAAAAATCTCACAACATGTGATATCTGGAAACACTGTAACCTAGTGGTAAGACCATAGGCCCTGGGGACACAGGCTGGCCACGTCTCTTCTCCTGTCTGAGCTTTAGTATCCTCTTTTGTGGTCATGAGAACTGAAGATCTGTCCCGAAGATTTGATAAGATAGTAAAGTGCTTCACATAATACCAGACATATAAATACACAGTAAATGCTTCCTCCTTATATTTTTATCGATTGATTGATTGAGACAGAATCTTGCTCTCTTGCCCAGGCTGGAATGCAGTGGTGTGATAATGGTTTCTGCAACCTCCACCTCCTGGGTTCAGGCAATTCTCCTGCCTCAGCCTCCCAAGTAGCTGGGATTACAGGTGCCTGCCACCATGCCCAGCTAATTATTGTACTTTTAGTACAGACGTGGTTTTACCATGTTGGCCAGGCTGGTCTCGAACTCCTGACCTCATGATCTGCCTGCCTCAGCCTCCCAAACTGCTGGGATTACAGGTGTGAGCCACTGTGCCCAGCCTGTCTTTTCTCTTCACACCCGCAGTTCATGATGAAATATTAAATATGTACTAGTGGATATTACTTTGCTGAATATTGCCTAGTGAATATTAAGTATTTATTCTCACCTTTCAGACATGAACTTATGAATTCAACAGGTGAAGATTTGCAACTTGATAAATCAGCTTTGTGAGGTACGTCTTCAGTCTTAAGTCAGATTAGAAGATTATGTGAGGTAATTAACACTTAACATTGATTTAATGGTAGCTTCCACATGAAATAGTATGCCTCTAAGTATTAATTATGTCCTAGGACAGGAGAATTCATGTTATCAAAATTCTCATACTCTCTAGAACAATAAACTCATTTTCTTTTTATTAGTAAATATTGCATTTATGGGTAGACAAAACTGAACGAACAATATTTGTTCTACTTTTGAGATGCAAGATTCATCTGGCGTAATGCATTGAACAGGTTATTATTGAAGTCTACACCACTCAACTGAATAAGCATTCATCAAATGTCCATGATATGCAGGACATAAGTTTTCTTTTAGAGTATGGAACCATGCATATTATCTTTTAATTAGATGATTTAGTTAGATATGTTTTTAAAGAACTAGAAATATAATTGATTTTCTTGTTTTGGCTCTGGAGTGGAGTGGGGACGAAACAGAATGGATTCACACTGTTTAGATTTACTAAAATGGAAGGATTGCAGCAAGATCATATCCCTAGTCTCCCCATAGCAAATGTCACCTGCTAGCTGTTTTTTTTTTTTTTTTTGGAGGTTGAAGTTTTGTTCTGTCGCCCACGCTGGAGTGCAGTGGTATGATCTCAGCTCATGGCAAGCTTACCTCCTGGGTTCAAGCAATTCTCCCTGCCTCAGCCTCCTAAGTAGCTGGAATTACAGGCCTCTGCCACCACGCCTGCCTAATTTTTGTATTTGTAGTAGAGTTGGGGTTTCACCATGTTGGCCAGGCTGGCCTTGAACTCCTGACTTCAGGAGATTCACCCGCCTCAGCCTCCCAAAGTGCTTGGGATTATGGGTGTGTCACTGCACTTGGATTTAATGGGATATTTCACTACAGACTTTGGTAAACAGAATATTAGCATTTTTGGTGTTCTTTTTATTTTACTCATACTATTTTTCTTTGGACTCAATCACAATAACAGAATTAAAGATCAAAGTGTAAAAGTTAAAGACCAGTACAGATTCAATAATTATTCTTTTCTACATACTGTGTTTAAATGATATGCCTTTTTCTTTTTGTTCTTATAGCTCGAGCTGTAAAAGCCAAAGGTCCGGTGATGATCCCATACCCTTTTTTCCAGTCTCATGTTGAAGATTTTTATGTAGAAGGCCTTCCCAAAGGAATTTTTTTTTTTTTTTTTTTTTGAGATGGAGTTTTCACTCTTATCGCCCAGGCTGGGGTGCAATGGCGCAACCTTGCTGGTCACTGCAACCTCTGCCTCCTGGGTTCAAGAAATTCTCCTGCCTTAGCCTCCCAAGCCGCTGGGATTACAGATGCCCACCACCACACCAGGCTAATTTTTGTATTTTTAGTGGAGATGGGGTTTCACCATGTTGGCCGGGCCAGTCTCGAACTCCTGACGTCAAGTGATCTTCCCGCCTCGACTCCTGACATCAAGTGATCTTCCCGCCTTGGCCTTCCAGAGTGCTGAGATTACAGACGTGAACCCATGCCTGGCCAGGAATTTTGTTTTTTAGGAAGGCTTTCTACTAATGGAATTCCTGGCCTTGAGAGAATGTTACTTTCGAAGGAAAGGATTTTTTTGTTATTAAAAGGTAAGATTCCTGGATTCTTATTGGACTGTTATCTCTGTTATGAGTAATCTATCTTTAGTCATTCACCACTAGGGTTGTATTTAATTAAGTCTGAGTTATTTTATGGTGGTTTTGTTTTGTTTTGTTTTGTTTTTACTGAATTTTGTTCTCATTGCCGTGGCTTGAGGGCAATGACGTGATCTCAGGTCACCACATTCTCTGCCTTCCAGGTTCAAGCAATTCTCCTGCCTCAGCCTCCTTAGTAGCTGGATTTACAGGCATGCGCCACCATGCCTGGCTAATTTTTTGTATTTTTAGTAGAGATGGTGTTTCACCATGTTGACCAGGCTGGTCTAGAACTCCTGACCTTGGGTGATCCACCCGCCTCGGCCTCCCAAAGTGCTGGGATTACAGGCATGAGCCACTGCGCCCAGCCTGGGCCTGCTTCTTTCTCTTTTTCTTTTTTTTTTTCATTAGCAGCTTAAAATTGGTGCCTTATTCAGACACAAGCAAAAGGACATTAGCCCAGCTTTGGAAATAGGTGAGAGCCCATCTATGATTTTCCTAGTTTCTCCTCCCCCTTTGCTTTTTGCTCTCTTGTTAGTATATTAATTGTTTTCACTCTCTGAATCTTTTTTCCCCATTTCTTTGGCAGACATTTTTACTTGTCTTGGAAGAGTAGGTGAAGAGCTGTTTTTAGGACTCTTTGAAAGGGTACAGTATGGGTGACAGTCTTGGCTAATGGTAACATCCAGGGAGCTGGGGTCAGCGTGAGCTGGAATCAGTTCAAATTAGCAAAGCACTGGCACTCAGTGGCAGGAATACAAGTGACTGCAAAGTGTTAAACACATCTGGAAAGGGATACTGACATCATCCTCAGAATCTGTGGGGAGTTCACATAGCCAGTTAAGACCCATTCCTCTTTGACCCTATAAAGATTCTTTAAAGAATAATACCCTTAGTGGTTTTCTAGCCAGCTTGCCTGCTCATTTATCTTTGAGGACGACATGCCTTGTGGAGCTCCGCAGGCCCCAGAGGGGTATGGATTCTGCATTTAAAAGTGCTGAAGCTGAGAGATTGGGTCTTGGTGGACCCCGAGAGTTCTGTTTCTCCTCTACTCATTGTTCCTTTTTTTCCCAACAGCTGGCATTGCTGTTTAAATGGGTTGTTCTTTGCTGTTTTAAGTTGTTTCATAGTGGTGTGTCAGGATTTGGGTTTTCTTAATACTTTCCAAGCTGGTGACTTGAGTGGTGGTTAGGGAGGAAATGTTTTAGGGCTGTTCTGGAGCTATTGAGGTCAGGTGTCTAGATACTCCCAGCTTGTCTGTTGAGGAGAATGCTGTTCTCATTGTGCTGCCTTTGGTGGTGCTGTGTGTGGCTCTTTAGATGTGGGTGGAGGTGAGCTGGGGGAGTTAATGAGATCATTTTTAGGTGCTTTTGATAAAGTAGCCTGCACTACAGGATTCACTGTGACTTTTTTCCTTAACCTATGCATTTCTCTCTGCTAGCTTTTGCTGTCTTTCTCATGCCTTTGATTTTCCCAGCTCCTCTTAGTTGAATTAACCTAAGTGCTCTGCTATGGTTTAAATGTGTCCCCCAAAGTTTATGTGCTGGAAACTCAATCCTCAATGCAACAGTTGGGATGTGGGGCCTAATAAAATAGCCTTCATGAATGAGTTAATGTTGTTATTGTGGTAATAGATTAGTAATCACAGAGTGGGCTTATTATAAAACAGAGTTCAGCCTCTTTTGCCCTCTTGCTTTCTTGCACTCTCTTTTCCTTCTGCCTTCTGTAGTGGGATGATGCAGCAAGAAGACCCTTTCCAGATGCAGGCCCCTCAACCTTGGACTTCCTAACATCCAGAACTGTTAAGAAATAAAATTTATTCCTTTCCTTTCCTTTTCTTTCTCCTTTCCCTTCTCTTCCCTTTTCTTCCCTTCCCCTCCCTCCCTCTCTCCCTCCCTCCCTCCTTCCCTCCCTTCCTCCTTCCCTCTTTCTCTCTTTCCCTTCCTTCCTTTCCTTCCCTCCTTCCCTTTTTCCCTCCTTCCCTCCTTCCTTCCTTTTTTCTTTCCTTCCTTTTTTCCTTTTTATAAATTATGCAGTCTGTGGTATTCTTTTATAGAAGCATGAAATGGACAAAGACTCCATTTTCAAGAGCAAGCACTTTTATAGTTTCTGAGCGAATTATGACTGCAAAGGAAGTTCTATAGGTAGCCTCAGATCCACTACCTAGGAAGCATGCTACCAAGCAGACCTAGGATCTAGGATTTGATCAAGTGCTGGGCAACATGATACCTCTGCAATTTAGCACTTCCCTATATACCTCCAGTTGGCTCAGCCCATTAGGGCTAAAACTACCCCTCATATCCTGGTGTCTCTTGTAGGCAGAAGCCTTGCCTAAACCCTAAGCTGCTTGGCTCACATTCTGTCTTGTGGTTTTTTTGTAGGGGGTTCAAATATACACAAAAGAAATATGTTGAACCTCCATGCACCCAACCCACAGATTAAGCAGTTACCTCCATTTTTCCAGATTTGTTTCGTCTGCTTCAATCTCCTTAAAAATTTGTTTGTACAGGAAAGACTGAATAAATAGCTAATTCTCCACCCTACCTCTCATCTTAAGTCACTTTTCAGAGTAGTAAGTTAGTGACCTAGTAACCTTCCCTCTAATGACCAGTAGTTTTTTTTCTGAATACCATTATGAACTCATAGATTATTGTTTGCATTTTATGTATTTCAGGCCATTGCAGTCTTTATTGTTTTGGATGCTTACATTGTCTCATCTAGGTTAATAATTATCTCTTCAAGTTGACTTTCATGTCTTTTTGACGTGATCCTGTTGGACTTTGATGGCTTCCTTGCTTTCTGGCAAAAAAGATGTTCCAGGATCAATATACTGCACCATACATGGAGTCAGCCATTTCTCTAGGGAACCTTGATTCCTTTTAGTAGAGAACACAGTTTGAGGTCTTGGACTGAATGACTTTTGTGAACCTCCTCTCCTGAGACTACAGCCTGCATCCCTGCATGTAGCCCATTTGGAGCTCTTGCTGGGCACCAACAGATCTCCTAAAACTGCTATATAGTTCTGCCTCACTCTTACAAAGATTCATCTCTTGAGAGTTTTGTGCTCTACCCCCAGATGTGGTCTTTCTGGTTCTGAAGGTTTTGCTTCAGTCACCCTGAATTTTGCCAGCCCTATGCATGCTGTACTTTGGATTGCCAACTTGCCCTCACTGAAGCCAGTTTCTCTGGTTAGAATAGTTGCCCAAACCCATGCCTAATACTCTAGTAAACAAGGTTCTACCTAAGTTCATCAGCCTCCCTAAGTTCTGGAATTACAGGCTGCCACCATGCCCAGCCTTCACCAACATTTGCCATTATCTGTTTTTTTTTTCCTTCCTTTATACCTTAAAGCAGTATAAGAACAAGTGTCTTCAATTATAGGAAACAGTATAATCCCAGGGCATTGGGAGGCTAAGACAGGAAGATGTCTAGATGCCAGGAGTTTTTTTTTTTGTTGTTGTTGTTTTGTTTTTGTTATTGTTGTTGTTGTTTTTGACAGAGTCTTGCTCTGTCACCCAGGGTGGAGTGCAGTGATGGGGTCCACTGCAACCTCCACCTCCCAGGTTCAAGTGATTCTCCTGCCTCAGCCTCCCGAGTAGGTGAGACTACAGGTACACGCCGCTACTGCCCAGCTAATTTTTGTATTTTTGATAGAGTCAGAGTTTCACCATGTTGGCCAGACTGGTCTCGAACTCCAGACTTCAGGTGATTTGCCTGCCTTAGCTTCCCAAAGTGCTGGGATTACAAGCATGAGCCACCATGCCCAGCCTGATGCCAGGAGTTTTAGACTAGCCTGGGCAACATAGCAAGACCTTGTCTCTACAGAATATTTAAAAATTAGCCAAATGTGGTGGTGCCTGTGTATAGTCTCTCTCCCTCTCTCTCTTTTTTTTTTCTTTCTAACTTTTTGTGACATGGTCTGGCTCTGTCACCCAGGCTGAAATGCAGTGGTGTGATCATGGCTCACTGCAGCCTGAAACTCCTGGGATCAAGTGATCAATCCTCCCACCTCATCCTACCAAGTAGTAGGGACCACAGGTGTATGCCACCCAGGTCTTGCTATGTTGTCCAGGCTGGTCTTGAGCTCCCAGCCTCAAGCAATCCTCTCACCTTGGCCCCCCACAGTGCAAGGATTACAGGTATGAGCCACCATGCCTGGCCCCTACCCTGCCTACTGAGAACCAAAAGAAGGACCCAAATTCTCCTTAGCTCAACTCGAGCCATTTCCTGATTGCTTCATCAGCAAGGAGCTGGTTATTGGGCTGTCCAGGCCTCCCAAGCAGCACAGAAATGAGGTGAAGGAGTTTTCCTGTTGCTCCACTCTGTAAGGAGTTGGAGGGTGATGTTTACTCACTTGCAGAGAGAGATGCCTTGTAGGCACCTCAGGATGGAGAGGACCCTGATTCCAATGTCCTTTTTTTCTTCAGAAACAGGACCTTGCCCTGTCACTCAGGATGGAATTCAGTGGTCCTATCATGGCTCATTATAGCCTCAAACTCCCAGGCTCAAGCAATCCTACCATGTCAGCCTTCCCGTAGCTGGGACTACAGGTAAGCATCGTGACACTCAGTGAATTTTGTTTTTATTTTGTTGTAGAGATGGGACCTCAGTATGTTGCCACGGCTGACCTTGAACTCCTGCACTCAAGGGATTTTCCTGCCCTGGCCTCCCAAAGTATTGGTATTACAGGCATGAGCCATTGTGCCCACCGTCTCTGGTTCTTAACCTTCTGCCTCCCTCTTCCAGTTTTAAAGAATGCTTGTAATTACATGGGCTCTCCTAGACACTCCAGGATAATCTTGTTTTAAGGTCAGCTGATGAGCAACATTAATTTTATCTGCACTCTTAATTCCCCCTTCCTATGTAATTGTGCTGTGTAACATAGGACATGAGCAATTGGTGGTGGTGGGGGTTATTACTTTGGCCACCACAGTAACTATTTTATGCCAGGTACTCAGCTAAGCACTGGTGAATTAAGCATGAATAACACACACTCCCTAATCTCCATCCATTCATGGGAGGAGCACTTCACCTGCCATGCTCCTGAGAATCTCAGGAGCCAAAGAAGTCCTCTATGAGGAGGTGATGCCAAAGCGGACAAGTGACAGAGGAGTCGAAGCTAGCTAGGAAGAGAGTAGAGGTTTAAGGGGAAGCATATTATAAGCAGAGGATATTACCCACTTCAGAGAGTCCCAGAGGAGAAAGAGTGTGTGTTCAAGGGGCAGATGAGGCTCAGTTGGACTCCATAGCAGATGAAATGGAGAGGGGCAAGCAGTGAGGCTGCCTTGCAAGGCAGGGCAGAGCAGGGGCTGTTAAGGAGTTTGGACTGAATCCCTGAGGCAAGGAGAAGTGATGTAAATGGGGGAGTAACATGATGAGATTCATGGATTAGAGACATGGCTCAGGCTGCTATGGAGAAGGCACCAGGGAGAGCAGATGGCTCAATGGGTGTGCAGGAGACCTCTCCCTGAGTTTAGGGAGAGGTTTTTAAAACAGAAGAAGTTTGAGTAATTTAAATGATGATGGGAAAGAGCTAAAAGTGGGGGATAGGTTAAAGATACAGGAAAGTGGGAGGAAGAACCGACAAGTGAGGTTCCAGAGAGGGCAGGAGAAGAGGAGATTCCCATAGGGGGATTAACACTTTCTTTTCTTTTTTCTTTCTAAGACAGGGTCTCACTCTGTCGCCCAGGCTGGAGTGCAGTGGCACAATCTTGGCTCACTGTAGTGTAGACTTCCCAGGCTCAAAGGATTTCTCCCACCCCAGACTCCCAAGTGCTGATCCTCTGTAAAAATTAATACCTTTTTTTTTTTTTTTTTGAGATGGAGTTTCACTCTTGTTGCCCAGGCTGGAGTGCAATGGCGCTATCTCGGCTCAGCGCAATCTCCACCTGCCGGGTTCAAGCGATTCTCCTGCCTCAGCCTCCCGAGTAGTTGGGATTACAGGCATGTGCCACCATGCCCAGCTAATTTTGTATTTTTAGTAGAGATGGGGTTTCTCTATGCTGGTCAGGCTGGTCTCGAACTCCTGACCTCAGGTGATCTGTCTGCCTTGGCCTCCCAAAGTGCTGGGATTACAGGCATGAGCCATTTTGCCTGGCCAAAATTAATACTTTTTATATTAAATTTACATATATATATATATATATATATATATATATATACACGTTTTTTCTTTTTGATACCAGGTCTCACACTGTCACCCAGCCTGGAGTACAGTGGCACAACCTCTGCTCACTGCAGCCTCCACCTGCCAGGCTCAAGCAATTCTCCTGCCTCAACCTCCCGAGTAGCTGGGATTACAGGTAAGTGCCACCACACCCAGCTTATTTTTGTGTTTTTTGTAGAGACGAAGTTTCGCCTTGTTTCCCAGACTGTTCTCAAACTCCTGAGCTCAAAGCAGTCCACCCACCTTGGCCTCCCAGAGTGCTGGGATTACAGGTGTGAGCCATCTTGCTCATTCTAGTTTAAACTTTTGAGTGGTTTGTGTCTCCTGATTGGACTCCTACAAATACAGAATTGATGCTAGGAAGGGTAACAGGAGATAGACGCACACAGATGGGATTTGGGAATAGGTTTGGTTATCCAAGGAGCAGTGCTGAGCTCCTTGCTAATGGGAATATGGGATGCTGGTGATTTCCAGGAAGTGAGCTCACAATGACTCAAGCTGCCACATACTGTTGATTGTGAAATGCCAGTTGAAGCATATGTCCTGCGAGCTTAGGGGTGCTACAAGTTGACCACTGCAGCAGTAAAGATGACTCTGAAGAATGGCGTGGGATGGATCCTTTCAAATGCACTTGAGCAGCGGTCTCCAACCACAGGGCCACAGAGCTGGAGGTGAGCAGCAGGCGAGTGAAGGGAAACTTCATCTGTATTTCTAGCCCCTCCCATCGCTTGCATGACCACCTGAGCTCCATGTCCTGTCAGACCAGCAGCAGCATTAGATTCTCATAGGAGCACAAACTCTGTTGTGAAGTGTGCATGTGAGGGATCTAGGTTGTGTACTCCTTATGAGAATCTAATGCCTGATATTCTGTTACTGTCTCCCATCACCCCAGATGGACAGTCTAGTTGCAGGAAAACAAGCTCAGAGATCCCACTGAGTCTACGTTATAGTGAGTTGTAGAATCATTTCATTATATATTACTATGTAGTAATAATAGAAATAAAGTGCACAATATATGTAATGCACTTGAATCATCCTGAAATTATTCCCTCACTCCCAGTCTGTGGAAAAATTGTCTTCCACACATTCACTCTGTTTTTTGGTAGAGGCAGGGTCTTAATATATTGCCCAGGCTGATCTCAAACTCCTGGCCTCAAGTAATGTACCTCTCTCAGCCTCCCAAAGTGCTGAGATTACAGGCATAAGCCACCACCCTCAACCAAGACTTTCTTAAACCAAATAAAAATTAAGTGAGATTACTTGAGCCCAGGTGGTCAAGGCTGCAGTGAGCCTGATTGCACCACTGCACTCCAGCCTAGGTGACAGAATGAGACTGTCTCAAAAAATAAAATAAAATACAAATTAACCCTTTATGACATTCCCAGTAACTTCCTAAGTGTTCCCCACAAGTCTTTGAATTCTGTTTAATTTTCACATAACATTTAAGACATTTAAGAACTTATGTCTGTCTGTGTCATCCCTTTATGTCAAAAGATGTCTTTTTGTCACTTCCAGCTGGATCTACCATGAAGGACTTCTGAATCCAGGAAGAGAGACTGACTGGGCAACATGTTATTCAGGTACAAAAAGATTTGGACTGTAACTTAAAAATGATCAAATAATAGTGCATGCATCAAGTGCAATGGGAAGCTCTTCTGGAGAGTGAGAGAAGCTTCCAGTTAAGGTGACATTGAAGCCAAGTCCTGAAAGATGAGGAAGAGTTGTATGAGAGTGGGGAGGGAAGGGGGAGGTGGAGGGATGGGGAATGGGCCGGGATGGGATAGCGCAAACAGCCCGGGAAGGGAAACCAGCACTATACAGACCTGAACAATGAAGATGGCATATTTTGTTCAGGGAATGGTGAATTAAGTGTGGCAGGAATGCTTTGTAGACACAGTAATTTGCTTGTATGGAATTTTGCCTGAGAGACCTCATTGCAGTTTCTGATTTTTTGATGTCTTCATCCATCACTGTCCTTGTCAAATAGTTTGGAACAGGTATAATGATCACAATAACCCCAAGCATAATATTTCATTAATTCTCACAGAATCACATGTAGGTGCCATAGTTATCCCCATTTTATGAATGGAGTGATGAAGCCTTAGGAATAATGAATGATTTGTGCAGGCTCACCTGGATATTAAGACTGAGTCAAATGTTGGGTCTGGTCTGACTTTAATGTTTGCTTTGTTCACGAGCACCACATATTGCCTCTCCTATGCAGTTAAGCAGGTAGGTGACAGAAAAGCCCATGTTTGTCTCTACTCACACACTTCCGACTGAATGTATGTATGGAGTTTCTACACCAAATTCTTCAGTGCTCTGGATATTAACTGGGTATCCCATGACTTTATTCTGACACTACCTGGAGTTAGCACAGACCCCACAAGTTAGGGGCTCAGTCCCACAAGGCCATCCTCACTTCAGATGCCAATGGCAAGTCCTAAGTTGTCACCATACTTTTGACCAACCTGTTACCAATCGGGGGTTCCCATAACTGTCTTCTTGGGTTTAATAATTTGCTAGAACAGTTTATGGAACTCAGAAAAACAGTTTATTTTCTTTTTTTCTGAGAGAGGGTCTTATTTTGTTGCCCAGGCTGGTGTGCAATGGTGCAGTCATAGCTCATTGAAGCCTTGATTGTCTGGGTTCCAGTGGTTCTCACACCTCAGCCTCCCTAGTAGCTGAGACTACATGCCTGCACCAACACATCTGGCTAGTTTCTTTTATTTTTTGTATAGATGGGGTCTTGTTGTGTTGGCCAGGCTGGCCACAAATTCCTGGTCTCAAGTGATCCTCCCACCTCAGCCTCTGAAAGTGCTGGGATTACAGATGTGAGCCACCACATCTGGCCAGTTCATTTCCTATTACTGGTTCATTGTGAAGGATACATCTCAGAAACAGTCAATGAAAGAAACGTGCATGTTGGATGCAGTGGCTCATGCCTGTAATCTCAGCACTTTGGGAGGCCAAGGTGGGAGGATCGCTTAAACTCAGGAGTTTGAGACCAGCCTGGGCAACATGGTGAAAACCTGTCTCTATAAAAAATTAAAAAATAATAATAATAACCGGTGTGGTGTTGTGCACCTAGAGTTCCAACTACTAGGGAAGCTGAGATGAGAGGATACCTTGAGCTGGGGACTGGGGAGGCTTAGGTTACAGTAAGCTGAGATTGTGCCACTGCACTCCAGCTTGGACAAAAGAGCCTGATCCTGTCTCAAAAAAAAGAAGGATACCCAGGGCAAGTTAAGTTCGGAGGGGCACAGAGCTCCCATGCCCTCTGTTGAACATGCGACCCTCCCATCATCTCCTGTGTCCAGCAACCCTGAAAGCTCTGCAAACCCCTTTCAGGGTGTTTATGGAGGCTTTATTATGCAAGCATGATTGATAAAATCTTTGGCTGTTGGTGATTAAGTCAGTCTCCAGCCCCTCTTCCCCCTGGAGTTCAGTGCATGAGGCTGAAAGTTCCAAGCCTCTTACCATGTGGTTGCGTGGTAATCAGCCCTCCTCTTGAAGAAATTTAGGAGCTTGCAGTCTCCCAGTCATCTCAACAACATCCCCAAATGCATTCTTACCATGCTGGAGATCCCAAAGTTCTTAGAGGCTCTCGTGTTAGAAACCTGGGACCAAGACCAAATATTAAAACAAAAGATGTTCCTGTCACATCTATCACTGAGGTCTTTGTAAGAGCTTTAGAAGCTCTGTGCCAGGAACCAGGGACAGAGATTAAATATATATTTCTTTTCTTTTTTTTGAGACAGAATCTCCTGTGTCATCCAGGCTGGAGTGCAGTGATGTGATCATAGCTCACTATAGCTTTGGCCTCCTGAGATCAAGCAATCCTCCCATCTCAACCTCCCAAGTAGCTAGGACTACACATGCATATCACCCATGCCCAGCTCATTTTTGTAGAGTCAGAGTTTCACCATGGTGGCCATGTTGGCCAGATGGGGTCTTCTTTTGTTGCCCAGGCTGGCCACAAATTCCTGGGCTCAAGTGATCCTCCCACCTCGTCCTTGTAGAGATGAGATTGAGTTATGTCGTCCAGGCTGATCTCAAACTCCTGGGCTAAATCGATTGTCTCACCTCAGCCTCTCAAGGAGCTGGGACTACAGGCGCATACCACCATGTCGGGCTAATATTTATTTTTATTTTTTTCTAGAGGTGGGGGTCTCACTGTGTTTTTCATGCTAGTTTCAAACTTCGGGCCTCAAGTGTTCCTCCTGCCTTGACCTCCCAAAGTGTTGGGATTCTGGGTGGGAGCCACCATGCCCAGCAATCACAAGGGTCTTTATAAAAGAAAGACTAGGAGATTCAGAATTGGAGCAGGAGATGTGGTGATGAAAGCAGAGGTAAGAGAGGGAGATTTGAAGATGCTTCACCTCTGGCTTTGAAGATGGAGTCAGGGGCCATGATCCAAGGAATGGGGGTGGCTTCTAGAAGCCGGAAAAGCCAAGAGAACATATTAGAGTCTCCAGAAGGAATGCAGCCCTGCTGACACCTTGACTTTAGCCTTAATAGACCTAGTTTGGGTTTCTGGCCCCTAGAACTGTAAGATGGTAGATTTGTGGTGTTTTAAGCCACTAAATGTAGGAAACTGCAAACTATGTTGCAGCAGCAAGAAGAAATGAACATGAAGCCAGGCATGATGGCTCATGCCGGTAATCCCAGCACTTTAGGAATTTAGGCAGGAGGATCACTTGAGGCCAGGAGTTCAAGACCAGTCTGGGCAACATAGTAAGACCTTGTCTCTACAAAAAATGAAAAAATTGGCCAGGCGTGGTGGCTCACGCCTGTAATTCCAGCACTTTGGGAGGCCGAAGCGGGCAGATTACCTGAGGTCAGGAGTTCGAGACCAGCCTGGCCAACATTGTGAAACCCCGGCTCTACTAAAAATACAAAAATTAGCTGGGTGTGGTGGCACGCACCTTAATCCCAGCTACTTGGAAGGCTGAGGCAGGAGAATCACTTGAATCTGGGAGGTGGAGGTTGCAGTGAGCCGGGATCGCACCGTTACACTACAGCCTGGGCAAGAAGAGTGAAACTCTGTCTCAAAATAAAATAAAATACTAAAAAATTTAGCCAGGCATGGTGGCATGAACCTGGAGTCCCAGGTACTCGGGAGGCTGAGGTGGGAGGATCGCTTGAGCCTGGAAATTTGAGGTTGCAGTGAGCTGTGATTTCGCCACTGCACTCCAGCCTTGGTGACAGTGAGATCTTGAAAAAAAGAAAGAAGAAAGTAAAGAAAGAAGAAATGAGCATGGTGGGCATGGGGACAGATGGCAATGTTAAATAGAATGGTCAGGGGTGGCCTCCTAAGTGAAAATTGAGTAAAGATTTGAAGGAGGGGAAGGAGGTGGCCAAGGTGCTGAGGGAAGAGGATTGTAGGCAGAAACAATAGAATAAACTGTCTGAGGTGTGTCTCTGGCTCTGGAAGGAGGCCCATGGAGCAGATGGAGAGAGGAAGAGAATTAGGGGAGGGAGCCAGGGAGTTGCTGGGTGGGGATCAGTACAGATCACATAAGCCCTGGGAGGTTATTGGTGGGGCTTTGGCTTTTACTCTGACTCAGATGGGAACTGCAGGAGGGTTCTGAGCAGAGAGGCGACATGATCTGTCTCCCGATTTAAAAGCATTCTCTGGCTGCTGAGTTGAGAAAGACTGTGGGAAGATGTGATAGAAGCATGGGGGCCAAGCTTTGGCAACATCCAGGCGGGAGATGATGGTGGTCCTGACCAGGGTCGTGGTGGTGTTGAGAGATGGTCAGAGGGGAGAAGTAGGGGAGGAGGCCAGGGAGTTGCTGGGTGGGGATCTTTAGTAGATGTCGAAGACAATCAACAGGATTTCCTGACAGACTGGATATGGGGTGTGAGAGAAGGCAGGGGTCAAGGTTGAATTTGATTGTTACTGAAATTATTAAGTAATTTTAAAAAACACTACTGCCTTTCCCAATCCTACCAAATATGGGATGCTAGATTAAAGAAATCTCTTCAGGCTCATTGCAACGGCTCATGCCTGTAGTCCCAGCTCTTTGGTAAGCAGAGGTGCCAGTATCTTTTAAGGGCAGGTGTTCAAGACCAGCCTGGACAACACAGCAAGATCTGCTCTTTACAAAAATATTTTTCAAAATTAAATAAATGTAGGTAGGCATGGTGATGTGTACTTGTAGTTTCAGCTACTCAGGAGGCTGAAGTGGGCAGATCTCTTGAGGTCAGGAGTTTGAGGCCAGCTTGGGCAACATAGCAAGAACCCTCACTTTACAAAAAAATTAAAAAAATAACCAGGCATGGTGACACTCAACTGTACTACCAGCTACTGGGGAGCTGAGGCAGGAAGATGGCTTGAGCCCAGGAGGTCGAGGCTGCAGCGAGCTGTAAATGCACAGCTGCACTCCAGTCTGGGTGACAGAGCAGTACCTGTCTCACAGTACAAATAAAAATACAAGTAAAATAATATCTCAAGTCAGAGCCTTTTGGCTCTGCAGCCCTTGCAATCCCTCAGCCGTGCAGTGGGGTTTGCGTCGCTGGGAATGAGGAGACCCCTGCCCGGTGTTGTTGCCTGACTAATCAGTGTTTTAAAACATACATGAATTGGGGTGGGCGCAGTGGCTCACACCTGTAATCCCAGCACTTAGGGAGACCCAGGCGGGTGGATCACCTGAGGTCAAGAGTTCAAGACCAGCCTTGCCAACATGGTGAAACTCCTTCTCTACTAAGAAAATACAATAATTAGCTGGACATGGTAGTGGACGCCTGTAATCCCAGCTACTTGGGAGGCTGAGGTAGGAGAATCACTTGAACCTGCGGGGCAGAGGTTGCAATGAGCTGAGATTGAGCCACTTCACTCCAGCCTGGGCAAGAGAACAAGACTTTGTCTCAAAGAAAAAAAAGTATTATATCAACATGTAATGGTTTTATTATTAATATGTAATGAATATTAAATATTTTTAAAATCTTATATCAACATGTAATGGCTTTAATATGTGATGAATAATATTTAAAAATTTGGGTCTTATTTTCTAGTTTTCATATAATTATCTACAGAACGAAATAGTCTTAGAGATCTTCAATAAAGTTAAAAAAGGTAAAGGGATGTTAGACCCCAAAAGATTGAGAATTTCTAGTTTACAAATATTCAGACTAAGCCACATACAACTTGCTACTTGAACTATTTTTTTTCTTTGTTTTTTATTTTAGGAGATGGGGTCTCACCCTGTCACCCAGGCTTGAGTACAGTAGTGCTATCACAGCTCACTGCAGCCTTGAACTCCTGGGCTAAGGGTACTCCTACCTGAGCCTCCTGAGTAGCTAGGACTGTAGGTATACATGACGATACTTGACTAATTTTTAAATTGTTTTGTAGACATGGGGTCTCACTTTGTTGGCCAGGCTGGTGTCAAACTAATGGCCTCAAGTGACCCTTCCACCCCTGCCTCCCATCCTAGAGGTATGTGCCACCACAATAAGCACTTGTTCAGTTTTCTAAAGAAAAAATTTCTAAAGTAAGGCTGTGGGATGATGGCAGGAAGATAAAAGAAAAACAGAAGAATAAGTTAAAATGACTTATTCACACATATTCTTTTGACAGCAAGAAGAACTTTTAGTATATACATTCCTTACAAACAAACAAACGGCAGGTAAACAATGTTGTATAGGAACTTCAACACACACTGTACAATATTCCCACTTTGCTGACATAAGTTATGGAAATTTCGTGGTTTACTTGAGTGTCGCTACCAGTGTTTTGCTTCTCTGATGATTTTTATCAACTTCCTCATCTGTTAACTTCTCTCCAAGGTATGTCATGTCACGACATACTGCCGCTGCAGGAACATGGCCAGTGTCTTCCTATTAAACATGTAGAATGCTTTCCTAATTTCTCTTTTTACTCTCTGTCTTTGTGTTTTGCATTTCCCTTACTTTTATTGTCAGAAACTCCAGAAAGTCAGTCGTACTAATTTATCACGATTTGCTTTATTAATTTATACTTTGCTTATATGGAATTTTGCCCAACAGACCTCATTACAATTTCTAACCTGTTTTATTTTGTTTTTTTTTCTGAGACAGGGTCTCCCTCTGTTGTCCAAGGCTGGAGGGTAGTAGTGCTATCGCAGCTGACTGCAGCCTCAACCTTCCAGGCTGAAGCGATCCTCCCATCTCAACCTCCCACGTGGCTGAGACTACAGGTGCTTGCCACTATGCCCAACTAATATTTGGAATTTTCGTATACGTCGATTCCAGAGGGGTGACAGCAAAACATGAGTAAACATGGATTTTGGTATATGCAGAGATGGGGGGCTGGAACTAATTCTGTATACTGAGGGACGGCAACTGTATATGTTTTTACAATTACGCTGTAGGATACATACTGTTGCATAGCCTTGAAAATAATAATTTTTAATTGAGTGGAATAATAATAATAATATTGCTAAAAGTAGCAGCTGGTCAGGTGTGGTGGCTCACACTGGTAATCGCAACACTTTGGGAGGCTGAGGCAGGAGGATGGCTTGAGGCCAAGAGTTTGCAATAGGCCTTGGAAACAAAGGGGGAGTCACCATCCCTACAGAAAAATACATGAATTAGCCTAGTGTGGTGGCATGTTCCTGTAGTCCCAGCTACTTGGGAGGCTGAGCCCAGGGAGGATCACTTGAGCCCAGGGAGGCTGAGACTGCAGTGAGTCATGATCAGGCCTCTGCACTCCAGCCTGGGTGACAGAGTGAGACCCTGTCTCAAAACAACAAAAAAGTAGCAGCTAACATCAACTGACCTTTTATACCAGGTGCCTATTGATGCCATAGTTTAATTTCTTAGAACTGTTTCTTATTTCACTTACCAACTCTGTCTTCAGTTACTCCCAGATTTTTACTGTGTGTGTACAGATGACCTTTTGTTTAGATTGAATTGTCTCCCCAGAAGTAAGATTACTGTGAGTCATGGTGAATGGACATTCTCATTACCCTTGATGTAAATTGACAGGGTTTTGGGTGCCTCCCAGCTATAATCTTAGCACTTTGGGAGGCTAAGAGAGGAGGATTGCTTGAGGCCAAGAGTTGGAGGAGGCAGTATGGCAGTATGGTGAGACCCTGTCTCCATTATTTTAAAAAATTGACAGGCTTTACCCTGGAAGGCTTATACACAATTTAAACACCCCTCATAGTATAAGAAAGTGCCCATTTCACTGCACCTTTGCCAGCACAGGGTATTATAATTTAGTAAGTCATTTTTTGTTTGATTATTTTAAATAGACAAAAGACCTCATGTTACTTTACTTGTCACATTTCAACATCTTTCCTCAGCTTATTAGCTCTATTTCTTTTCTGTCTGTAAACGGTTGTTGTTGTTTTGTTCTTTGAGACAGGGTCTTGCTCTGTCACCAGGCTGGACTGTAGTGGCATAATCATGCCTCACTGCAGCCTTGACCTCCCAGGCTCAAACTTCAGCATTCCGAGTAGCTGGGACTACAAGTGTGCACCACCACTCCCAGCTAACTTTTTTCTTCTTTTGGATAGAGACAGGGTCTCACTGTGTTGTCCAGACCGGTCCCTAGCTCCTGGCCTTAAGCAATCCTCCTGCATTAGCTTCTCAAATTGCTGGAATTTCAGGCATGAGCCACCATGCCTGGCCTGGGCTAGTCCTGTATTCTCTAGAGTTCTCTTTACTTTGTGCTAGCCAATCTCTCATTATGCTGTTCACCTGTTATAATGAATAATTCTCCGTATTAAATTTTACCACTTTAAACTTTTGAGTGGTTTATGCTTCCTGATTGGACTCTGACTAATATGTTAGGAAGGGTCCCAGGAGATAAACCCACACAGATGGGATTTGGGCATAGGTTTGGTTTCCCAGGGGGCAGTGCTGAGCTCTTTGCCAGTGGGAAGTGGGATGCTGGTGATTTCCAGGAAGTGACCTCACAATGACTCAAGCTACCACTTACTGTTGATTGTGACGAAATGCCAGCTGAGGCACATGCCTTGGGAGCTAAGTGGTTGCTGCCCTTGACCACTATGAAGACTGGTGTGGGAAGGGTCGCTTTGGATGCACTTGAGCAGGGGTCCCCAACCTCTGAGCCATGGAGCCGTAAGGAGCCACACAGCAGGAGGTGAGTGGTGTCGAGTGAGGGAGTGAGGGAAGCTTCGTCTGTATTTACAGCCACTCCCCTTTGCTCACATTCCTGCCTGAGCTCCACCTTCTCAGATCAGCAGCAGCATTAGATTCTCATAGGAGAACGCACCGTGTTGTGAACCGTGCATGTGAGGGATCTAGGTTGCGCTGTCCTTATGAGAATCTAATACCTATTGATCTGTCACTTTCTCCCATCACGCTCAAGTGGGACCATCCAGTTTCAGGAAAACAAGCTTAACATGCCCACTGATTCTACATTATGGTGAGTTCTATAATTATTTTATTATATATTACAGTGTAATAATGGAAATGAAGTGCCTAATAAATGTAAATGTGCTTAAATCTTTTGGCCCAGCTCCTACCTCCCGGCAGCCTCGCCAGGCCCAGAAGTCTCTCCAGTCAGCCTCTACAGACCAAGCTCATGACTCACAATGGCCTATTTAGGCCCATACCCTACCTCACGGCAGTCTCCTCAGATGAGCCTACTGCCCCACAGCAGCCTCCACAGGCACAGCTCCATCGTTACAATGGCCTCTTAAGACCCAGCTCCTGCCTCCCAGCCTTCTCTCCAGGCCCTGAACTTTCTCCGTAAGTTCAGGTAGCTGGGACTGTAGGTATACATGATGATACTTGGCTAATTTTTAAATTGTTTTGTAGACATGGGTTCTCACTTTGTTGGCCAGGCTGGTGTCAAACTAATGGCCTCAAGTGACCCTTCCACCCCTGCCTCCCATCCTAGAGGTATGTGCCACCACAAGGAGCACTTGTTCAATTTTCTAAAGAAAAAATTTCTAAAGTAAGGCTGTGGGATGATGGCAGGAAGATAAAAGAAAAACGAAGAATAAGTTAAAATGACTTATTCACACATATTCTTTTGACAGCAAGAAGAACTTTTAGTATATACATTCCTTACAAACAAACAAACGGCAGGTAAACAATGTTGTATAGGAACTTCAACACACACTGTACAATATTCCCACTTTGCTGACATAAGTTATGGAAATTTCGTGGTTTACTTGAGTGTCGCTACCAGTGTTTTGCTTCTCTGATGATTTTTATCAACTTCCTCATCTGTTAACTTCTCTCCAAGGTATGTCATGTCACGACATACTGCCGCGCAGGAACATGGCCAGTGTCTTCCTATTAAACATGTAGAATGCTTTCCTAATTTCTCTTTTTACTCTCTGTCTTTGTGTTTTGCATTTCCCTTACTTTTATTGTCAGAAACTCCAGAAGGTCAGTCGTACTAATTTATCACGATTTGCTTTATTAATTTATACTTTGCTTATATGGAATTTTGCCCAACAGACCTCATTACAATTTCTAACCTGTTTTATTTTGTTTTTTTTTCTGAGACAGGGTCTCCCTCTGTTGTCCAAGGCTGGAGGGTAGTAGTGCTATCGCAGCTGACTGCAGCCTCAACCTTCCAGGCTGAAGCGATCCTCCCATCTCAACCTCCCACGTGGCTGAGACTACAGGTGCTTGCCACTATGCCCAACTAATATTTGGAATTTTCGTATACGTCGATTCCAGAGGGGTGACAGCAAAACATGAGTAAACATGGATTTTGGTATATGCAGAGATGGGGGGCTGGAACTAATTCTGTATACTGAGGGACGGCAACTGTATATGTTTTTACAATTACGCTGTAGGATACATACTGTTGCATAGCCTTGAAAATAATAATTTTTAATTGAGTGGAATAATAATAATAATATTGCTAAAAGTAGCAGCTGGTCAGGTGTGGTGGCTCACACTGGTAATCGCAACACTTTGGGAGGCTGAGGCAGGAGGATGGCTTGAGGCCAAGAGTTTGCAATAGGCCTTGGAAACAAAGGGGGAGTCACCATCCCTACAGAAAAATACATGAATTAGCCTAGTGTGGTGGCATGTTCCTGTAGTCCCAGCTACTTGGGAGGCTGAGCCCAGGGAGGATCACTTGAGCCCAGGGAGGCTGAGACTGCAGTGAGTCATGATCAGGCCTCTGCACTCCAGCCTGGGTGACAGAGTGAGACCCTGTCTCAAAACAACAAAAAAGTAGCAGCTAACATCAACTGACCTTTTATACCAGGTGCCTATTGATGCCATAGTTTAATTTCTTAGAACTGTTTCTTATTTCACTTACCAACTCTGTCTTCAGTTACTCCCAGATTTTTACTGTGTGTGTACAGATGACCTTTTGTTTAGATTGAATTGTCTCCCCAGAAGTAAGATTACTGTGAGTCATGGTGAATGGACATTCTCATTACCCTTGATGTAAATTGACAGGGTTTTGGGTGCCTCCCAGCTATAATCTTAGCACTTTGGGAGGCTAAGAGAGGAGGATTGCTTGAGGCCAAGAGTTGGAGGAGGCAGTATGGCAGTATGGTGAGACCCTGTCTCCATTATTTTAAAAAATTGACAGGCTTTACCCTGGAAGGCTTATACACAATTTAAACACCCCTCATAGTATAAGAAAGTGCCCATTTCACTGCACCTTTGCCAGCACAGGGTATTATAATTTAGTAAGTCATTTTTTGTTTGATTATTTTAAATAGACAAAAGACCTCATGTTACTTTACTTGTCACATTTCAACATCTTTCCTCAGCTTATTAGCTCTATTTCTTTTCTGTCTGTAAACGGTTGTTGTTGTTTTGTTCTTTGAGACAGGGTCTTGCTCTGTCACCAGGCTGGACTGTAGTGGCATAATCATGCCTCACTGCAGCCTTGACCTCCCAGGCTCAAACTTCAGCATTCCGAGTAGCTGGGACTACAAGTGTGCACCACCACTCCCAGCTAACTTTTTTCTTCTTTTGGATAGAGACAGGGTCTCACTGTGTTGTCCAGACCGGTCCCTAGCTCCTGGCCTTAAGCAATCCTCCTGCATTAGCTTCTCAAATTGCTGGAATTTCAGGCATGAGCCACCATGCCTGGCCTGGGCTAGTCCTGTATTCTCTAGAGTTCTCTTTACTTTGTGCTAGCCAATCTCTCATTATGCTGTTCACCTGTTATAATGAATAATTCTCCGTATTAAATTTTACCACTTTAAACTTTTGAGTGGTTTATGCTTCCTGATTGGACTCTGACTAATATGTTAGGAAGGGTCCCAGGAGATAAACCCACACAGATGGGATTTGGGCATAGGTTTGGTTTCCCAGGGGGCAGTGCTGAGCTCTTTGCCAGTGGGAAATGGGATGCTGGTGATTTCCAGGAAGTGACCTCACAATGACTCAAGCTACCACTTACTGTTGATTGTGACGAAATGCCAGCTGAGGCACATGCCTTGGGAGCTAAGTGGTTGCTGCCCTTGACCACTATGAAGACTGGTGTGGGAAGGGTCGCTTTGGATGCACTTGAGCAGGGGTCCCCAACCTCTGAGCCATGGAGCCGTAAGGAGCCACACAGCAGGAGGTGAGTGGTGTCGAGTGAGGGAGTGAGGGAAGCTTCGTCTGTATTTACAGCCACTCCCCTTTGCTCACATTCCTGCCTGAGCTCCACCTTCTCAGATCAGCAGCAGCATTAGATTCTCATAGGAGAACGCACCGTGTTGTGAACCGTGCATGTGAGGGATCTAGGTTGCGCTGTCCTTATGAGAATCTAATACCTATTGATCTGTCACTTTCTCCCATCACGCTCAGGTGGGACCATCCAGTTTCAGGAAAACAAGCTTAACATGCCCACTGATTCTACATTATGGTGAGTTCTATAATTATTTTATTATATATTACAGTGTAATAATGGAAATGAAGTGCCTAATAAATGTAAATGTGCTTAAATCTTTTGGCCCAGCTCCTACCTCCCGGCAGCCTCGCCAGGCCCAGAAGTCTCTCCAGTCAGCCTCTACAGACCAAGCTCATGACTCACAATGGCCTATTTAGGCCCATACCCTACCTCACGGCAGTCTCCTCAGATGAGCCTACTGCCCCACAGCAGCCTCCACAGGCACAGCTCCATCGTTACAATGGCCTCTTAAGACCCAGCTCCTGCCTCCCAGCCTTCTCTCCAGGCCCTGAACTTTCTCCGTAAGTTCAGGTAGCTGGGACTGTAGGTATACATGATGATACTTGGCTAATTTTTAAATTGTTTTGTAGACATGGGTTCTCACTTTGTTGGCCAGGCTGGTGTCAAACTAATGGCCTCAAGTGACCCTTCCACCCCTGCCTCCCATCCTAGAGGTATGTGCCACCACAAGGAGCACTTGTTCAATTTTCTAAAGAAAAAATTTCTAAAGTAAGGCTGTGGGATGATGGCAGGAAGATAAAAGAAAAACGAAGAATAAGTTAAAATGACTTATTCACACATATTCTTTTGACAGCAAGAAGAACTTTTAGTATATACATTCCTTACAAACAAACAAACGGCAGGTAAACAATGTTGTATAGGAACTTCAACACACACTGTACAATATTCCCACTTTGCTGACATAAGTTATGGAAATTTCATGGTTTACTTGAGTGTCGCTACCAGTGTTTTGCTTCTCTGATGATTTTTATCAACTTCCTCATCTGTTAACTTCTCTCCAAGGTATGTCATGTCACGACATACTGCCGCTGCAGGAACATGGCCAGTGTCTTCCTATTAAACATGTAGAATGCTTTCCTAATTTCTCTTTTTACTCTCTGTCTTTGTGTTTTGCATTTCCCTTACTTTTATTGTCAGAAACTCCAGAAAGTCAGTCGTACTAATTTATCACGATTTGCTTTATTAATTTATACTTTGCTTATATGGAATTTTGCCCAACAGACCTCATTACAATTTCTAACCTGTTTTATTTTGTTTTTTTTTCTGAGACAGGGTCTCCCTGTGTTGTCCAAGGCTGGAGGGTAGTAGTGCTATCGCAGCTGACTGCAGCCTCAACCTTCCAGGCTGAAGCGATCCTCCCATCTCAACCTCCCACGTGGCTGAGACTACAGGTGCTTGCCACTATGCCCAACTAATATTTGGAATTTTCGTATACATCGATTCCAGAGGGGTGACAGCAAAACATGAGTAAGCATGGATTTTGGTATATGCAGAGATGGGGGGCTGGAACTAATTCTGTATACTGAGGGACGGCAACTGTATATGTTTTTACAATTACGCTGTAGGATACATACTGTTGCATAGCCTTGAAAATAATAATTTTTAATTGAGTGGAATAATAATAATAATATTGCTAAAAGTAGCAGCTGGCCAGGTGTGGTGGCTCACACTGGTAATCGCAACACTTTGGGAGGCTGAGGCAGGAGGATGGCTTGAGGCCAAGAGTTTGCAATAGGCCTTGGAAACAAAGGGGGAGTCACCATCCCTACAGAAAAATACATGAATTAGCCTAGTGTGGTGGCATGTTCCTGTAGTCCCAGCTACTTGGGAGGCTGAGCCCAGGGAGGATCACTTGAGCCCAGGGAGGCTGAGACTGCAGTGAGTCATGATCAGGCCTCTGCACTCCAGCCTGGGTGACAGAGTGAGACCCTGTCTCAAAACAACAAAAAAGTAGCAGCTAACATCAACTGACCTTTTATACCAGGTGCCTATTGATGCCATAGTTTAATTTCTTAGAACTGTTTCTTATTTCACTTACCAACTCTGTCTTCAGTTACTCCCAGATTTTTACTGTGTGTGTGCAGATGACCTTTTGTTTAGATTGAATTGTCTCCCCAGAAGTAAGATTACTGTGAGTCATGGTGAATGGACATTCTCATTACCCTTGATGTAAATTGACAGGGTTTTGGGTGCCTCCCAGCTATAATCTTAGCACTTTGGGAGGCTAAGAGAGGAGGATTGCTTGAGGCCAAGAGTTGGAGGAGGCAGTATGGCAGTATGGTGAGACCCTGTCTCCATTATTTTAAAAAATTGACAGGCTTTACCCTGGAAGGCTTATACACAATTTAAACACCCCTCATAGTATAAGAAAGTGCCCATTTCACTGCACCTTTGCCAGCACAGGGTATTATAATTTAGTAAGTCATTTTTTGTTTGATTATTTTAAATAGACAAAAGACCTCATGTTACTTTACTTGTCACATTTCAACATCTTTCCTCAGCTTATTAGCTCTATTTCTTTTCTGTCTTTAAATGGTTGTTGTTGTTTTGTTCTTTGAGACAGGGTCTTGCTCTGTCACCAGGCTGGACTGTAGTGGCATAATCATGCCTCACTGCAGCCTTGACCTCCCAGGCTCAAACTTCAGCATTCCGAGTAGCTGGGACTACAAGTGTGCACCACCACTCCCAGCTAACCTTTTTCTTCTTTTGGATAGAGACAGGGTCTCACTGTGTTGTCCAGACCGGTCTCTAGCTCCTGGCCTTAAGCAATCCTCCTGCATTAGCTTCTCAAATTGCTGGAATTTCAGGCATGAGCCACCATGCCTGGCCTGGGCTAGTCCTGTATTCTCTAGAGTTCTCTTTACTTTGTGCTAGCCAATCTCTCATTATGCTGTTCACCTGTTATAATGAATAATTCTCCGTATTAAATTTTACCACTTTAAACTTTTGAGTGGTTTATGCTTCCTGATTGGACTCTGACTAATATGTTAGGAAGGGTCCCAGGAGATAAACCCATACAGATGGGATTTGGGCATAGGTTTGGTTTCCCAGGGGGCAGTGCTGAGCTCTTTGCCAGTGGGAAATGGGATGCTGGTGATTTCCAGGAAGTGACCTCACAATGACTCAAGCTACCACTTACTGTTGATTGTGACGAAATGCCAGCTGAGGCACATGCCTTGGGAGCTAAGTGGTTGCTGCCCTTGACCACTATGAAGACTGGTGTGGGAAGGGTCGCTTTGGATGCACTTGAGCAGGGGTCCCCAACCCCTGAGCGATGGAGCCGTAGGGAGCCACACAGCAGGAGGTGAGTGGTGTCGAGTGAGGGAGTGAGGGAAGCTTCGTCTGTATTTACAGCCACTCCCCTTTGCTCACATTCCCGCCTGAGCTCCACCTTCTCAGATCAGCAGCAGCATTAGATTCTCATAGGAGAACGCACCGTGTTGTGAACCGTGCATGTGAGGGATCTAGGTTGCGCTGTCCTTATGAGAATCTAATACCTATTGATCTGTCACTTTCTCCCATCACGCTCAGGTGGGACCATCCAGTTTCAGGAAAACGAGCTTAACACGCCCACTGATTCTACATTATGGTGAGTTCTATAATTATTTTATTATATGTTGGATATATAATAAATATATATATTTATTATATATAAATATATATATTTATATATATAAATATATATATTTATTATATATAAATATATATATTTATTATATATAAATATATATATTTATTATATATAAATATATATATTTATTATATATAAATATATATATTTATTATATATAAATATATATATTTATTATATATAAATATATATATTTATTATATATAAATATATATATTTATTATATATAAATATATATATTTATTATATATAAATATATATATTTATTATATATAAATATATATATTTATTATATATAAATATATATATTTATATATAATATATATATTTATTATATATAAATATATATATTATTATATATAAATATATATATTTATATATAAATATATATTATTATATATAAATATATATATTTATTAATATAAATATATATATTTATTAATATAAATATATATATTTATTATATATAAATATATATATTTATTATATATAAATATATATATTTATTATATATAAATATATTAAATATATTAATATATTAAATACATTATTATATACTGGATATATAAATATATATTTATTATATATATTAATATATTAAATATATTATTATATATTGTAATAATGTAAATGAAGTGCCTAATAAATGTAAATGTGCTTAAATCTTTTGGCCCAGCTCCTACATCCCGCAGCCTCTCCAGGCCCAGAACTTTCTCCAGTCAGCCTCTACAGACCAAGCTCATGACTCACAATGGCCTATTTAGGCCCATACCCTACCTCATGGCAGTCTCCACAGATGAGCCTACTGCCTCTCAACAGCCTCCACAGGCACAGCTCCATCGTTACAATGGCCTCTTTAGACCCAGCTCCTACCTCCCAGCCTTCTCTCCAGGCCCTGAGCTTTCTCAAGTCGACCTCACCAGGCCCAGCTCCTGCTTCTTTGCAGCCTCTCCAGGCCCAGCTCCTGCATCTTGGCCCCTCCAGGCCCAGCCTCTGCCTCCCGTCGGCCTCTACAGTCCCAACATCTGCCTCACAGCAGATTCTTCAGGCCCAGCATCTGCCTCACTGTGGACCCCCTAAGCCAAGCTCCCAACCTTTCAGCTGCTTCTACACACCCAGCTCCCGCCTGCCAGTGCCCTCTTCAGGCCCATGGGGCTCATTCCTCACAACAGCCTTTCCAGGCCCAGTTTTTCCCTTCCGGCGGCCTCTCCGGGCCGAGAACCTCCTCAAGTCGGCCTCTCCAGACCCACTTGCACCCTCCGGGCGTCCTCTCCGGGCCAAGCTCCTCTTCCTGGCTGCGTCTCCAGGCCCGACTCCTGCCTCTCAACAACCTCTTTGGACTCAGTGCCTACCCATCTCCTGGCATCCTTGGTCGGCCCACAGGTTCCTCAAGCCAAGCTCCCCAGGCCCAGGTCCGGCCTCACGGTGGCCTCTCCAGGATGAGGTCCTGCCCTCCAATGGCACCTGCAGGCCCCAAATGGTCTCCGGTCGGTGGGCTCCTCCACGCCAAGCTTGGGCCTCCCGGCGACCTCTGCAGGCCCAAGTTGTCCTGAAGTCGGCATCTCCCGGCCGTGCCTCCCAGCAAGTAAGCAAGCTCTTTTGGCTCAACTCCTGCCCAGCTCCCAACCGCCTTTGTAGGTCCCGAACTTTCTCCAGCCAAGTTCTTTGGGCCTAATTCCTGCCACCCGGTGGCCTGTACGGGCCCAGCAATGGTTGGAGAACGGCCTCTGCAGGTCCCGCTCTTGCCTCCCAGGGGCCTCTCCAGGCCCAGTTCTTGCCCCCACGGCGGCCTCCCGGGGCCAAGTCCCTGCCTGCCTCCCAGCAGCCCGCGTGCGGCCCAGCTCCTCCCTGACGATGGCCTGTTGATGCCCATGCCTCTGGTACCCTGCCCAGAGGCATGAGCCCCTGCCACACACTGGCTCCTCCCACGCTGAGAGAGGTCAGCGTGAGCCCTTGCCTCACACTGGCCCCTCCCACGCTGAGAGAGGTCAGCGTGAGCCCCTTGCCTCACACCGGCCCCTCCCACGCTGAGAGAGGTCAGCGTGAGCCCTTGCCTCACACCGGCCCCTCCCACGCTGAGAGAGGTCAACGTGAGCCCCTTGCCTCACACCGGCCCCTCCCACGCTGAGAGAGGTCAGCGTGAGCCCTTGCCTCACACCGGCCTCTCCCACGCTGAGAGAGGTCAGCGTGAGCCCCTTGCCTCACACCGGCCCCTCCCACGCTGAGAGAGGTCAGCGTGAGCCCTTGCCTCACACCGGCCCCTCCCACGCTGAGAGAGGTCAGCGTGAGCCCCTTGCCTCACACCGGCCCCTCCCACGTTGAGAGAGGTCGGCGTGAGCCCCTTGCCTCACACCGGCCCCTCCCACTCTGAGAGAGGTCGGCGTGAGCCGTCTCACACCCGCCCCTCCCACGCTGAGAGAGGTCGGTGTGAGCCCCTTGCCTCACACCGGCCCCTCCCACGCTGAGAGAGGTCGGCGTGAGCCCCTTGCCTCACACCGGCCCCTCCCACGCTGAGAGAGGTCAACGTGAGCCCCTAGCCTCACACCGGCCCCTCCCTCGCTGACAGAGGTCAGCGTGAGCCCCTTGCCTCACACCAGCCCCTCCCACACTGACAGAGGTCCATGGGAGCCCCTTGCCTCACCCTGGCCCCTCCCACGTTGAGAGAGGTCAGTGTGAGCCCTTGCCTCACACCGGCCCCTCCCACACTGACAGAGGTCCATGGGAGCCCCTTGCCTCACACCGGCCCCTCCCACGTTGAGAGAGGTCAGCGTGAGCCCTTGCCTCACACCGGCCCCTCCCACACTGACAGAGGTCCATGGGAGCCCCTTGCCTCACACTGGCCCCTCCCACGCTGAGAGAGTTCAGCGTGAGCCCTTGCCTCACACCGGCCCCTCCCACGCTGAGAGAGTTCAGCGTGAGCCCCTTGCCTCACAGCAGCCCCTCCCACACTGACAGAGGTCCATGGGAGCCCCTTGCCTCACACTGGCCCCTCCCACGCTGAGAGAGGTCGGCGTGAGCCCTTGTCTCACACCGGCTCCTCCCACGCTGAGAGAGGTCAGCGTGAGCCCTTGCCTCACACCGGCCCCTCCCACGCTGAGAGAGTTCAGCGTGAGCCCCTTGCCTCACAGCAGCCCCTCCCACACTGACAGAGGTCCATGGGAGCCCCTTGCCTCACACTGGCCCCTCCCACGCTGAGAGAGGTCGGCGTGAGCCCTTGTCTCACACCGGCTCCTCCCACGCTGAGAGAGGTCAGCGTGAGCCCTTGCCTCACACCGGCCCCTCCCACGCTGAGAGAGGTCAGTGTGAGCCCTTGCCTCACACCGGCCCCTCCCACGCTGAGAGAGGTCAGCGTGACCCCCTGCCTCAACAGGCCACCGTGAGGGAGGAGCAGGGTCGCACGCGGGCTGCTGGGAGGCAGGCAGGGACTTGGGCCTGGGAGGTCGCGGTGGGGCGAGAGCTGGGCCTGGAGACACCCCTGGGAGGCAACAGCGGGGCCTGCAGACGCTCGCCTCCAGCCGGAGCTGGGACTGTTCAGGTACTGGGAGGCGGGATGTGGGTCTGAAGAGCTTGGTTGCAGAAACTTCGGGGTCTACAAACGCAGGCGGGAGCTGAGCCAAAAAAGCTTGTTTGCTGGGAGGCGGGAGATGCAGCCAGGAGAAACAGCTGTGCCTGCAGAGGCCGCCATGCGGGAGGCGGAGGCCGGGCCTCCTCAAATCGGCCTCTCCAGACCCACTTGCAGCCTCCCGGCATCCTCTCCGGGCCCAGCTCTTCCTCCCGGCTGCGTCTCCAGGCCTGACTCTGGCCTCGCAACAACGTCTTTGGACTCAGCTCCTGCCCAGCTCCCAGCAGGCCCAAGTCGTCGTCAAGTCGGCCTGGAATTGGGCCTGGAAGAGCAGCAAGTTGGCCTCCCCGGGCCCAGCTCCGTCCTCTCGGCGGCCTCTCCAGGTGCAAAACTTCCTCGAGTCAGCGTCTCCAGGCCCAGCTACTCCTGCCTCCCAGTGGCCTCTTTCAGCCCAGACCAGCTCATGGCTCTTGGCGGCCTTCCCAGGCCCCGCTTTTGACTTTTGGTGGCCTCTTCAGGCCCAGAACTTGACCTCCCGTGGGCCTTTGCAGGCCCAGCCTCCTGCCTCTCGAAGGCCTGCATGGGCCTGGACTCACAGCGGACTCACAGCGGACTCTCCATGCCCAGCTAGCTCTTGCCTCATTGCGGCCTCCCGAGTCCAAAGCTCCTGCCTCTCGGCCGCTTCGGCAGACCCAGCTCCCGCCTGCCAGTGGCCTCTTTAGGCCCAGCTCATTCCTCACAATGGCCTTCCCAGGCCCCGTTTTTCCCTTCCGGCAGCCTCTTGGCCTCTAATTTGTTTATCTTTTGTGTATAAATCCCAAAATATTGAATTTTGGAATATTTCCACCATTACGTAAATATTTTGGTAGGTGATTTATTTGGGGTGAGTTTCTGCACCAAGCCCGAATTTTTTATTTTATTTTACTTATTATTTGGTGTTAAACAGGTTTAATGACGGTCATGGCAACTTTTTGGCACAATGAAAAATATCGCCCATGATCAACGTGTTCTGTTCTGGGGAAGGGGGCAAAGGCAGGGTGAATCACTTTCTTAAAAAGTATAGCTCAAGTTGGGAGTGCAGAGGGAATGGGGAGAAAACCCTCCCGCTGCCTGTGTCGAAGTGCAGGAGCCCCCACCCCCATACTCACCTGAGTCCAGCCCCTCTGGGGAAAGAAGGGGTGCATGAACTCCCCCTAGTCCACAGGCACCTCCCTGTGGCCCAAGGCCCTCTTCACACTCCATCTTGTAGCCCCAACAGGAGCTATTTTCCAAAAAGTGAAAAGCTCTGAAGGTCCCACAATTCATGGTATATACAGGGGCTCGGAGGAAGGAAACTGCCCAGCTTTCCCCTGGCACAGCTGCAGGGGTAGGGGGTATAAATAAGAGGAGCAGGCCTTGGCCAGGCATGGTGGCTCACGCCTGTAATCCCAGCACTTTGGGAGGTGGAGGCAGGCGGATCACGATGTCAGGAGATCGAAATCAGCCTGGCCAAGATGATGAAGCCCCGTCTGTACTAAAAATACAAAAATTAGCCAGACGTGGTAGCGTGCACCTGTAATCCTAGCTACCCGGAAGGCTGAGGCAGGAGAATGGCGTGAACCCGGCAGGAAGAGGTTGCAGTGAGCCAAGATCGCACCACTGCACTCCAGCCTGGGTGACAGAGCAAGACTCCGTCTCAAAAAAAAAAAAAAAAAAAAAGAGGCAGGCCTTATTCCGTCCCAAACTTAAAGGATTAAATGGCTTTACCTGGGAGAAGATAACCATCCTGCCCTCCATTGCTACCCCCACATACTGTCCATGTTCTCAGGGGGTACTGTGAGTCCTGGGATCTTCTTTGGGGTCGCCCACCTGCCTGTGGTAGTTACGGAGGCCCCCAGGTGTTGAGGCAGGGCTGGGGTGTCCCCTTCCAGCCAGGCTGTCAAGGCCCCAACTCTGGGGCAGAGGCAGTGGCAGGGCAGCCAGGGTTGCACCAGAGCCTGAGCAGGGTGAGGTGGGGTCAGGCAGGGCTGGGAGTCAGGGCAGGGGCAGCAGCAGTGGACCTGCTATGCACACATCTTCTTCTCCAAGGTTTGTGTGCAGAACCTCCTGCCCATGCTGCCCCAGCAGCTTCAGTTGGTACCTGCCCCAGTCCAGCCTCTGGGACCCATGCAGCAGCTCCCAGTGGCCCTGCACCCACCACCAGCATCCGTTTCACCTGCAGTTGAAGATCCGTGAGGTGCCCAGAAGACCATGCAGTCATCCATGCCACGGAGCAGCCCGCGAGGCTGAGGCTCCTCCCACTGGACCGCCCCCCAACTGGCACCACTGCTGCCCCTGCCCCTACTCTCAGCCTCACGTGACTCTCGGGCAGAGGCAGTGGTGGGGCAGCCAGGGCAGTGTCAAGAGTCTGAGCCAGGTGAGGTGCGGTCAGGACCCCCACAGGGCTGGGAGTCAGGGCAGGGGCAGAACAAACCTTGGAGGGGAAGATGTGTGCATAGTGGGCCTGGAGGGCGGCTGTGGCCTAGTGGACGGGAAGAAGCAGTGGGCCTGGAAGAGCTGCATGATCAGGGCCGGCACTGGTCCAGGGCGCGTGCAGTGAAGAGGACAGCGCCTTCTCGGTCTCCGGTTCCCTGAGCCTGTCCTCGGCTTCTCCACCTGTACAGGCAAAGGGGAAGCTGTCCCCATCATACATGGCACACTTGGGGGTGTTGGGCTTTGGGCTGCAGCTGGAGCATCTTCTCATCTTGCATTTGGGCATGGTGGGGTCCTCCAGTGTGGGATCCATGTCCGTGGTGTTCCCTCTGCCCCGACCCCGAAAGCCCAGTCAGTTTCTCTTCAGGCTCTGCCCCCCGGGTGGCTCAGCCCAGCTCCTGCCTAGGAAAGCCTTAGTGTTGGGAGGGACCCTGATGACTGAGGAGCCTGGTAGCTCCAGGTCGCCCACACTTTCAGGTCTCTTGCCCCAGAAGGTGGCAGGATCCATTGGGAGGAAACAGGTCGCCTTGGAAGGCGTCCGTGGGTCCCCATCCCCAGGGGTAGGGGCCATAGGGGGCCCGCTCTGCTGCCTTGACCATACTCCTGGGCTTTGAAGGCTCCTGGGCCCAGTAAGAAGGAGGTGGGTGCCAAGGTTGAGGAGGAAGCATCCGAGTATGTGTAGGAGGAGGACAGGGTGGGACCATAGACTTTGCCAAAAGCTGCAGGTGGATCAGGGGACACTGGGGGCTCAGGATCCAGCAAGGGGCAGCAGGAGTAAAGGAGGAAGGAATGACAGGTGCAAATACCTTCCCACCAAAGCCCTTGTTGCCCTCTGGCTCCTCCCCAGAGTTGTCCCCACTCTCAGTCGGTCACCCACTCCTTGAACTTGAGATCAGTGTCAGTGGTGCTAAAGCCATCATCAGCAATGACATCATCACCCCCTCCTCCTCATGGATGACCGTGTGCTCCTCGTCACTCGCTATGTCCTCACTGGCCATGTGCTGGGAATGAGCAGCTCAAGTGGGCAGCAGCAGGGCTGCCCACTGGTCACCTCCCTCACCAGGGGCTGCAAAGTGGCCTGGAGCTCCATACTGAGTAGAAGGCTTTGGGCCAGAGTATGATGCAGTGCCAGACACCACCTGTGTCAGTTCCTGTAGTGCCTGACGGTCTATTTCCCTGCCGTCCAGGCTGTGTACCCCGCTGTGGGAGAAGGCTTGGGCCAGGCTGAGCCAGGTTCCCTGACTGTGTGCAGCCGTTCTGCCCCACAGAGGCTGCTCCTTGGTATCCGAGCTCTGGAGTGTTTGGGCTGCAACTGGCAGGAGTTCAGAGGACACCCCAGGGGCAGTGGCAGTGCCCGTCTCTGATATGCTCCGCTCCCACGAGCCCTTGTTACACTCCTGCTAGCCCCTGGCTTGTGGGCTTGGCCTCTGAGCTGGACTTCTTTCGGTCCTTGTTGCAAGTGGGCCACCTTCACCTGGAAGGCCAGGTCGTGGTATTTCTGCGTCTCATTGGGCCCCAGCGCGTACCACCGCCTGCTCAGCATCTGGCTGACGGTCCGGATATCCTGGTTGGAGTGACCCTGGTGTGCCCTGCCAGGGCCTGGTGCCGCTTGCTGAAGATCATGACCGCCACTCATGGGCCACCAGATGTGGTCCTTGTCCCATTTGTTGGGGCTGCGTCCATCCTTCTCAGAAGATGAGTCCTGTTCCTTGCGCAGGGCACTGAGGGACTGGGCCTGACATCATCTGAGTGGTAGAGGCAACTGGGTGTCAGGAGACATGATGGAGAGGAAAGCATCATCATGGTCATTGTCTGTCTCACTGTCCAGCAGGGACTCCCCTGAGGGGCCCAGGGCTCCTCCTCCATGGTGGGAGGTGAGCTTTTACCAGGTTCCACCACCCCCAAAGTGTGTGGGGTTGCGGGCCCTGGGCTTTCAGGGCAGGTGGCTCCAGGGGGCCGCCCAGGGTCAACACTCCCTGTCCCACCTGGTGGATGCTCATGAGCAACAGCTGCCAACTTGGCAGGTTGTTTTCTCTGGTTGGAGACCACTGAGTGACTGGCAGGTTGCTGGGCCTCATGTGGCTGCAGGGAGGGGTGAGGAAGGGGATGGAGTACCAGGGGAACACGGCCACAGAGTGACCTTCAATGTGCTTTCTCGCTTCTGTTTTTGGTGTAGTGCCAAGAGAACTATCAGACCACAAATAATCATTGTTAACTTCAGTGGAAACCAGAGCTATTAAGAAAAATATTAAAAGCCTGTTCCAGGATTATAACATTTTAGAGAGCAAAGAAATAAGATACCTGACTAACCTGTTTTATTGGGTTGTAAATGGAAAATGTCCTGACCAGCTGGGTTTTAAGCAAGAATGACATTTTTTCCATATGATTTGTCATGGATTTTAAAAAGACAATGTGCTTAGAAAAACAAATTCGCTGTAACTTGGCTAGTGGGCAAAATAACCGGCAGAAAGCTTAATAACTCAAATTCATGATACAGCAGAAATAATTTTGTTATTTGGCCAGGATGGCCCAGTCCTGATATGCTTAAGCTCCAGAGAGTTGCCTATGTTGTCTTTGCAGAAAACAATCCACATTTGTGCAGGATGAATTCCTTTGAACTTCACTGTAAAATCCACATTTCTCAAAATGTATTTTAGAAGATTTTGCTGAAAGATTGGCAAAAGCTACAGATACCAAAAAGTTATTTTCATTGGAATTTACAACTAAATATCCTGAGTAACAGATAAGCATGGGTGAAGGTCTCACAAAGAAAGACCATAAATAGGTGAGGTGTTGAATATGTTAATTAGCTTGATGTAACCATTTCACAATGTATACATATATTGAAGCATTACATGGTACAACATAAATATATATATAACTTTTATTTGTCAACTCCTTAAACTTTTTTTTAAAGGGGAGATGTATGGAGGGGCTTCCTCCGACAGTTGGGGAACAACTTCACACATTTTCCTTCTTCCATTTTTGTTTCCCAATTAGAATATTTAAAATCTTACCCTTGGCTGGGTGTGGTGGCTCATGCTTGTAATCCCAGCATTTTGGGAGGCCAAGGTGGGAGGATTGCTTGAGCCCATGCATTCGAGACCAGCCTCGGCAACATAGTGGGACCCCCATCTCTATTATTAAAAATAAATGAATAAAATAAAATTCTACCCCAATGCAGGCCAAGAAGTGACACTTTGAATTGTAAATTTGGTTGACTATGTTTGGTTGAGTTTGACTGAGTTTGGTTGACTTCTGTTTGCCACTTCAGCTCCATTTTCCATTCTTTGTTCCACACTTCCACCTGGAGGTTGGTCTGAACACACCACACAGTAGCTTCCAAGTCCTCTGGCTTCTGGTTGGGGTTGACCAGTGGGGATTTGGGGCACTGGACTGATGAAAGGGAGGAAAATGAGTCAGGAAGAATTTTTACTCCTTGGCTTCTTCCCTGTGAGTCCCTTGACCAAGGATTACAGCTTCTATCCAGGTGACCTTCTCCATGTGACTACCTCCTTCTGGCGTCTGGTGACTGCTCCCTTCCCTCGTCACTGGGGCCGAGGGTTATCCTTTGTGGTTCCCCTATACCCTGCCCATGTCTCTATAAGCAACCCTTTGTAAATAAATCCAATCAGAATGATTCTAAGTTAAGTGTGTCATCCGATTCCTGCTAGTCTTATAATTCTGCAAGTCTTATCACTGTCCTCTAAGGATATTCTAAGATACTCATGGGATAAGAAGCCAGGGACTGACCACACTCTCATTGGAATCTAATACAATGTCCCAGCCCGTTGCTGAACCCCATCTGCCAGTGCTTATTGTGCAGTGCCCAATCTCAGAGCCTTGCCCTCACCCCTGCTGCACCAGCCTGCCAATCACCGTGTCCCCCACCTCCCTCTATTCCCATTCCCACCTCTGTGACCCAAAGCACCATGGTCTCCCAATATCTACTTCAGAAGCCTGCCCACTCGCCCTCTGTGCCCCCTCTTAAAAACACCCCATATTACAAAGTGCTCTTTCTATACTGTGAATCTCGTCTTGTCATGTAGACATTGCTTAATAAATAAATGTTAACTGAGGGAACAAGTGATGTTCCTTTTAGGCTTAAAATCTCTCCATGGCTTCCTACTGCACTTAGGCTAAAGCCCAAGAGTCTCACCAGGCTTATAAGGCTTGCAAGACCCTGGAAGATCCACGTCCTGCTGCCTCATCTCACACGACTTCCCCTCTTGCTCTCTGCTCCACGCACACTGGCCTCCTTTTAGTTCCTGGAGTGAGCTGGGCTTTCTCTGGCCTCAAAGCTTCTCACCAGTATCCCTTGTGCTAGAAATTTTCTACTCATCTCCCTTTAACTCATCCTTTAGGGCCCAGCTTAAATGTCATTTGCTCAGAGAAACCTTAGCTAACTCCCCTCCCATCCGCCAGACAAGACCAAGTTGCCCTATTCATCCCTTTTGCAACATATATCCCAATCACGATTAACTATGTGAATTGTCACTTAACGTCTGACAAGTCTAATATGTCTCTCTACTGCTTGCCTGGATGGCTGAAATACCTTCTAACCAGTTTCCAGGCTTCCACTCTTGCTACCTCCCCATGTTTGGTTTTCCACATGGCTGCCAGAATGAGCTTTTAAAAACATAAATAAGCTGGGTCTGGTGGCTCATGCCTGTAATCCCAGCATTTTGGGAGGCTGAGGCAGGAGGATCACTTGAGGCTGGGAGCTCAACACCAGTGTGGGCAACATAGCAAAACCCCATCCCTACAAAATAAATATCTAAAAAATTAGCCAGGCATGGTGGCAGGCACCTGTAGTCCCAGCTACTCAGGAGGCTGAGGCAGGAGGATCGCTTAAGCCCAAGAGTTTGAGATTGCGATGAGCTATGATTGTGACACTGCACTCCAGCCTGGGTCACAGAGTGAGACCCTGTCTCTAATAAATAAATAAATACATACATACAATTTTAATTTTTTTTTTTTTTTTGTGATGGAGTCTCGCTCTGTCACCCAGCCTGGAGTGCAGTGGGGTGATCTCAGCTCACTGCAACCTCCATCTCCCGGGTTCAAGCGATTCTCCTGCCTGAGCCTCCTGAGTAGCTGGGACTACAGGTTCATGCTACCATGCCCAGCTAATTTTTATATTTTGAGTAGAGACAGGGTTTCACCATGTTGGCCGGGATGGTCTTGATCTCTTGACCTTGTGATCCACTCATCTTGGCCTCCTAAAGTGCTGGGATTACAGGCATGAGCCACCATGCCCAGCCCTAAATTTAAAAAATAAAAATAAAAACAAATGGATCATGTCACCTCCTGGCTCAAGACCCTCTGAGAGCTTTCCATACACAGAGTAAAACCCCAGCCCTGTGCCCTGGCCTGCTGCACCTGCTGCGCCTGCTGATCTGCTGCTTGACTCCCTCTCAGTCCTCATCCCAGAGTGCTAGACCTCACACATTCTGGCTTCTTCTGTTCCTCCAACTTCTGTCCCTCCTCACCGTCATACCTACCATCTTCCTCCTATTTCTCTTTTTAAGTTTTGTCTCTGAAATTTCTGATGTGGTTGAATAATTTGTGATGTGCTCATGGATACCATGTGCATTTACTTTTCCAATGCCCTATGTCCTATTCTCTTGTTAACCGCACTCCCCTTCTTTAGCTGATCCTCTCCTATGCCAATTCATTTTTTTAAAATCGAGGTATAATTTACACATAAAACCTGTACATAGTTAATATATACAACTTGAAGAGTCTGAAGATAAGTATACAACTGTTTAACAGTCACTATAGACAATGCCATAAACACCACCATCACCCCTAAGATTCCTCCTCACTCTCTCTTTTTGCACCCTTTGGCTGACACCTCCGCATTTATATTTCCCCTTTACCCAGCTCCTGGGAAGCACCATTCTGCTCTATGCTTCTGTGAGTTTGACTGTTTTGGATTCCTGACATAAGTGAGTCTCACTCCAATCTTCATACTGCCTCCCACTCCCCCAGTGGGCATGTGACCCAAGTCTGATTAGTCTAGGCTCCCATTCCCTGATGCTTTTCTTCTCTTCCATCAGAGAAGACATTGAAACCCTCGTACTTTATTATGCATATTCTTAGAGACTGTCACCCTGAGAGAAAGTAGACAAACCCTTAAATTAAGCAATACATAAGTAAGGAGTTCCTAAATGCTTCAAATTAATGTATTTATTCAACATTTATTGAGCACTTTCACGCTACCTACCTATTGTTCTCAGAACTGGGGAAGCTTATGGCAATGAACAAAGCAGACAAAAATCCCTGCCCTGAACACTTCCACAGCTGTCAATATCAGCCATGTGATTACTAAAATTCTGAGTGCTGAAAGGGGGTGCAGAGCACTTACTGTATCCATCAAAGACTTTGTAATCAAACAAGTTTTACCACAGATTTTGCAGATTCTAAGACTAATCTACTCAACAAAGCATATTAAAAATGCAAGCTATTAATAGAAAGAGACATTAAAATTCTGTTTTTTCAAAGAGCTCAATCACTCTGCTGGTTAGACATAATATGTAATCAGTTCTGAATCTAAAATGACTCTGGAAAGTCAAGAGAAGCCACAAGGTCATGCTCACATCTTTCCTCTCCAGAGAGTCTCAGAACATCAGCACTGTATTAAAAATAAAATGGTTTAAAAAAAAGGAGAGAGAAATAGAAATTCTAGAACTAGGAACTGAAAGTGCAAGAATATGAGTTTGGTATTGCAGAGAAAAAAAGGTTAAGCTTTTCGATCAGTTTAATACAGTAAAAGCCTTCTTAGCAGTGATTTATTTCTATTTTTGTGATTAATTTTATTTTTATATTATTTTATTTAGTGAGGAATAATTAAGAAAATAAGTAAGCGAATAAAGAAAAAAAATCTGTTATATTCCTACCACTCAAAATTAACTGCTGTTAATATTTTGACATATTTGCTTCCAAGTCCTTTTTGATGTTCCTACTATTTTTAAAAACATTGCTATTTTTAAAAACATTTGATGTTCCTACTATTTTTAAAAACATTCTGTCTCACTGTCTCTCTCCATCTTTTTGTCTCTGTCTCTGTCTCTCTCTCTCTGCCTATGTATATACATATTTGTGCACACATATACTTCTTTAAAAAATATTGGAACATTAAGTTAATGCTAAAGTCTCTTTTGAATGTTATCCCTCTTGGTTCCCAGAAGTAATCATTATTTTAATTTTTTTTTTTTTTTTGATACAGGGTCTCACTCTCTTACGCAGGCTGGAGTGTAAAGGCACAATCATGGCTCATTGCAGCCTCCACCTCCTGAGCTCAAGTGATCCTCCTGCCTCAGCCTCCCAAGTAGCTGGGACTACAGATGTGCACCATCATGCCCAGTGAATTTATTTATTTATTTATTGAGACTGAGTCTTACTCTGGCGCTCAGGCTGGAGTGCAGTGGCACAATCTCGGCTCACTGCAACCTCCACCTCCCAGGTTCAAGTGATTCTCTGCCTCAGCCTCCCAAGTAGATGGGACTACAGGCATGTGCCACCACGCCTGGCTAATTTTTGTATTTTCAGTAGAGACAGGGTTTTACCGTGTCGGCCAAGCTGGTCTCAGGCTCCTGACCTCAAGTGATCCACCTACCTTGACTTCCAAAGTGCTGGGATTATAGGCGTGAGACACCACACCCAGCCCCCAGTGAATTTATTATTTTAAACTTGATAAGTATCATTCTATTCCATTTGCTATATTTTAATATACATATGCAAATAAAAGGGATCTTTTGCTACTTGCCTAATGCCAATCTGGGATCATGGTGGGGTGGTTGTAGGATCTGCATGCCCAGATGGACATCTGAATTATAGTTTAGGCTAAGCTGAGAGCCTCACCAAAAAGTACATGCATACAACCATTTTTCTGGAAGCAAATTGTTCCTATCCCATAAGATAAAATTAAATGCATTATTATGTCACAAAGAGCATCATGATTTCCCAGTATTTTATCCTGAATAAGTATGAAGACCACTGCTCTTCCAGAGGGGTTGAGAAAAATATTAAGTGAGAAACCCATAGATATTAGGTAATGATCAATGTGTTAAAAATGGAATCAGGCCGGGTGCGGTGGCTCACACCTGTAATTCCAGCACTTTGGGAGGCCGAGGTGGGTGGATCACGAGGTCAGGAGTTCGAGACCAGCCTGACCAACATGGTGAAACCCTGTCTCTACTAAAAATACAAAAATTAGCCAGGCATGGTGGCGCGTGCCTGTAATACCAGCTACTCAGGAGGCTGAGGCAGGAGAATCACTTGGACCCGGAGGCAGAGGTTGCAGTGAGAAGAGATCGTACCATTGCACTCCAGCCTGGGTGACAGAGCGAGACTCTGTCACAAAAAAACAAAACAAAAAAAAAAAGGAATCAAATACGAGAATAGAGGTGAGGGTGCCTAAGTGGGTAAGGGAGGTCTCCAAAGAGGTGACCTTCAATGTGAATACGGTGCGGAAGCAAGCCAGAAAATGTCAGGAGAGCAGAGCAAATCGGTGCAATGTCATATTTGACATGAAATGCTGCACTAGGGCCCTGTGGTTCACATTACAACCTAATCTCTTGAGGAAGAAATGCTAATGGTCAGGAATTGGTACATTTCCTTCACCAGCTACCTGAGTAGCAGAAGGCAAGAGGCCTCAGTCAGTATGTGGTTTGTTAGATTATCAGAAGCTATAACCAGAGGTTACTTGGGGGACTATGCAGGGCTGTTAGGACTTCTGGGGCCCTTAAAAAATTTGCCAGGAGTTTGTTTTTGCTACACTTAAACCTCTCTTGGCCAGGCACGGTGGCTCATGCCTGTAATCCCAGCACTTTGGGAGGTCGAGATGGGCGGATCACCTGAGGTCAGGAGTTCGACACCAGCCTGGCCAACATGGTGAAACCCCATCTCTACTAAAAACACAAAAATTAGCTGGGTGTGGTGGCACATGCTTGCAGTCACAGCTACTCAGGAGGCTGAGGAAGGAGACACTTGAACCCGGGAGACGGAGGTTGCAGTGAGCCGAGATTGCACCACTGCACTCCAGCTTGAGTGACAGAGCAAGGCTCCATTTAAGAAAAAAGAAAAAACACCTGTCTCTCAACCATTTGCCCCTCTGGGCCCCCAGGGCACTCACACTGCCCAAGGTCATGCCAACCCGCCCAGGCATTTCTGGTGGACACCTGTTGTGTGCCAGCCCAGAACTCCTCCTTTCTTTGGGTAATGGAACCTCTTTTCTTCTGACGCATGTTCTTCTCCCCATTACAAACATGTGGTTCAAAAGGAGCTGCCACGTTATTACAAATCCTGCCCTTTGGTCACATTCATGAGTCTTTGGGTGGGAACATGACTAAAACTGGGCCAATCAGAATACTTCGTGCACTGACCACAGAGCCTTCCACAGCCTGGTCAAAGCTAGGTCAAACCATAAGCCAAGTTAAGCAGCATCCATCCCCAGGATTTTTTCACTTGGAGCTTAAGGAAAGAAATTCAGTCTCTGTCTAGGAACAACGTTGTGAGCACCGAGGCAGGGGAACTGTTGACAGTCCTGTTCCTTGCTATGAAGGAAGCTGTGCTGAGAGAATGAAGCCTCATGCTGAGAGAAGCTGAGAGATAAGGAAGAGAGTTAGTGGTATTGGAGCTCCTGCTTCCAGATATCCTGGAATTCCAACTATATGCCCTCTGCAGTTATGAAAGGCTGCCAAAAAACTTCCCCCTTTGCCTAATCTAATTGTGCTCAATTTCTTTCATGATAATATGAATCCGAATATAAATGTCTTTCTCCACATTGCCCTAAGTTCTAAAATTGCCCTCCTGCTCCCCTGCTTCCTAAATAAAATTCTTCCTCAAATTCATAGGCAAAAGTAATCTGATTGGCTATTTGAAACAATTCACCCTGAGGTAGGGACAATTCAGAAGCTTCCTTGTGTTGTTAATGGGGTAGACTACACACAGGTTGGGGCAGGGGTATATGGGAAACATCTGCAATGTCTAAATTTTGCTGTGAATTTAAAACTGCTGCTTAAAAAAATCTTAAAAGCTTCCCTGGAGCCTTGGCCTTAAGATTGAACCACTTTATGACCAAGCAATTCTACTTCTGGGTATATAACCAAGAGAATTGAAAAAGTGTATATCCACACCAGAATTTGTACATAAGTGCTCGCTTTAGCAGCACATATACTATGAGGTTGGTGCAAAAGTAATTGCGGCTTCAGACCGTGCATGTTAAATCATTATAACTCAGCTTAAACACATCTTTATTCATCAAAATAAGAACCATTACAATCAACATATTTTTGTCAACGAGAAATATGTTTGTTTATTCCTGTAGCATAAAAATCCGTGCTTCAGGATTCGACGAACTCTTGGAAAACATTTTCTGCATCCTGCTGATTGTGGAAGCATTTTCCCTGAAAAAAGTTGTTGAGATGCTTGAAGAAGTGGCAGTCAGTTGGCAAGATATCAGGTGAATATGGCAGGCGAGGCAAAATTTCGTAGCTCAATTTGTTCAACTTTTGAAGCATTGGTTGTACGCCGTGAAGTCGCACGAAGTGAGGTTGTCATGGAAGAGTTGGGCCCTTTCTGTTGACCAATGCCAGCTGCAGGTGTTGCAGTTTTTGGTGCATCTCATCGATTTGCTGAGCATACTTCTCAGATGTAAGAGTTTCCTCTGGATTCAGAAAGCTGTAGCAGATCAGACCGGCCGCAGACCGCAAACAGTGACCATGACCTTTTTCTGGTGCAAGTTTGGCTTTGGGAAGTGCTTTGGAGCTGCTTCTTGGTCCAGCCAATGAGCTGGTCATTGCTGCTTGTCGTATACAATCATTTCACGTCATAATCCGATCTAGAAATGGTTCGTTGTTGTTGCGTAGAATAAGAGAAGAGGACATTTTAAAAGAATGATTTTTTTGATTTTCGCTCAGCTCATGAGACACCCACTTATGGAGCTTTTTCAGCTTTCCAATTTGCTTCAAATGCTGAACGACCATAGAATGGTTGACGTTGGGTTCTTTGGCAACTTCTCATGTAGTAGGATCAGCTTCGATGATTGCTCTCAATTGGTTATCGTCAACTTCCGATGGCCGGCCACTACGCTTCTCACCTTCAAGGCTCTCGTCTCCTTTGCAAAACTTCTTGAGCCACCACTGCACTGTACGTTCGTTCATTAGCAGTTCCTGGGCCAAACGCGTTGTTGATGTTGCAAGTCGTCTCCCCTGCTTTACGACCCATTTTGAACTCCAATAAGAAAATTGCGCGAATTTGCTTTTTGTCTAACGTCACTTCCGTAGTCTAAAATAAATATAAAATAAACAGCAATAAGTCATTAGCAAAAGACAAAAGTGAGAAATGTGCATTAAAATGATGTACAACATAACCACACTTATTTAAGAAAGTATTCCAATATCAAACAGCAAATTTCAACAATGCAAAAACCGCAATTACATTTGCACCAACCTAATAAAACTGGAACAATACAGAGAAGATTAGCATGGCCCCTGCACAAGAATGACATGCATATTCAGAAAGCATTTCATATTTTTCCATTGAAACTTCTTTCACCTCGGCTGGACGTGGTGGTTCACGCCTGTAATCTCAGCACTTTGGGAGGCCGAGGCAGGCGGATCACGAGGTTGGGAGATCGAGACCATCCTAGCTAACACGGTGAAACCCCGTCTCTACTAAAAATACAAAAAAACCTTAGCGGGGCATGGTGGCGGGTGCCTGTAGTCCCAGCTACAGGCTGAGGCAGGAGAATGGCGTGAACCCAGGAGGCGCAGGTTGCAGTGAGCCGCGATCGCGTCACCGCACTCCAGCCTGGGCGACAGAGTGAGACTCCGTCTCAAAAAAACAAAACAAAACAAAAAAAAACTTATTTCACCTCAAAAAGAGCTAAACACAAATGATCATAGCAGCATTGTTCATAATAGCCAAAAAGTGGAAACAACCCAAATGTCCGTCAACAGATGAATGCATTTAAAAATATGGTTACTTATACAATACAATCTTATTCAGCCATAAAAAGGAGTAAAGTATTGATACATGCTACAGCACAGAAGAACCTTGTAAACATCATGCTTATTGAAAGAAGCCAGTCACAGAAGACCATGCTATGCATGGTTACATTTAGATGAAATGTTCAGAATAGGCAAATCCATAAAGACCTAAAGTAGATTAGCGGATGGGGGAGGGGATATAGAGAGGGACTGTGTTTTATTTGTTTGTTTTTTGAGACAGAGTCTTGCTCTGTTGCCCAGGCTGGAGTGCAGTGGCACAGTCTCTGCTCACTGCAACCTCCACCTCCCAGGCTCAAGCGATTCTCCTCCTCAGCCTCCCTAGTAGCTGAGACTACAGGCATGTGTCACCACGCCCAGCTAATTTTTATAGTTTTAGTAGAGACAGGGTTTCACCATGTTGGCCAGGCTGGTCTCAACCTCCCGACCTTAAGTGATCTGCCGGCCTCGGCCTCCCAAATTGCTGGGATTACAAGCATGAGCCATGGCGCCCGGCCGGGTACAGAATTTCTTTTGGGGGTAATAGTGTTCTAGAATTAGATAGTAATGGCTGAACAACCTTGTGAATATATTTAAAAACCACTGAACCTTACATTTTTAAATGGTGAATTTTGTAAACCGTATGTAAATTTTTTAAAAAAGCAAAAAAGATTGAACGATTTGTTGACTCTCTTGGCAGGATGAAAGGGGGAGATATTTTTGAGCGGAGTAGCTCCCATTGCTCCTTCTCTGCTCAGTGCTCATGCCCTTCAGCAAAGCAGAACAAGAGAAGCAGGATTTGGACAAGGGCCCTGACACTTGCATCAGACGGAGAGGTTTCCAAGCACTTACTATCAAGAGCTAGAATGAAATAGGCCCCATCTTTTTCAATGACAGGTAAAAAGTTAATGGGTATATTTTTCTCAATGTTAAGATTTTCACCCATAGTATATCTTAAAATGTTGGTGCTACTTCTACTTGTCTGTTGGGGAGTATTAATGCAATGCTTACCACACCCAGAGAGAAATGAGTCTCGAGAGAGCACTAGAAGGCAGAACTGTTTGGCAAACCTCAATTTTGTTTTTGTTTTTGTTTTTTAGAGACAGGGTCTCCCTGCTCTCTCACCCAGGCTGGAGTGCAGTGGCGCCATCACAGCTCACTGCAGCCTCAAACTCCTGGGCTCAAGTGATCCTTCCGCTTCAGCCTGCCAAGTAGCTGGGACTGCAGGTGCGTACCACCACACCTGGCTAATATATATATACAGACAGGTTCACACTATGTTGCCCAGGCTCATCTCTAACTCCTGACCTTGAGCAATCCTCCTGCCTCAGCTTCCTAAAGTGCTGGGATTATAGGTGAGAGCCACTGTGACTGGAAGCAAACCCCAGTTTTGAGGTTATAGGCAGAGCTTCCATTAGACGAACTTAGGAGGCAGGTGACATTTGTCTTCAGAGACTTCCATCTTCCCTTGTAGGGGGTGCTCAGTGCTCTCTTACACACTCATCATCACCCTGGGGATCTGAGATCCTGTCCATTGGTGACTCATCCTTGAAATTGGTTTATTGTAACTCTATTTTAAAACGTTAGTCTGTAGAAAATATTCACATGAGTACACAAAGACACATGTATAAGGATGTTCATGGTATCATTTTAATTACAGTTTCCAATCAGAAACAACCTAGATAATTGCTAATAGGAGAAATATTGTTCTTCTGGTAAACAAACCAACCTTCTCACGGAGGATTTGTATTACAGAGCATGCTCAGGGAGAAGCCCCCTCCTAAATTAACTGATGCGTGTGGGTGGGGGTTGGGATTGGTAGTAGTGGGGAACCCCACATGGAGGCTGATGAAATACAAGCTGGTTTGCTACTCTGATATTTTGCTTATTTTTTCCTTTGCCTGGAGTACGCTCCCCTTCTACCTGCTCCCATTCCAAAATCTGACATTAGCACAACTTTCAACCTTATGTTGCTCAAATGCCACTCTTGATATACTTTTCTCTTCCCCATTCAGCTAAGGGCTTGGTGTCATTCATTTTTGAATCTCTGTCATTTAACAGACTTCCTGGCATATAGCAGAAGTGCAAGAAATATTTTTTAAACAAAATAATGAACAACTGAACCTACCTCTTCTAACCATATTAAGTATTTCATTCTCTGTGAACCCACAACACTTTATTTATGTCTCTCTTTTGGCATTATGACTTTCTACCTTGTATTGTGATTTCTTTGTGTAAATCTTTGCCTCTCTACTGGAATGAAAGCCTTTTGTGGGCAGAAACCACATAAAACCAAGCATAGTGTTTTGTGTATAATAAGTATGCAATTAACTAACTTAATTCAGTTTGGCAAAAAAACTTTTTTGAAAAGAAATTTATAAGGATCTCATAAATATGAGAAGTAAATGTATGTATGCTAATACAGATGCAGGAATATAAAAAGTACTTTATTTCCATAATGCTGTCATCCTCGAGCCACCAGGGATATTCTGAGGTTTAAGCTTACTGATTTATGCACATAGGGCCTAGCAGCCTCAGCAGCTCAATCAACTTGCTCTTCTTCTCTCTTTCCCTCAGGCCTCCCCTCCAGCTAATGATAATTTTGACTTTCACACTGTAAGGAAAACTGGTGCCTGGAAAAGTCAGAGGGTTCAAACGGCAAGTCAGCTGCAGAATCAAGAATAGATCTGCCCTCTCAGCCTCTCTGGCACGGACCTTCTCTGACACAAACCCAGGCCTTGGGAATGTGGAGACTGATGATTCCCACATTTAGGACTCACATCAAAAGAGAAGCTGTTTGTCCGTTCTACTCCCTTCCCCACATTTGGTATGCAAAGGAGCTTCTCTGAGACCTTAGGACCCCAATGTGTACCTGTTTTATATTTCAGACTCTTCTTAATGGTTTGTGAGCATGTCACAGTCTCTGTTAGTCTGGGATAGGGCATAATTATCTTTGTATTGTGGGAAGAATTCTGTGCTATAAGCTACTTAATATTCAGAGAGCAATTTGCAGGTACTCAGTTTAGTCACAAAGTCTGCTTAATGACGCTGAACATGTAAGTCTGGATTGTCTGTTTCCAAGCTGTTATCCAGGCTGGCTAAATGACCCATCTTCCCTCTGGCCTGAACTCCAAGAGTAGCTGGAATTTGGGGCCTGAAGTGAACACCTATAATCAGCTAGACCAGGGTTTCTTTTCCTGAACACTATCGACATTTTAGACCAGATAATTCTTTGCTTTGGGGGCTGTCCTGGGCATGGTAAAATTTTTAGCAGCATCTCTGGCCTCTATACACTAGAGGTCCATAGCACCACTCCTCCCCAACCAGTTGTGACAACCAAAAATGTCTCCAGATATTGCCAGTGTCCCCTGAAGAGTAAAATCGACCCCAGCTGAGAGCTGCTGACTGTGGACTTTGAGCTACTTGCCCGCTATCCTCCAGACTAGAGATGGATGTTTCCAAATTTCTCTTGCCTCCAGATTCCCCAGACTGAGTGGTGTCTTCTTTCTTTGAGCCTTAGCTTTGACTGTTTCTTCCTTTTTTGCCTGATAGTCGGTGGTCTCCTGGTTGCTTGAGTCACTTGGTCTCATTTCCCTCTGGCCTTGGATGACCTCACTGCTGTCCTGTTTCAACTCATAAACTTCTGGACTAACAAAAATAATGTACTTCCTGAAAGCCCAAATTTGCAACACTTATTCAATAAACATTTATTACTATATATTTTGCTCTAGTGACATGCTAGGATATGCTTGAGACTGTGGGGTTTATTGGCTAGAATTATGTTTCAATGCAAGTGACAGTGGCTTGAGCAAGATAGAAGTTTATCGCACGTAGAAGTCCAAAGGGAGACAGGCCAGAACTGGTGTGGTGATCTTGTTCCATGGAGTTGATCTGCTGGGCTTTAATTCTCTTCTAAGATCACTCCATGGTCCAAGATAGCTGCTCACCCCCAGCCATCAGCTCCACCACCAAGCCAGAAGGAAGAAGGAAGGAATGGTGAAAAAAGCAAAATTAAGAAAGGTTCTTAAAGACTGCTATATAACACTTAAGCTTGCATCTATTTGCCTGAACTTAGTTACCAGGCCACACCTGTCTGTAAGGCAGGCTGAGAAAATGTGGTTTTGTTTCTGTTTTTGTTCTGAAACGGAGTTTCACTCTTGTTGCCCAGTCTGGAGTGCAACGACACAACCTTGGCTCACTGCAACCTCTGCCTCCCGGGTTCAAGTGATTCTCCTGCCTCAGCCTCCCAAGTAGCCGGGATTACAGGCATGCGTCATCACACCCAGCTAATTTTTGTATTTTTAGTATAGACAGGGTTTCACCATGTTGGTCAGGCTGGTCTTGAACTCCTGACCTCAAGTGATTTGCCTGCCTCGGCCTCCGAAAGGGCTGGGATTACAAGTGTGAGCCACTGCACCCAGCCGGAAACATGGTTTTTACTCTGAGTGGCCATGTGACCCATTTAAAAACTGAGGGATCTAGTACAATGAATATTAGAGGACAATTGGAAGCCTCTGCTGCACGGAGGATACAAGGACACTTGGAACACACACCTACCCTCAGGATGCTTTGGTACAGTAGCAGAATTAGTTGCACAGTATACACAACTACCTCTAGTTAAACTTGACTAAAATAACTTTTTTTCTAAAGGGGAAGGTGTAATTACAATAATGATAAAATGATAATGACTGTAAACTAAATATTAACCACATTAGGAAGAGGATACATGTTTATATTTGCACAGTTGTGACTATCTACAGTTCTTCAGATCCTAAAATTTTATTCTACAACAAATTTGAGTTTAATTTTTGGAAGAGTTTGCCTCTCAGGAAATGCATACAGGAAACTCAATTACAAGTTTTTGAAATGTTGGAAATAATAATTATGAGTCACTTTTTATTATCTAGCAGTGGGTGTCAAATTAACTGCTGCTTTATTTTTAGCTATGTGATGTGTCACTCAGTATACATTCTCTAGAGGTTTGCATTAGTTGAAATATGAGAAAGATCTGCAGAGTCAATAGGGTTGCCAAGTCTTCATCAAAGATTATCCCAAACTGGTATTTTTGTTTTGGTACAAATTGACGTGTCATCTTACAGTGCCAAAAGTCATGACGACCAAACAGAGTGGAACTAAGGCAGCTTTTTTTCCAGTTTCCCCATGCTTATAAATCTTCCTCCTGGAGAATTTTATTTCTTAACAGTGCTATTCTAATGACCTCCATGAAGTGCTGATCCAATCCCAAGGCTCAGTTTTGAACTCTTTGAGTAGGAAGTAGGCGGTCTAAATGCAGATTAACAGAATTGCTTTGACTTTCTTTAGGAAACTTACATGGGGCAGAGTGAAGAGAAAGTTGACCTCATTTTATTACTTTCATAAAAGAAAAGCTTGGTGCTCTCCCATTCTATTCTGAATTCCTATCATCACTCATTCTTGGAATTGTTTAGGTAAACAAAGAGTCATAGAGGTAGGGGGAAAAAATGCCGTGTGCTGGATGGAGACCTGATCCCTGATTAAGACAGAGGAGGTTGCTGGGGAATGCAGCAAGTGATAATGCCACAGATTTTCTAAAGCTTTGGGACCTCTAGAAGAGGAGCTGGAGTGAGAAACGGCTGAAAGTGGCTGCTGCAGCCAGAGTCAAAGGGCATGTGAGACAGCATCTCTTTCATCATCCTCACACACGTGAACAGCAACTCCATTCGGAGTGTCAGCTTCCAGCAGGAGGAATTATAGAGTGCTTCTGCAGCTTTGCATGTATGTGTGTTACAAATGCACATGTGTAACATGAAGAATTGTGAGGAAAATGTGTGTGAAGTGCCCAGCACCGCGTCTGACACATGGTAGTAGGTGCTCTATGTGTGAGAGTTACTGTTATCATCAGAGTGAAAGGGCACCACAAAGCCCCTTCCTCCTGGCCTGCAAATCCAACTCTGGGGTCATATATGTGGATGAGGGAAAATACACTGTTATCTAGGACCTGACGCAGTCTCTCTCACCTTCTAGCAGTATTTGTCTGCAGGTTCCTCTTCCCCACTCACCTTCTTCCTCCTTTCCCACCTCATCCCCAAATACCTACTTTTTCTTCAAGGCCCAAGACAAATCCCAGCTTTTCTCTATACCTATACCTCATCACATTCTCATGTAGATGCCCATTGTCTTCTATGGGTGCCCACAGCACTTTAAATGTAATGTAATATACCTCTTATCATTCTATCCTTTAGTTATGTGCCACCAATGCCAGTGACTGAGCTTCTCCAGGATGAGGATGTTTTCTTCTTTAGCTTTACCTTTTCAATTATTAAAATATTGCTTGACTAGATAAATTGTACATTCATCCAATGGGATGTTATGCAGAGATAAAAAGAAATGAGCTATCGGCTGGGCGCAGTGGCTCACACCTGTAATCCCAGCACTTTGGGAGGCCGAGGAGGGCGGATCACCTGATGTCAGGAGTTTGAGACTAGCCTGGCCAACATGGTGAAACCCCGTCTCTACTAGAAAATACAAAAATTAGCCAGGCATGGTGTCGCGCGTCTATAATCCCAGCTACTCAGGAGGCTGAGGCAGGAGAATCACTTGAACTCCAGGAGGTGGAGGTTGCAGTGAGCCAAGATCACACTACTGCACTCCAGCCTGGGTGACAGAGTGAGACTCTGTCAAAAAAAAAAAAAAAAAAAAGCTATCAAGCCATGAAATGGCATGGAGGAAACTTAAATGCATATTTCTAAGTGAAAGCACCCAGTCTGAAATGGCTATACATTGCACAATTCCAATTATATGACATTCTGGAAAAAGCAAAACTATAGAGACAATAAATCTCCAGCAATTGCCAGGGGTTGAAAATGGGGGTTCATTATGAAGATGAAGCACAGGAGATATTTAGGGAGGTGAAACTATTCGGTATGATACTGTAATGGTGGATACATGACATTATGCATTCATCAAAACCCACAGATAGAACACAAAGAGTGAACCATAATGTATGCAGATTAAGTAAAGTCATTTAGGAGGTAGGAGAGTTCCAGGAAGGGAGGCAGACCATGGCAGTAAAATCTAACTGTATTAAAAATGTATGAAACGACCTCACTGAAGGAAGTAGGGGGAACACATACTGACCTAAAGTTACTTTGGAAATGAGTGGAATATGTAAGACTAAAGGCAAAAGAAATCGCACACTAAAAGCATGTAAGAACACTTCTTTAAAAATGCAATAAAAACAAAAATAAATAAACAGGACTTAAATTACAAAGCTTCTGTATAGCAAAATAAATAATCAACAGAGTAAACAGACAACCTTTAGAATGAGAGAAAATGTTTGCAAACTATACATCTGACAAAGGACTAATATCCAAAATCTATAAGGAACCCAAACTAATCAGCAAAAATAAAACAAATAATCCCATTAAAAACTGGGCAAATGATATGAATAGACATTTCTCAAAAAAAGATATACAAATGGCTGAAAAACATGAAAAATACTCAACATCACTAATATCAAGCAAATGCAAATTAAAACCACAATGAGATACCACCTTACCCCAGTCAGAATGGCCATTTGAAAAAGTCAAAAAACAATAGAGGTTGGCGCAGAAGTGGTGAAAAGGGAATGCTTGTACACTGTTGGTGGGAATATAAATTAGTACAACTTCTATGGAAAAAAGTGTGGAGATTTATCAAAGAACTAAAAGTAAATCTACCATTCGATCCAGTAATCCTACTACTAGGTATCTACCCAAAGGAAAAGAAGTCATTATATAAAAAAGACGTGTGGCTAGGTGCGGTGGCTTACGCCTGTAATCCCAGCACTTTGGGAGGCCGAGGCAGGCAGATCACCTGAGGTCAGGAGTTTGAGACTAGCCTGGCCAACATGGTGAAACCCCGTCTCTACCAAAAATACAAAATTCAGCCGGGTGTGGTGGTACACGCCTGTGATCCCAGCTACTTGGGAGACTGAGTGAGGCAGGAGAATCGCTTGAACCCAGGAGGTGGAGGTTGCAGTGAGCTGAGATCACACCACTCTACTCCAGCCCGGGTGACAGAACAAGATTCTGTCTCAAACAAACAAACAAAAAAAGACACCCGCACTCATACGTGTATTGCAGAACAATTCACAATTACAAAGATGTGAAATCAACCTAAGTGCCCATCAACAGATGAGTGGATAAAGAAAATGTGATATACATATACCATGAAATACTACTCAGCCATAAAAAGAACAAGATAACGTATTTTGCAGCAACTTGGATGGAACTGAACGCTGTTATTCTAAGTGAAGTGACTAAAAAATAGAAAACCAAATACCATATGTTCTCACTTATAAGTGGAAGCTAAGCTATGGATGTGCAAAGGCATACAGACTGGTATAATGGACACTGGAGACTCAGAAGCGAGGGATGGTAGAAGGAGGGTGGGGAGAAAAAATTACCTGTTGGGTACACTACACACAGATATACTAAAAGCCCAGATTTCACCACTGTACAATTTATCTATGTAACCAAAAACCACTTTTACCTCTAAAGCTACTGAAATAAAAACAAATTAAAAAAATAATGCTGCTTTAGTTGATAAAGTTGTTTCATTTGGGGGCATGGGTTAACAATTCTGATACTGCTACACATGTGTACTGGAACTAAATGATTGAGTAAATAGATGGCAGATTGTAGGAATCAGGTTTCTCACTGCTGGAGTGGGAATTTACAGATAAGCAAGGAGAAAAAGCTAGAATGATCCATATATTAATGGATTAAAGTTGGACACATCAGTAAGAACTCATATTTAGTTTAATGTGGATATAGATTGTTTTTTTAAGAGACAGGGTCTTGTTCTATTGCCCAGGCTGGAGTGCAATGGTGTGATCATAGCTCACTGCAGCCTTGAACTCTTGGGCTCAAGCAATGCTCTCACCTTAGCCTGTTGAATAGCCGGGACTACAGGCATGCACCACTACATCCAGGTAATTTATTTTTAATTTTTTAGAGTTGGGTCTCTCTATGTTGCCCAGGCTGGTCTCAAACTCCTGACCTCAAGAGATCCTCCCACCTCAACCTTCTCAGTAGCTGGAATTCTGGGCATGAGCCACTGCACCCAACCTATATAAAAATATTTATGGATAGATGTATATACACTGGTTAGTATCCACACAATTATTTATTTGGTCTGTTAGCAGAGAAGTCCTAAAAGACCTAGCATATTCTCTAGTACACAGACACCTACCATCCAGATCTCGGTTCCTAATACCATTATCTAACAAAAGGAACTAAGGGTTTTTTTGGAGACATGACTGATTCTAGAACTGGGGAAGGAAAGACACAAGATGTACCTGGAGCATGCTGCAGTGCCGAAAAGTAAGGAAGTGCTAGAAAAAAAAAAATCATGCTGTTGGATTATGTCAAAGGGGCATAAGAGCCAACTGAAAGAGTTCCCGGTGACCAAAGGGGAAACAATTTGAGCAAAAAAAATAAAATAAAAGTAATATTGAATTATAACCTAAAGTATAAAACAAGTATGCATGAGTTAACAATTTTATAAATACATAATTGAATAGATTAATAAGTGGGAGGAAGAGACAAATTGTCCATACAGAAGAATTGCAAGTGATTTATGTAGATACTCTGCCGCCCTCCAAAAAGGGAGCATACATCCACTCCTTATGTGTGGGCAGCACATGGTGACTTCCCTCCAAAGATTATGGAAAGAGAGGAAAAAGAGTAACTTTACAGTGGAGAAACTTGACAAAAACCACCTCAGCCAGTGTCATAAATCATGATGACTGTATATCCAGGGATGTGATGTGATGAAAATGGCACTTTGCCTCTATGATCTTCCTCCTGTGGCCTCATAACCCCAATCTAAGACAAGAAAAACATCAAATTCCAATTGGAGAACATGCTCCAAGACACTTGACCAGTACTCCTCAAAGCTCAATTTTTCTGTAAATCTAAAACCGTTCTAGAAAATAAAATCTGACCAGGCATGGTGGCACATACCTGTAATCCCAGCACTTTGGGAGGCCGAGGTGGGAGGACTGCTTGAGGCCAAGAGTCGAGACCAGCATGGTCAACACAGTGAGACCCTATCTCTATAAAAAAATTTTTTTTAATAAAAAGAAAAGAAAATCTATTTTTTAAAAGTTTACTGACACATAGTTGTTATTATTGTTATTATTATTATTATTATTATTATTATTACTTTGAAACAGAGTCTGGCTCTGTCACCCAGGCTGCAGTGCAGTGTTGCAATCTCAGCTCAATTCTACCTCTGCCTCCTGGGCTCAAGCCATCCTTCCACCTCAGCCTCCAGGGTAGCTGGGACTAGAGGTGCACACTACCAAACCTGGCTAATTTTAGTACTTTTTTTCGTAGAGATAGAGTTTCACCATGTTGCCCAGGCTGGTGGCAAACCCCTGGGCTCAAGAGATTCTCCCACCTCGGCCTCCCAAGGTGCTAGGTAGGATTACAGGCGTGAGCCACAGCACCCGGCCAATTGCTCATCAGTAAATGACCCAAGGCCCAGAGAAGTTAAATAATTTCCCCAAGTTAGCAAAAGTGTAAATTATAATCAGTATAACCTAAATATAAGAATGATCTTTATTGTGATTTGTTCTAATTTACTTAGCAAACATTTATATTATGCTTACTATGTGAGATGCACTATTCTAATTGCTTTTCAAGTATTCTCTCAGTTAATCCTCATTATAATGTCATAAAGAAAGTACTACTATTATTCCCACTTCGCAGACAGAGAACATTTGCCCAAGCTCAAATAGCTAGTAAGTGGCAAAGCTGATGTTTGGATTGAGGCAGTCTAGCTCAGAGATTATGTGCTTGACCACTACACTACTCAGCCTCTCTTATTCAAAGAAAACTTTGAAAAGTCAATTTAAATTAAAGTTTTCTTCACCGTTTTTTGGCATCAAAAATTGTTACAGAACATTAAGTGCAGACAGACAGTTACTATGACTTGCCACTAGGAGGTGTCAAAACTTACAAATCTGTCTAATGACCGTATTTCAAAGAGAGTAAAGGACAGTTTCTCACCTACATTGCCATTAACCTGTTTCCGTTTGCTAGCCCATGAATAAAAAGAAAAACACACAAATGAAATGAGTTCAGAGATGTTTGAATTTCGTAAAGTGTTTCACTTGTCTTTTTTTTCCCCTTTATTATACGTGGCCTTCCATATTATACAATTTAACACTTCATTATATACTGTTTTGTTTTCAAGTTGTTTCATTTGTCTTGTGCCCACACTAACATGTAAAGTTTTTGTTAGCAGGGAACATGGCTTATATTAAACTTATTATTTTTAAAAATTGTATAGCACCTAGCATAGTGTTAGGTACTTTAAAAACACTTGCTAATCAGTTAAAATGCATAAATACCTTAATTTACATAATAAACGTGTTTTGGGGCTGGCATAAGTGAACTTAAAAATTCACTAGAGGTGCTAGATATTTAAGGGAATCCAATAATGAATCCTTTTTAATTAGATCAAGAAGAACTCTGTAATTTAGCCTCGTGTAAATCTCTATTTTCATATATGGTTCGGCTTAAAGCAGGAAGTACCTGGGTATGCATCATTGGTTGAATAAAAATTTATTTCTGTATCTTGTACAGGTTTAAGAAAGACTTACTTGAATTCTGCCTTTTCTCCTTTCTGACGCTGATGGCAACAAACTGGGGTAGATCAAGTGGTTAAGATGCTGTCTGAAGAGGCCATGACTTGAGATCCCGGTCCCGCCCCGCCTCACTCACTGGCTGAGCAATCCACTTGAGCTTTCTGGGACTCAGTGTCCTCATGTATAAAAAGAGGGAGTTGAATGAGATGAGCTCTTTCAAACTCAACATTCACTTTCCCAGGTAAGGGGGCAGGCAGACAGTAGAAGAGCCTTCACAGACTTTCCCACCAGAATACCACACTTACAGTACTTGTATACTTTATCTTAGATGCCATTGACATTGCGATAGTGTGTAATGATATAGTCATTGTCCATAAAATATTTAATATTTCCTTTATCCTCCCTGTCATCCAGGACACTATACAAATATAAGGGCAGATAACAACCTTATGTTCCAGTTTCAAAGACAAGTATGCTAAGGGACTGGTAGAAGATATGACAGTTGTTGAAACTTTTATTTCTCTCCAAGGCTAACTTAAAGAAAACCCTATGGCTGGGCAAGGTGGCTCACACCTGTAATTCCAGTACTTTGGGAAGCTGAGGTGGGAGGATCACTTGAGCCCAGGAGTTCAAGGCCAGCCTGGGCAACATAGTGAGACCCTGTCTCTACAAAAAAGTAAAAAATTAGCCAGGTGTGGTGGCACACATCTGTAGTCCCAGCTATTTGGGAGGCTGAGGCAGGAGGATTGCTTGAGCCCTGGAGGTTGAGGCTGCAGTGAGCAATGGTTGTGCCACTGCACTCCAGCCTGGCTGAGAGAGCAAGACCCTGTCTCAAAAAATAAAAAATAAAAATAAAATAAAAAAGAAAACCCTCAGATGTTAATTTTTTCCAACAAATAATTATAAACATTCCAAAAGTATAAGATTATTCTGATATTTGATTTTCTACCAAGGGACACTATGGTTCATTTAACTTTAGAATCTATTATTGGCAGAGGTTTAGGGGCCATCTGGGAGGGGTTTATGAGCTGTAAATTGAGTGCACTGAGAGCAATTAAGCATTTAAATTGGAGCGATGTGTAAATTTAACAGCTGGTAGGTGTTGTCAATTGCAAGCTACAGACCACCTGCTTGGCAGAAATCTGCATACAAACTGAAGAAAATCGATGGAATGGTGAAAAGTAGAACCTGGATTTGGTAATTTGGAGCAAACTTCAGATTGCACATACAGCTGAGAACATTTAAGATTAATCTAGAGGTATGGCATCTCCTCTAGGAATGCTTCACTGGACAAAGATTTGTTAAGCTATTTAAAATGTGCTTAAATTACAAGTTAATTACTCTCACAGTTGATAGCTTGGGATTGTTACAAAAGAATCTGACCTTGAAGGCCAATGTGTATTTATCTCATAATCTTTGTGTGTGTGTGTGCTAAAAACAATGGTTGTTGAACACTTAGAAGCTTCTATTTATGTGCATGGTATTTATAGAATTTATTAAAGCAGTGACTTTTACCATGTTCCCAGGATCCTCCTTAAGGGTTGCCACAAGGGCAAAAAAGAAAAAAACGGGGAGTTTCTGACATACTGATCTTCTAGCTTTCCATCATTGACCAACTTCTTAGTTAAGTACATGTTTTAAATTCTCAGTAATAAGGCATTGATAATTGTTGAAGGGGAAAAAGATCAGGGGATTTGGATTAAACTTGGTCTGACCTATACTTTCTACTCCTCTTTTTCATATCAAAATCCACCCTTCCCAGATCTGTCGCTTTTTGAGTTGTTGGGTGTTTTTGTTTTACTTTGTTTTTTTGAGACAGAGTCTCACTCTGTCACCCAGGCTGGAGTGCAGTGTCACAATCTGGGCTCACTGCAATCTCCGCCTCTTGGGTTCAAGTGCTCCTCGTGCCTCAGCCTCCCGAGTAGCTGAGATTATAGGCGTCACCACCATGCCTGGCTAATTTTTGTGTTTTTAGTAGAGACGAAGTTTTGCCATGCTGGCCAGGCTGGTCACAAACTCCTGGCCTCAGGTGATTACAAGTGTGAGCCACTGTGCCTAGCCTGCTTTCTGAGTTTTTTAAGGTAGCAGATTAAGTAACTTCTGATAAACCAAGGGGCATACATCACCTCAGGAAGCCTTATTTGTTCTACTAATTTTATTTATTTATTTTTTGAGACACAGTCTCGCTCTGTTGCCCAGGATAGAGTGCAGTGGCACGATCTTGGCTCACTGCAACCACCGCCTCCTGGGTTCAAGCAATCCTTCTGTCTCAGCCTCCCGAGCAGCTGGGACTACAGGCACCCACCACCATGCTCGGCTAATTTTTGTATTTTTAGTAGAGACAGGGTTTCACCATATTGGCCAGGCTGGTCTCAAACTCCTGACCTCAAATGATCCACCTGCTTCGGCCTCCCAAAGTGCTGGGAATTAACAGGAGTGAGCCACTGAGCTCGCCCTTGTTCTACTAATTTAAAAATGGAATGTTTTTACAAGTTTGAAGAGTTTTTTAGGGCTGCTATAGTTTCTTTGGCTCCTTAACCTTCTTACCTTAGAATAGACAAGATCCTAAAACACATTCTCAGGCTCCCATGCATTCATGATCTCATTCAACCAACAATGAAACAAAGATGAATAAGACTGTTCCTGGACCTCAAGGAGCTTCCATGGTCAAGTAGGAGAGACAGAAACACAGAAATAACCACAACATAATCAGAGTACTTAATGTCAGGCACTTTACTAGATGATTTACATATGATATCATTTAATCCTACCACCAACTGTAAGAGGCAGGTGCACATCTCCCCATTTGCGGATGAGGAGACCAAGGCTTAGGAAGTTACCTTGCCTTTCTGTTGCTCTTCTTTGTACAGTGCACTTGTCTCTCGAAATTTTAATATACTGTTTGTCTGAACCCTCAAGTATATTGCATTAGGATTGTAATCTTTCAGGTGAGAACAGCTTTGTCATCTTTGTATCCCTGGAACGTGGTTCAGTGCTTTTCATGTAATTCATGCTCAATAAAAGCTATTGGATTGAATGAAATATGGCAGTCAGGATTTGATCCTATGTGTGCCTGGATCCAAAGCCCTGGCCCTTTCCACTCTGCTAATTTGCCTTCCTATATCATAAGTACAATAGTAAAAATACATACAAAATATGGGAGCACAGAGAAAGTCATGATGTGGTTCACAGGGAAGGTAATATTTGAGTTGGGCATTTGAAGAATCCCCAGCAATTTGTCAAGTTGAGAAAGCAGTGAAAACCTCTCGGCTGGAGAAATAGCTCACACAGTGGCATGAGAAAGCAAGATGCATGTGATTTATGAAGAGTGCTGACTAATTCCATACTGATAAAGCACCAGTTGAAAGGAAGTGAATGATGGTAGATGGAACTGGAAGGCTAGGGTGCACTGGCATGTAAGGGACGTTGCATGCCATTCTCAGGTAACAGTTTGGGCAATGGAAAGCCACTGAGGGTTTTTAAACAGAGGACTCACTTGGTAGAGAGGGGCTGGAGTCAAAATATTTGGGTTCATAACCTAATTTTGCCTCTTACTATGTCATCCCCACATAGTGAGGGTTTCCCATGTCCTCAGTTTCCTAAATGAAAATGATAGCATCCTATCAACCACTGGGATTGTTATGAGATTCAAAAAAGTACTTTGTAAGCTGTAAATCCAACTACAAATGCTAGCTATTATTAAATTAACATATGTGTTAGTTTGCTAAGCCTGCCATAACAAATACCATAGACCGGGTGGCTTAAACAACAGAAATTTATTTTCTTACAGTTCTGGAGGCTGGAAGTCTGAGATCAAGGTGTGGGCATGGGATGTGAGGGCAATCTGGCTGTGACATCTGTCACCCCAATGATCCCCAGGGTTGACTCAGCTCATCTGGCTGGCTCAGTGAGTGTCCCCTTCCTCACCGCTCCATATGTGTCCCTCCTGAAGCTGCATGCTGATAGAGGAGGACTGTTCCTTGGTCAAGGATATAAGAGTAGCTGTGCTTTTTCTGAGTTTTGTAAGGAAGCAGATTTGGTAACTTCTGATAAACCAAGGGACGTACATCAGGTTCTAACAAGGGACATAACTATTCTTTGGTCAAGGATATAAGAATATCTGTGTTCAGCCAAGTGCGGTGGCTCACACCTGTAATCCCAGCACTTTGAGAGGCCGAGGCGGGCAGATAGCGAGGTCAGGAGATTGAGACCATCTTGGCTAACATGGTGAAAACCCGTCTCTACTAAAAATACAAAAAACTAGCCAGGCGTGGTGGCGGGCGCCTCTAGTCCCAGCTACTCCGGAGGCTGAGGCAGGAGAATGGCGTGAACCTGGGAGGCTGAGGTTGCAGTGAGCCGAGATCGTGCCACTGCACTCCAGCCTGGGCGAAAGAGTGAGACCCCATCTCAAAAAAAAAAAAAAAAAAAAAAAAGAATAGCTGTGCTCTTTGTGAGTTTTGCTAGAGCCTCCAGATAAGCTTTCAAGGTCTTTTTGCAAGAAAATGTAGGAACTCATGGTGGATCTCGCAGAACTCCAGGCAGATCCAAATGAGGTGCTACATGTGACAGTCTGCCTTCCTTAAAAAAAAAAAGTGGGAGGGTCAGCAGGGTTGACTTCATTCTGAGACCTCGCTCATTGGCTTGTAGATGGCCATCTTCTCCACTTGTCTTCACATGGCCTTTCCTTTGTGTATGTCTCCTCTTATTATAAGGGCATCAATCATATGGGATTATGGGACCCAAGTGACCTCATTTTACCTTAATTACCTCTTCAAAAGCCCTGTCTGCAAATATAGTCACATGCTGTCCTACTGGGGGTTAGGAATTCAACGTGTATATTTTGGGGGTTCACAATTCCATCTATAACAGCACATAAGAAGATCAAAATGGAGCAATTCCACAATGTCTACTCAGGCAATGCCAAGTGAAAAATGGAAAGCTCACATTATTTTCTTTTTTCTCTCCATCTTTTTTTAAGGCTAGTCAAGTAAAGCAGTGGTAGTGGAGAAGGAACAAAGAAATCTGTAACTGGTTGTGATCAATGCATTGTAAACACCACTGTTTATAGCCATGACCACTCTATTCAATCAGGAAATGGAGTCATGGACCCAGACCCATATCTCTTCCTTATAAAATAGATTGCCTGGTCAGAGGCTATGTTGGATGGAATTCCATGTCCGTGGATCAGGCTTTCCAAAACCCTCCAGAAAATCGTGCTGGCTGAGGCTCTGTGGACAAGAAAGGCAAACCCATGTCTGGAATAAGTATCTACCCTGTGAGCATGAACTGCTGGCCCTCCTAGGATGGAAGGGACCCTCAGGCTTGCCTCCTCGGGGACCCCAGTGTTGGTCTATATTGCTGAAAATTTGAACACTGAGAGGCAGCAATAGCCAGACTGGCCCTGGGAAGTGGGAGTCCATGCTTTTGGGTCAATACATAGCCTTCATTTCTGCCACCATAGCCAGTCTGTTCATGTGCCCATTGTGTCTGTCCTGGGATTGACAGTGGCAAAGGCTGACCATACATCAACTAGCCAAGAAATTTTGTCTACTTTCTGCAGGAATTCTTCTGTGGTGGCTGCTTCTGGTGGGCATTAACACATGACGCAAAAATCTTCACGCTTGGTGCCTACTCTCGTGTCCTTACACATGCCTCTGTCTCCAATCCTCAAACCCCTGATCAGCCCCTGATGGTCAGGCCATTGACTACTGCCACAGTCTGTATATATTCTTGCCTCAGACCATTTAACCTTCCACTCCTGATGTTAAGGAAGATGAGCATGTTCCTTCTCTGTTTCTCTTTGGCGTCTACCCTCCTGCAGGGAGTACATGCGTTCTGTGCATCTCCTCTACACTGAATTGTACAGCAAGAGCTCCAGGGTCACCCAGGTTTGCCTGCAAGTGGGTAGCCCAGTCTGCACAGTTCTGCTGCTAAACTACAACCTCCAAACTACCCTTTATCATAATTCAAGTGGTATTTTGATCTCGAATTGACTCTTGCATCTTTCTCTTAATTAGTTCCAAGTTCTGGAAATGTTATTGATTATGCAGTCTGAAATCTCAACAGAAACTATCAAAGCTGGGATTTTGGCAAGCAAATAGGCTGTACCTCTCTACCTTAAATTTTCTCCAGAAATACAGGCATTTTCCTGGGCTTAGGGAATTATAGGAGTATTTGATCCCATAGTGGACACAGGAGTCTGAAGAGGCTTGAAAAAACATCGACAGAAGGTATGAATGACAATTGGGTCTGAACAATGTGGAGGTAGGTGCAGTCTTGTTGCCTCACCTCCTTGGCTCTGCAGGACTCCTTTCTAGGAGGCTGATGTGATGAGAGCCAAGAGCAGCCTCCTGCAGCAATCCAGATTCTTTGAACTCGTGGTTCATTTGGACCATGTCATGGAGAGAACTTTGGAAGGATCCGTGTGAAAATACTTTTTCTAACTCTTTTTGAAAGACCAAATATTTTTCTTTGTATGCATTTTTGTTGAATGTTACAGCAAGATGCTTTCTGTACATTTAATTTTACACAAATATTAAATGTCCATTGTATTTGAGATGTTGACTATGTAGTATATACTATGTATTATATAGACTATATATGTACATATACATATACACACATATATACACAAACAGTATATGTAACATATATGTAATATATATAGTGTGTGACAGAAGGAAATAAGCAGTTATGTTTCTCACATTTCTTAAAAGTATTTTTTTCGTGACTACATGCCAGTGTAGAATAACTAACATTTCCTTTTCAAAGCAATGTTGAAATACTTTTGCTCAAGCTAGTAAATTATTAGGAAGTTCACACGTAAGTGTGGAAACTAGAACACTCAATTTCACCTCATATGTAAGTGTCTTGTGCTTTTGTTCTAAGTAAAAAAAAAAAAATGCATTTGATGTTCACTCTGAATTTTCATGGTAGCAACTGTTGCCCACATCTGGCATTCTGGTGGCCACACCTGGGGCATCACAACACTGAAAACAGATGTATGGGCTGCTTGAGAAGCGGAAACAAGTGTCAGATTCAATCAGAGAAGCAATGGGAACATCACAGAGTGAAGCCTGTGTTTAACCACAAGGTGTCAAATTGGATCAAAGGATGCCACAGACTAAGAGAGGCACAGATCAGTAGCTGAGAAAAGGGGGAGGGCAGAAGGAGATAATAGATGCGGATAGGAGATTCGAGAGCAGATAGAGAGCAAACCAGTGTGCCTTGGCTTGGTGGTGTGTTTTGGGGATTGGGCTGCTTTGAGTGAACACAATGCCAGGATTATTCCTCCCACCCTACTGCACTGCCCAACATTTGACACCTGTAGCATGAAGGCTTTCATAGAAGGCCTAATGCCATAGCAGTTAAAAAGACTGAGCTTTGGAATCAGGAAACCTCGGGTCCAAGCCCAGCTCCATTATTTACTACCATGTGACCATGAACAATTACCTTAGCTCTTGACTTTTAGGTTCTTTGTCTGTAAAATTGAGCTAATAAGGGATTGTTTCTCATAGAAAGGGGTGGTGGTGATGATTATATGAGATAATAGATTGTAAAGTTCTTAGGACAATGCTTGGCACATAGTGACTCCCAGTAAAAGTTAGTCAATATGGGCCGGGTGCGGTGGCTCATGCCTGTAATCCCAGCATTTTGGGAGGCCGAGGTGGGCGGATCACCTGGGGTCAGGAGTTCGAGACCAGCCTGGCCAACATGGTGAAACCCCATCTCTACTAAAAATATGAAAAATTAGCCGGGCATAGTGGTGGACACCTGTAATCCCAGCTATTCAGGAGCGAGAATCGCTTGAACCTGGGAGGTAGAGGTTGCAGTGAGCTGAGATTTCACCATTGCACTCCAGCCTGGGCAACAAGAGTGAAACTCTGTCTCAAAAAAAAAAAAGTTAGCCAATATGATTAACTTGGGTCATGAGTTCTGTAACTGCACTTTGGAAAGACCTAGAGACGTGTGTAAATGCCTTTGCTCACCCGTTGTCTTCACCAGAGCCATTCCATTTTTATCCACTTATATATTTTTCTTTTGTGATGATTTTCCTTGAGTAAAGAGTTATACTTTACAAAACTAATATTTAAGGCTGGGAGCTGTGGCTCATGCCTATAATCCCAGCACTTTGGGAGGCTGAGACATGAGGATTGCTTGAGGCCAGGAGTTGAAGACCAACCTGGGCAACACAATGAGACCCTGACTCTACAAAAATACAAAAAAGATTAGCCAGGTATGGTGGTGTGCAACTATAATTTTAGCTACTGGGAAGGCTGGGGTAGAAGGATTGCTTGAACCCAAGAGTTCAAGGTTGCAGTGCGCCATGATCACGCCACTGTACTCCAGCCTTGGCAAGAGTGGGATTCTGTCTCTAAGAAAAAAAAAAAAGAAAAAACATATATATCTTTCAAAACCGTGATCTAAATCACTGATATAAGTCTGAAAATGGGCAATTCCAAGTATTCACCCAGGACGCTTTACTAGAAAATTCCCTCCAGACTGGTAGACACCCTTTGGGTACAGCGTTCCATGGATTATGAAGCCACTTGTAAATACCATAATTCCACTTACACTTTTATATCTTATTCACAAGGAGACAATGGAAAATTTTTGCCAACTTCTCTGCTCTAATTAGGAAACACTGGATCTTTAGCATTTCCTCAGTCTATCAGTCTGGTTGATAAAAAAGAAAGTCTATGGTTTTTTCTTTGGTGTCATTGTTTCCAATGCAGCTTCCCAGTTCACTGATGATCAGTGCTGGCATCCATCATTTATGAGTCCTTAGATTGCTAACATAGACTTACTTCTTTTTTTTTTTTTTTAGACGGAGTCTCCCTCTGTCGTCAGGCTGGAGTGCAGTGGCGCGATCTCGACTCACTGCAACCTCTGCCTCCCGGGTTCAAGCGATTCTCCTGCCTCAGCCTCTCGAGTAGCTGGGATTACATGCATGCGCCACCACGCCCAGCTAATTTTTGTATTTTTAGTAGAGATGGGGTTTCACCATATTGGCCAGGATGGTTTCGATCTCCTGATCTTGTGATCCGCCTGCCTTGGCCTCCCAAAGTGCTGGGATTACAGGCGTGAGCCATCATGCCCGGCCAACTTACTTCTTTTAGAAAAAGAAATTTTTACATAAATATTGGATTAATGGCATTCGTGATAAAGCTGTTTCCTAAATACAAAGTCTAATACCATGGGAATTCATACAATTCAAATAAAGCAAATAGGAGAGTAGGTGTAGGAAAAGCTTTGATTTATACAATTTTATGCCGAGGAAGTTTAACTGAGAGAGAAGTTAAAAATATCTTTCTAGCATTGGTTAATAGTTAAATAGTTTTCTTAAGAAAATAACCAAGCTAGATGCACCATCATTTTAAAAGGCTGATGCATCTGTTCATGCACTGAGTATTCTTAATGTAGAGGAAGGTCCCATGTGGGCTTTCTGATTGTTCTGTGCTTGAACAATGCCATGCAAATTGGTCTGGGATTGTATTTCTCATGCTTCCACCTCGCTTTACCAATCAGTAGTGTATTAACCATCTGTACAGGGATAAAATTTACACTTGCATCTTGCAGTTTTAAAAGAGTACATTGTTTTGATATAAGGCTTTGGCACATGAAAACAACAAAAGTGAATTTTATAACTATAGAAGGACAGAGGTCTAGAAAAGTAAATAAAAGTATTACATTTATTTGACAATAATGAAAAGTTTTTTGAAAAGCAGAAATATGTTTTTGATATATAGAGAAATTTGGAAATCTTAATCTAGAAATTAAGTAAATAAAATCTTTACTTACTAGAGTTTTTATGTTTGGCCAGAGAATAGGATATGTTGGTAATCAAATACCATGTGTACATTATAAATAAGATATTCTAGAAACTGAGTCTTCAAAGCACTGAAAAGTGATAATATCATTGAAATAAAATAGAATGTAATGTCACCATTCAAAAATTTTGGATTACTACATGAGTCCCAGGGTCTGCATATGGCTCTCCAGATTTGCCCCATGAACACAGAATTGAAATCCTATAATAATGAAATAATATATGAAATCCTATGATAATTATATGGTACTGGATTAAAAAGGGAAATGTTCAGATAACAGGCATTTCTTACTAATAGAACAATGGATGGTAGAATTTACTGCATTTGATAGTGTCTAGCAGCCCATCACCGCAGCTTAAAGTGTTTTCTTCAAAATTAGATTCCTTTTTCTAATTCTACACTCGGTAAATATTTTTGAGCTTGTATTACTATCATAGTTATAAAATAACTTAGAGTTGTTCTGTGCTTTACCTTCATGAATCTGATTAACGTATTTTTCTGGTTAAATAGTAAGTATTATAAATAACTTGTTATTTAAATATTTCTCTTAGGCAATCTGTATAGATTACCTTTATTAAGGCCATTAAATGACATGTAGATAAAAAGAAATATTTATTATCGTTGAGCATTTGCAATTTTAATTTACAAACTACCTTTCTATCCATTTATTCTGATGCTCTGCTGTGCTTCTTAGAGAGGGTTAGGAGGTTGAAGAGCTTTGTATCAGACCTCTCTTGGTTTACCTGATGTACGTCTGGATCAGATGCATGCCCCGTTGAGCTACATGCATGCCCCATGCTCCCAGCAACATCCAACTGCTCAACCCCTCCCCTGTTCCCTGTCAACCACAGGCCCTCTTGGGGGTTAAAACCTTTTGAACAGGGCCATCTGTTCTTCACTTCGATAAGTTGAGCAAAATGACTCAGCAATTCACTCTTCTAGTTTTTTAAGTCAGGACAGGATAAGGGAGAGATGAAAACATCCAATTCAATTCCAAGAACTTGCCAAACAATATGTCATTTGCTCAAAGTCACTCAGTTGGGAAGAAAGATTAGAACTCAAGAAATGTTATGCCCTCAGATGCATTGCTTATCCAAAAATGTATCTAAAATGATTTAGAAATCTCGTATTTCAATCAGCGTTGGCTTCACAGGTGTGCAACCTGTGCAATCACACAGGGTCCACACTCAGAAGAGCTTTGCACTTGGTTGAATGCTCTGCTGTCTCCATTTTGAAATTCTTAGTTATTTTACTTTTGAACTTATATTTTGTAAGTGATGTTCAATGGGACAATGGCATGAGCAGAGAAGATACATGAGTGCCCTCCAGTCTTTGTTACTAAATCTGTCTGCATATGGCTCTCCAGATTTGCTCCATGAACACAGAATTCCACTACAGACCCACAATGCCTAGAAATGTAGCAGACACAAAGGAAGTACATGATTAGCATGTATGTCCACAAATAAGTAGGCACTGACAGTCCTGAGAGGCCATGTTTTCCATTCAAACCGGAGCCTGTTTTGACTGCAGAGAGAAAGCAAAGGCATCCTAAAAAAAATTATCAAAGGAATCATGTCATATTCATTCTTGCTTATGTTGCTTCCCTGTATTAGCCAACCACTTACACGGAAAATGATGCCATATAAGGAAAGGGAAAGATAACAGCTCTTAGTTTCTTTCCCTTTCAGTTCCTCCTTACTTATCAGTAAGCTGAAGATAGCGCTGGGAGGAACACGTGCAATCAAGAAGTGAAATAAAAACAGTTGAGTTAGTTTTGTGCAGTGTTTCTACTGTTCTAGTAAGAACAAAACACATGTGTGTGTATAAGCTACAATATACAAATTGTGTAATTTTGTTGATTCTGCATGAGTTAAATACTCTGATATTTTCATTTAAAACCGGCATTGCACAACGGAAAGATGAACATTAAAATTCATGGTAATAGTTTTAAATTTAAATTTTTCTTTATTCAGAAAAACATTAAATAGCCAATAAAAAATACCACTGCAAATCCAGGAAGAGCTCAGAAGAAAGGGAAAAGCTTTATATTTTAGCACTTTTTAAAAACAGCTTTACTGAGATATAATTCATATATCATACAATTTACTCACTTAAAACGCACAATTCAATGGTTTTTAGTATATTCGCATATAGGTACAGCCATCATCACAGTCAATTTGGGAATATTTTCATCACCTCAGAAAGAAAGATTGATAAATTAGGCAGGTACGGTGGTGCATGCCTGTAGTCCTAGCTACTTGGGAGGCTGAGATGGGAGCACTACTTGAGCTGATCTTGAGCTCCTGGGCTGAAGTGATCCTCTCACCATTGACTCCCAGAATGCTGGGATTACAGATATGAATCACTGTGCCTGGCCCAGCATAAGGTTTTCAAGGTTCACCCCTGTTGTAGCATGTAGCAGTGTTTCACTCGTTTTTTATGGCCGAATAATATTCACTTTTACAGATATGCCACGTGTTATTCATCCATTTGTCAGTTGGTGTACATTTGGGTTGTTTCTACTTTTTGTATATTATGAATAATGTAATTTGCCAGAGGAAATTGACAAGATATTTAATTAAAAAAATTTTTTTACAAAAGATAAAAAAGATTATTGTTTAGTACAGTACTTTTTTTTTTTTCTAGAGATGAGGTGTCACTATGTTGCCCAGACGGCAGGGAAGTGACTATTCACAGGCATGATCACAGCAAACTAGGCTTTGGAACTCCTGCCCTCAAGCAATCCTCCCTCCTCAGCCTCTCTGGTAGCAGAGACTAAAAGTGTGTGCTACCATGCCCAACTCTTCACTGATTAATTTTGAAGAAATTAGAATATTGAAAAAATCTACTTAGGCCAGGCATGGTGGCTCATGCCTGTAATCCCAACATTTTAGGAGGCTGAGGTGGGAGGATTGCTTGAGCCCAGGAGTTCAATACCAGCCTGGGCAACATAGTGAAACACTGTCTCTACAAAAAAAGTCAACAAATTAGCTGGGCATGGTGGTGCTTGCCTGTGGTCCCAGCTACTCAGGAGGCTGAAACAAGAGGATCGCTTGAGCCTGGGGAATCGTGGCTGCACTCCAGCCTGGTGTTCGAGCCACTGTACTCCAGCCTGGGTGACAGAGTAAGACACTATCTCCGAAAACAAACAAAAAATCTACTTAGCATGAAAACACTTCAATACATAGAGTACAGATAGGCCTGGAGAGGGAGTTCTCCATGGAAAAATATGCCCCAACCTCCAGGATCTGGGACCAGCACAGGCCAATTACAGCAAAATACTGACTCCTGAGGTCTGATAAACATGAGTACCTTTTCCCTGAAATAAGCAGAAAATAATAGACATCCTGGTAAGGACCAGGGAAAACCGGCCTCTGAAGCTGCCAGGTGCCTCTGTCTATTGAAGACAGAGGAGAAAGGATTTAATATTTGGTGAGAGCCATTATATTGATTTTATCTGATTTTGTCTCTCTATTGTGACTAGTGGTGGCCATTGAAATAAATCACAGTTGGCTGGTGAATGGTCCAAATGAAAAGAAAACTAGGATATCAGTCTGAATCAAAAAGTACCTCTATGACTTAAGAGTGAGGGCAAGCCTGGAGGATCCTTTAATACTTCAGAATTGGACAGAATGAGTGGGAACTGAGGAAGGATGGTCCCCAGGACACCCATGAGTATAATTCCTGGTTCCCTGCCATTATAGAAGTAGGAAAGAAAAAAGATGTTATGAGAAAGAAACATATAACAAACAACCCATGTAGTTTTTTTTTTTTTAACTCTTTTGTGGGTAATGTAGACTAACTGTAATGAAAAAGCATAGGCAAAAATAAATGCTATAAAAAGAAATGTTGTTCATCTAATTACTGATTTATCACCTAATTTTATAGTGAAGCTGCTCTATGATAGCACATATAGGAAGAAGACATGGTCCTTTGTTTTCAAGGAGCTCAGACTAAAAGAAAGCAGGCAAGTCAACATATATAAATCATAGTGTGAATAGTGAAACATGGAAATATGAACAAAGTGAATCCCAGAGGAAGGAACTTCTAATTTGGGCACTAATGGGACTAAAGTCTAGAATATTTGAACTGATTTTTGATGGATTAGGATGAGGTCACCATGTGAACAAAGAAAGGAAGTTTATTCTAGCAGAGAGAGTAACATAGCAGAAGACCCAGGACTATTAAAGAGCATATTTTGGGTCAGGCGCGGCAGCACATGCCTGTAATCCAGCACTTAGGGAGGCTGAGGCAGGTGGATCGCTTGAGTCCAGGAGTTTGGGACCAGCCTGGCCAACATGGCAAAACCCAGTCTCTATAAAAAATATAAAAGTAGCAGGGTGCTGTGCCTTGCGCTTGTGGTTCCAGCTATTCTTGAGCTGGGGAGGTCAAGGCTGCAATGAGCCAAGATCACTCCACTGCACTCCAGCCTGGGTGACAGAGTGGACTCTGTCTAAAAATTAAAAAACAAGAAACAAACAAACAAAAAGAAAGAGCACGTTTTGTTTAGGGAATGTGACTGGACTAGTGGGCTGGAGAGTGAAGTGCGGAGCAGGGGAGTGCAGGAGACAGCAGACCAGGAGAGGAGGGCTCCAACCTCAAGCTACTGCCCAGGAATGTTGTCTTTGTCCTGTGGAATTTGAGGTGTTTAAGAAATGGCCCAGTGAGGTGGCTCTTGCCTGTAATCCCAGCACTTTAGGAGGCTGAGGTGGGTGGGTGGATCGCTTGAGTCCATGAGTTTGAGACCAGCCTGGCCAACAAGGTGAAACCCTGTTTCTACTAAAAATGAAAAAAAAAAAAAAAAATTAGCTGGGTGTGGTCATGGGTGCCTGTAATCCCAGCTACTTGGGAGGCTGAAGTGGGAGGATCTCTTGAACCCGGGAGGCGGAAGTCGTAGTGAGCTGAGATTGTGCCACTGCACTCCAGCTTCTCAAAGAAAAAAAAAAGAGAGAGAGAGAAGTAATATGATCAGATGTAGCTATGTAACTAAGGGCTGCAGGAAGGAAGAATCTTTGAAGGGAAAAAAAGAGAACTGAGGCTCAGAGACCAACAGGAGAAAAGGCAAGAAATGATGCATTAGGGCACTGGCAATGGCAAGGGAAAAGAAGAAAGCTCTGAGACACATTTCAAGGTATAATAAGAAAGATTTAGGGATCAGCTGAATGTAAATCAAATGCAAACTGAAAGCTATATGGTTGGACCTACCTAAAAGTCCTCACCTGTAAGACAAGTTTACAACAGGTTGAGAAGGCAAGGCAACCACACACACACACACACACACACGCACACAGAGCCCAGCAAACAAACAATAGCCTAGGCAGTAAATGACAAGTCATTTTGTACATGATAGACTTTTTTTTTTTTTTTTTTTTTAACAGTCTCACTCTGTCACCCATGCTGGAGTGCAGTGGTGTGATCTTGGCTCTCTGCAACCTCAGCCGCCTGGGGTTCAAGCGATTCTTGTGCCTCAGACTACAGGTGCCTGCCACTATACCTAACTAATTTTTGTATGTTTAGTAGAGATGGGGTTTCACCATGTTGGCCAGGCTGGTCTCGAACTCCTGACCTCAGGTGATCTGCCCACCTTGGCCTCCCAAAGTGCTGGGATTACAGTTGTAAGCCACTGCACCCAGCCTCATGATAGACACTTAATGCTTGATGAATGAATAAATGGGTAATACAGTTGACAAATTCTATAAGAGTCCAGAGTAACACAATAGTACACCATGAAGTGCAGTGTGTATGAGAACAGGCTTTAGAATCAGGCTTTTTTTCAAATCCGGCACAACTACTTAGCAGCAGGAGGAACTTGAGGTTACTCAACCTCACTAAGCTTCATTTTCCTCATTTGTAAAGTGGGCATAATAATCACTTCTTCAAAGTGTAGATGTGAAGTATAATAATATAATATTATATAAAATAAAATAAAATATAATAAAAAATATTTAAAAAGATGTGAAAATAATAAAAGTATTGTATGAATAGGGCCTAGCATGTATTGATCAACAAATGATATGTATTACATTTATGATGGCTTGGTGATGGTCCAGGAAGACTTCTCTAAGAAGGCGGAATCTTATAGAACCTAAACAGGATTCTGTAGGAAGGGTACTATTCTTGTTGCCAATGAAAGCACAAGACATTCATTATAGTCGTGAGGATTGTTATGAGCAAAATTGAAAGTAAAACAAGGCAGTTTCATAAACTGATTTCTCTGTGCTTCTTTTCTGTACTTCCATAACATTCTGTACTTATAGGGTTTTTAAGGTCTAACTCCTTCACTCCTCCTTGAAAGCAAGAAATGTGTCATTCATGGCTGGGGCTGTATTCAGTACCTGACATTATCCCTGGTACACAGTATGCATTTAAACATGATGCTGAATGAATAGAGGAATAAACAGATCTCCATGGAGCTCAGGTTCAGCTGCAGGATTAATCAGAGATGGACACTTAGTGTGACATTGTCACTGATATATGTTATCAGCAGGATGTATTTTTTTTCTCCTATGAAGTAGTTTTTATTTGAGTCACAACTGGAGGATGGTTTTAGATCCTTGGCAACATAAGGGCAGCAGCTTGATTCCTTTCTGGCCTAGAATCTTAAATAATAAAGTATTTTCAAAAGGAAATTAAAATGCATTGGAAAGATATAACTTTATAACTTCTATAACTCATTATTAATAGATTCCAGAACAGATCTCTGAGCAATTCTTCACAGTAGCACAAGAACCTGTTATAAGCAAATGCAATCAACCCTCCAACACTTTCTGGAAATAACTTTAATTTGTATGAGAATTATTGTTTTAAAATTACTTTTTGCTCTCTATAGCTTCACTATTTATCTTGAACATTCTGGATGAAAATTGTAGCCTTACTTTTCACACAGCTAAAAATTTAAGTTATCCAGAATATACTTTAAAAAGCATTATGGATGCTGGGCGCTGTGGTTCATGCCTGTAATCCCAGCACTTTGGGAGGCCAAGGAGGGTGGATCATTTGAGGTCAGGAGTTAGAGACCAGCCTGACCAACATGGTGAAACCCCGTCTCTACTAAAATACAAAAAAATTAGCCAGGCATGGTCGTGGGCACCTGTAATCTCAGCTACTTGGGAGACTGAGGCAGGAGAATCACTTGAACCCAGGAGGCGGAGGTTGCAGTGAGCTGAGATCACGCCACTGCACCCCAGCCTGGGCAACAGAGAGAGTGAGACTCCCTCAACAACAACAACAACAACAAAAAGTGTATGGATAATGGAGATACAGTCTTCTCTCTCCATCTCCTCACATCCTTGTAATCATGAAAATGTAGCTTTCTTTCTTCTCTTGTTTCCATTCTTTTTATTATCCAATCAGTATTCCATATTAGCACATTGAAAGCTCCGCATTGTTTTTATAGTTGCATAGTATTCCACTTGTGAACATACCATTATTATTTAACCAGTTATCTGTACATAAGTGGTTCTCAATTAGAGAGTCTGGGAGGTTTTGTCCCTGACTGGGGTCATTTGGCATTGTCTACCAATCATTTTGGTCTGGGAGTAAAGTGCTGCTCACATCTAGTAGGTAGACGCCAGAGATGCTATTAAATATGCTACAATGCACAGAACAGTCCCATAACAAAGAATTATCTGGTCTAAAATGTCAATTAGTGCTGAGATTGGAAAATTCTGCTATGGATGGACATTTGGGCTATTTCCAATCTTCAGGTCTATACAAGCAATGCCTCAATAAATGACCTTGTAAATTTGTCATTTTGTATAAATGCAAACATATTTTTAGAATGAATTGCCAGAAGTGATAGTGCTGGGTTGAAGAATACGTGCGATTGAAATGCCTTCTAAATCACCCCCCAAAGGGATGTGGATTCTGCACTTCCAACAGTAGTTTCTTTATTTCTAGAATCTCTTGAACAAAGTGTATTGCTACGCTTTTGTTTTTTCGTAATCTGAGAAGTGCAGGATGTTATTTCAGTTACTCTTAATTTGCGACTGCCTTATGATAATGTCTTTTCATATGGTGAAGGGCCATTTGAATTTCTTTCTTTCTTTCTTTTCTTCTTTTTTTTGAGATGGAGTTTCGCTCTTGTTGCCCAGGCTGGAGTGCAATGGCACGATCTCAGCTCACCGCAACCTCGCCTGCTGGGTTCAAGTGATTCTCATTCCTCAACCTCCCAAGTAACTGGGATTACAGGTGCCCACCACCACACCGGCTAATTTTGTATTTTTAGTAGAGATGGGGTTTCTCCACGTTGGTAAGGCTGGTCTCAAACTCCTGACCTTAGGTGATCCATCCGCCGCGGCCTCCCAAAGTGCTGGGATTACAGTCGTGAGCCACTGCGCCCGGCCTGAATTTCGTTTTCTATTGCCTTAGGGTGAGATGAAGACGGTTGTCTGAACACCGGGTGGGGTTTTCAGAGAGTCTGTAACTATAGCCAGGGTTTAAACAGAGTAAAGGAATCTGCGCTTTTATCAAGGCACCTGAAGATACAAAACTCAAGAAATCTAGTCCAAGCCAATGTATTAGAAAGAGAAGAATCAAATGGCAGGGAGACAAGACAAGCCCCAGGTTCAAAAAGGCCAGAAGAGGGTTGGAGCCAGAGTAAAGGAGTCTAGAGTCCGGAATCTGCCAGCGGAGTCAGGTTGGAATAAAAATATATTGGAGCAAAAGCTAATTGTGTGAAATGACTAACATAGCAGAGCAGCTGGCTTAGAAGGAATAATGGCTAGGTAGACACACTGGCTGAACAGCTTCCTTTCTCCTCACAGAATTTTGTTATTTCTTCTATTATAGTATTTAACTTGTATTGCAATTGTCATGCACAGTGCCTGGCATGAAATTAACCCTTTTTTTTTTTTTGAGACAGAGTCCCGCTCTGTCGCCCAGGCTGGAGTGCAGTGGCGCGATCTCGGCTCACTGCAAGTTCCGCCTCCCGGGTTCACGCCATTCTCCTGCCTCAGCCTCCGGAGTAGCTGGGACTACAGGCGCCCGCCACCACACCCGGCTAATTTTTTTTTTTTTTTTTTTTTTTTTTTTTTTAGTATAGACGGGGTTTCACCATGTTAACCAGGATGGTCTCGATCTCCTGACCTCGTGATCCGCCCGCCTCCGCCTCCCAAAGTGCTGGGATTACAGGCGTGAGGCCCCGCACCAGGCCCTTATTCTTTATCTTCTTATCCCTTATCTGACACTAATCTTGAAGTTCTGCCTTAGCCCTCCTCTAAGAATCTCTATTTGCACTGTAAGTAATTGGTTTTTTTTTCTCTACGTAACATTCTCCATCACTATCTCCAAATATACTAATTAACTGTGACAGTTAAGTTGTTTATATTCTTCTAATTGAAATTAGTAAATATACTTGGCTGATGATCAGTGCAGGATATGCAGTTTTATTTGTGTGTCTTAATGACCAAAGACGTAGGGTATGAGGAAAGTCCTACTCTTGTAAAAACAAAACAAAACAAAAACAACCCACGTTACTGTTACCGGTAGAGGCTCTTGACTGCAAGCTGCCCAGGTTCTTGGCATTTTGAACGAAGAATTGGGCAAAACGCACAGCAAAGCAAGGAAAGAATGAAGCCATGAAAGCAGAGATTTATTGAAAGTGAAAATACACTCCACAGTGTGGAAGCCCTCCCAACAGCGGCTCAAGGGCTCTGGATACAGAACCTTCTTGGGTCCAAATACCCGCTAGAGGTTTCCCATTGGCCACTTGGTGTTCACCGCATGTAAATGAAGTGGTGGTCCACAATTAGTCTGATTGCTTGCAGACAGCAAGCAATCAGAGGCTGAAGTGAAGTTACAAAGGTCACACTCCTATGCAAACATATGATTGGCTGTGGAAAGCAAACAATCAGAGGCTAAAGTGAAGTTATAAAGTTGCACTTCTATGCAAATGTAGCCTTGGCTCATAATCATAATCACTGAAGTGAAGTTACAACATTATATTCCTATGGAAAGGTCTGATTGGTTGCAAAAGGTAACCACTCAGAGGTAGTTTCAATTTCCCATCTGCTGTGTAGAAAAGGTTGGGGTTTGCAAAGGGAGTAGCTTCTGGTCCTTTTGTTACTTAGGTGCAGAAAGTTGGGGCTTTTCTTTCGATTTAGTTCTAGGAAGTCAGGGTGAATCAGCCTTAGGTTCCTTGCCTCCAGACCCTATTCTGCCTCATTACGATATTCCTTTCACGTTCTTTGGGACTATTCGGTGTTTCACATGAGATTGGCTCTCATGCCTGGTGAAATACTCAAATTCAGTTATACAGATAACCTTGTCTTGAAAAGTTTTAGAAAGCACTACTGAAACTTTAGTCTCCAGCTTCATTTCTTCTGGACTACTTGATACAAACTGTCTCTCTCTTTTTTTTTTCTGAGACAGGTTCTTGCTTTGTCATCCAGGCTGGAGTGCAGTGGCTCGAACATGGCTCACTGCAGCCTCTGCCTCCAGGGTTCAAGCAATTCTCTCACCTCAGCCCCACAGGTAGCTGGGACTACAGGTGCGTGCCACCATGCCTAGCTATTTTTTTGTGTTTTTTTAAAGATGGGGTCTTGCTATGTTGCCCAGGCCGATCTTGAACTCCTGAGCTCAAGCAATCCTCCCATCTCGGCCTCCCGAAGTGCTGGGATTACAAGTATGAGCCACCACACAGAACCAGTATGATCTCTTTTCATGGTACTTAAAAAATTATATTACTAGCCTTTGTTCAACAAGCTTGTATAAGTGTAATGACCTATTTTATAAATTATTTTTATTGTATTTTAAATTAGATGTTTATTGATGACTTAGCAAGAAATACATTACTCTCAACACTAAAAGCCTATTAACATTAAATTATAAAATTTAGTATTTCCAGAATATTTCTTGCAGACACCAATCCCATCAATGTTTCAACTCAATTTAACAGGCATCTTGTGAAAAACTGGTATAGAAAATCAGAGTTTTGCTCAATGCCTAATTATCATAAATTGAAGCATTTATTGTCTTCTATGTTCTTAGTACCATATTTAGTTATAGGACAATTCATAGTCCTATATGGTGCTAGGCTATACCATATAGCCTAGGTGTGTAGTAGGCTCTACCATGTAGGTTTGTGTAAGTGCACTCTATGATGTTCACACAAGGACAAAATCACCGAACAATGCTTTTTTTGACTGTACCCTGTCATTAAGCAACATATGACTGTGTTTTATATGGGAATATGGACACCAAAATGTTATTCTCTATGTGTATTATGAGTAATTTTTATTTTTTGTTTTATACTTTTTATATTTTTTCAGAAATAACATCAATACTTTGTAATCAGAAAAATATATTTTAGGGATAAGTATCGGCTTGTACAATTTTTTTTTGCTTTTGTGAAAATACAGAGGAAAAACTAATGTTATATTATAACGAAAATGGTATATGTTAACAAAGGAATCCTTTTACAGAAACTCCTTAGAAATAAAAGGAAAATCAAGGCCAAAGCAAAAGTCATGTCATGACTTTAAAGAACTTTGCCCCCTAGGATACAAAATCTATTAATTTTAACTGTGGGGCTACTGTTTGTAAGAGTACCAAACATTCTGAATAGATAGAAGCCTCCAGCTGTAAACTGATGGACTTTTGTGGTCTCAAAGCAGTTGAGGGTTTCTACCCTTAAAATACCATTTCTCATGTTACAGCAATTGAGAGTGTGCAAAATGTATAGAACAGATTGTGTTTCACTCTATTTGCGTGGCTTGTTGAAGTTAGATTAATACTGTGGGAATCCTTACTCCATTCATAACTCTGAATAAGTACTTATGGTATTTATATATCTAGAATTTAAGTAATCACTCTTGCCCACCATCTGTACACGGATAATTTTTACCCTGGGAGCTATTGGTTCCAATGTATTGTTTTGACATTATATGCTATAGTTGATTCAAACAGAAGTGAATACCACAACAGTTGGCACTCTAAAATAAAATCCAGACCAATAACTTTCACAATTTTGTGGAATCTAATATGCCTATTACCCACACTGAGTCCACTACAGAATTAAAGTGAAAACTTGGAAAAGTAAGAATGAGATCTATATAAAAATTATCATCCCTCACTTGACAAAAAATTCTCATTGAAATCAATTGAGACTACAGGGTTCAATCTAGGAAAGTTGTATAGACCTAGAGTTCCCCAAATTTCTCAACTATGTCTGTTGACCGATATTTATGGCTTCCCTTTTCATTTATATTCTTTTTCTTTTCAAACACAGTGTAGTATAACTTGTTTAATTTTTTTAAAGTCTGAAGACTCAAAAACAAAACTAAACAATTTGAAAGCAAAACCTTACTGGCAGTGCAGATGCAACCTACAAAATATGAGAATCAGATGTGGAGATCTTTAGGGATTATAACATTTTAGATGATGATGATGATGATAATAATTATTATTATTATTTGAGACAGGGTCTCACTCTGTTGCCCAGGATGGAGTGCAGTGGCGTGATCTTGGCTCACTGCAACTTCCACCTCCTGCGTTCGAGAGATTCTCCTGCCTCAGCCTCCCAAGTAGCTGGGACTACAGGCACGTGTCACCATGCCTGGCTAGTTTTTGTATAGGTTGATGCAAAAGTAATTGTGGTTTTTGCAATTTTAAAAGTTATTTAATATTTTTGGTAAAGACAAGGTTTCACCATGTTGGCCAGGCTGTTCTTGAACGCCTGACGTCAAATGATCTGCCTGCCTTGGCCACTCAAAGTGCTCGGCTTACAGGTGTGAACCACTGAGGCTGGCCCCTTTTAGAAATTTTAATAGTAGCCAAGGCATGATCGGTACCAAACTATATAATTCCAGCTACAAAGGTTGTTTGAAAACTCATTTTTAAAAGTTTGATAGCCTGTCCATAATCATACCACTTCCCACAAGCTTTAAAAAAAGAAAAAAAGCAGGGGATAGCACATGGATTATACAAAAGGATAAAAGGATTATTATTATGTATGTATGTATTTATTTATTTTTGAGACAGAGTCTTGCTCTGTCACCCAGGCTAGAGTGCAGTGTCGAGACCTTGGCTCACTGCAACCTCCACCTCCCGGGTTCAAGTGATTCTCATGCCCTAGCCTCCCAAGTAGCTGGGATTACAGGCGTGCGCCATCACAACCAGCTAATTTTTGTATTTTTAGTAGAGTTGGGGTTTCACCATGTTGGCCAGGCTGGTCTTGAATTCCTGGCCTTAAGTGATCCACTGACCTCAGCTTCCCAAAGTACTGGGATTACAAGCCTAAGCCACAGTGCCTGGACAAAAGGATTATTTTAAACGTAACTAATGTTGCTTATTTACAAGTTTTTATGTACTTCTAAATTTCAATATATTTAAAGTTTTCTGTTGACTAATTTAATCAAAACCTGTCTAAAGTTGAAGAGAGAAGATCCTGATAAGTTACGTATTGATTAATTCCTAACCTTAGTTGTAATGTATATTGACCTAACTCTAACTTTATCTAAAACTAATAGGTCAACCTAATATTAGGTCAACATCATTATTATTATTTGTTTATTTATTTATTTAATTTTTTTTGAGAAGGAGTCTCACTCTGTGGCCCAGGCTGGAGTGCAGTGGCACAATCTCGGCTCGCTGCAAGCTCCGCCTCTGGGGTTCACACCATTCTCCTGCCTCAGCCTCCCAAGTAGCTGGGACTACAGGCGCCCGCCACCATGCCCGGCTAATTTTTTGTATTTTTAGTAGAGACAGGGTTTCACCGTGTTAGCCAGGGTGGTCTCAATCTTCTGTATGTCAATATTGCTAACTGAATACTAGGTCAATATTATTATATTGTTCTAATTCTGAATGTTCATACCCATACGGTTAGCGCAAATAACCGTTGAATATGTCTGCAGTTCATCAAGGAGTTTTATCTTGTTCTAACAACAAAACAAAAGAAAAAGAAAATAGAAAACAGTGGGCATATTCAATCATCAAAGGACCCAATAACAGAGAGAAATGTAATTTACATTTCTTGAATGCCACTATACATCAGACATTATGCTAGGCATTTTACCTGGATTTATTACTTAATCTTCCCAACGATCCTATGAGTAATTATGAGTAATGTATTATTATCCTATTTTACAGATGAAGAAAATGAGACTTGAAGGCAGAAAGTGGAATGTAGATGACACTCAGCTCTTCTTTGAGATGAAAACCCAAATGCATGAGGATAAATCAGAGGAAGTTATTGTAAGACAGGGAGGTTGAGAAAAATGTGTCACATGAGTTTCAGCATGAATAAAAGCAAGGTACTTTCATTTAAAATGTATTTAGAGGATAATGATAAGTCGTTATTAACTACTCCTCTAAAATAATAATCCTCAATGGTTACAGCCAATATGCCGATAAAAGATTGGGCATTGCCAAAAATTAAAGGAAAATTAAATTGAAAACACTGTCCTTCCTTTCAACGAACTATGATATATCCACATCTAAATATTCTACCCCATTCTGCTTGTTTCATCTCTAGAAATGAATAATGGAACCAGCCAGGCGTGGTGGCTCACACCCGTAATCCCAGTACTTTGGGAGGCAAAAGTGAAAGGTTGGCTTGAGCCCAGGAATTGGAGACCAACCTGGGCAACATAGTGAGACCTCATCTGTACCAAAAAAATATATAAATAAATAAGTAAATTAGCTGGATGTGGTGGCGCGCACCTATGTTTCCAGCTACTCTGGAGGCTAAAGGTGAAAGCCACAGTGAGCCATGATCACGCCACTGCACTTTCAGCCTGTGTGACAGAGCAAGGCCCCATCTCAAATAATAATAATAATAATGGAACCAAGGAAGGCCCAAATGAAATTGAGCTTTTACCAAAAAGTGTCACTTGAAGTTTTTTTATGCTAAGAATAGTGTCTTTTATTCTCAGATCACTTTTCATGATATGCTCGTCTAAACCCTGGAGTATGGTGGCAAGAAAGATGAACATGCTCACTCAGACTCTTATTCAGTAATTCATATAACAAATGTTATACACTGTACAGACACTAGAAACCAAAGATGATAAAGGTAACTTTTAGACACTTCCTGTCTAGACATCCCTGCCATTTTACTCTGATTTGGGCTATAAACCTAACCTGCACCAGGCTCTACCTGCCCCGTTGGGCTTGGAGAAATGGTTACTTATTGTTGCACTGGTTTTCTTCAGCCTCCATCCTACACCAACCCTGGCCTAGATCATTCTCCCATCGCTCAGAGGCAAGCTGGTTACAAAAGTTTTATTGCCACTATTCCTCACCCCAACTAGCCTGGCTTTATGGACAAAATGTTTGATCTATGTTGGACCCTGGGATCAAAGTCCCTATGTCAACTTCAAATCCTTGCAGAAAAGAAAGGGGCAGAACCCATCTCTGTTCATAGACCTCGATTTTTATACAGAGTAAAATATTTTCATCAGGCCTTAGTGCAGATCATAGCACACGAAGACAATAAATCTACAGTACATTTTCTAAAATATTTATTTGATAAAACATGGTCAATTTACCATTTAGAAAGAAAAAGTGCAGCTCTCTGCCAGTGCTCTCATTTAATTTTCCATAAACACCCTCTTTGAGGCTGAAGCAAATCTGATGATTTTCAATGTGAAAACAAAATATAAAAACTGTCCTTGGAGTTATTTCTAAACAGAAGTAACAACAGAATCATCTGAATTATCAGAATCATCTATTTTGGAAAAATTGGATTCATCAAATGAATCTTCAGCCAACAATTGTCCAATAACAATGTTAATTAACATCATGCATAAGAATGCTATGTATTCTAGGATTTGACATTTTTAGCCTTTTTAGCCATAGAGAATTACTACATTTTGTAAATGGAAATACCATTACTAAAAACAGAATGTTATAAATAGAATGATGTCTTTTTTTCTTTTAATTTTTTAAGACAGAGTCTCCCTCCGTCACCCAGGCTGGAGTGCAGGGGCGCCATCTCAGCTCACTGCAACCTTTGCCTCCTGGGTTCAAGCGATTCTCATGCCTCAGCCTCCCAAGTAGCTGGGATTACAGGCATACACCACCATGCTCAGCTATTTTTGTATTTTTTAGAAGAGATGAGGTTTCACCACACTGGCCAGGCTAGTCTTGAACTCCTCGCCTGAAGTGATCTGCCTACCTTGGCCTCCCAAAGTCCTGGGATTACAGGCGTGAGTCACCACTGTCAGCCTGAAAGATGTCTTTTGTTTACAGAGTTGTTATACTAGAGCAGTGTGAAAATAATAATGAGGCTGGGCGCGGTGACTCACGCCTGTAATCCCAGCACTATGGGCGGCCGAGGCGGGCAAATCACGAGGTCAGAAGATCAAGACTATCCCGGCTAACACGGTGAAACCCCGTCTCTACTAAAAATACAAAAAAAATTAGCCGGGTGTGGTGGCGGGCGCCTGTAGTCCCAGCTACTCGGGGGGCTGAGGCAGGAGAATGGCGTGAACCCGGGAGGTGGAGCTTGCAGTGAGCCGAGATCACGCCACTGCACTCCAGCCTGGGCGACGGAGCGAGACTCTGTCTCAAAAAATAAAAATAAATAAAAAAGAAAGAAAGAAAGAAAGAAAGAAAGAAAGAAAGAAAGAAAGAAAGAAAGAGAAAGAAAGAAAATAATAATGAAAGTGAGCTATTTCATGGCAAAGTTATCTCAAGGTAAATGCTGCTGCAGCAAGCGCTGCTGGTGAGTATTCTCTGGGCAAACGGGAAAAGGGTTAATGAATATTAACTCAATTAATGTTAACAAGCTCCTAATGGGAAATATATGGATCGTTGAAATAACATTAATCTACTAACTACAATGGAAATAAAGGTCAGAACCAGCCTGGTAGTTTCAGAAAACACAGAGGACTGGGCCCCTCTTTCCCAAGGCTGGCCCTGAACTGGGCACAGAAGATTGATAGCACAAACACCATGCCTTTTCTGATGCTGGTTTGGATGAACTCACCCAGCCAGACTCCTTGGTTTGGCCATCTTTTTATCCTTACAGTTATTATCGTCTATTTTCTGACCTGGAGTACCTCTCATATGAGCAGCTGGGTACAAGTGCCCCTACTAGGGGTCTGTACTTTTGCTGAAGGCTAAAGATTTGTCACAGGTTGAGTTCTCTGGGAAGAACACCCTGAGATGGAAATTAGCATGCAGGAAGTTTATTACAAAGTCTCTTGGGATCAAAACCTGTTTGGGAAGGGAAGAAAGCAAGATTGGGCAGAAGGAGAATTTGGCTACAATGTAGTCACACAAGGCCTTAGGGACCCCCGGGGTGAGCTGTGAAGATGGAGAGTTGCCTCCAGTTGAAGTAAAGTTGATGATGCTGAGCATCTTTTGATGTGCTTTTTGTACATTTGAATATCTTCTTTAGAGAAATGTCTATTCTGATCCTTTGTCCATTTTTAAATTGGGCAATTTGTCTTTTTATTGAGTTGTAAGAGTTCTTTACATATTCTGGATAAAATTATTTCATTATATATGATTTGCAAATATTCTATGGTATCTTTTTACTTTCTTGATAGTGTCCTTTGTAGTACCAATTTTTTCTTTTTGATGAAGTCCAATTTATTTTCTTTGGTTGCTTGTGCTTTTGGTGTCGTATCTAAGAAATCATGGTCTAATCCGAGATCTCAGCTGTAGTTTATTCTGGGTTTTATAGTTCTAGCTCTTACATTTAAGACTGATTAATTCTGAGCTATCTTTTGTATATCATATACAAGTAAAAATTCAACATGGGCAACAACCTATACACTGTAACACTTGGCTAAATTACAAAGCGTCGAGTGAGGTCTTCTGAGGCCTTAAAGTAAAGAAGAATGTTTTCTGTCAAAACTCCTGGTTGTGTATATACTGCCATGAAAGGCCTGCAGTTCTTGGCAGGTTGCTACTGTACATTCAATATCCTGAATATAGTCTGCACAGACATATGTGGCCTGCATGCATCCTAACACCTTCTTGTACCTGAGGGCCTACAACACCTGCCTGGGTCAAAGATAGGCCCTTCAGGCACACGGGGTGACAGTGCCCACTCCCCAGTATTTGCACAGGCATGTGGCTGACAAGTCTGTACTCAAAGTTCTGAATATGTAAATCACTGCAGGTAACATAGAAGAAATGAAGAAATATTTTAAAGAGATTAATCAGATTTTAGGTTAAGCTGATCAAATCTATTAGAGGTAACCTTTAGAAAGTTTTCAAAGCAAGCTGGGCATGGTGGTGAATGCTTGTAGCCCTACCTACTTGGAAGGCTGAGGCAGGTGGATCCCTTGAGCCTAGCCTGGGCAACATAGCAAGGCCCTTGTCTCTGGGGGGAAAAAAGAGAACATTTTCAAAGTAGAAGAGTTGAAGAAAAGAAGCATTTTAAGAGCTAAATTGATGTGTGCTCAAGAAGAAGTATCCTTGATAAAGCATCCTACATAGACCTCAGCAGAAGAAACTACCAATTTCTGGTTGGGTGGTTGTATATAAGAGAGTTTTAGGCTGAAATAAGACTGAAATTTAAAGCTAACAAAATGTCTTAAAGATCTGGACCACAGGCATTAATCAGCTGAGGAAATAAAAGCTAAATAATTAGTTTGTAAAGCTTAATGAATTAAATTAGGTTAAGCTAATTGAAGTTAAGTTGTTCTGCAACTATATTCCACCTACTTTTATAATGTTTGTACCCTAAGATTTCCTTTCAGGAGAGCAAACTAGTTTTACTGTCTCATCAGCTAACCAAATATGCTGTGCTGAGAACTGAGAACTGAAAGGGTTTAAGCCTTAAGTAAAATGCAGGGCAAGCTGGGCACCTTTGCACACACCTGGGTTCTCAGCTACTTGGGAGGCTGCAGTGCAAGATCTCTTGAGCCCAGGAGTTCAGGTCCAGCTTGGGCAAAATAGTGAGACCCTGTTTCTAAGAAAAAAAATGAATAAAATACAAAACATTTTCCTTTATTGCTTTTGTGAAAAATGGAAATTTATGTGCAAAACTCATTTATTCATTCAACAAATACCTACTGATCGTCTAATTGACAGGATGTTGTTCTAGGCACTAGGGATATCATGGGAAAAAAAAAACACAAAGTCTTCACTCTCATGGAGCATATATTCTACTAAGAAAGCCAGATAATAAAAAATATTTTTTTCAAGTGGCGATAAGTGTTGTGAAGCAAAAAAAGGAACAGAGTGACTGAAAAGTTCTGTTAGATATATGGCAGTCAGAGAAGGTGAAATTTGCTCTGGTCCAATTAATCAATATTATTCAATAAACTTATCAGTCATCAAGCCCTTCTTGAATGACTACCAGAATAATAATAGCAGTATTTGAGTACTTCTAGTGTCAAGCGTTAACTTATTCTTACAACAAGTCTGAGGTAGGTATTATTATTTCAAATTTACAGTAGATGAAACTGAGCCTTAGAGTGGCTGACTGTTCTAGTTATCTATTGCTGTGTAACAAAACTTCTCAAAACTTACTGGCTTAAAATAACAACCATTACTTCTTTGCTCATAATTCTGCAATTTGGTCAGGGCTTGGTGACCAAACACTTGGAGATGAGCCAACAGCTTGTAGACTCCACATGGTGTCATCTGGAATGGCTTGATGGGGCTGGAGGATCCACACCCAAGATGGTCTCACACACAAAGCTGACAAATTGGCACTAGCTGACAACTGGAAGCTCAACTGGGGCTGTTGGCAAACAGCCTCAGTTGTCTTCCACATGGCCTCTACAAATAGCAAGATTAGGCTTCTCACAGCATGGCTATCTCAGGGAGATTAGTTGTCTTAAATGGCTACTGGCTTCTCCCAGAGCACAAAAGTAAAAGATGCCAGGTGTATTATTAGTCCATTTCTCACACTGCTATAAAGAAATACTTGAGACTGGGTAATTTATAAAAAGAAGAGGTTTAAGGGAATTGAACAATGAGAACACATGGACACAGGAAGGGGAACATCACACACCGGGGCCTGTTGTGGGGTGGGGGGAGGGGGGAGGGATAGCATTAGGAGATATACCTAGTGCTAAATGACGAGTTAATGGGTGCAGCACAGCAACATGGCACATGTATACGTATGTAACAAACCTGCACGTTGTGCACATGTACCCTAAAACTTAAAGTATAATAAAAACAAAAAGAAGAAGAGGTTTAATTGGCTCAAGATTCTGCAGGCTGAACAGGAGGCATGGCAGGATCTGCTTCTGGGGAGGCCTCAGGGAGTTTTTACTCATGGCAGAAGGCAAAGCAGGAGCAGCCGCCTTCATATGGCAGGGGCAGGTGGAAGACAGAGTGGGGAGGTGCTACACACTCTTAAATGGCCAGATCTCATGAGAACTCTCTCACAATACAGTACCAAGGGGGGTAGCACTAAACCATTCATGAGAACTCTGCCCCCATGATCCAATCACTTACCACCAGGCCCCACCTTCAACACTGGAGATTACAATTTGACAGGAGATTTGGTGGGGACACAGATTCAAACCATATGACCAGGACTTCTTAATAGCTGGACCCAGAAGTCTCATAAGGTCACTTCTGCCACATCTCACTGGTGAAGGTCAAGAAGTCAGACCCAATTCAGTCAGAGGGACTACACAGGGGCATGAATAATGAATGCTAGGACACACGATTCATTGGGAACCATGAATATAATTGACCACCACAGTTTACCTTTGGCTTCTACTTGTTTCTTTTTTTTTGTTTTTTTTTTTTTGTTTGTTTTTTTTGTGTGGTCAGGGAGACTCCTGAGCCAGAATAGGTTCAGAGAGTCTCCCTGCCTTTGGCTTCAAATGATTTATGTTCCTCCACATGCAAAGTGTACTCACATCTCCCAACACCTCCAAAAGTCTCATTCCATTCTTCTGTTGGTTCCAAATCTAGATCTTCCTGGGATCCCTATTTTATAGTACCACCATCTACCTGGATGCTTAAGCCAGAAACTTATTCATTCTCCTTATTTCCTCCCCTCCCCCACCATTTCAATCTAGCATCCTATATTGTTGACTTTACTTCCTAAACATCTCCCTAATCAGTTCACTTCCTTCCTTTTTCACCTTCTCAATTCTAAGATATCATAATCTGTTATCTGGATTATTGTAAAAAAAAAAAAAACCTTCAAATAATCCCCCTCACCCCCTCTTGCTCTTCCTCTGATTTGGCAGTTCTCAATTAGGTATGATTTTCCCTCTTGGAACGTTTGGCAATGTCCAGAGACATTTTTGGTTATCTCATCTCAGGGGGTGGGTGCTCCTGGCATCTGATGTAGAGAAGCCAGGGATGCTGCTAAACATCCTACAATGCACAGGACAGCCCCCTACAACAAAGAATTATCCATCCCCAAATGTCGATAATGCTGAGGTTGAGAAACCTGGCAATCTTTTTTTAGCAAGTAGTCAGAAAAGTCTTTTTCAAAGGCAATCATGACAACACACTGCTGAAAATTCTTCAAGCTCTTCCTACTGATTTTAGGTTAAGACCATAAATCTTTTTTTGTCCATAGGGTCTTCTACAGTGTAGCTCCTTCCAGTCTCTTTCATCTCAGCTCGTGCACTCTGCCTCTTGCTTTTTGTGTTCCAGCCACATGGGTCTGCCTTCAATTATCATATACACACTGTGTCTCACCATAGGGCCTTACTTACCTTCTGTCAGTAATGCTCCTCTGCTCTGCCACCAAATACACACACCTAGTTAACTCCTGTTCATCTTTCTGATCACAGTTCAAGTGTCTCTTCCTTAAGGAAGATTTCCCTAACCCTCCAGACTAAGTATAAGTTCTCATAGCCCTATGAAACTTTTATTCACAGCAGTGTGTGTGTGTGTATATATATATATATATATATATTTTTTTTTTTTTTTTGAGACGGAGTCTCCCTCTGTTGCCTAGGCTGGAGTGCATTGGCACGATCTCAGCTCACTGCAACCTCCTCCTCCCGGGTTCAAGCAATTCTCCTCCCTCAGACTCCCAAGTAGCTGGGACTACAGGCGCCTGCCACCACACCTGGCTAATTTATTTTTTATATTTTTATTAGAGATGGGGTTTAACCATATTGGCCAAGCTGGTCTCGAACTCCTGACCTTGTGATCCACCCCCCCACTAGGCCTCCCAAAGTGCTGGGATTACAGGTGTGAGCCACCGCACCCAACCTCACAGCAGTGTATATTTATGCACTTATTTGTGTCACTATTTGATTAGTGTCTGGTCCCTCCCTACACACTAGGTATAAACACCAGGAGGGCTAGGTCATGTCCATTGGGTTCATGTTGTAATCCCAGTTGCTAGTGCAATGGCTGATATACAGAAGACACTCAGTAATATTTTAAAAATTAGTAGTCTTTAATTTTTAGAACAGTATCAGGTTCACAGAAAAATTGAGCAGGTGGCAGAGTTACCATATAACTCCCCCCCCACCCCCAGTTTCTGCTATTATTAACATGTTGCATTAGTGTGGTATATTTGTTACAATTAATGAACCAATATTGATGTGTCATTATTAACTACAGTCTATCATTTACATTAAGGTTTATTCTTTGTGTTGTATAGTTCTACAGATTCTGACAAATGCATAATGTCCTATACACACCATGATAGCATACAGAATTGTTTCAGCTTCCTCAAAATCCCCTGTGCTTCACCTATCCATTCCTCCTCTGCCACCACTTCCTGCAAACTACTAATCTTTTACCTGTCTGTAGTTTTTTCTTTTCTAGAATGCCATATTAGTTGGAACCATACAGTGTGTAACCTTTTCAGATTGACTCCATTCGCTTAGCAATAGGCATTTTAAGTTTCCTTCATGGAAACTCTTATTTCATGGCTTCATAGCTAATTTCTTTCGATCAAATAATGATATTCCACTGTATAGATACACCTGTTTCTTTATTTATCTATGGAAGGACATCTTGTTTCCAGTTATTGGCAATTATGAATAAAGCTGCTATAAATATTTGTGTGCAGGTTTGTGTGTGAACATACTCATTTGGATAAATACCTAAATGTGCTATCGTGTGATAAGACTATGTTTAACTTTGTAAGAAAGCCAAACTGTCTTCCAAAGTGGCTATACCATTCTTCAGCAATGATGACAGCTCCTGTTGCTTTACCTTTTTGTCAGCATTTAGTCTTGTCAGTTTTTGTTTTGTTTTGTTTTGTTTTTGGCCATTCTAATAGGTGTTGTAGTAGTATCCCATTGTTTAATTTGCAGTTTCCTAATGACATATGATGTTACGCATCTTTTAATATGTCTATTTGCCTTATGTATATCTTCTTTGATGAGGTGTCTGTTTAGGGCTGTTGCCCATTTTTAAAGTGTGTTGTTTGTTTTCTTATTGTTGAACTTTAAGTATTCTCTGTATATTTTGGATACAACTTCTTTACCAGACATATATTTTGAAAAAAATTTCTCTTAGTTTGTGTTTTGTCTTTTAATTATCTTAACAGTATCTTTAGAAGAGTAGATGTTTTAATTTTTAATTAACTCAAACTTATCAATTTTTGAGTCCATGGATTGTGGTTTGTTTTGGTGTTTCCTCTAAAAACTCATTGCTAAACCTAAGTTACGTAGACTTTCTCCTTTGTTATCTCCTTCTGTAAGTTTTATAGTTTTGAATTTTACATTTCTGGCCACTCTCAGTAGTATTTGTTAAATAAGTTAATGAGGGCTAATGGCAATAGAAATGAAACAGAAGAGCTTGGGTGAGAAGAAAATTACTGGCTTGATAGATTTAGAAGGCATCAGCATGAAAATAATAGCCAAAGCCTGCTGGGAACTCATCTGGGAAACTAAGTTGCTTTCAGACATAGTTGAGACAGGCAGCCGACCGGAAGGGCAAGATTTAGGGCAAACCGATAGGTCAGAAGAGAACACAAGGACCTGATTCATTGATCAGAGATTGAGGAGAGGCAATCCAGTACCCTGGAGAGCTCCTAGAGCATCTACATTTTCGAAACGTGGGAGCTCTCAAATGCCCCTAGCTGACAGCATTTAAGTTGTCTCAAAGTCTCACAAGACCAGAAACCTATGTAACTGCACTGCATTAGTTTCAACTAAGTCTTCTTAAATATTAAAACAGTATAAAATTACAACTTATAAAAAATTGAGAAATAGGAGCACAAAGAAGAAAATAAAATCCTACCACATTAAGTACATTCATTATTAATTGATGATAAAATATGTATAAATGAATCCTACTTATCCATTCCAATCTTCCTTTGCCAGAAATCCTTCAAATGCTCCAATTTAATGTATAAATTATGTGGAATTAAATTTGATTATCTAAGATTATGTAATTAAATATACTCTGCTTCAGTTATAATTATTATTTGTGCCAAGCCCTTGTCCCTGGCATGAGAGAGACAGTGAAGAGCAGTAGTCAGTCAAACTGGATTGGGGTACCAAAGCTTGATTAGGTGTGTAGTTTTCCATCTGATACCAGCCGTCTCCTTTCTTGAGCTCCAGATGCATTGCAGTCACAGCAACTTCTTTATTTGCAGTGTAATTCCCTTGTTGAATCCTATTTCTGTACAATGACAGAGAGATATTTCTCAAGGATGGACTTATTTTAAAGCTTCTTATGGTTCTTTTATTTCTATATAAGATAGTGGTTAAAGAGTAGTTTCCAAAGTCAAAAAAAAGTGGATTCAAATATGTATATTGTATGACTCTGCACAATTTGCTTATCTTCCCTGCCTCAGTTGTTTTGTCTGTAAAATAGGAATTTATACTATCTTCTTCATAAGGTTGTTTGAAAAATTAAATAAAGAACATATGCAAAGTACTTTTCATGCAGCTTGGTGCAAAGTAAACATTCAGTAAATGTTATTATTTTTTCTGTTACTATTGTTATTATCATATGAAAGTTCATATTTAGTTAGCATGTTAGTAGACTCCAAGTATTTTGGCAGCTTAGAATAGCAACCCTTTTTATTTTGGGAAATAGGTCTCTCCAACTCTAAATATGTGCTTCTTGTGGTGCAGTTAATATTATAAAAGACTCCATCTCTCTGCCCACAAAGGTGGGTATCGATATAATTTTGTTGATCAAAATATCTCATCCTCTTGGCTATAGCACCTGGCCCAGGTTGGGCACGTGAACCAAACCTGGTTGGCTAGAGTACGTCCATGGTATGGAGAACAGTTTGGAGGTTCCTCAAAAAGCTAAAAACAGAGCTCCCGTATAATCCAGCAATCCCACTAATTATTATGTACCCCAAAGAAAGGAAATTAGTATATTGCAGAGATATCTGTGCTCCCATGTTTGTTGCAGCACTGTTCACAAAGGCTAAGATTTGGAAGCAACCTAAGTGTTCATCAACAGATGAATGGATGAAGAAAATGTGGTACCTATACACAGTGGAGGTTTTTTTTTTTTTCTTTCTGAGACGGAGTCTCACTCTGTCACCCAGGCTGGAGTGCAGTGGCAAGATCCACCGCAACCTCCACCTCCCGGGTTCAAGTGATTCTCCTGCCTCAGCCTCCTGGGTAGCTGGGACTACAGGCATGTGCCACTACACCTGGCTAATTTTTGTATTTTTAGTAGAGATGGGGTTTCACCATGTTGGCCAGGATGGTCTCGATCTCCTGACCACATGATCCACCCGCCTTGGCCTCCCAAAATGGTGGGATTACAGGTGTAAGCCATCATGCCCAGCCACAGTGGAGTATTATTCAGCCATAAAAAGAATGAGATCCTGTCATTTGCAACAACATGGATAGAACTGGAAACCATTATGTTAAGTGAAATAAGCCAGACACAGAAAAACAAAGTTTGCATGTTCTCACTTATCTGTGGGAGCTAAAAATTAAAACAATTGAACTTATGGAGATAGACAGTAGAATGATGGTTACCAGAGGCTGGGAAGGGTAGTGGGGGTGTGTGTGGAGGAAGTGGGGATGGTTAATGGGTACAAAAAATAATTAGAAAGAATGAATAAGACCTAGTATTGGTTAGTACAACAAGGTAACTGTAGTCAAAAAATTTAATTGTACATTTAAAAATAATTAAGAGTATAATTGGATTGTTTGTAACACAAAGAATAAATGCTTGAGGTGATGGATACCCCATTTACCTGATATGATTATTACACATTGCATGCCTATATCAAAATATATCATGTAACCCATAAATATATGCACCTACTATGTACCCACAAAAATTAAAAATTAAAAAAGAATACTTCCCTGGTTTATTTTTTATTTTTTTGGCTAGAACTATAAGGTGGGCTATGGAGGTAAAGGAGGAGGCTGGGGGAGTGAATATCCTTTTCTTAACTGATTTCTATACTCAAATGTAACCTTGCTGAAAGCTGTTTCCCACTACATAAAGAAACTATCTGCAGCAGAGAATGAAAGCAACATTCAGACAGGAGCAGAAATAAATGAGAGACGGCCAGGGGAATCTTGACATCTTTCTACTCTGTTTCCAGACAACACCAAGGGATGGGGTGCCACCCTTCTGAGGCTTGTGTTGGTTGCAATAATGACCCTTGCAATAAAAAATGTCTTGCTCCATACCACTTTTCATATAAGTCTCTCACAATGAGACCCAACTGCCTTTCCATCCTTGTTTTTATCCTTCACACTAGGTTCCATTGAATTTTTTCCTCATTCCTAGGATGTATCACACCCTTCACACCTGTATACATTTGTACTACATCTTAATTACTTATCAATGCCATTGTCTCCAGACTCCGAGCTCTCCAGTCCAGCTGGTGGACATATAAATATATATTTAAATTTTTTATTTTACTTTAAGTTCCAGGATACATGTGCAGAATGTGCAGGTTTGTTACATAGGTATACACGTGCCATGGTGGTTTGCTACACCCATCAACCCATCATCTACATTAGGTATTTCTCCTAATGCTATCCCTCCTCTAGCCCCCAACCCCCGACAGGGCCCAGTGTGTGATGTTCCCCTCCCTGTGTCCATGTGTTCTCATTGTTCAACTCCCACTTATGAGTGAGAACATGCAGTGTTTGGTTTTCTGTTCCTGTGTTAGTTTGCTGAGAATGATGGTTTCCAGCTTCATCCATGTCCCTGCAAAGGACATGGACTTATCCTCTTTATGGTTGCATAGTATTCCATGGTGTATATGTGCCACATTTTCTTTATCCAGTCTATCATTGATGGACATTTGGGACTAGGTTTTATGCCCCACATTCATTATGTATTTGTCCTAATGCTCTCCCTCCCCTTGCCCCCACCCCTCGACAGGCCCCTGTGTGTGATGTTCCCCTCCCTGCGTCCATGTGTTCTCATTGTTCAACTCCCACTTATGAGTGAGAACATGCGGTGTTTGGTTATATACATTTTTAATGTTTGTATCCTGTCCTAACAGTGGATAGCACAGTCCTTCACATGTAGAAGAACATAGTTAACATTGTTAAGCAAATGAATATCCATTTTAAAATTTATGTAAGGGCTGCTTTACGATTTATGCTCTGTGCCAGAGGAATTTCCAAGGACAGGATGTAAAAAAAGGGTAATGCCCTCCTATCCTCAAGTAGCTCAGAGTTTAATTAGGAGAGTCAGACATGTAGTGAGTGCTGTAAGAGAAAAAGAAATGAAGCGCATATATATATATGTATATATATGTGTGTGTATATATATATGTATATAATCCCTTTTAGTCTGTATAATAAAGCTTTAATGTTGATATTCTTATTTTCTCCATTGAGCCCCCAAAGAATCTCAGGCTGTGGGAGTTCAGGAAACTTGCCTAAGATCACTCAGCTATAAAAGTGACAGAGGCTGGCTGGCAACTGAAGTCCTCTTTCCTCTAAAGATTCCTGCCTCTGCTACTCAGTGGACAAATTAGCAGTGTGAAGCAAAAAAAGGAAGAAGATTTATTTTTCTTGCCATTATATAATTCATTCTCTCTCTCTCTCTTATTCCTCCTCCCAAATTTTGATGATTTAATATTCCAAACCTTGTGTCGTGAGCAGGGTATGTGAAGATGGGAATTGGAACCTAGCCCTTGTGACTCTTAATCGAGTGATTTGTTTTGACTGCAAACACACTTTTCAATTACTCACCTTAAGTCTCCAACTGCCAAGACAGCACTAATATCACTTGATGGAAGCACATGCAAATTCTTATGGGATTGGAGTAGGGGGAAGACGATTTAATAAATCTAAAATTATTAGGTAACAGTAACAGTCAAAATTAAAATTTTTTATGCTCCTGAAAGTTTACGTCATGCAACTATATTTGGAAAAGATGATATGATGCTTAATTTTAGATTCATTTGTATAGTTTCAATATATTCCATAATTAGAACTTATACTTTATAGATATAAGACTATACATCTATATAGGCAGGGAGATTCAGACAATTTATTATAAAATAATAAGAACACTAATGCCTTTCTGGCTAAATTCAGGAGGGTACAACTTGACAACCCCTGACTTTATGTCCACGATGTGCATTCTTGTTTCCCACCCAGGGATTTCACTGTTGACCTTGAGGCATGAGACACAATAAAAATCCACAGTAGCCCTGTAGGCAACTCAGAGGTGCTAGGCAGGAGTCTTAATACCCTGGGGAGAGAACTACTGACTAATGGGAGATGGGAGCTGGTGGATAAATTCTTCTTCTTTCCTCCTGCAGTGGACTGAGAACTACCTTCATCTCCATGCAACTGCCTTTGTTTCTGCTTTCAATGTCTTTATTCTCTACCTTCACCACTTTTTCAGCTGGCAAAGAAATTCCTCTGCCATCATCTCTTAAGCCACAGCTTTCATCCCTTTGTCTGTTGCTGCTGCCCCTGCCTTCTCCTTATTCACTGCCTTCCATCTCATCCTTCTCTTGCCCCCTACTCTGGCACTGAGAAAGCTATCACTTTGTCTTTTTACCCCAATCTCAAAGCCATCACTGTGCTCAGTAGCTCTGATCTACTTAGATGATAACAAAAATATTTTCTTATTTTTAAAATGTTTTAAAATGTTTTTTTTTGGAGACAGGGTCTCGCTCTGTTGCCCAGAATAGAGTCCAGTGGTACTATCATAGCTCATTGCAGCCTTGAATTCCTGGGCTCAAGTTATCTTCCTACTTCAGCCTCCTGAGTTGGGACAACAGGAGCGTGCCACCATGCCCTGCTAATTTTTATTTTTTTATTCTTTTGAACCAAGGTCTCACTCTGTTGCCCAGGCTGGAGTGCAATGGCGCGATCATGGCTCACCGCAGCCTCGACTTCCCCAGTTCAAGTGATCCTTCTGCCTTAGCCCCCCAGCAGCTTGGACTACAGGCGTGCACCACCACACCTGGCTAATTTTTGTGTTTTGTGTAAAGACAGGGTTTTGCCATGTTGCCCAGGCTGGTCTTGAACTCCTGGCTCAAATGATCCTCCTGCCTCGGCCTCGCAAAGTGATGATATAGCAGGTGAAACCCGCCGCACCCAGCTTCTTCTATTTGTTTTTTTCAATTTTATTTTGTAGAGACAGGGTCTTACTATGTTGGCCAGGCTGATCTGAAACTTCTGGCCTAGAGATGTTTCTGTCTTGACCTCCCAAAGCTCTGGGATTACAGCTGTGAACCATCACACCTGGCCCTGTTTTCTTTTTAGCATAGAGGACTCTATATAAAAGTGCTTTAGTCCCAGATGAGTCACTAAAAAAGGAATACAGTCATGGTAATTTAGAGTGAGAAGAAAGTTAGAGATTATCTAGTTATCAAACTCCCTTGCTTTATAGATGAAGAAATTGAGCTTCAAGAGAGAAATGACATGCACATGTTTACATGCTGTTCCAGTTATCTACTACTGCATAACAAATTACCTTCAAACATAATAGCTTAAAACAACAACTTTAATATAACTAAACATTTTGTAGGTTAGTAATTAGGGCAGAGATCAGCTGGGTGGTTCTTTTCCATGTGGTTGACTGAGGCCACCTGGTGGTATTTAGCAGGCAGATGGCTGGAGGTTTCAAGATTGGTTCAGCCACGTCTCACATTTAGGGTGAATAGGCTGGAAGGCTGGGCTCAGCTGAGACTCAATCAGAGCACCTACATGTGACTTCTGTTTCATGATGGTCTCAGGGTAGTTCGACTTTGTACCTGACAGTTCAGGACTCCCAGAGAGAGTGTTCCAAAAGACTAAAAATAGAAGCTGCCAATTTCTTAAGTTCTTGGTCCAGATAAGATCAATCAGGGAGAGTGGGAGTAAAGCTGAACAATGAAAAATCTTCAATAAATGTTGAATTGAATCTAAGAGAGTTTTTTAATACTGATTTTCATGAAACTCTGACTTTTCCATTAATTAGAATCAGTGTCTGAATCACACCAAAGCCCTGAAGGAGAAGGAATAGAAATTATCCTGGATGCTACCATTATTGTTATTTGCATGTCCATCTCTGTTACTTTTTAATTTTTTTAGAGACAGGCAGGTCTCGCTATGTCACCCAGGCTGGAGTGTGGTGACTATTGACAGGCATGATCATTGCACACTACAGCCTTTAACTCCTGGGCTCAAGTGGTCCTCCTGCCTCAGTCTCCCAAGTAGCTGGGACTAAGGTGCACGCCACTGCACCTGGCTCCTCAGTTACATTTATTGGCTTCTATTTTTCTTTCTCTTGCTTCCTACCTGTGGGCTGTCCCAAGTTTCAGTCCATCACTTGCTGTACTCTAGGGACTTTGTTTCATGGAAAGTTCTTCTATTCTCACAATTTAAAAACATTTATGTTAACTATTTCTAAATAAACTTCTTTATTCTCACACTTACTTAAACTCCAAGCTTTTCCTCCCAATTCTATTTGAAATAGTTCTAATTGGGACGGTTCTAATCTCACTCTATCTCAAATTCAAAATGTCAAAGAGTAGTATCCCCCAAAAAAAGTCATCATCTCCTTCTGAAAACTAGCTTCTCCCAAGCTCCCTCTTTTTCTATATAATTATTCTTATTATTCCAGGCTTAGAACTTTGGTGTCATCTTAAATTTCCCCCTTCTTTATTATAAACTATGTTTATAGATCACTTTCTGTTATAGTTTCTCTCTTTCAAAATTTCTATTAGATCCAGGCCGGGCGCGGTGGCTCACGCCTGTAATCCCAGCACTTTGGGAGGCGGAGGCGGGCGGATCATGAAGTCAGGAGATCGAGACCATCCTGGCTAACATGGTGAAACTCCGTCTCTACTAAAAAATGCAAAAAATTAGCCGGGCGTGGTAGCGGGCGCCTGTAGTCCCAGCTACTCGGGAGGCTGAGGCAGGAGAATGGCGTGAACCCGGGAGGCGGAGCTTGCAGTGAGCCGAGATCGCGCCACTGCACTCCAGCCTGGGCGACAGAGCGAGATTCCGTCTCAAAAAAATAAAAAATAAAATATAAAAACTCTGTTAGATCCATACCTTTTTCTTCATTACACTGCCACTAGCATTGTCTGAAACCTCACCACCTTATACTGTGGTAACATTCTCATTTGCCTTTGTGGCTCACCTTTCCTCCCTTCAGTCTGTCTTGTATACTGCTGTCAGGCTAATTTTCAAATGATTGCATTATGTAAATTCTTTTCTAAAAGAAATCCATAAAGTTTATTGTTATTATCTGTTCAAATACAAATGTCTCTGACAGAGGTCTTAAGGTCCTCTGTCCCCAGTTCCCACCCTCCATACCTACTCTATTTAGCCCTTTTTACCTATACAACTTTATTTCCCCATGTTATTCAAGGAAAACCTCCACAGCATTATTTTTTCTATTTCTCTTGTTTTCCCTTCAGTGAGAGTAACAGGCAATATAACTTTCTGGTTGATAGCTCTGGATCTGGAGTTAGACAGACTTGGGTTTGAATCCTATCTTGCCACCATAATGACCTTGATCAAATTAATTAATTTTTTTTTTTTGAGACAAGTTTTCAGTCTGTTGCTCAGGCTGGAGGGCAGTGGCGCGATCATGGCTCACTGCAGCCTTGACCTCCCCAGGCTCAGGTGATCTTCCCACCTCATCCTCCCTAGTAACTGGGACTATAGGCACGTACCACCACGCCTAGATAATTTATTTTTGTATGTTTTGTAGAGACGAGGTCTCACTATGTTGCCCAGGCTGGTCTCGAACTCCTGGGCTCCACTGATCCACTGTCTCGGCCTCCCAAAGTGTTGGGATTGCAGATGTGAGCCACCACACCCAGCCAATCAAAATACTTTCTGATCCTTAGTTGCCTATTTGAAAAATAGGAATAATAACAGGGTTGTTATGCAAATGAAAAGAGATAATACATGCAAAGCAATATAATGTTGACTATTATTACTTCAATCTTCTTTTTTCCCTCTACCTAACCATTTTTCAATTTTGTACCATTCATTGCTCTTGTTGCATGTTGTGCTTACTTTTACAATATTTGCCACACTATCTTGTAGTTTTCTTCCTACCTCCTTGAAGGTAAGAACAGGATATATTCGTAGAGATATTCCCAGTGTCTGGCATGTGGAAGATGTATTTGTCAAAGAACAAAGTTTTGGTCAGGCATGGTAGCTCACACCTGTAATCCTAACACTTCGGGAGGCCAAGGCGGGCAGATTGCTTAAGCTTAGGAGTTCGAGACCAGCCAGGGCAACTTGGCGAAATCCCATCTCTACAAAAAAAAAAAAAAAAAAAGAAAAAATTAGCTGGATGTGGTGGCTTGCACCTGCAGTCCCAGCTATGTGCGGCAGCTGATGCAGAAGGATCGCTTGAGCCCAGGAGGTCAAGGCTGCAGTGAGCTGTGTTTGCGCCGCTGCACTCCAGCCTGGGTGACAAAGTAAGACCCTGTATCAAAACAAACACACAAACAAAAAAGTTTCAGCAAATTAAATTTCAAAGCTCTGATTGAGTTATTGGTAACTCATGAACTGGCCAATATGTAATCTACAAAATAAAAAGGAGCTCTAATGAGCTAAACAGAGTGGGTGAGTTTTATAGGCAGAAAAAAGCAGAAGCAGACAGAAACAAAAAACAAATAGTGGATTGACCATCTCAAGGTTAATTTCCTTACAGGGATATAAATGAAATCCTGTTGGCCTAATGGGATTTGGTTATCATCTCTTAGGTTTTGGTTTGGTGATGTGAAACTTTAGCATGGGTGATTCCATTTTGGACCTGCTATATTTTATTTAACATGCTCAATAAATGGGTGCTAAGGGAATGAAGACTTTTTTCGCTATTCTAACCCTAATATTCTCTCTTTTGAATGCATATAATAATTATAGTATTCACTTCACAACCTAGCATTTAATTATTTAATGCCTCTTACTGCTTCATGCATTGTATTTCCCCAATTAGATTAGATATTCTTTAAGGGTACACAGTAATCTAATAAATACATGTTAAACTATAGAAAAATATACAGTAGGCACTTAATGAATTATTGTTAAATGAATGAGTGAAACACTTTACCTCTTGCCTTTCCATTACTGACTTGCCCATTGGTATTTCTAGGATCTGAGTTGTTAGAAGAAAAATAGGAGAAGACTGGTTGGCTTTTGCTCCAGTGAATGGTGGTATATAAGTATCCTCTGTCACAAATTCACCTAATTACTTTGGAAAGTTATCTATAGTCTTTTGGGAATCACTGTCATATTTATAATGCACTACCACTTGGCAACTAGTTACATAACTTCCTATGTTTCACTTATAGTCTCTAAAATCTTTTTGATAATTGCATGGCACACTTAGTTTTAAGAGCAAGCTTATTTAAAGTAGCAAAAAGATATTCTCCTATTTCAATGAAGCAAAAAGATTTGTCATGACTAAAAGTACAATGAAATATTTTTATAGGCTGAGGTAGTATCAATGATAAGAATTTTGCTTTACCTTGCTATGAAGATTTTCTGTGATAAATGCTCCAAAAGTTTTAATATTGCTAATTTTGAAAGTTCTGGCCATTGGTGGCAATGGAGCCTGGGCGAGCTGGAGGTGCCTGGGGTATGGGGCAGTTGGGCCTTCCGGTCTTCAAAAAGGTACCATGTGAATAGTGGTCTTTGACCACTGACACTTGCCAGAGCTCACATCAAGTGTGATTTGAGGATTAAGCCTTCCAGGGAGGGAGTGAGCTGGGAAACAGTTCCTAGCACCTGGGACCATCCCGTACCTAAATCTTTTCAGAGGGAGTCCAGAGTCCCCATAGGGATTTTCTCCACTAACTCTATTTCTGGAGCATCTAGATCCTGTCTGCCTCTTGTACATTATAGTCACCACTGAATGTATACAATTTTTGTTTTTTAAAGATGGCTGGGCACAGTGGCTCACATCTGCAATCTCAGTGCTTTGGGAGGCTGAGATGGGAGGATGGTTTGACCCCAGGAGTTTGAGGTTAGAGTGAGCTATGATTGCACCACAGCACTCCAGCCTGGGCAATAGAGCAAGAACCTGTCTTTAAAGAAAAAAGAAAAGCTTTGTGGGCTGTTCAGATACCAAAGAATATCTTTGGGTAATTTTTAAAATTTTATGTAGGGTTAATTTGAGGATGCAGAAAGCACTCATCCCTCCTAGAGGGCTTTCTACCTTTAGATAAGGCTGGAAAAAGAATAAAAGCTCTGGGCTAGGCACAGTGACTGGCCCCTATAATCCCAGCACTTTGGGAGGCCAAGGAGAGCAGATTGCTTGAGCCCAGGAGTTAGAGACCAGCCCGGGCAATGTGGAAAAATCCTGTCTCTACTAAAAATACAAAAACAATTAGTCAGGTGTGGTGGTGGCTGCCTGTAGTCCCAGCTACTTGGGAGGCTGAGGTGGGGGGATCACCTAAGCTTGGGAAGTTGAGGCTGCAGTGAGCCGAGATTGAGCTACTACACTCCAGCTTGGGTAACGAGAGTGAGACCCTGTCTGAAAAAAAAAAAAAAAAGAAGAAGATGAAGATGAAGACGAAGAAGAAGAAGAGCTCTGGAGTCAGATTTATCCAAGACAATTTTAATTCCAGTTTTGCCACTGTGCTGGTCATTGTCTTTGTCCTTCCAGGTTGATTCTCTGTCCTTTCTTTGCCCTGGTCTGTGACCAGGCAAGACCGACTTCTCTGGTCTATATTACCCCAGCTCCCTTGCCCTCTGGCTTCTGGTTGGGTCAAGACACCATAAAGGCACCTTATAAGCTTACTGGATGGAGATCAGAGGGCACCAGGAAAGAAAGGTCAAAGTATTTATTGTCTACTTCATCCCCTATGGTTATATCCGCTGCTAAAGTGACCAGGTTGGCCCAGCTTGCCCAGGACTTTCCTAATTTTAGCACTGAAAGTCCCACACCCATGATGGTTGGTTGGTCACCTAATCTATTGGCCTTCTCTTCCAAGTTTCCAGCTTTAGCTGGGTACACATAAAAGCTCCCTCTCCTCATCTTCATTTCTTTACTTTCTCACCATCTCTCAACCCACTTCTGTCTCTATCGACATGATCCCACCATCCATCCTCTTCTCTTTTTGTGTGTTGGTTTATCTATCTTTTCATCTATTTTACTACTAATTTCTACATTGATGATTCCCAAGTATACATCTACAGCACTCCCCTGCCCTCATATTTGGAGGGCTGACATTTATTTAAGGCTTATTCTGTGCCAGAAACAGTTGCAAGGATTTTATAAGCATTATCTTATTTAATCTTCCGAGTGAGCTTGTAAGGTAAGTAATATTATTATCTCTATTTTAGCAGATGAGGAAACCAAACGTTTAAAAGGCTAGAAACTGGTGGATTGCCAATTTTCAGACTCTGCCCTATGTGACTTCAGAGCTCCTACCCCTCAGGGAGACCCAGCCTGAGCATCCTCTGTGTTCTCCCTCCTTCTCCTGTTCTGGTTTCCCTGATAACACTCACCTCTGTCTGAAATTTTATGTATAACTATTTGTTTATTATTGCTCCAAGGGGATAAGCACTTTGTTTTCTTTGCCTCTGTATCATCACTATCTAGAATTGTTATTCTTAAACTTGAGCATGCATCAGAATGATCTGAAAGGCTGGGAAAAACATAGATTGCTGGGCCCCACCCCCAGAGTTTCTTTCTTTTTCTTTTCTTTTTCTTTTTTTTTTTTTTTGAGATGGAGTCTTACTCTGTCGCCCAGGCTGGAGTGCAGTGGTGCGATCTTGGCTCATGGCACCCTCTGTCTCCCGGGTTCAAGCGATTCTCGTGCCTCAGCTTCCCGAGTAGCTAAGACTACAGGTGAGTGCCACCACACCTGGATAATTTTGGTACTTTTAGTAGAGATGGGGGTCTCACTATGTTGGCCAGGCTGGTCTTGAACTCCTGACCTCAAGTTATCCGCCTGTCTTGGCCTCCCAAAGTGCTCAGATTACAGGTATGAGCCAACGCACCTGGTCAAGAATTTCTGATTCAGTATGTCTGACGTGGGGTCCAGGAATGTATATTTCTTTTTTCTTTTTTTTTCAGAGAGGGAGTTTTGCTCTGTCACTCAGGCTGGAGTGCAGTGGCATGATTTCAGCTCACTGCAACCTCCACCTCCTGAGTCCAAGCAATTCTCCTGCCTCAGCCTCCCGAGAAGCTGGGATTACAGGCAAGTGCCACCATGCCCAGCTAATTTTTGTATTTTTGGTGGAGATGAGGTTTCACTATTTTGGCCAGGCTGGTCTCGAACTCCTGACCTCAGGTGATCCACCCACCTCGGGCTCCCAAAGTGCTGGGATTACAGGCGTGAGCCACCATGCCTGGCCAGGAATGTATATTTATAATAAGTTCCCAGGTGATGCTAGTGCAGCTGATCTGGAGACCATAATTTGGGAACCAAGGGCTAAGAACATCCCAGGCTCACTCAAGGTAGGAAAACTGATTATTATTTGTTGAACTAGTTAATTCATTCACTTGACAACTATGACAATTTGACAACTACTTGAACTTCCTCTGAGAGTGAATAAAGGAAATATTTCTTACATTAGTATTTTCAAATCTCTTTAGGGAGCACTACTTCACTCACCAGAGAAGCTAAGAGAGAGAGTTCCAATTTGAACAATAGGTGGACAGAGGTAAGCTAGAAAAGGGAAACCTTCTATTTATTTCTTAAAATTGCGGTACAACATACCTAAATAAACAAATGAAAAAGTTCCACATATGAATAATAGCTGCCACAGTTACAAGGTTGTTTGGTTTTATTAAAAAATAGACATTTTAGGCTGGGTGCAGTGGCTCATGCCTGTAATCTCAGCACTTTGGGAGGCCGAGGTGGGTGGATCACGAGGTCAGGAGATCGAGACCATCCTGGCTAACACGGTGAAACCCCATCTCTACTAAAAATACAAAAAATTAGCCGGGCATGGTGGTGGGCGCCTGTAGTCCCAGCTACTCGAAGGCTGAGACAGGAGAATCTCTTGAACCTGAGAGGCAGAGGTTGCAGTTGCAATGAGCCGAGATCACGCCACTGCACTCCAGCCTGGGCAACAAAGTGAGACTCCATCTCAAAAAAAAAAAAAAATTTAGAGCATTTTTAGGTTCATGACAAAATAGTAGAATTCCCATATACAGGCTTACTTCATTTTTTAATTGTGCTTCACTGATACTGCATTTTTTTACAAATTGAAAGTTTGGGGCAATGCGGCATCAAGCAAGTCTATTGGTACCATTTTTCTGACAGCATGTGGTCATTTCGTGTCTGTGTGTCACATTTTGGTAATTCTGACAATATTTCAAACTTTTCCATTATTATTATATCTGTTATGGTGATCTGTGATCAATGATCATTGATGTTTCTGTTGTAATTATTTTGGGGTGCCATGATTGTGCCCATATAAGATGGCAAACTTAATTGATGAATGTTGTGTGTATTCTGACTACTCCACCAACCAGCCGTTCCCCTGTCTCTTACCCTCTCCTCTTGCCTCCCTATTTCCTGAGACACAAAAGTATTGAAATTAGGCCAATTAATAACCCTACAATAACTCTAAGAGTTCAAGTGAAAGGAAGAGCCACACATCTCTCACTTTAAATCAAAAGCTAGAAAAGATTAGGCTTAGTGAGCAAGGCATATTAAAAGTTGAGATAGGCCAAAAGGTAGGCCTCTTGTGCCAAACATTTAGCCAAGTTCTGAACGCAGAGTAAAAGTTCTGGAAGAAAATTAAAAGTGCTACTCCAGTGAACACACAAATAATAAGAAAGTAAAACAGGCTTATTGCTGATATAGAGAAACTTTTCATGGTCTGGATAGAACATCGAACCAGCTACAACATTCATTTGCTTAAACCAAAGCCTAATCCGGAGTAAGGCCCTAACTCTCTTCCATTCTATGAAGGCTAAGATGGTGAAAAAGCTGCAGAAGAAAAGTTAGAAGCTAGCAGAAGTTGGTTCATGAGGTTTAAGGAAAGAATCTGTATCACATAAAAGTGCAAGATGAAGCAGCATGTGTTGATGTAGAAGCTGCATCACGTTATCCAGAAGATATAGCCAAGATAACTGATGAAGGTGGCTAGACTAAATGACAGATTTTCAATGGAGATGAAACAGCATTTTGTTGGAAGAAGATGCCAGCTTAGGCCTTCATAGCTAGAGAGAAGTCAATGCCTGGCTTCCAGGCTTCAAAGGACAGGATGACTCTCTTCTTAGGGCCTAATGCAGCTGGTGACCTTAAGTTGAAGCCATTGCTCATTTGCCATCTGAACATCAAAGGGTCCTTAAGAATTATATTAAATCTACCTTACCTGTGCTCTAACAATGGAACAACAAAGCAGACAACCGCGCATCTGATTATAGCATGGTTTACTGAATATTTTAAGCCCACTGTTGAGACCTACTGCTCAGAGAAAAAGATTTCTTTCAAAATATTACTGTTCATTGATAATGCACCTAGTTGCCCAGGAGCTCTGATGAAGATGAATGTTGTACAAGGAGATGAATGTTGTTTTCATGCCTGCTAACACAACATCCATTCAGCAGCTGTGAATCAAGGATTAATTTTGACTTTCAAGTCTTATTATTTAAGAAATACATTTTGTAAGGTGATGGCTACCTTAGATAGTGTTTCCTCTGATGTATCTGGGCAAAGTAAATTGAAAACCACCTGGAAAGGATTCACCATTCTAGATGCCATTAAGAATATTCACGATTCGGCTGGGCGCAGTGGCTCACACCTGTAATTCCAGCACTTTGGGAGGCCAAGGTGGGTGGATCATGAGGTCAGGAGATCGAGACCATCCTGGCTAACAAAGTGAAACCCCGTCTCTACTAAAAATACAAAAATTAGCCAGGCGTGGCAGTGGGCGCCTGTAGTCCCAGCTACTTGGGAGGCTGAGGCAGGAGAATGGCGTGAACCCGGGAGGTGGAGCTTGCAGTGAGCCGAGATTGCGCCACTGCACTCCAGCCTGGGCAACAGAGCAAGACTTCTTCTCAAAAAAATAAAATAAATAAATACAAAATAACAAATAAAAAAGAATATTCACGATTCATGGGAGGAGGTCAAAATATCAACATTAACAGGAGTTTGGAAGAAGTTGATCCTAAATTTCATGGATGACTTGGAGGGAGTCCTTCAGTGGAGGAAGTCACTGCAGATGTGGTAGAAAGAGCAAGAGAACTAGAATTAGAAGTGGAGGCTGAAGATGTGCCTTAATTGCTACAATCTTATGATCAAACTTGAACAGATGAGGAGTTGCTTCTCATGAATGAGCAAAGAAAGTGGTTTCTTTTTTCTTTTCAAGTATTTTAAAAATTGAAGTAAAATCCAGGTAACATAAAAGTAACCATTTTAAGGTGAATAGTTCAATGGCATTTAGTACATTCACACTTGTGCAATCATCTCCTCTATCTAGTTCCAAAACATTTTCATTACACCAAAGGGAAACCCCATACCCATTAAGCTGTTACTCACTTCTTATCCTTCCCGATATGATTTGGCTCTGGGTCCCCACTCAAATTTCATGTTGAATTGTCATCCCCAGTGTTGGGGGAGGGGCCTGGTGGGAGATGATTGGATCATGGGGGCAGATTTCCCCTTGCTGTTCTCATGATAGTGAGTTCTCACAAGATCTGATTGTTTAAAAGTATGTAGCACCTTCCCTCTGGCTCTCTCTCTCTATCCCCTGCTGGCCTTGTGAGGATGTGCTTACCTCCCTTTTACATTTCACCATAATTCCTGAGGCCTCCCTAGCCATGCTTCACATATAGCCTGTGGAACTGTGAGTCAATTAAACCTCTTTTCTTTATAAATTACACAGTCTCAGGTAGATCTTTATGGCAACGTGAGAATGGGCTAATACATCCCCTCTCCCAACCCTTGGCAATCACTGTTCTAAGGAAAGTGGTTTCTTGAGATGAAACCTACTCCAGTGAAGATGCTGTGAACATTGTTGAAATGACAGGCTGGGCATGGTGGCTCACACCCGTAATCCCAGCACTATGGGAGGCTGAGGTGGGTGGATCACTTGAGGTCAGGAGTTGAAGACCAGCCTGGCTAACATGGTGAAACCCCATCTCTACTAAAAATACAAAAATTAGCCGGGCATGGTGGCACGTGCCTGTAATCCCAGCTACTCAGGAGGCTGAGGCAGGAGAATCGCTTGAACCTGGGAGGCAGAGGTTGCAGTGAGTGGAGATTGGGCCATTGCACTCCAGTCTAGGTGACAGAGTGAGAGTCCATCTCAAAAAATAAATAAATAAATTATGAGAAAGGATTTGGAATATTATATAAACTTAGATGATAAAGCAGCAGGGTTTGAGAGGATTGACTCCAATTTTTTTTTTTTTTTTTTTTTTTTTTTCGAGACAGGGTCAGCCGGGCATGGTGGCTCATGCCTGTAATCCCATCACTTTGGGAGGCTGAGGTGGGTGGATCGCCTGAGGTCAGGAGTTCGAGACCAGCCTGGCCAACATAGTGAAACCCTGTCTGTACTAAAAATACAAAAAATTAGCTGGGTGTGGTGGTAGGCACCTGTAATCCCAGGTACTAGGGAGGCTGAAGCAGTATAATTGCTTGAACCCAGGAGGCGGGGGTTGCAGTGAGCCAAGATCACACCATTGCACTCCAGCCTGGGAAACAAGAGCGAAACTCCGCCTCAAAAAAAAAAAAAAAAAAAAAAAGTCTCACTCCAGGCTGGAGTGCAGTGGCATAAACACAACTCACTGCAGCCTTGACCTCCCAGGCTCAAGCCATCTTCCCTCCTCAGTCTCCCAAGTATCTGGGACTACTGACATGTAACACCATGCCTAGCTAATTTATTTTTAGTATTTTTATTTTTTATAGTGAAGGGGTCTCGCCATGGTACCTAGGCTGGTCTCGAACTCCTGGACTTAAGTAACCCTTTTGCCTCAACCTTTCAAAGTGCTGGGATTACAGGTGTGAGCCACCTGACCCAGCCATTTTTTGAAAGTTCTACTGTGAGTAAAATGCTATCAAACAGCATCATATGCTACCAAGTAATCTTTTGTGAAAGGAACAGTCAATCGATGTAGCACACTTCATTGTTGTCTTGTTTTAAGAAATTGCCACAGCCACCCCACAAACCTTTAGCAATCACCACCCTGATCAGTCAGCAGCCGTCAACATGGAAGCAAGACCCTCCATCAGCAAAAAGACTATGACTTGCTGAAGGCTCAGATAATTTTTAACATTTTTTTTTAGCAATAAAGTATTTTTAAATTAAGATTTGTTTAAAGAAATAATGCTATTGAACACTTAATAGACTACAGTATAGTGTAAACATGACTTTTATATGTACTGAGAAACCAAAAAAATTCATGTGACTATTTGCTTTTTGTGGTGGTCTGCTACCGATCCTGCAGATTAATACAGGTATGCCTGTATTAACAAATCTAGATTGTATCAGTCAGAGTAGGCTAAAATATGCTGGGTAGCAGACAACTCCAAACTGCAGTGGCTAATACAACAAAAGTTTGTTTCACCATTTGAATATTCACATGCAAAAAAAAAATTTTTTTTGAGACAGGGTCTTGCTCTGTTGCCCAGGCTACTGCTCAGTGGCAAGATCACAGCTCACTGCAGCCTCAACCTCCCAGGCTTAATTGATCCTCCCACCTCAGCCTCCAAAGTACCTGGGACTGACTACAAGTACACACCACCATGCCCAGTTAATTTTTTTTTTTTGTATTTTTTGTAGCGACAGGGTTTTGCCATGTTGCCCAGGATGGTCTCAAACTCCTGGGCTCAAGCAATCCTCCCACCTCAGCCTCTCAAAGTGTTGGGATTACAGGCAGAAGCCACCACACCCAGCCACAAGAAGATTAATACAGACCTATACCTCTCACACCGTGCACAAAAATTAACTCGAAATGGATCATAGACTTACATATAAGAGCTAAACCTATAAACTTCTAGAAGAAAACATAATAGAAAATAGACTTTGGTAAAATAATTCTTAGTTATAACACCAAAAGCATATGGTATTTAAAAAAAGATAAATAGGATTTCATTGAACTTAAAATAAATTTTTTTCCCTTGAAAATACATTAAGCCCTGGCAAGGGTGGCTTGCACCTGTAATCCCAGTTACTTGAGAGGCTGAGGTGGGAGGATGGCTTGAGGCCAAGAGTTCAGGCCAGCCTGGGCTACATATAGAGATCCCATCTCTAAAAAAATTAAAACAAAATTAGCTGGGAGTGGTGGTGTGCACCTGTAGTCTCAGCTACTTGAGAAGCTAATATGGGAGGATTGCTTGAGCCTAGGAGTTTGAGGTTACGGTGAGCTATGATCAGTGCCACTACACTCCAGGCTGGGCAACAGAGTGAGACCTTGTTTCTGGGGGAAAAAGAAAAGACATCATTATGAAAAATGAAAAGACAAGTCATAAAGTCATAGACAGGAAGACAATATTTGCAAATCATGCTTCTGTTAAAGAACCTAAATCTAGAATATATAAAGAACTCTTACAAGTTGATATAAGAAGATTGTCCAGTTAAAAAATACATAAAATATTTGAGTAGGCACTTCACTAAAGAAGATATAAGAATGGCTAACAAACCAATGAAAAGATGCTCAATAGCACTAGCTATTAGGGAAACCACAATGAACCACTTCACTCCCATTGTTTTAAATTATTATAATAATTTTTTTTTTTTTTTGGCCAGGTGCGGTGGCTCATGCCTGTAATCCCAGCACTTTGGGAGGCCAAGGCGGGCAGATCACAAGGTCAGGAATTTGAGACCAGCCTGACCAACATGGTGAAACCCAGTCTCTACTAAAAATACAAAAATTAGCCGGGCGTGGTGGCACGTGCCTGTAATCCCAGCTATTCAGGAGGCTGAGGCAGGAGAATCGCTTGAACTCAGGAGGCAGAGGTTGCAGTAAGCCAAGATTGTGCCACTGCACTCCAGCCTGGGTGACAGAGAGAGACTTCATCTAAAAAAAAAAAAATTATTATTTTTTTAGAGACAAGGTTTCACTATATTGCCCTGGCTGGTCTCAAACTTCTGGGCTCAAGCAATCCTCCAGCCTTGGCCTCCCAAAGTGCTAGGATTACAGGTGTGAGCCACCATGCCTAGCAATCCCTACTGTTATGAGTGAAATCAGAAAGATAGACAAGTATCAGTGAGGATATTGGGAAACTGGAAGGCTTACATATTGCTTACACTTTGGTAAACAGTTTGGCAGTATCTTAAAAAGTTAAACATAAACTTATCATACAACTCTGTAATTCCACTTCTAGGGATCTACTCAAGAAAAATAAAAAACGAATGTCCATACAAAGATTTGTACACAAATGTTCATAGCAGTCTTATTTATAATAGCCCCAGATTGAAAACAACATAAATGTCCTTCAACTGGCGAATGGATAAACAAAATGTAGTACATTCATTCAAATGGAGTCTATTTGGCAATAAAAAGAAATAACTACTGACTGGTACAATGTAGATGAACCTAAAAAATATCATTCTGAGTGAAAGAAGCCAGATGCAAAAGACTACTTGTTGTATGAAACCATTTATATGAAATTGTCAGAAAGCTGATAGCAGATTGCCTAGGGCTTGGAAGGAGGGTTGACTGCAAATGCGCATAATGAATTTTTTGGGGGTGATGGAAATGTTTTAAAAGTGGATTGTGGTGATGATTGCACAATTCTAGTCACTGCTTATTGTAGACATTTAGGAACTGAAAGCGACAGACATTCTATCTCAACCCAAGCTTCCATGATTATCATAGCATGGGGGAGGGAGATGTGTCTCTGCTTCTTAAAGATTCTCCTGAGAAGTGATACATGTCACCCATTTTATTGGTCAAAGCAATTAACTTCAGGGGTGCAAGAGAGTGCAAATTTTTTTTTCTTTTTTCTTCGAGACAGAGTCTCCCTCTGTCGCTTAGGCTGGAGTGCAGCGGTGCAATCTTGGCTCACTGCAATCTCGGCCTCCTGGGTTCAAGTGATTCTCTGCCTCTGCCTCCCAAACAGCTGGGATTACAGGCATGCACCACCACGCCCGGCTAATTTTTGTATTTTTAGTAGAGACAGAGTTTTGCCATGTTGGCCACGCTAGTCTGGAATTCCTGGCCTCAAGTGATCTGCCCGCCTTAGCCTCCCAAAGTGCTGGGATTACAGGCGTGGCCACCGCGCCTGGCCAGAGAGTGCAATTTTACTACGTGTCTGGAAGAGAGGGGAACCAGAATACTTATGAACGACCCTAAGGATGATCACAGAAATACATACAACAATAAAGGGTACAGTTTACTCTGATCGGAGTTCACTCTATATTTCCGAGGAACCACAACTACAGCAGGTTTTTTTTTTGTGTTTCTTTTTTTTTTTTTTGAGGCAGTCTCACTGTGGCTCAAGTAAGCCTACCACCTCAGCCTCCTGAATAGCTGGGACTACAGGCAGGGGCCCAGCTAATTTTTAAATTTTTTGTAGAGACAGGGTCTTACTATGTGGCCTAGACTGCATACTGGTCTGGAACTCCCCAGCTCAAGTGATCCTTCTACCTTGGCCTTTCAAAGTATTGGGATTACAGGAGTGAGTTGCTGGTGGCTGGCTGACAGGTATTCTTTATACTTGACTGTGACTCCCTGAGTGTCCTTAAATCTCTGAACACTTGGTTTGCTTACACCTTTGCACTCACACGTTTGCACAGAAAAATAACACTTTTTTTTGATAGAGGCATAATTTACTTCTCTAATGTATAAGGGATTAGAATACTTTTGTGTAGCCAAAGAGCCTAAATTATTAGAGTTTCTGAGGTGGAAATGAATGCGTCTGAAGTATTGAATCACTGAAGATTTTGAAGTTGAGGCTTGGTGACCACTTTACAGAAATGCTGAGGAAAACTTAGACCAAACGTTCTCCAAAACAGATGTTCTCTGATTAGGCTTAGCTGCACAGCAAATATATCTGTTTGTGCAATATCTTTATTAATTTTTGTACTGTATCTACTTTTTAATATTTTATTTATTTATTTACCTTAATGCCACGTTCCTGAATGGGAATGCACCTACTTTTTTTTTTTTTTTTTTTTTTTTTTGAGATGGGGTTTTTGCTCTTGTTGCCTAGGCTGGAGTGCAATGACACGATCTTGGCTCACCACAACCCTCCTGGGTTCAAGCGATTCTCCTGTCTCAGCCTCCCGAGTAGCTGGGATTACAGGCATGTGCCACCACACCTGGCTAATTTTTGTATGTTTAGTAGAGACGGGGTTTCTCCAAGTTGATCAGGTTGGTCTCGAATTCCCGACCTCAGGTGATCTGCCTGTCTCGGCCTCCCAAAGTGCTGGAATTACAGGCGTGAGCCACCGCGCCCGGCTGCATCCGCTTTTTTTAAGTCAAAATTTTCCTCAGCCAACGTATGAAGGTCACTTAGGACGAATTTATGAGAGACGATGATCAGAATTGAAATAAAGTGAAACCTGAAAGGTAGTAGGTAAGTAGATACAGTGAGGGTACAGTAAGAAGACAGACTTAAAAGATTAGGACTATTATTCAGGAGAAGCAGAGGAGTGGAACGGTATGACCACAATATTTAAAGTATTGAATGGTATTGGATAAAACGAATATGCTTATTTGCCAAATTCTGAGATCACAGGCTGAGGGAACCCCCCTTTTGAAGTATGAGCCAAATGAGCTTAGACCACAAGAGGTACTTTTTCAGAGACAGAAAAAATATGGTGTTCACTATCCCTGTGACATAATATGGGACAAAAATATAAAATGGCTTTAAAAATATTTTGACTAAATTATAAATAAAGATTCCACACGTGGCTACTAAGAGGAGCTGGGTTGTATCTAGGTGTAAGTTAAAGAGACAAGCATACAATCTCACAGCTTGTCAGTTGGGACCCCTGTAGGCAGCAGAATCTGGGCAGGCTAAGGGTCTGCACTAATAAACAATTCTGTTTTCTTAAACCATTTTGCAGGGGACTATTCTCAGATTTCATTACAACTAGGAAGGACTGCAAAGCGGGTAAACAGAAAACAACCTTTCATCGTTAGGAAAAAAATCGTCTGAAAGTCTTTCATAAAAGCAGCTCCTGATAAGGAGTTTGGGACTGGACAGTGAATCGCTGAATAAAATTTAATCTCGACATCCTGGGTCTTCTCCCCGCTGAAGGAAATTCTAACAGCAGGCCTTAGGATGAAAGTAGAGGAAACGTGCTTCAGTTAAGGTTTTCTCCAGGGAAAAGAAATCGGCCCAGCAAGATGCACAGAGCACCGTCACGACCACGCACACCGAAGGTCGCACACGACCCTTTTCCTGTATAACAGAGCCAGCCTGCCGACGATGAGGAGCGCAGTTTTCACTATTGTGTTAGCCCCGGCGGCGGAAGGACTGAGCCTCACTGCAACGTTAAAGAGTCCTTCTTTGTTCAGCCCCAGTCGGGGACGCAGGGCGCGGTGTTCCTCCGCGCTCGCCGCGCAGTCCCTGCCCCCCCGCAGCTTTGGAGAGCTGCCATTCGGCACCGGAGTCGCTCCGCGCTCCCAGAATGCACCGGCAGTCCGCGGGAAACCAAAATGGCGAGGGGCTGTATTGAAGTGGGCTGTGTTTGAGGCCGGTGTAAGAACGCTCATTCTACCCCCAACCCTTGTCTCCAAGGACCTCGGTTTGTGTGTGCATATGTACCGGGTACCCGGTGGGGTGGGTGCCCAGTAAGTGCTCGGACTCGCAGGGGAAGCGCCCACGGGGACGGATTGGTTGTTTTTTCCTGTATGAAGCGGTTGGCACCACTGAAGTGACCGAATGAGGTGAGAGACCTTGGCCTGGGAACCGACTGTTCCGGAGGAGATGGGGGTTGGGGGAAGGAGGAAGAAAGGAAGCAAGTATAAAAGGGAAAGATGGAGGACCAAGGTGGGGGTGGGGGCTCCTGTATGTGGGTGCCTTTGCATTTATGTGTATATTGAAAAGAATGGATGAAGAGGAGTAGTCAGTTGAGTGTTGGAGAAAATAGGGACTAAAGGAGCGAGGAGGTCGTTGGGGGAGTCTGTTGGGGGAACAAGATGAAACGTTGAGACGGGGAAGCTGTGTTTGGAGGGCAGGAAGGAACCTGGGGGCGGGAGACGGTTGGAGGGGCAGGATGAACCTGGTGACGAGGGGGTGGGGAGCCGAGAGGAGGAGCCGTTGGGAAATGGGGGCTGAGGGAAATGTGGGGAGCAGAGTGGAGGGCTGCCTGGGACCTTAGCAGTGCGCAAAGGGAAGTAGCAGCTTGGAATCGGAGGGTGGAATTGTATGGAATTGGAGTAAAGGGGGTCGAGTGTAAGTGCTGGTAAGGATAAGGGGAACACACTGAAGTGGAGGTTGGAAGCACAACCTGAAAGCTTAAAGGGAAGCGGTGGGAGGGAAAGTGAGATGGAGGAAAGCTAGGTACCTTATATTTGGAGCTCACCAAAAATATGAGGCCTTTCTTCTGTTTAATTAAACCCAACTCATATAATCTACGTCTAGGATGTAGATTTGTATTGTATTCATTTTTACAACTGAGGTAATTACGGCTTAAGGAATTTTAACCAATTTGCCAAGATTTCTTAACATATTTCGGTAGTGCCAGAACTCTAACTCTGTGTTTTACAATCTGGTGTCCTTGGTTGCTAGAATTTTTCTTTGGAAGCAATTAGAGGGAACAGATGGATTTATCGGGGTAATCTGACTAACAGCAAGGGTTTGTGAACAATGGGAAAAGGCTTATGGAATGTTACTCTATTCTTTAAAACATTTAACTTTGGTTAAAGATAGAAACCATGTAACACTAACTTAAATGTGAAAACCTAGCTAGGCCTGTGTGTAATACATAGGAAGGCACCATGTGAGGTCAGTACAGAGCTAGAAATATGTAAATAGTACCTGATTTAATTTGACTCCAGAACCTCCGGTAGTAATAGTAGTTACTTTCTCCTTCAGATCGATTCCATGTGACCCTCTTGTATACCTAGCCTACAAGGTGGTTTCAATTTCCATGGTTTCATTCTCTCTTGGGAATTCCTTTTTTTTTTTTTTTTTGTCAGTAAATTTCAAAGATAGTTGTATGTAGAAGTAGTTAATGTGGATAAAATGTAATTAAATTCACAATAACCTTTTTAGGATTTGAAAATGCTTTAAAGGGAGTTGTTTTGACTGATGGCTTTAAGTGCCCTATAGTTTAGTTATAACTTGAGAGGGAATACAAAATGACTTGTTTTTTCAGATTCCTAAATATAAAAATGTATTTGAATTCACATTTTAAAATTAGTTCACCTGCAGTTTTTTAAAGTGCTAAAAATATTCTAAATATTTGAATTAAGAACACACCTGCTTCCTGATACTACATTTATAATGTTAGTGGGTATTAACGGAAATGTGTAACTATCAGGATGAAATGCATACACAGTTTTAGAACTAGTTGTACAGAAATCATCTTGTTAAGCCTTTTTTCTAGATGACACAATTATATTTAATAGTTCTTTAAATCATCCCCGTTGCCTCAAAGCTCTGTTAGGAAAGACATTCTGTGTATTTTACTGTGGGTCATTAACTCTTTGATTTCATGGATTATAAATATTCCTTTTTGTGGGATCTTTGAAGGATAATTTGCTTTAATCATTTTTCAGCATAATCTTTACATCTGACTTGAGGAAACTGACAGTATATTGTTAATCTGTATTTTAACAGAGAAATTTGCCTCTGAGGAGTTACCATGACCAACATCTGTAGCTTGATGGTTCTGAAAGTAAAACTTAACTGCTGTTTTAGTTAGTCGACACTTCCATGAACGATCTTTGATGGTTAATATTTTTGTACTTTGTTTTCCCTGTTCTTCAGGAAAATTTGTTTATTGCTGTGAAATGCAGTATAACCATCCTAAATTGGAATGTAAAAGTTTCCCTGTGGATATTTCTTATATGTTAGAGTAGTGCTATCTAGTAGAAATTTCTCCAGTGATGGCAGTGTTCTATATCTGCTGTATCCAGTACAGTAGCCACTAGCTGCATGTGGGTATTGAACTCTAGAAATGTAACTAGTGAGACTAAGAAGTGAATTTATAATTTAATTCATTAAAACTAAAATTTAAATGGCCATATGTAGCAGTGCTACTGTATTGGACAGCACAGTAGTAGGGGTTATTGCATCCATGTATTGAGGAATTGTTACATTCATTAACCGTGGAAACCACAGGAATCCAAGGATGAGGAAATGCCTTAGAACTGAGGAAGTTCAGATTCTTTTTGTACATTTAAGATGAAGTATTCATTTTTACCACATACCATGTCTGCTGTCATATTTCTGTTTTCATATAACATTGCAATAGAATAATGAAAGATAGTGACCTCTCTAGTCTTTTTAAAATATAAGATTCTGCTTCTGTCTCAAAAAACAACAAAAAATGGATATTAGGAACGTTTTGTTGTTTAAAAAAATTACTTTGTTTTTACACTTTGGTAAAAAAAACTTAAGGAATATTTCAAACATAATACAAAGTGAGCAGAATAGAATAGTGAGCTTTTATGTAACCATTCTTTTTTTTTTTTTTTTTTTTTTCTGTAAAAAGAGACAAGGTCTTGCTCTGTCACCCAGGCTGGAGTGAAGTGGTGCTATCATAACTTGCTGCTGCCTCAGACTCCTGGGCGGAAGTGATCCTCCTGCCTTAGCCTGCCGAGTAGTTAGGACTACAGGTGCACACCACCACACCTGGCTGATTTTTAAATTTTTAATTTTTTTTTGTGGAGATGGGATCTTACTGTGTTGCCCAGGCTGGTCATGAACTTTTGGCCTCAAGCAGTCCTCCTGCTGTGGCCTCCTAAAGTGTTGGGATTGAGCCACTGTGCCCAGCCCATCGTTTTTATTATTTTTTAAAGGTTTATTTTTAGGTGAAGTTTACATATATTGAAATGCACAAATCTTAACTGTACAGTTTTTAATAAGTTTTATTGAGATATAATTTATATACTATATTTATATGTACATAATTCACATGCGTTCTTTGAAGGTGTACAGTTCAGTGATTTTTTTAGTATACTCACAAAGTTGTGCAGCCATCACCATACCTAATTTCAGAATATTTTCATCATCCCAAAAAGAAAAGAAAATCTTAATCCATTAACAGTCACTCCTCTTCACCTATCCGCTATCCTCTGGCAACCACTAATCTACCTTCTGTGTCTATAAATTTGCCTGTTCTGGACATTTCATATAAATGGAGTAGTACAATATGTGGCCTTTTATGTCTGGCTTCCTTCACTTAGCATGACTATATTAGTCCATTCTTGTACTGCTATGAAGAAATAACTGAGACTGGGTAATTTATAAAGAAAATAATTTTGATCGGCTTATGGTTCCACAGGCCATACAGGAAGCATGGCTGGGGAGGCCTCAGGAAACTTCCTGTTGAAGTGGCCCCCTTGAAGTGGCCACAGCAGGAGGATTAGAGATGGGGGCGGCTCCACACGCTTTTAAACAACCAGAGAACTCAGTATCATGAGAACAGCAGGGGGGGAAATCTGCCTGCATGATCTAGTCATTTCCCACCAGGGGCCTCCTCCAATGTTGGGGGTTACAATTTGACAGGAGATTTGGGCGGGCACACAAAATCCAAACTATATCGTTAATGTTTTCATGGTACAGCCATGTTGTAGCATTTATAGTCACTTCATATCTTTTTAGGGTCAAATAATATTTCATTATATGAATATACCTTTTTTTGTTTGTCTGCTCATCAGTTGATGGACATTTGGGTTGTTCCCACATTTTGACTATTGTAAGTAATGCTGCAGTGATCATTCATGTATAGGGTTTGGGTGAACATGTTTTCGTTTCTCTTGGGTACACATATCTAGGAGTGAAATTACTGGGTCAGATGATAACTCGGATTAGTGTTTTGAGGAACTGCCAAACTGTTTTTCAAAGAGACTGTGCCATTCTACAAGCTCACTAGCGATTATCTGGTGAGTGATTATCTCACCAGTTTATCCACATCCTCACTGATACTTATTATTGTCTATCTTTTGATTATAACCATCCTAGGGTTTGAATTGGTATTTCATTGTGGTTTTGATTTGAATTTCACTTATGGCTAATTATATTGAGGATCTTTCCACGTACTTGTTGGCCATTTGTATACCTACTTTGGAGAACTATTTAAGTCTTTTGCTCATTTAAAAAATGGGGCTGTCTTTTTATTCTTGAGTTATAAGAGTTTTTCATATGTTTTGGATACAAGCCTGTTATCAGATATGATTTGCAGACTTTTTTCCCCCATCCTGTGCATTGTCTTTTCACTTTCCTGATGGTGTCCTTTTAAGCACAAATATTCTTAATTTTGATAAAGTTCAATTTATTCCTTTTTTTTGCTTATGCTTTTGATGCCATATCTAAAGAGCGTTATGGTTTTAGCTTTTACATTTAGGCCTGTCATCTATTTTGAGTCCATTTTTTATATATGGTGTGAGGTAGGGGTCCAACTTCAGTGTTTTGCATGTGGATACCAGTTTTCTAGTACCATTTGTTAAAAAAACTAATTCTTTCCTCATTGACTTGTGTTTGACAATCTTGTCAAAAATAAATTAACCATACATGTAAAAGTTTGTTCTTGGATCCCCGTTTTATTCCATTGATTTATGTGTCTGTACTTAGGACTGTACCATAATATTTTAATTACCATTACTTCATAGTAAGTTTTGAAATTGGGACGTTGTGAGTCCTCAAGTTTTTTTCTTTTTAAAAAACAATTTGGCTATTCTGGGTTCCTTTCACTTTTCCTTGTAAATTTTAGGATCAATCTGTGAGTCTGTGCAAAAAACGCAGCTGGGATTTTGGTAGGTATTGTATTGAATCTATAGATTGATTTGGGAAGACTTGCCATTTTAATATTATTAACATCTGTGAACATGGGATGCCTTTCCAGTTATATAGATCTTATTTAATTTCTTTCTCTGATATTATGTAGTTTTCATTGTACAATTCTCGAACTTCTTCTGTTAAATTTATTCCTGAGCCAGGCACGGTGGTCCCAGCTACTCAGGAGGCTGAGGCAGGAGGATTGGGTAGGAGGATTGCTTGAGCTTAGGAGTTTGAGACCTCAGTGAACTATGAGAGCTATGATGTGCCACTGCACTCCAGCCTGGGTGACAGAGCAAGGCCCTGTCTCTAAAAACGTAAGTATTAAAAGAAATACTTTGAACATATAGAAACAAAGTAAACCATTTTCCTTGATAAGATAAAGCATCACTTTCTCCTATCCTCATTTAATTTAAAGTTCTTATCAGTACTTGAACCCCTCTGTTGATTCTCAGTTCTGAGGATTTTTTGATAGTAGTTAAAGAATTCTCCCTTAATCAAGGAGATAGAAGGGTAGTTTGTGAAGCACTTATCTAGTACTAAAAATACTTTTAAAATTTCAAAGCATTGTCATTATAGTATAGTTATGGATCCTAATTACATTACCTTTTTTCTTTTCTTTCTTTCTTTTTTTTTTTTTTTGAAATGGAGTCCAGGCTGGAGTGCAGTGGCACCATTTCGGCTCAGTGCAAGCTCCGCCTCCCAGGTTCATGTCGTTCTCCTGCCTCAGCCTTATGAATAGCTGGGACTACAGATGCCCACCACCATGCCCGGCTAATTTTTTTGTATTTTTTAGTAGAGACGGGGTTTCACCATGTTGGCCAGGATGGTCTCGATCTCCTGACCTCATGATCCGCCCTTCATGGCTTCCCAAAGTGCTGGGATTACAGGCGTGAGCCACTGCACCCGGCCTTTTTTTTTTTTTTTTTTTCTTCATTAAAAGAGAGGGTCTCTCTGTTGCCTAGGCTGGAGTGCAGTGGCGTGATCATAGCTGACTGTACCCTCAAACTCCCGGGCTCAAGTGATCCTTCCACCTCCGCCTCCTGAGTAGCTAGGACTACAAGTGCATGCCACCACACCTGGCTAATTTTTAAAATATTCTGTAGAAACGGGGTCTTGGTATGTTTCCCATGCTATTCTTGAACTCCTGGCCTCAAACAATCCTCCTGCCTTGGCCTCCTTAGGTGCTGGGATTACAGGCATGCCACTTGGGCCCAGCCAGGGCCAACTTTTAGCATCCATAGGTTCTATGGGTCACACTGCAGAACTTGAGTATCTGTGGATTTTGGTATCCTCAGGAGGTTCTGTGACCAGTGCCTTGTGGATACCAAGGGACAACTAAATAGCATATACATAAACCAGTAACACAGTCGTTTGTTATCAGTATTATGTATTGTACATAATGAGTATATGTGCAAGACTTTATGCTACTGGCAGTGCAGTAGGTTTATTTTATACCAACATCACTGCAAACACATTGTAAAGCATTGCATTACAGTGGTTACAAAGTCACTGGGTAATATGAATTTTTCAGCTCCATTATAATCTTATGGGACCACTGTTGTATATGTAATCTGTCGTTGACCAAAGTTTTACTGTGTAGCACATGACTATGCTTAGAAGGAAGGATCAACTATGTAAATAATGAAGGAGGAGGCCGGGCGCATTGGCTCACGCCTGTAATCCTAGCACTTTGAGAGGCTGAGGCGGGCAGATCGCTTGAGGCCAGGAGTTCGAGACCAGCCGGGCCAACATAGTGAAACCCTGTCTCTACTAAAAATACAAAAAATTTAGCCAGGTGTGGTGGCACATGTCTGTAATCTCAGCCACTCAGGAGGCTGAGGTTCACTTGAACCCAGGAGGCGGGGGCTGCGGTGAGCTGAGATTGCACCACTGCACTCCATCCTGGGTGACAGAGCAAGACTGTCTCAAAAAAAAAAAAAAAAAAAAGATGAGGAAGAAGGGCAATTTTGGTAGTAGGTACGATATGTATGAATGCCTTGGGTGGAAAAGATCTTGGTTTGTGAATAATTGATAGGCAGCCCCGGGTGAATCTTGAGATGCAAAGACATATTCCTGTGGGAGAAGAAAACTAATATATCATATTTGACTTGTAGCTTTTTCAGCCTAGTAATTATGTTAGTCTCCCAGTTTTGTTGGTGTTTGAAGAACTATTTATAAAGTCCTTTTGTATTTATCTATATGAGACTCTTAAATACAGAGCTTTGAAAATGTATACTGCAGGCAGCTGTCTTTGAACTTTTTCTTGTTGTTTCAAAATTGGGCAGACAGCTACAGGTTGAATATCCCTTATTTGAAATGCTTGGGACCAGAAGGGTTTTAGGATTTTAGAGTTATTTGCATATACAAATGAGATGTCTTGGGGATGAGACCCAAGTTTAAACACAAAATTCATTTATGTTTCATACACACGTTGTATGCTTAGTCTAAAGCTTATTTTTTCCTTCGGGACACTGAATAAACTGTGTTGTGCCACCTGCGTTTTGACTACAACCTGTTACGAGGTCAGATGTGGAATTTTTCATGTGTGGTTGATGCTTAGAAAGTTTCAGATTTTGAAGCATTTCAGATTTTGGACTTTCAGGTTAGGGATGCTCAACTTGTATTAGTATCTGAGGACACTTAACAACCAAGTTGAACCATCTGTAGAAATGCATCATTTCATCACTGATAGATGACTTCAGTTAGACTTATAAAAAAGGCCTTAAGGCTGAGGTGTGGTGGCTCACGCCTGTAATCCCAGCACTTTGGGAGGCTGAGGTGGGTGGATCACCTGAGGTCGGGAGTTCAAAACCAGCATGACCAACACGGTGAAACCCTGTCTCTACTAAAAATGCAAAAATTAGCCAGGCGTGGTGGCGCGCACCTGTAATCCCAGCTACTCAGGAGGCTGAGGCAGGAGAATTGCTTGAACCCAGGAGGCAGAGGTTGCAGTGAGCGGAGATGGTGCCATTGCATGGCAGCCTGGGCAACAGAGTGAGACTCTGTCTCAAAAAAAAAAAAAAAAAAAAGCCTTAATGGCAAAAATATACTGTGGACAAGAGGCTGGATACTGTCGATACTGGCAGTGAATGGCCTGATTTCATTCACCATTTGCTAAATCTGAAAATATTCTTGGCCTTCCCCACTGTATGTGACCTCGGTTCATAATTGGGATCCAAAGGTGACAAATATCTAGAATAACTTTGTCTCAGAAATAGTATCACTTAACTGGGGTTTACCATAGTAGAGCCAAGTATTACCTATCTTTCTTTACAACTTTTAAGGAAGTAATTTTACTTCTGAGTTCCAGATTTTTCATTTGTTAAACAGTAGTCTTCCCTTCCTATTTTATGGCATTATTAGGAGGAGAAAATGAGATACGAATGCTTTTGAGAAAGTTAAGCAGTATAGCAAGATGAAGATATTTTCAAGCCCTTATGATCCGTATGCTCTACTACCTACCGAAGATCCAGTTCATACTTTTGTTTGTAGTAGTTGGAACTTTTGAAACTCTAGGATATAGTTAGTGGCTTGCAGCAAGAGCCCCTCAGTTCTCTTATTTCTTTCTCGTTGGTCTTAGGACCAGAGTCTGCAGGATTATAATGAAAACACTGAACTTTCCAGTTCATCCTTGCCTGAATTGTTAGTGGAGGCTCATTTTATGTAGTGTAATCAACTTTATAAATTCTGGACTTGAACATGAATGTATATACCTGTGCTTAATTCACATTTATCTGTGGTTTTTATGTATATTAGTGGCCTTGTTGGTTTTGGTGTTTTAAGTCTGTAGTTAACCTTTCTTTATTATTCATTGTATATGTGAGATAATATCATCAAGGATTCCTTTTGCACAAATAATTTAGATGGCTGTGGATATTGTGATGTAAAGATTTTACCAGTTGTCATATTGGCTTTTAAAAAAAATCAGATATATTTTTGAAATCTATTACTGTTTCTAAATGTTTGGTATTTACCATTTTGAAAATACTTGATATATTATATTTAACAGTGTTATTTACAATTTTTTTTTTTGAGACAGAATCTCACTTTCTTGCCCAGGCGGGAATGCAGTGGTGCGATCTTGGCTCACTGCAACCTCTGCCTCCTGGGTTCAAGCAATTCTCATGCTTCAGCCACCCAAGTAGCTGGGATTACAGCTGTGTGCCAACGTGCCTGGCTAATTTTTGTGTTTTTTGGTAGAGATGGGGTTTCACCACGTTGGCCAGGCTGGTATGGAACTCCTGACCTCAAGTGATCTGCCTGCCTCAGCCTACCAGAGTGGAGTGCTGGGATTACAGGCATGAGCCACCATGCCCAACCTCATTTACAATTTTTTAAAAAAACTTAAGATCTGTATTTTTTATAGTTTATAAAAGTTTTTTTGTGATCACAAAAATACATGCTTTTGGTAGAAACAAACATACAAAGATGTTCTATAAAACTGACTTTTTATTGTACATTTTAAGATATTTAAAAAATATTTTCTGTAATTTCATGAAGAGTACTAAAGCCACACTCACTGACATTGTAAACACCTCTGTTCATTGTCTAACCTGTTAGGTGGTTAAGCTATTTTTAATTCTAGGGGGCTCAGGCTGAACTTGAGGTTGGGGAGGAGAATTTGCCTCTGCTTTTAGTTGCAATTTTCAAGTGAGGTGAAATTAAGTAAAATTTGTAAGAGCTTTTTTGGCTTTTTAATTCTAGATAAATATATAAATAAATTTGGGTCTCTGTAATAGAATATGTGCTTTTATAGGATAGTGATATTTGCTTGATAAATGGAGGATTTACTTACTAGTGTGTGTATTGATAAATACAGACTTTGATTAGTTTATTCAAGAGAGATTTTTAAGTCCCTACTTTATGCCATACCTTGAAAAGTTTTAGAGTTCCAGTGATGAGCAAAATGTTTACTTTCAATTGTAATTCAAAATGCAAATTCCACTTGTTTACATGGAGTTATTAGATTGTAAATTTCTAGAAAATTGTTTGATTCTGCCTTTAAAAAAAAAGAAAGATGGAGCCTCTCAAGAGTGCAGTGGTACAATCACAGTTCTCGTACTTCACTGTATCACGGTAGCGTTTGAACTCCTGGGCCCAGGATATCTTCACACTTCAGCCTCCCAGGTAGTTGGGACTACATGCTCTCACCGCTATGCCTGGCTTAATATTTTCATTGTTTTAGAGATTGTGTCTGTGTATGGGGATCTCGTTATGTTGCCCAGGCTGGTCTTGAACTCCCAGCCTCAAGGGATGTTCCTGTCTCAGCCTCCCAAGTATTAATAGCTTGATTTTCCTTTTTTTTTTTTTTTGAGACAGAGTCTCACTCTGTCACCGAGGCTGGAGTGCAGTGGCGCAATGTTTGCTCACTGCAACCTCAGCTTCCAGAGTAGCTGGGATCTCAGGTGTGCACCACCACACCTGGCTAATTTTTTTTTTTTTTTTGAGATGGAGTCTCGCTCTGTCCACCAGGCTGGAGTGCGGTGGCGCGATCTTGGCTCACTGCAAGCTCCGCCTCCCAAGTTCACGTCATTCTCCTGCCTCAGCCTCCTGAGTACCTGGGACTACAGGCACCTGCCATCACGCCCGGCTAATTTTTTGTATTTTTAGTAGAGACGGGGTTTCACCGTGTTAGACAGGATGGTCTCCATCTCCTGACCTCGTGATCCACCCACCTCAGCCTCCCAAAGTGCTGGGATTACAGGTGTGAGCCACCATGCCTGGCCAATTTTTGTATTTTTAGTAGAGATGGGGATTTCTCCATGCTGGCCAGGCAGGTCTTGAATTCCTGACCTCAGGTGATCTGCCTGCCTTGACCTCCCAAAGTGTTGGGATTACAGGCGTGAGCCACCGCGCCTGGCCAATTTTTGTATTTTTAGTAGAAATGGGGGTTTCTCCAATGCTGGCCAGGAGGGTCTCGAATTCCTGACCTCAGGTGATCTGCCTGCCTTGGCCTCCCAAAGTGCTGGGATTACAGGCATGAGCCACTGTGCCTGACTGATTGTACTTTTAATATATCTTTTACACAGAAGATTCAGGTTTAATCATCAGTGTATGAAAGTAAAAGAGTAGGATTGTTGGAATATGAATATTCTTGGTTACGTTATTTTTCTTAGTTTTTTTTTTTTTTTTTTGAGACGGATTCTAACTCTGTTGCCCAGGCTGGAATGCAGTGGCACGATCTCGGCTCACTGCAAGCTCTGCCTCCCAGGTTCATGCCATTCTCCTGCCGCAGTGTCCCAAGTAGCTGGGACTACAGGCACCCGCCACCATGCCCGGCTAATTTTTTGTATTTTTAGTAGAGATGGGGTTTCATCGTGTTTGCCAGGATGGTCTCGATCTCCTGACCTCATGATACGCCCTCCTCGGCCTCCCAGAGTGCTGGGATTACAGGCGTGAGCCACCGCACCCAGCCTATTTTTCCTAGTTTTAATAACTTCTCCATTTTTGTAACCTTGTAGCTTGTATGAATGTTCAAACATTTTTTTGCCCCTAAAACTTTTTTGACCTTTTTGAGGAGCTAAACTTTTAGAATAAGCTAAACTCAGCCTGTTAGTCCTCACTTCTAAACCCCATGCAGTCTGGCATTTGAAGTCAGTGCTCGTATGTGACGTTTGAATTGTTATATTCAATAAACAGTTTTTATTACTCATTTTACTTAACCCGTCTGGTACATCTGGTATACTACTACTTAGTTGTATTTTCTCATTTTTTTGGTAATATTTTACTCTCTGGGTTATCCTTGTATTTCTCTGGTGACTTCTTTTCCTCAGGATACTTTTATAAAAAAGCAATTAAAATTTTGTATTTAAAACATTTTTAAAACATGGCAATACAAGATCTTGCCATGTTGTCCAGACTAGTTTTCAAACTTCTGGCCTCAAGCAGTCCTCCCACTACAGCCTCCCAAAGTGCTGGGATTATAGGCGACAGCCACTGTGCTTAGCCCCTCTGGAGTTGTTTGTCCATCATTCAAATAAGAGTTTTCCAGAGATTCCTATACTTACCTTTCATGAACCATTAACTGGTGGGGTGGAGCTAGTGTACTGACAAGATTGCCAACGTTTCATTTTAGAAAGTAAGAATGTTTTAAACTGTGACCACCATCATTGCATAAAAGATACTTAAATTTAAGAATATAAGAAGGATATGCCCTCAAAATACGGAGTGGTCTTTTAAGTTAACTAACTTAATTAAATACTGAATACATTGTTCTTGCTTTTCTTACTTTGCTGTAGATCAGTACTGGTTTATGGACTTGAGTTGAGAACCACTGCCTTAAAACAATTGTTTCTTGAGCTGTTTTAAGGAAAGGGAGTGTGGAGTTTCTGTTGTCTCGTGTCAGAGAAAACTATATATAAAGTATTTCTTAACATATTAAAATCTCCAAGAAGTCCTTTTGTGAAAAAGCCCCACAGTTTACCTGGTTACTGGGATGTCGTCTTCTTTTTCTTTGATAATTTTTTCCCCACCTTTTTTCTGTTTTCATGTGCTGGATGTCTTAGATTGAGCCTTTGGTTGTCTTAATCTGTTTTCTCTTATTATATATGTTTGGTTTTTCTTCTCTTGAAATTTTTATTTTGGCTATAATTTTATTTCTTAGAGCTCCTTATTATTTCATGGATGTAATATTTTCTCATATCTCTGAGGATATTAATTGGTTATTGAAACAGTTTTTTCACATACCAACTATTAACATTCTTTAGAACTAGTATTTCAGAGAATATCCTTTTGAAACACTACCATAGATGTTGATGTTACCAAGGGTTTGTCTTCACTGCTTTGGGTTTGTCTTCACTGCTTTTATCATTTTCTATTTTTTAAAAAGTAAATTTGGAATATTTAATGGCATGCTACTTGCTAAAAGTTTAAAACATCAGATAATTTTGAAATTAAAAGGCTTTTTACCAAAACAATGTAGTTTCTTGTCTGTTCCCTCCGCCCCTTCCCACTCCTTAGAGGCAATAACTTTTAACCCTTAGCTAATTCTTTATATCTCTAAATAAAATAGCACTGCATTTAGATTCATCAATTTTATATATTTTTTATAATGTTAGATGAGAATGAATGAGGAGAGGAATAAGGGGGTAAGCTTTCTCTATAAATATATTCTCTGTAACATAATGTTAGATGAAACAATGTTATAGAGAAAGCTTTCTCTATAAACATGTTAGATGAGAAAGAAATTCATTGCTTCTCTCCTCATTCTTTCAATATAGTTATATAAAACATTTTAAACTGTTTTCATTTGTGAGTATATACAAATTGTTTACATATGAAGAACCACGTAGAATATGGTACCACAAAGTAGTGGTGAGGGTTAGTTAATGCTTGTAAAGAATTTAGAGGCCGGGTGCGATGGCTCACACCTGTAATCCCAGCACTTTGGGAGGCCAAGGCGGGCAAATCACGAGGTTAGGAGATCGAGATCATCCTGGCTTGCACGGTGAAATCCTGTCTCTACTAAAAATACAAAAAATTAGCCGGGCGTGGTGGCACACGCCTGTAATCCCAGCTACTTGGGAGGCTGAGGCAGGAGAATCACTTGAACCTGGGAGGCAGAGGTTGCAGTGAGCTGAGATCACACCACTGCACTCCAGTGTGGGCGACAGAGTGAGACTCTGTCTCAAAAAAAAAAAAAATTTAAAATAGTGTCAAATACTTGTTAGCTGTTATTTCTAGATTTACATTTTTTCTTATACAACTATGTTTAAAAATTGCCTCATTAAAAAACAAAATTTGCCTAGTTTTCTTTGAACATTAAAATCTTCATACATCTTCAGTTCCACAAAATGTCTCACAGTGCACTTTTCCACAATGTCAATCTGTCATCTAATTTATCAGTGCCATTTATTTTTCTTAGAGGTATCCTCCTGGAGTTCTTCTGGAGTTCCGCTCTAATTTGGACTGGTTCTCTAGACCTGCTGCATGGAAGTTGTCTTGGGGCTTTCCTTTACCATCATCCTGGGAATTCCTTTCTCTTCCCTTCTGTGTGACATACCTTGCATTCCGTGCCTGCCTTTTATTTGGTTTACTCCCTCTGTTTAGTTTTATTAAGCTCAAATAAAGTGTGCTTGGGGGATAAATCTTTAAATACTTTATATGGCTGAAAATGTTCTAATTTTCACACTCACACATACACTCTTTTTTTAAAAAAATACATTTTAGAGATAGGGTCTCTCTGTGTTGCCCAGGGTGGAGTGTAGTGGCTATTCACAGGCATGATCATAGTACGCTACAGCCCTGAACTAGGCTCAAGCGATCCTCCTGCCTCAGCCTCTGGAGTAGCTGGGACTACAGGAGTGTGCCACTGTAGCCCAGCTTTACTTACTCTTTTTAGTGCCTTGATTGATAATTTGACGGTTATAAAGTTGATTTTCACCCAGAATTTATTTTTCACTCAGATTTTTAAGTGAATAGTTCTACTGTCTTCTGACTTGTAATATTGCTATAATGATCATTATTCTCAGTCCCTTGTTAGTTGCCCTTTTATCTCTTTGTAAACGTAGTATCTTTGTCCTTGATTTTCTTAGAACAGGTCTTTTTTGTTCAGTTTGCTGGACACTTGTGGCCTTTTCAATCTGGTTACTTCTTTCAGTACTAGGATGTTTTCTTCTACTTTGATAATTTTTTCTCCACTTTTTTTCTGTTTTCACATGTTGGATATTTCTGATTGGTCCTCTAATTTTCTTAATCTGTTTTCTCTTACTTTGTATCTTGGTTATATAAGGTGAAAACTTTTGTAATCACCCCAGGGTCAAAAATAGAACATTGCCAGCTAACCCAGAAACCCACATTGCAACCCTTTCATCCCCCAGATAATCTCCATCCTGACTTCTATGGTGATTATTTTTTCTTTGTAGTCTTATTATTCAGATGTGCATTTTGAGGATTGTAGTTTAATTTGCTAGTTTTAAAATATATGTTTTAAGATTTTTTTCAATTACAGGTTCTATCTTAGATCTTGCCTCTTTTTTTCTGTGGAGTTTATTTGTGGGAGAAACCAGGTCATTTGTCATGTGCATTTCCTAACCTGTATTTTGCTGTTGCATCCCTACTGTGTAGTTGAACATATTTCTCTGCATTTACTATAAATTGATGTCTAGATCTAGAGGCTTACCAGGTTCAGGTTTGCCTTTTTGGGGGGTGGGGTGGGCAAGACGATTTCACATGTGCTGTGGGTTCTCCCATCAGGAAGCATGTAATGTTTCTCTTGCTGTGCTCTTAGCAGCTACTGATGCTCAGTGCATAGATCTATTTATTCATTAGGTGTTGCAAAATGGTGATTTAAAACATTTTCTTTTTTATTTATTGGCTTGAATATATTTATAGAGAAAGTTTACCTCTATTTTCAGCTGGCACCTTACCTGTTCCCCTCTCTGTGCCTTGTATTTCCCTTGATTCAATTCCTTGAAAGAATAAACGTTCCATATTCTGATGGGATGTACAGGGTAGGAGATGTGACTCGGGGGTTCCAAGTGTCTTTTTTTCCAGACATGGTCTTGCTCTGTTACCCAGGCTGGAATACAGTGGCTGGATTATATAGCTCACTGCCATTATAGCTCACTGCTGCCTCAAACTCCTGGGCTCAAGTGATCCTCCCACTTATGTGTTCTGAGTAGCTGGGAAGCTGGGACTACAGGCACATGCCACCATGCCTGAGTAATTAAAAAAATTTTTTTTGTAGTGGTGGGGTCTCCTTATATTGACCAGGCTGGTTGCGAACTTCTTGCCTCAAGTGATCCTCACCTGGCTTCCAAGTGTCCTTTTATACCAACTTCTACATATTTCTTCATTCTTTTTATTTTATTTTATTTTTGAGATGGAGTTTAGCTCTTGTCGCCGAGGCTGGAGTGCAATGGTGCAATCTTGGCTCACTGCAACCTCCGCCTCCTGGGTTCAAGCGATTCTCCTGCCTCAGCCTCCCAGGTAGCTGGGATTACAGGAGTCCGCCACTACATCCAGCTGATTTTTGTATTTTTAGTAGAGACGGGATTTCACCATGTTGGCCAGGATGGTCTCGATCTCCTGACCTCAGTGATCCGCCCACATTGGCCTCCCAAAGTACTGACTGGGATTGCAGGCGTGAGCCACCCTGCCTGGCTATTTCTCCGTTCTTTTTTTTTTTTGAGATGGAGTCTCGCTCTGTCACCCAGGCTGGAGTGCAGTGGTGTGATCTCAGCTCAGTGCAACCTCCACCTCCCAGGTTTAAACGATTCTTCTGCCTCAGCCTCCTGAGTAGCTGGGACTACAGGTGCATGCCACCATGCCCAGCTAATTCTTGTATTTTTAGTAGAGATGGGGTTTCACCATATTGGCCAGGCTGGTCTCAAACTCCTGACCTTGTCATCCGCCCACCTTGACCTCCCAAAGTGCTGGGATTGCAGGCGGGAGCCCCTGCACCCTGTCTATTTCTCCATTCTTAATGCTCCCACTTGACCTCTGTCTTTTGAGTCTTGTGTCAACAGTTCTTTAGTCTTTTGAGGTTCTGTAGAGCAATGGATTTGCTTCTCATTCCTCATTGTTCTTTCAGCTGACACTTATGTATAATTTTCTTCCTTATTTTACAAGTGTTCATTCTTCCATCTGCCTTCCATCTTCATATATTGTGATTTAGAATTTCACATGTAACATGAACGTGGAACATCATGTATGGTTGAAGATGGAGTGTGTTTTAATTTTTTCTTTTCTCTTTGTTTTGTCATGAAAAGGAACAAATAAATCTTTACTCTCCTATCTTAATACAGCAAAGTCCTACTCTTCTCATTTTCACTTCTCATTTCTATCCAGGGCCCCAAATACGTATTATTAATATGTTACAACTTCCAAGTCTTCACTTCCAAACCAGATTTTCTGAGCTGTGGATCTTAATAGCCAGCTGCTTCCTAGACTTCATGAATAATCTTTCCCAAATGTTTTCCAATTTTATTAGTTTTTTCAGAGGACCAGCTTTTGGTGCCATTTGTTCTGTCATATGCTTTTTTTTTTTCTGCGTTAATTTCTGTTCTTTTATTTTTCTACTTTTTGGGGGCTTATTTTCTTTTTTCTTCCTTCAACATGAGATAGCTACTCAATTCATCAACTTTTTTTTTCTTTTCTATTATATGTATTTCGAGACTTATCTCTCCAACTACTGCTTTAGCTGCATCCCACAAGTTTTTAATATGTGCTTTTTGTTGTTCAACTTCAAATACTTATTTCTGTTATGATTTCTTCTTTGGCCCATGGATTATTTAAAAGTGTATATTTTCTTTTTTTTTTTTGAGACAGGGTCTAGTTCAGCTTCCCAGGCTAGAGTGTAGTGGTGTGATCATGGCTCACTGCAGCCTTAATCTCCTGGGCTCAATTGATCCTCCTGCCTCAGCCTCCTGAGTAGCCGGGCCTGCAGACGTGCACCACCATGCCTGGCTAATTTTTAATTTTTTGTAGAGATGCGGTTTTACCATGTTGCCTAGGCTGGTCTCAAACTCCTGAGCTCAAATGATCTGCCCACCTTGGCCTCCCAAGGTGCTGGGATTACAGGCCTGAGCCACTGCGCCTGGCCTAAAAGTATATGTCTTGATTTCCAAACTTTTAAGTTACCTTTTTATTGATTTTGGAGTCTTACGGCATTGTAGTCATGAAATATATGCTGTATGATTTTATAGCTTAAAATTTGTTGAGACTTGCTTTATAGATCAGTATATGGTCAGTTTTTGTAAATATTTTGCCTAGCAGATATCCTTTCTTGGATGAAAGAGATAATTTAAACTTGCTACTACTTTCCTCCTAATTTCCCCCATACCATCTTCCCAGTTTCCCAAGTTAAAAACTTGGGAGTTGTTCTGAATTTCTCCTTTGCTCTCAATACCACATAAAGTTAATTCTTAATGTCTGTCTGTTTTACTTTTAAATTATTTATTGTTTATAAGAGTGATGCCATGATTATTTTTAAAAACTTGGAAAATATAAAGTATGAAAACTAGGTTACTTAAAACCCTAGTATCCAGGGATGTTTTAAAATTCCAATTTCTTCGTGGCCTGATTTCAGGTTTTTCCTTTCTTTTTTCTTGAGATGGAGTCTCACTCTGTCGCCCAGGCAGGAGTGTAGTGGTGCGATCTCAGCTCACTGCACCCTCCGCCTCCCGGGTTCAAGCAGTTCTCACGCCTCAGCCTCCTGAGTAGCTGGGGTTACAGGTGCATGCCACCATGCTCAGTTACTTTTTGTATTTTTAGTAGAGACGGGGTTTCACCTTGTTGGCCGGGCTGGTCTCAAGCTCCTGACCTTAAATGATCTGCCCGCCTCAGCCTCCCACAGTGCTGGGATTATAGGCATGAGCCACCACGCCTGGCCCTTTTCTTATTAATAGATTATTGCAGATTTATTTGGGTTCCCATCTTTTTCTCTCTTTTGCATAGTGTTTGTTTATTCAGCCAGTATTGAGAATCGATGTGTGCCAGGTACCGGGGATATATAAGAGTAAATAAGACAAAGAGGCAATGTCTCTACTCTTATAGCTTGGTCTTTTTTTGTTTGTTTAGTGTTATTTATGCCACTTTCTCTCTAATTTGAGCTGCAGTTATACTGCAGTTTTGTTCCTAGAAAAGTGTGTGTTGTCTCATGACTTTGTGCCTTTACATATGTTCCCTAGGCTTATGAAGTCCTCTCTAAGGTTCATCTCTGAAACTACTACTCATCCTTTAAGTCTGTAGTTAAAAGCTAAGTCTTGATGAAGTTTTGTCTGTCCGTGCCTTTTGCTTCTGGACAGATTAGATATTTTTCTTCTTGTGTTTATTCATTATAGGAATTACACTGCATATAGTTTTTTTGGTGTGCACACGTGTTTCTCTACAAAGGCTATGTTCCTTGGTGGTATGTACTGTATCTTTCCACATTTGTCTCTCTTAACACCTGGCATGGTACCTGGCATATAGCAGGCATTGTATATTTGTTGAATGACCAGAGCCATTGAGTTTAAATACAATAATCATGTTTTCCTTAACTCTCATTGGACTCGTATTATAAAATGATTGGGGTATGGATGTTTTGGTTGGTTAAAATGTTCTGTTTAATTAAAGTATACTCTGAGATACCAGTTTTCAAATATAAGTTGTCAGTAGGTTAGGAGACAAACGTATATATGTTGGTTGTTTATAAGAAGGCTGAATTTTTGCATATGAACCATTACAAATAGGAATTGGGATTCCAAGTCAGTTGGTCTGTAATTTGTAATATAGTTTATTTGTAGTATCTATGATACTTAATACCTACTGTAATGGTTTCAAAATTTTGACTTTGTTCTCCAATGAATGTGTTTCTTCTCAGTGTTACCCAGTTGTAAAACTAGGGTATCTGCTGATTCTGAGCCACTAGTAGCAACCCCTGACCATGGGTTTCAGCAAGGTGAGGGATGAGAGGATGACATTTACAGATGGTGAGAGGGGGATGTTTGTCTATATTGTAAACAGATGGACACTACCCACCTATACCCAGTTGTCCAGCCGCTCAGGTAAAGAATGTAGAGAGGGTTTTTACATTGATAAGGTCCTGAAAAAGACCTCCATATTTTGGCAGAGTTTATCAGTCTAAGCGTTGCCTCCCTACCTGATCACACTAAGGCAAAGCTCAACTCTCTACAAATCCTGCATCATGTGTGACGAGATCCCATGTAGATTTATATAACCTCAATCTTAACTGTCACTGGACAACTAAGGGCCACTAAATAGCTGAGGAAAGCCTGCTGCATCAAAGGAGAGTCTAAAATAAACAGAAAAACAAATGAAAGGATTTACCAAGGGCTGGACAGTATGATTGAAAGAAGACCTTATGCCTAGACACATCATTATGAAATTTTAAGACATTATGGATAAATGAAGATCCTAGAAACTTTCTGAGGAAAAAATGGTAACCTATAAAGGAGTAAAAGTCAGAGTGGCATCAGATTTTTCATTATGAATGCTGAGTGTGGTAGAGGAATAGTATCAAACTTCCGAGGGAAGTTTTCAACATTCAATATTTTCAACATTAAATTCTGCATCTGGGAAAGTATTGGTCAATTGTGAGGGTGGGATTGAAATAGATATGCAAGGTTTATACTGCCTTCTGTTGTAAGCCACTGCTCCAGCAAAAGAATATGGGATCTAGAAAGCAGAGTGATAAGGGGAACTTCCAAGATGACAAGAGCAAGGCTTAGAGGATAGTCATTCTAGATTGGCACAGGAACATGGAGAGCTTTAGAAGCAGGAGTTACATGTGGAAAAAAGATTTGAAATTATCATTGACAGTTTGAAACAGGAGGCAACAAAGGGATATATTAAGCAATTTTGGGAAAAATTGAAAGTGAATAAGAAAGGATATTTAATAAGGGCATACCACTTATCTTTGCATGACCAATATTTACACATTGTACAATAAGTAAAACTTACTGATTTAATGAAAATAGTTCAATAAGATTTGTAGAGGATGGGAGGTAGGAAATAGGAGTTGGCATAAGATGCGAATTATCAGCTTCAATAGCAAGAAGTCAGATTTGAAGTTGATCAGTTTAAAAAGAGAAGTATAAACACATTATTTGTAAATACGAGGGTACCTTCAGAAGGCATAGTTGAAAGAGTTAAAAAAAACCCACTTGCCTCTGAGAATATTAGACTGGAATATTAGAAGTGGTGGAGTGAGGAACTATTGATTTTCACCTTAATTTTTTTCTATACTATTTGCTATTTTTATAAAAAAGCATATATGTGGCATTATGTTTGTATTTTTTTTTTTTTTTTTTTTGAGACAGAGTCTCACTCTGTCGCCCATGCTGGAGTGCAGTGGCATGATCTCCGCTCACTGCAACCTCCGCCTCCCAGGTTCACGCCATCCTCCTGCCTCAGCCTCCTGAGTAGCTGGGACTACAGGCGCCTGCCACCATGCCTGGCTAAATTTTTTTGTATTTTTAGTAGAGACGGAGTTTCACTGTGTGTTAGCCAAGATGGTCTTGATCTCCTGACCTCATGATCTGCCCGCCTCGGCCTCCCAAAGTGCTGGGATTACAGCCGTGAGCCACCACCCCCAGCTGTTTGTATTGTTTCTAAAACTAAGGAGTAGAGCTGGCCTTTAAGCTGCTTGCTTTATGCTTTCTGTCCTTTAGGTTCAACCCTGGTTCTCTTTGACATTCTACTTTCAGGGAAACCTTAACCAGAAAGAAGGCAACGAGTCTCAGGCTTCATTTTACATACCTGTCTCAAGAGATAAAAGAGAATTCCTTCTTCATAGCTTTAATGCAGTGCCAAGCTTAAGCAGATTACCTGTTGCTTCCCTTATACCTGGGCCTTACTTTGGCCCTGTTTGGCCTCATGAATTTGACTATATCTGTATGAAAGTTTTCACCAAAAATAGCACTTTTCTTAGGTTATATTATATCCTTCACATGCGATTAACCCACATATTTACTACTTTTCCCAGGGAAGGGAAGAAATTGTGGGCATGGGAAAGATGGCAACTAAGAATTGAGATAGTTCTTTATTTAGTTCACTAGGAGAACAGATTGAGGAACGGATTGGGAAGAATTAATCCATTTTCCCTAAGCCACACTATTTCTGAATTAAACATCCAGTTTTCAAGTTCTTGAATCAGGGCCTTACTTATTCTAGGGTAGTAAACCAAGAAAGAGTTACTGGCTTGAACACTTGGTCTCAAGGGAAGAAACTTATTTGTCCAGGCAATCTCTTTCAAGATGTATATCACTAGCAGTGATCCAGTGGTAGTGACTATGAGCCCTCTCTCCCAATCTTTTTATTGAGTTAAAATACATGTAACAAAATTTACTATCTTAACCTTTTTTTTTTTTTTTTTTTTTTTTTTTTTTTTAAGGAGATAAGGTCTCACTCTGTTGCCCAGGCTGGAGCGCAGTGGTGTGATTCCAGCTCACTGCAGTCTCGAACTCCTGAGCTCAAGTGATCCTGCAGCTATGTGCCATCACGCCTGGCAAATTTTTTAAAATTTTTCTGTAGGAATGTGGTCTTGCCATGTTGCTCAGGCTGTTTTTTTTTTTTTTTTGAGACAGGGTCTCCCTGTTACCCAGGCTGGAATGCAGCGGTGCAGTCACAGCTCACTGCAGCCTCGACCTCCCAGGCTCACGCAATTCTCCCATCTCAGCTTGCTAAGTAGCTGGGACTATAGGCACATCCCACTATGTCTGGCTGATTTCAAAGAAATATTTTGTAGGCCTGGATCTTGTGTTGCTTAGGCTGGTCTTGAACTCCTGGCCTCAAGCAGTCCTCCCGCCTTGGCCTCCCAAAGAGCTGAAGTTACAGGTGTGAGCCACAATGCCTGGCCCGTCTTAACCAATTTTCAGTGTACAGTTCGGTGATATTAAATACATTGAGCCGTCTCCATAATACTTTTTTACCTTGTTAAGCTGGAACTATATGCCCGTTGTATAACAACTACCTCTTTCTCCCTCCCCTCAATCCCTGGCTGCTTAATCAGGAGAGGCAGTTTGAATCTGAGATGAGGTGAGATGAGGGATATAGCTTTGTAGCTACTGACCAGAGTCAACTGAGTACCCAAAAGGAGTACTGATTCCCCAATCAAAAAGTCTGTTTCTCATGGCACTTTAGTATATGAACTCAGAAGAATGTTTGCAATACGTATAAGAAAGGGTTATAACATATAAGATGCTCTTGAAAATTATCATGACAGTGATTAACATTTCATTTAAAAATGGGCAAAGAACATCAACTGCAGTTTCCAGAAGACTTAGAAATTGTTAATAGGCTGGGTGTGGTGGCTCATGCTTATAATCCCAGCACTTTGGGAGGCCAAAGGGGAGGGATTACTTGAGCTCAGGAGTTTGAGACCCGCTCCCATTCCTACTAAAAATTATTTTAAAAAAATCAGGTGGGCGTGGTGGCATGGTGTGTGCCTGTAGTCCCAGCTGCTTGGGAGGCTGAAGTGGGAGGATCCCTTGAGCCCGGGAGACTGAGGCTGCAGTGACCCATGATTGCACCACTGCACTTCAGCCTGGGTGACAGAGAGAGACCGTGTCTCAAAAAAAAAATTGTTAACAAACCTATGAGAAACATGCTTTTTTACTACTACTAATAGAGTTGTAGATAGAAATAGAGTGTGTGTTGTCAAACAGCAAAAGAATGATAATTCTTCCTGTTGGTGAAGGTGTGGTGAGAGTGTGAGTTGGTACCTTTTGGGAGAATAATTTGATAATACCTATGATATTTAAAAATACACATATGAGGTTGGGGGGATATGGGTATATAAATGAAATAATTTTAGCCATGAAATTTTATGGGCCAGGCACGGTGGCTCACGCCTGTAATCCCAGCACTTTGGGAGGCCGAGGCGGGCAAATCACAAGGTCAGGAGTTCAAGACCAGCCTGGCCAACATAGTGAAACCTGTCTTTGCAAAAATACGAAAAAAATTAGCCGGGCATGGTGGCGGGCGCCTGTAGTCTCAGCTACTTGGGAGGCTGAGGCAGGAGAATTGCCTGAACCTGGGAGGCAGAGGTTGCAGTGAGCCAAGATCGCACCACTGCACTTCAGCCTGGGTGACACAGTGAGACTATCTCAAAAAAAAAGAAATTATAATTGAAACTGGGTGTCACTTGATGGTTCATTATACTTGTTTTGTCTACGTTTGTAATTTTCTATTATAAAAAGGAAAAATATACGTAGTATATTATTATATATATAGTAATTCTCTTTATTATTTATCCTATATAGTAGTTGGGAATGTAGAAGAATGAGGTTTATATTACTGCTTATGTTAAAACATTGGAAACATCCTAAATGTTCCTCCATTGGGTAATGGTTGGAAAGCAGTTTAGCAGCTGATGAAAAGATTATTTTATGTGCTTTTATTTTATATTTACATAACAGATGGAAATTACATTGTTCAAGATACATTGTTATGTGAGAAAATTTATAGAACAATATATATAATGTCCTATATTTTATTAAAAACATTTATATGAATTATAAATATGTAGTACAAATAAGAAAAATCAGGAGATTAATTTTTTTTATGGGAGGAGATTGCGTGGAGCATTTTCACTTTTAACTATATGTTTCTATATTATTCTAACATCAGCATGTTTACCTTTGTAATCAGAAAGGAAGTAATAAATTCTAAAATTAGAAAAATTAATTTGGCTTCTAATGAAGGTCACATTCTAGCAAAGAGGGAAGTAATCAGTGATAGTAATGGGGTGGGGGAACTGCATAGAGGAAAACCCTTAGGGGAGGAAAATGTGCAACGATGTTCATCCTACTTACGTTTGAGTTGTGACATTATGGGTAATTTACTCTTTTCTTGCTTTGTTTTCTGTAAGATTTTTTTGGGCAGAGAAATTTTAAAAGAAGATACTGCTTTTACACGTTATTTATGTATGTATTTTTTGGTTTTTGTTACAGGTTGTCTAGGCTGGAGTGCAGTGGTGAAGTCATGGCTCACTGAAACCTCTAACTTCTGGGCTCAAGTGATCCTCCCACCTCAGCCTCCTGAGTAGCTGGGACCACAGGCATATGCCACTACACCCAGCTTTTTTTTTTTTTTTTTTTTTTTTGTAGAGACAAGGTCTCACTGTGTTGCCCAGGCTGGTCTCAAATTCCTAGGCTCAAGTGATCCTCCTGCCTCAGCCTCCCAAAGTGCTAGGATTACAGGTGTGAGCCACCATGCCTGGTACAAATGATCTCTCTATTAATGCAGTTTTATATAGGATTTATGTTTATGTGGGTAAAAGGTTGATGTGTATTTGTCTTAAATGTGAATGAAAGTAGAGTCTATTTTTTACTTAAAGCAAAACAGATGATTTGTGCTTAGAGACATTAGATTAAAAATGTACCCCGGGCGCTGTGGCTCAGGCCTGTAATCCCAGCACTTTGGGAGGCCGAGGCGGGTGGATCACAAGGTCAGGAGATCGAGACCATTCTGGCCAACATGGTGAGACCCTGTCTCTACTAAAAATACAAAAATTAGCTGGGCGTGGTGGCATGCACCTGTAATCCCAGCTACCCGGGAGGCTGAGGCACAAGAATTGCTTGAACCCAGGAGGTGGAGGTTGCAGTGAGCTGGGATCGTGCCACTGTACTCCAGCCTGGTGACAGAGCGAGACTCCATCTCAAAAAAAAAAAAAAAAAAAAAAAGTAGATAAAGATGAAAAGTTAAACTCTTTAAATATTGGTTAGATAAAAAATTTAACTCCTTAAATATAGGCGTTTCTTGACTTGAACTATATAAATTCTGCATAATCTTTCTGCCGTTTATGTATCATGCCCTATGCAGAGATTGAGGATACAAGTGTGAATAAGAGACAGACATTCTCGGCCGGGCGCGGTGGCTCACGCCTGTAATCCCAGCACTTTGGGAGGCTGAGGCGGGCAGATCACGAGGTCAGGAGATCGAGACCAAGGTGAAACCCCATCTCTACTAAAAATACAAAAAGTTAGCCGGGCGTAGTGGTGGGCGCCTGTAGTCCCAGTTACTCGGGAGGCTGAGGCAGGAGAATGGCGTGAACCCGGGAGGCGGAGCTTGCAGTGAGCCGAGATCGCGCCACTGCACTCCAGCCTGGGTGACAGAGTGAGACTCCGTCTCAAAAAAAAAAAAAGAGACAGACATTCCCTGTTTGGGGGGAAGTTGGTGGGTTATATTGAAGTGGGCCAAAGACTGAAAAGGGGAGGAGACTATAAGAGTGGAGACATTAAGCGTGTATAACTTTACCCCGAGGTTTGCTTGCAAATGGGAGAGGAAAGAGTAGGAAGTGGTGGGAACGGAGCACAAAGAATCAAGAGAATTTAGTTATTCTACCCCCCATCCCCAAGATCCTTGCAAGTTTTTAAGCATAGTTGAATGCTAATGGGAGGGTGCTCAGAGAGAAGATTTATTGAATGCTGGCTCTGGTTTGTATCCTATAATAAACTTCATCAAGTTATAATCTGTCTTGCAGTTGTAGTTTCCTCATGTGAAAAGGGATCTGTAAAATCTCATCTGCAAAAATATCTCTAAAGCAGTGATCTGAGTATTAAATTACCTCTATATATCTACTGCCTGGCACAGTATGTGGTTCATAATAGGGACCCAAAAATGATTTGTGAATGAATATGTTGAATGTTGTGTGTGTGTGTGTGTGTGTGTTTTTTTTTTTTTTGAGACCGGAGTCTTGCTCTTTTCGCCCAGGCTGGAGTGCAATGCTGCGGTCTCGGCTCACTGCAACCTCCGCCTCCCGGATTCAAGCAGTTCTCCTGCCTCAGCCTCCTGAGTAGCTGGGATTACAGGTGCCAGCAATCACGCCCGGCTAATTTTTGTATTTTTAGTAGAGACGTGGTTTGGCCATGTTGACCAGGCTGGTCTCAAACTCCTGACCTCGTCATCTGCCCGCCCTGGTCTCCCAAAGTGCTGGAATTACAGGTGTGAGCCACCATGCCCGGCCATGAATGTGTTGAATGTTTAATGTAGGGTTAGGGACTTGGTAATCTCAGTAATTTTTTCTTGGAGGTTTGGCTGTGAATGGAAGGGAAAAAATGAGGAGGTGGTGGGAAGGGGGCATAAGGAATCAAGGGTAACTATAATTAGGTTAGGTCTCATTTGAGACACAGCACACCAGAAACATTAGGAGAAGCAGGGCATAAACACTAGGAGATGGAAAAATAAAAAAATGTTTGATACCTTATGACCTAAGGATGTGCTATGCAGCAGGAGTAGTACAGTGGAGAGTAAGACAGAGACAGACCTTGCCATCCTGAAAGAAGGGGATAGTTTATTCAAATAATAGCAAAGCATATGAAACTGGGAATGTTTGCAATTTTTATTTTTGTACAGTTTCTACTTTGGAATTCTAGGTCTTAACACAGACCTGCCATGGCATTCTACTGAGGTCATTTTTCACCCATGATTATTGTTCAGGCTTTGGCTATTTTGTTTTTTTTAACTGAAGGGATACAAAATCCCTCAAGTGAACACTGAGCTTAAAGCCTTTTTTTTTTTGAGACGAAGTTTTGCTTTTGTTGCCCAGGCTGGAGTGCAATGGTGCGATCTTAGCTCACTGCAACCTTCACCTCCTGGGTTCAAGACATTTTCCTGCCTCAGCCTGCCAGGTAGCTGGGATGACAGGCATGCGCCACCACACCAGGCTAATTTTGTATTTTTAGTAGAGATGGGTTTTTTCTCCATGTTGGTCAGGCTGGTCTCGAACTCCCAACCTCAGGTGATCTGCCCACCTCGGCCTCCCAAAGTATTGGGATTACAGGCGTGAGCCACCGCATCCTGCCCCTTAAAGCTTTTTTCAAAGTTGATTGCCAATAGAGTTATTCCCATACTGTGAAGCCATTAAATTGTTTCAAAGTCTGGAGAAAGAGGATTCTTACCCTCTCCTTGAGCATCCCTGATGATAATTCATTGTGATTCTTCCTGCATTTTTACTTTTGTTCTCTTGCACTGATCTTGTCAAACATTTAAACTTTTTAACCCCTCTAATTATACTACCAAAAGTGCCTTCTCCTCACAGCTGACTATGGCACAGAAAAACAATGTTAGATAAAATTGCTTTGTGCCTTAGCATGAATCAAGGCAGCAGCATCAAACTGTACTTGTATTCTTCATTGTGTACTAACGGTAAAAAATATAAACACACACACGTACCCCCAAACCTTATTTCACTTAAGAATGTTTTTTGTTTGTTTGTTTGTTTTTGAGATGTAGTTTTGCTCTGTTGCCTAGGCTGGAGTGCAGTGGTGTAATCTTGGCTCATTGCAACGTCCACCTCCCAGGTTCAAGCGGTTCTCCTGCCTCAGCCTCCCGAGTAGCTGGGATTACAGGCATGCGCCACCATGCCTGGCTAATTTTGTATTTTTAGTAGAGATGGGGGGTTTTGCTATGTTGGCCAGGCTTGTCTTGAACTCCTGGCCTCAAATGATCCACCTGCCTCGGCCTTCCAAAATGCTGGAATTACAGGCATGAGCCACCGTGCTGGCCAGGTTTTTAATATGTGTGATAAAATAGAAATGGCATAAGGTACTTGTGCCATTGTTTGAGTTGCCAGCTGAACTAGCAGCTTTTTCATGGAACACCATTTTTACTTGAAACAGCCACTTAGTTCTGTATCAGGCAGGTATTTTCTTGAAGTGACAATCTACGTTTTATATTTACCTTAATTACCATTTTTTTTCATTTGTTCTTGTGAATTCAAGTTAGCATCTTGTGTCTGTCCTTCCTTCCATTTTTCTCTTTTCTTTTCTTCTTTTCTTTTGACAGGTTCTCTCTCTGTTGCTCAGGCTGGAGTGCAGTGGCACAATCACAGCTCACTGCAGTCTCGACCTCCTGGCCTCATATAGTCCTCCCACCCCAGACTCCTGAGTAGCTGGGACCACAGGCACGTGCCACAATGCCCGGCTAATTTTTATTTTTTAATTTTTTTAGAGACATTCTCCCTTTGTTGCCCAGGCTACTCTTGAACTCGGGGTCCTCCTGCCTCAGCCTCCCAAAGTGCTGGGATTACAGGCGTCAGCCATGCTGCACCTGGCCTGTGTCATTTCTTTGAAACAGTTGAAACAGTTTTGCTCCTATATACTTCCTTTATGCTATTATTGCCAAATACATTACATTTCTATATATTATGGGTCTAACAATACAATTATGTACATATTGTTTTATATACTTGCTTTGGAGGGAATATGCATTTATGCTGTCTTTTATAATTACTTTTGTTGGTATTCTTTGTGTGTGTGTGTGTGTGTGTGTGTGTGTATGTGTATGTACGTGTATTTGAATTTCCTTCTGGGTTTACTTACTTTCAATCATAGTAGTATTCATTGTAATATGTCTCTGCTAATAACAAATTCAGTTTTTGTTTATCTGGGAGTTTGTATTTCACCTTCATTTTTGAAAGACAGTTTTGCTGGATATAAGATTCTCTGGTGACAGCACCCACTCCCTGCAGCCTGCTTACTTTGAATATGTCATCTCACTGCCTTCTGGCCTTTATTGTTTCTGATGAGAAGTCAACTGTTAATCTTATTGGGGTTTCCCTGTACGTGATACATTGTGTTTCTCTTGTTGCTTTCAAGATTTTCTTTTTTTTTTTTTTTTTTTTTTTTTTTTGCCTTTCAGCATTTTTACTATGATGTGGCTGGGTGTAGATCTCCTTTGCATTTATCCTACTTGGAATTTGTTGAGCTGCTTGGATGTGTAGATAATGTTTTTCAGCAAATTTGGGAAGGTACCAGTTATTTCTTTGGATATCTTTAAAATGTATTTCTTTCAAACTGAAACACTCTGTACCCATTAAACACTAACTCCCTATTCCCCATTCTTCCTAGCCGTTGGCCGCCATTCTGTTTTCCATCTCTATGACTTTGAGTGTCTAGGCACCTCATATAAGTGGAATAGTTGTCCATTTTGTCTGGCTTATTTCACTTAGCATAATGTCTTCAAGGTTCATCCGTGTTTTAGCATGTGACAGGGTTTCCCAGAATTTCTGTATTTTTAGGTATTGAAATTAGATATTCCTAATACTTAGGAACTTTTTGAAACTTTTTTCTTTAATTTCCCTGCTCATTTTATTTTTACTAAACTTTTATGCTGTTTTTAGAATTATTATCTTATCTAGTTTTACATGTCACTGTATGTTTAATTAGTGAAAAATCTAATTTGGAAAAGTGAAACCAAACACTGCTTTGTTACCTTTAAGAAAGCTGATGGTGGTATGCTTTGCTGTTTATGGAATGTCTAATACATAAGTTATAATGTAATTTCACAGTATTTAATAATTTTTTTTTCCTGTAAGTACTCTTATAGTGTACTTTCCTTTTTTTTTTGTTTTTTTGTTTTTTGAGACAAAGTCTTGCTCTGTTGCCCAGGCTGGAGTGCAGTGGCATGATCTCAGCTCACTGCAACCTCCGCCTCCTGGGTTCAAATGATTCTCCTGCCTCAGCCTCCCCAGTAGCTGGCATCACAGGTGTGTACCTCCACGCCTGGCTAATCTTTGTATTTTTAGTAGACACAGGGTTTCACCATGTTGGCCAGGCTGGTCTTGAACTCCTGGCCTCAGGTGATCCACCCGCCTCAGCCTCCCAAAGAGCTGGGATTACAGGCATGAGCCACCGCACCTGGCCTTATAGTGTACTATTTGTCTATAATGTAATGAAATTGCTGGTTCTCAATGTTTTTTTTTTTAAACTCTCAGTCTGCATATTTGCTCAATTCAGTAGTGATTCCCTGTAAGGAGAAGGTCATGACTGCCCTTCCTTTGAGTGTGAAGAGTGTGAATAACACCAGCTGTCCCTTGAAGTCACTGGTTAATGTGTCTTAACTGCATGTGGCATAATCAAGAGATTAAAATGTAATTCACTTTTATTCTTTACCTAAACCCAGTCATGAGATTCAAGACATTATTTGCTCATGACCATGGCCTGCATACCTCAACATAAAGCTGTTATTTTGATGGCAGCTGCCTTGAATGTGTTATCTTGGAGTGTTTGCTGAGTCTTGGCCTCACTTAGAGTAGGCAATGAATGGATATTGAGAATTGTTATCATTTTGTTTTAAACTGCTTTGTTTGGAGAGTATTTATGATTTGAGGTACTTTTTATATTTTTGTCTTAAGGTTTTTAACAAATTTAAAACTTTGATTAACATATAAAATATCCCACTGGTATAAAATAAGCTCTACAAGTAAGTCTTATGTATGGTCTTTTATTCTCTAAACAGAGACTCTACAGGGGCAGGTAATTCACTGGTCCACAAGCGGTCTCCTTTACGTCGAAACCAAAAGACCCCAACATCCTTGACCAAGCTGTCTTTACAGGATGGACATAAAGCCAAAAAGCCAGCATGTAAATTTGAAGAGGGTCAGGATGTCCTAGCTAGATGGTCAGATGGCTTGTTTTATCTTGGCACTATCAAAAAGGCAAGTTACTTTAATGTATCTTTTGCTATTTTTGCAGTAAGCATTTAATAATCTTAAATTTAACTTCATGTTTTTAATTTTAAGAGATCACCGTTAAGTATTTCTCTGTATTGCAGATAAACATATTGAAACAGAGCTGCTTCATCATATTTGAAGACAGTTCTAAATCCTGGGTTCTCTGGAAGGACATTCAAACAGGCAGGTGCTACTATTTCTCTTGAACATGATTTAAATTAAAATTTGATTTTCTTCAACTTGTCATATTATGATGTTGTCTGTTGAATACAGTGTTTTTAGATAACTCAGTATTACTTCCGAGGAGAGGTTAAAAAATCAGCATAGCCGTTATTATAGACCATAAGAAGAACAAGAATACTCTAGAGGACAGATGCATCACTAATTTATACCTGTAAGCTATGTTAAGACCCTTCTAAGAACTTTGAAGAAAAATCTTTAGTAACTAATCTCAGTAACGGTTTGGGATTCAATTCAACTGTTACTTGCTTATATTTGTAGAAAGCAAGTGTTTATTGGGAGCATACTGTTTGTCAGATGATTTGGGAAATTAGGACATATAAAACTGATTTAGAATAATAAAAATATTCGTTAATAAGAATGGTTTAAAATTACCATTTAGTTATGGGTTTTTTATGTTTAAATGGGAAAATGAGGCTATATTTGTGTGCCAATAAAAATGAATAAAAGTATGCCTTGGTTTGGTTATGGGTATGCTTCTTGTGATGATTTGTATTATTAGAAACTATGATTGTTTCATGCTTTTAGCATCTGCTAAATATAGATGTTTTACCAGGTACCTCTTTCATGCAAAGTACTTTTAAAAATTACCAATCTTTACTAAAAGCCTGAGTATTTTAGCTGTTCATTAAAGCCCTACTTTTGGTTTGCCTTTTGCTGGGTTAATAGGCCTACACTAAGACCCGTGTTTTGTGTATTCTCATAGAAAAGAGATAGATTTTCTCCCTAAAGGGTAGACACCTTGCCAAAGTATTTAACAATTGGGTTTTATATTTGAATACCAAGTTCAATTTTATGGTAGGTTTCTGCCATGTTTTAGTTCTTGACTTTACTCTTAATGTTTCTTAAAGAATAAAAAAAGTTTTGGTAAAGGAATTGGAATGTTCTAATTACCATCTGTATAGTTGGTACTCAGGGCTTAGGTGGGGAACTAAGTAGCTTTTACTCTGGTAAAATGTTTTTCTGGAGAAACTTTTTATGGTTCCTGGACTGATAAGTTTAAAGGACTAAAATTACGTTTTGAATCTGAAATTGAGGAGCCAGAGAAAAGTGTGACTCATGAGATTTAAAGGGATAGGAGATCTCCAACACTACTAATATTGAGCAGATCTTACTACCCTGCACACAAAATTATTCTTTTTTCCTTATTTTGTAAACATAGGTCTCTCTGTAATAGCAGTGAAACATGTTATGCTGCTTTTTACTCCCCTTCCATTAGCTATGTGTTTGTTTCAGCTTTTAAAGATCTTTTGGAGTTTCCTGTGGATTTAATGTAATAGGTCTGTCTGTCCTTTTGTCTACTTCCTCCTTTCTACTTCTCCTCTGCTTTTAAAAGTGGTAGAAAAGAAGAAAACCAATGTTACATAGAGATAGAAAGTTGTTGTGTGAGGGGTTCTGTAAGTGCTGCACTCAGTATGTCTGTTTAATGTTCTGTGGTTGTTCTTTCTTCACTGGTTCCTTTTGCTGTTCTTGGAATTACAAAGGATTGCTCCTGGTCATTTAACTCTTCTTAGCACCCTGATATTAACACATATGAAACTTATAGTTGCTATAAAAATGAATAAATGAATCTGAAACCTGAGTTATGGCATATTTCAGTGAGGAGTGGGTTTAGTAGTTTTCTTCCCTGTAAGAAATCTGCCAATAATGTATATCAAAACTTAATAAATTATATTTGTCTAATGAGTTTCTTTTAAAAATTTTACATAAAGAAAAATATTAGTAGTCAACAGGGTGAAATATATCATGTTACAACTATTACATAAATGTAAGAGGGTTTTAAATCTTAGCATCTAATGCTGTTTTGGTTTCTGTGAAATGATATACTTTTGCATTGCTGGTGGCAGTGTAAATTTCTATTTTGGTGGTTTAGCATTTGCATTAAATGCAGAAGTTTATAATTATCTAATAGACTCATTTCTAGCAGTTTATTCATAAGAAGTAATTCAAAAAATACTAGGTGAAAAATGTTTCCTGAAGTTTATTTTAACAACAACAAAAAATTTGGTATTTCTAAGATGAAATGGCCAAGGTTTTCTAGTCAATTGGATTTAGAGTAAAGGAGACTATAGAAGATTACTAAGCTATATAGGAAGGTTCTTGTAAACTTGATGGTAAAAAATATATACATATATATTTGATTTCACAAGTAAAAGTTAATTCCCAGCTTTCTCAGGATTGTTTCTTGGGTCACTACCCCCTTTTCTGAGGAATTGCCTTCCCCATCATTAGTCCAGGTAGTTACAGTGAGAGTCAGGTCAGGCACCTACCCTAGCGGGGCTGTCGTTCCATTTCCAGGGAATTGTAAATTTTCACAGAGAGTTCCCAGGCTTAATCTGGTTGCTCTCCTGATCGGAACCATAAACCCAGAAGCTATGGGAGACCACCTTCAACAAAGTGTACCAAGAAGCAAACAGCTGGGTGCAGTGCCTTATGTCTGCAATCCCAGTGCTTTGGGAGGCCCAGGCAGGAGGATTGCTTGAGCCCAGGAATTTGAGACCAGCTTGGGCAACACAGGGAGATCCTGTCGCTACAAAAAAAAAAAAAATTAGGCATCGTGACACACACGCCTGTGGTTCCAGTTACTTGGGAGGCTGAGGTGGGAGCATTGCTTGGGCTTGGGAAGTCAAGGCTGCAGTGAGCTGTGGCTGTGCCACTGCACTCCAGCCTGGATGACACAACAAGACCCTGTCTGAGGGGAAAAATAAAAGGAAGCAAACAAAGCAGAAGAGAGAGGATGAGAGACCAGAACAAACAAATAAATAGCAGAAATACAAAAGACAGATTTCTCCCCCTCCAAAAAAAGAAAAACAGTTGGTAACCTGTATGTCCGAGAGTAGAGTAATAATGAAGTAAATTGGGTTATTTCCACTAGATGTAATACTATGCAGCTATTAGAAGTTACAATTTTGAAATGAAAAATGATTTTCATTTTCAATTTTGAGTGAAAAATGCTTTTGATAGAAGAAATATTACATAGTATTGATGAAGCATCTCGTAGTGGAGAGAACATGGATTTTGGCACATCTGGGTTTGAATCCTAGTCTTGATGTTTTCTCAGGGTCTTTGGGTTAGTTACTTTGTCTGAGCCTCAGTTCTTCTCTATAAATAGTATATTTATAAGTTAGTTGTAGAATTAAACAAACTATATCAAGATCCTACACAGTGCTTGGCCCATAGCACAAAATTATAAGTTTTTATTGTTGTTATGTATATAAAGGGTGTGTATTGTGAATTTGACTCTGTTGAAACAGAGAAGATGAGAATACTGGAAATGATAATGTGTTAGGGTGGTAAATTGTATTATAAATTTTGTGTGATTTTTTTTTTTTTAAGAATAAAAATGTCTAAGGAAGAAATGCTTCACTTGTTCTGCTAAAAAAAAATTAATAATTGTAGGACCCCCAAATTTTGTTGAAATGATATTTTGTTAGGGTATATTATTGGATACCATATTTTCAGATTTCAGAAGCTGAAGATTAAATAATTGGTGTTCAACCTGTTTAATAAATTAGTAAGTAAAAGGAAATGCTCTGAATTGAGCGAGAAAGAGGTAGTTTACTTATCTTCCTTGCTTTTTTTCTTTAATTTCATGATATTAGTGGTGTAGGATAAGTGAATGTATGTACGTGAATAGATAAGTATTCTATAAAGTAGCTCTAGTGTTCACAAACCTCCTCTACCTGCTGTCGCCCATCCCTCATCTCCACCTTCACCTTTAAGAGTGGGAATATGAGAAATGAGTAATAAGGGAAGATGCTCAAGAGCAATTTAAATTATGCCTTCTGCCAAAAAGCAGATTAAATTATGAAAGTAGACAGGCATGTTAAGTTAAAGGTAGAAAGAACACAGAGAGCAGAGAGATACCATTTGTGTACTTTGTCTTGTGAAGCATTATGATGTACTTAGCAAACATTGTGCGTATGTGCTGCTCACTGAGTCATAAAAGTGGTTTTGTTTTATGGAATTTTTTATGACTCTTTTTTAATGTGTTTTAAATATTTTAGGAGCCACTGGAAGTGGGGAAATGGTCTGTACAATATGTCAAGAAGAGTATTCAGAAGCTCCCAATGAAATGGTTATATGTGACAAGTGTGGCCAAGGTAACATTGATTTCTTTTAATCTTGTTACATACTGAATGCCTATGTTGAAGATTAATGACTAAAAATACTTTACATTGATAATTTGAAATTATCCTTTTTATTAATTATATTAATGTAGGAAATAATGCTAAAATGCATTCTTGAAATTGTGTTGAAAGTATTAATGAAACAGAATTTGCTTTATGCTTTTTTTGATATTAAGGATATCATCAGTTGTGTCACACACCTCATATTGATTCCAGTGTGATTGATTCAGATGAAAAATGGCTCTGTCGGCAGTGTGTTTTTGCAACGACAACAAAGGTATATTTTAAGTGTTTTGGGCTAAAGCTCTGATGGAATTTGTAAGACATTATCAACATAATGATTGTGTACACTGAAAGTTTGTTTGAATGAAATGAGCAATGAATGCTGGGTAGAAAGAGGTGCTATTTATTTGACTAATGATGCTTAAGTGACTTTTTAATGATGCTTTCACTTATTTGTTGATAGTACTATGGGAATTGGTGCAGTAATTTGAAAGAAGAAAAGAAAAATAGAGATTATTATTAATCAGACAGTTTGTGATATGGTAAAAGTTTGGAAAGGAAATTTCTCCAGAAGTGTCAGAGTCATTTTTAAAGTATAGAATTGTGTTTAAAATTTTAGCCTTCACTCTTTCACATTTTTTTCCCTCTAATGTAGAGGGGTGGTGCACTTAAGAAAGGACCAAATGCCAAAGCATTGCAAGTCATGAAGCAGACATTACCCTATAGTGTGGCAGACCTTGAATGGGATGCAGGTCATAAAACCAATGTCCAGCAGTGTTACTGCTATTGTGGAGGCCCTGGAGAGTAAGTAAATACAGTTATGTAATTCCCTTTAAGTAATTTTTATTTACTTGCCTTATCTATTTTTCTTGATTATGGTGTGTGAGTGATGGTGAATTGCAACTGCGTGAACACATCAGTGAAGAAAACCAGGGGGAAAATCTGTTATTTTCATAAAAAAATAATTTTCATCTAGTTTTTGATCATATCCACACATTAAAATATTTGTATAAGTCTTATATTCTGGAAATTTAAAGTGAATTATAAATATTGTCATAAAATTAACTATTGAGGGAAAACATTTACTGCAGGGGCCCAGTATCAGTAGTTTCATTGGATGTCATATTTAATGTGATTGACCATTTAGAAACTGGTATATTTAATATTATAATTTAAATGGGAGAGTAAAAGACAAGTTTTTTTAGACATAAAATCAACATGGAACTTTTTCACAGACAGATTACTGCTTTCTTCTACGTATTTTCATTTCTTTCTTAAAGTGATAGGGCACAGATTGTAGTGCAGTGACATGATCATAGCTCACTGCAGCACTGAACTTCTGGGCTCAAGTTATCCTCCTGCCTCAGCCTCCGAAGTAGCTAGGACCACAGACACGTGCCACTACACCTGGCTAATTTTAAAAAGTATTTTTTTTTTTGTAAAGACAGGTTCTTGCTATGTTGCCCAGGCTGTTCTTGACTCAAGCAGTCCTCCAACCTTGGCCTCCCAAAGCTGGCTGGGTTTACAGGCCTGAGCCACGCTGGCCTGGAGTAGCATTTTTATTTTCTTCCAGAACTTTTTCTTTGCATATACAGCTTGGCCAGCTGTTTGGTGCAAGAGGCCTAGCTTTTGGTCTATCTTGGCTTTTGACATACCTTCCTAACGTTTGATTTAAATTGAGAGACTTGTGACTCTTCCTTTCATTTGAACACTTAGAGGCCATTGTAAGATTTTTTTTTTTTTTTGAGACAGGTTCTTGCTCTGCTACCTCGGCTGGAGTGCAGTGGCATGGTTATAGCTCACTCCAGCATTGAACTGGGCTCAAGCAATCCTCCCATCTCAGCCTCCTGAGTAGGTAGGACCACAGGCATGTGCCACCACACCCTGCTAGTTTTTTAAGTTTTTTTGTGGAAATGGAGTCTTGCTATTTGTCCACGTTGGTCTCCAACTCTTGGCCTCAACTGATTCTCCTGCTTTGGCCTCCCAAAGTGCTGGAAATACAAGCATGATCACCACGCCTGACCCCCCCTGTAAGATTATTAATTAGCCTAATTTCAATATTGTGTCTCAGGGAATAGGAAGCTTGAGGAGAGGCAGAGGGATGGGGACTGGCTGGTTGATAGTAGTCAGAACACATGCAACATTTAGTGATTAAGTTTGCCATCTTAGGTGGGCACGGTTTTTGGTGGCCCAAAATAGTTATAGTAGTAACATCAAAGAGCACTGATCACCATGAAAGATACAATATTAATAATAATGAAAAAGTTTGAAATATTATGGGAATTTCCAAAATGTGACACAAAGACATAAGGTGAGCACATGAACCTAGAAAAATAGTGCTAATAGACTGAATCAAGGTATAGCTCTGTTTGGAAATGGTGCCTTTTATTATTTTCAAATAAAGATAACCACATCAAAACCACATACTAGCTGGGTGTGGTGGTGTGTACCTGTACTGCCAGATACTTGGGAGGCTGAGGTGGGAGGATCCTTTGAACCCTGAAGTCCAGCTTGGTCAATGTAGCAATGTAGCCCTGTCCCTTAAACCAAACCCAAAATCCATGTGCTAACTGAAAAGAGAAGATATATTTCTTAGATGAAGATTCAATTTTAGCATCTTTAGCTTTCTCAAACAGATCTATAGACCATACATTGAAATACAGCTAAACCTGTCAAAAAGCCTTTATACCTGGTAGAGTCTTAGATTAGATTTATGATAATGTTAAGCAGGTTTATTAAATCGTTATATTCTTTTTATTATAGCTGACAAGAATAATAGAAACACAGTAAAGATATGAAGTGGAATGTTTCTAATCTGAAAGCTGCCTAAGGCCATTTGATATTTGGGGCAAACAACAGTACCTCTGAATCTGACCTCTCCTGGGGTTTAGACAGTTGATGTGAAAAAAAGCCCAGAGACCTGGCATGGTGGCTCTCACATGTGATCCCAGCATTTTGGGAGGCCGAGGACAGAGGATCACCTGGGCCCAGGAATTGGAGACCAGCTCTGGCAACACAGGGAGAGCTCAGTTTTACTTTAAAAAAAAAATTTGCCTAGCTTGGTGGCGCATGCCTGTGGTCCTAGCTACTTGGGAGGCTGAGGTGGGAGGGTCACTTGAACTGGGAGGTTGAGGCTGCATGAGCCGTGGTCATGCTGCTGCACTCCAGCCTGGACAACATAGCAATACTTGCCTCTTAAAAAAAAAATAGCCTGGGCTTGTGTTTTAACAGAGCTCATTTGACTAGTGTAGGAGCCAGGCATTTTTGACTAGAAGTAGTAGTGTATCTTTCAAGAGCTGATAAAATTTCGTGAATAAAAGAAGAGGGATGAAATAGCTGATACTATAAGCCTCTTTGGGAAAGGAAATATTTACAGTAAGTATAGTAGAAATGTGATGCTTTAATTAGAACAGTATTGTGGATTAGGCCACTTTTTTTTTTTTTTTTTTAAAGAAATGAACCTTTCCCTTAAGACAGGAATTTTAGTGTTAACTTTTTTGTTTTTTTTAATAGCTGGTATTTAAAGATGCTACAGTGCTGCAAATGTAAGCAGTGGTTTCATGAGGCTTGTGTGCAATGCCTTCAAAAGCCAATGCTATTTGGAGACAGGTGAGAAGGGCATTTGAACTTTACTGGCTGATTTTTGTCACTTTTTAATTGTGGTTATATTTGCGATTTCAGATTTCCTAAAGATAGTTTCAACAGTGATTTGGAAAGGGGTTGTCTCAGAGGGAAAATATTAAATAATATACTTAAAATATACATAATTTTTGTGCTTTTGGATTTTATTCCAGAAAGCTTTTAAGTATTGTCAGTGATTACATTTGCTCCTATTGACCCATAGTACTCTAAAGTATTCTCATTGGTACCTTCCTTTAAAGAACCTCAAAGGGATAGTATTAGAATTGGAAAAGAGCACAGGGCCTTGTTAAAGACACAACTATACTTTAGATATAAAAAATTTGTAAAAGCAGACTTAATGTACTTTCTATATTAGAAGAATGCAGGGTAGCACAGTGAGCTCCAGGAACAAAAAGCTAGACCACTAAGTTTGACATCTGAAAACCTGGTTTTAAAAATCTTGGCTTATGCCACTTAATTTTCTTTCTGACCTTAGGGAAGTTCACTTGTCTCTTTTGGGCTTATTATGTTATTTTGAGCGTTGAATTAAACTGTGTATATGGGGTCAGCCATCACAATTCCTGACACACACAAGCGATTGATTAGTAAACTACAAGTACGTGTGAGTCTGTGTGTGAACTTTGAAGGTCTCCAATGGTTAAAAAAAAAAAGATCCTTTCTCTTCACATATGAACTGTTTCATTATTTGTTATTGGAAAAGAACTTCCTTCAATCACAGAAAGCATTATAATTTAAATTATATTTTGTTTTGAGTATCAGTCTTTATATCAGCTGTAGGTTATTCACTTGGTGAATATTAGCTATAATTGTTAGTTTATCTCTGATTACTCAGTATAAAACTTTTTCTTTTTTTTTCTTAGATTTTATACGTTTATATGCTCTGTCTGCAGTTCTGGACCAGAATACCTCAAACGTCTACCATTACAGTGGTAAGTGTGGACCTTTCTGTTAAAAAAAAAGAAAAGCCATTTTCTTAAACCTACAAGTTGAAACTTTCTATATACATTTACTTGGCTTAAGTAAACATAGGTTATTTATGCTTGGCTTTATTTCTTTTATTTATCCTCATGCCTGATGTCATCTTCACTAAGTAACATCCACTTGTATTGCTAAATTAATAAGGCTGTTCATTGTTGAATGTTATAAATGAAACTTTCAGATATCCTTTAGACCTAAATTCTTACTCATATTTCTAGTTCTTTTGAACCTTCAGAATAGCATACAGTAGAAGAGAGATAGGTATAACAAATATACTAATTTCTGCTTCAATGTAGTAATTCTTGTGTGTTGGAAGTGTGATGAATTTTAGAGGTTTACTAATAAAATGCTTACAGTAAGTACTTACAAATCTTTGTTGTATTTTACATATTTTATCAACAGATAGGATTTAACCCATGAATCAAATAGTTTGGTTAAGTATGGTATATTCTGTAGCTTATATCCGGAAGTGAAAACACAAAAATCTTCATTTTAAGTTATATTTTTTTAAAGCCAGACCCTCTTTGAATGCACTTGAAGAAGTAATTCGTGGCCGGGCGCGGTGGCTTTCGCCTGTAATCCCAGCACTTTGGGAGGCCGAGGTGGGTGGATCTCCTGAGGTCTGGAGTTTAAGACCAGCCTGGCCAACACGGTGAAACCACGTCTCTACTAAAAATACAAAAAACATTAGCCTAGCGTGGTGGTGGGCGCCTGTAATCCCAGCTATTTGGGAGGCTGAGGGAGGCTGAGGCAGGAGAATCGCTTGAACCCACGGGGCGGAAGTTGCAGTGAGCTGAGGTTGCGCCATTGTACTCCAGCCTGGGCAATCAGCGAAACTCTGTCTCCACAAAAAAAAAAAAAAAAAGAAAGTAATTCATATATCTTCTAGTTTATAGTTGCTATTCAGAATAAGCGAATGTTTAGTCACTATTTTCTAGTTATTTTTATGTGTAGTGATTTATTGTATTGTGAATATGACTATCCACCTAAATATTTCTCTTTGCATTTTAATTACTGTTTTACAAGGAAACCGTGATTTTTTAACAGTAACCAAAAACATTGTTTTGTGTATTTGATTATTTTCGGATTCCAGGGTAGATATAGCACACCTATGCCTTTACAACCTAAGTGTTATTCATAAGAAGAAATACTTTGATTCTGAACTTGAGCTTATGACATACATTAATGAAAACTGGGATAGATTGCACCCTGGAGAGGTAGGTGGTCTGAGAACTAACTTCAGTAGCTACTTGATGTCTTTTTTGTTTTGTTTTGTTTTTCAAAAAACAACTGAGACACATGTATAAGTCAGACAACTAAAATAGAATTTTATTTTTAGTTCTGGGGACAAATAAGTTTGGTATGGATATCAGGACCAGCCTTCTCATCCTCCTGTGTGTTTGTTGCCTGTTGACTCTGGAAATTTGTAGAAGGAGGAGGTATATTATTTGATTCTTTCATTTTCTGAAGTGAAAATCATTGTAGTTAAAGATAGAAGGGAGGGAGAAATCTTTAGTATTGGGTATCTTACTCGTAGTTCAACCTCCTTTTCTTCTAAGTTTTCTATAAACTTAGAGATATAACCAACATTCTTCCTTCCTCTCTTGTTGGTACTCCTTTATATATTTCTGACTTGTAGGAATGGTGGGATCTAATAATATTGTTAGAAAAATGAGTTGTAGAGTGAAGCTGCCTGAATAGAAAATTATCCCCTCTCATTCTGACATCTCATTTTGCTTCTTATTTTTGAAGTGTAACTACCTATGCTGGTTTACAGTCTTTTTTTAAATGAATTTAAAAGTAATGTGTGTTCATTAAAGAAAATTTTGAAACTAATGAATAGCAGAAAGAGAAAAGTAACTAGAATAAGTTTAATAGTTAGGGACCTTATTTTTAGCTTTTATTTAGAATTACTAAAGTACATATATTAACTACTTTTAGTTAAAACTAAAAAATTTGTTTTATAATATGGAATTTGATATGTATATCTTAGTCATGCTTTTTTTAGGTAAAAATTTTGCACACTGATTTGAAGTTTAGGAAGAATTTCTTGATTTGTAGCTTTGAGACACGAAGGACATCCTATTTCATATCAAATAGGATATCAAAGGGCTTTTTGGGGGTTTATGGGATATCAGGGAGAACATAATGCATGATTTAGTTTGTAGTTTTAAAATCTAGGATATTATTGAAATTCAGTTGATGTATTTTTGAATTCATCATTTGAGTTTTGAATGTTAGATATTGGATTATCATACAAATTTTTGTTAAGTTTTCTGTTAAATACTTTTTTTTTAGATGAAGTCTGAGAGAAAGTGAGTGATGTGTACATTTGATTTTTTTTTTTTTTTTTTTGAGACGGAGTCTTGCTCTGTCACCCAGGCTGGAGTGCAATGGCGTGATCTCAGCTCACCGCAACCTCCGCCTCCCAGGCTCAAGCCATTCTCCTGCCTTAGCCTCCTAAGTAGCTGGGATTACAGGCACCTGCCACCATGCCCAGCTAATTTTTGTATTTTTAGTAGAGATGGAGTTTTGCCATGTTGGCCAGGCTGGTCTTGAACTCCTGACCTTAAGTGATCCGCCCACCTTGGCCTCCCAAAGTGCTGAGATTACAGGCATGAGCCGCTGGGCACGGCCACATTTGATAAATTTTAATAAACTGATTAGTAATCAGAAAGTAAGGGGTAAGGCATTAGAAGTGGCTATAGTGGTTTTTATAATTATCTTAATATTTAATACTATAATACATTTGTTTAAAAATTCTTTCTAGCCATTCTTTTAGCACTTCATATGCAGATACATATGTATACCTGTTAGTACATTGTATGCATTACATGATGAAATTCTGCAGTAGTAACTTGATGTAGATATTGGGTATATATAATATAAAAACTCAAGTTGTGTTTATTTCAAATGCTGTCCTTTTTAATTAAAATTTAAATTTTAGTGTTTAGATTTTATTTGAGAGGCTGGAAATATAAGAAAATGAAAATCACATTTAGTATATTTTTCAAGAAAAGAGTTCAGTTTATGAATTTCGGGTGTCCCAGCTCCAACTGAACTTCTGAAACATACTAGAAAAAATTTGCTTCAGTAATAATACATGTTTTTATTTCTGTAGCCTATGAGGTAATGTCTTAGAAAAAAAGAAAAAGTTTTGCAAATTATTTCCACTTTTTGAGCCATCAAATTTATTACTAAAACAAGAGACTAATAATTTCTTACTGTTCTTTCTGTGAATTAAAATAAGAAAATATTCAGACTTCTTAGATGAGACATCTCATTCACAGACTTTGGTAACTGACAGATTGAAGTTAAGGTTTCTAATTTTCTGTATTCTTTTATATTTTTGTACTGTAATTATAATTGGATTTTAGGGTGAGTTTTTAATAATAAAGAGATGATAAAATTTATGCTAGTTTATCATGTTTATTCAGTGTTTTTCATTTAGTTTACTTTCAAATGTTTGTAGTGATCAATAAAAAGGTAACATAAATAATGGGTCATTCCAAATTATTTGAATAGAAAATTTTTGATAAACTAAAAATGAATTACAAATTGAATTTTGTCACTAATCCAAATTTAGGTTAACAAAAATTTACTTTTGTTTATATTCTTGTTCCAAATCTTATAAAATGCCATTAATTATTTTCAAAACATGGGAAGTAGTGTATGCTAAATACAATGTTTATATTTTATAATTGAGTACCTTGGAGTACTTTAGTCATTTTGAACATCAGCTCTTTCTTTTTTTTTTTTTAAGAGACAGGACCGGAGAGTCTCTCTCTCTCTCTTTTTTTTTTAAGAGACCCTTGCTCAGGCTGGAGTGCAATGGTACAGTCATACATAGCTCACTGAAGCCTTGAACTCCTGAGGTCAAGTTATCTTCCTGCCTCAGCAATTCTTGTTATACGTAATATAGACTAAAGCGCCTGCTCTAGAAATTTATCTTCAAAAATGAAACAAAATAGAACAAAGGTTGTGATTTTAGTTTATCTAAAATGTGGAGTTTCCTTCCTCTTGCCACCACATCAGAGAAAAAATTTTGTAATGATATAAGTTGATTGAGATTTTTTATGGCATTTTGCGTAGGAATATATATTGCACAACTAGGCAGTTATCCACATTTGTTATCCCTGAACTTTGAATTATAATTTTACATATGATGAGGCTGGCTAAACTTTAATGGTATTTTTTATTTTAGAAACCTAGTAAATACATATTTACATTTGTAATTACTTGCTGTAATCTTACATTGAATCAGTTGTATTCTGTTTCATGTATTGTGTCTCCCCCCCCTCTTTTTTTTGTAAAGGAAGCACTGTGACTGTTTTTATTTTAAAGACTGTTTTTTTTTTTTTTTAGAGCAGATTTAGGTTGTCCCCTTCTGCCACACATGCATTGTCTCCTCCATTATCAACATCCCTCCACCATAGTGGTAGATTAGTTATAATTGATGAAGCTACATCAATACATCATTATCATCCAAAGCTGTGACTTCTTTTAGTAATAAAAAGAAGTTTCAAAAATATTACACGTTTGGAGATAATATCCTGTCATACTGAAAAGGCAAAATGTAACATTCATGTATCATATTTTTTCTTAGTTGAATACGGTATAGGATTGTTATGAAGAGAAGATAAAACTTTTGAATCATTTTAGAAGATAATGGTAGTATTACACTGTTTCCTTATGTAGTTTTTGTACTTCTTTTGGCTTGGTACCTAATGATTATCATATACATTGAGTGTAGCTGTTTGAGGAACTACTATGTTTTGGATTATTTTCTTTGAGATAGTAAAAATACTTAACATTTGAAACCATGATAAACTTTCTTAAGGTTTTTATGTAAAATGAAGTCTCATCTGTTGTATCAGATTGTTTGGGGGAGTTTAAAATGAGATGTTAGTACTTTTTGTAATCGCTTATTGTCATTTGTGTTTGATTCTTAAAGTTATTTGAAATCCTCGTTCTGTAACAACCACTCTTCTGTGGTCTTAAATTTTAGAAACCCTGAGGTTGATAGCAGAATAATTTATGGAGTGCTACTTCACTTCTGAGGGAGGTAGGGAGAAAAGCAAAGATGAAACTCAAGAAATACTGTGGTAGAAATGATACTAGAGGAAAATATACAATAGAGGTGGAATAATATTTATAAGTGGAAATTATAAGAAATCTGAACAAAAATACCTTGAGGCTTAGAGTGTTATAATTAGCATATAGTATGGTGGTTAGCAACAAATTACCTAAGTTGTTGGGATACTTAAGCCCAGGTGGCTTGGAACTTAATATTGGTAGTTGAAAGGAAGAGTTATACTATAAGTATTAGTGTGAGATTAGTATCTGGAGAGGGGGGAGCAAAAAAAAAAATTATTCTTTTGGAGATTTATATAATAAACCTCATGGTCAGATGGAAGGTGTAGAATATGATGCTCTTCTAATGTAGATTATCTGATTTGCACTATAATGGTTGTACTTTTAGTTTGCAAAACACTGAAAGAGGGAAGTCTTTGGCACTTTTATGGTAGCTAAAATATGCAGTTCTATGCAGAGTAGTCATGGAGTGCTGAAGGAACTTAGTAGATAAAATTTCTGAGAAACGGTAGGGAGTAAATACCAAAAGACAGTAGAGTTCATTGCGATCGTCAGAAAGTAAAAAAGTGGGTTTTAGAAATTAGGAAGTTAGTTTTGCTGTTGACTCAGCAAATTTTCAGATTTTTCCGATATATGGTTTGTGAAGATTTAAAAGGCAATAAGGAAAATCTCTTATTAGAATAAGTCATGTATACCCTTGGTTTCTTTTTTGATATGATTAGCAATGCTGGTTTGTCAGTGTTTTTTTTTTTTTTTTTTTTATGGTTAGCAAACACTGGTTTGGGCATGATATAGACATAGTATAACTTGATTTCAGGTGAGATATTAAAATGTGAACTGGTTAAAGTGAAAATTAAATGGATTTGTAACTAATGGAAAAACAGTAACAAAGTCGGTGCTTTGGAAACATTCTTGAGGGAGACTCTAATGGAGGGCCATAGGGGTTCTGTCTTTGTCTCTACCTTCAATTCTAGAAGGATGACAGAATCAAGAGAAAAGATCTGGAACATTGAGATGAAAACAAGATCAATTAACAGCAGTTATAAAATTCTGCTTTAGCCATAAACACAAACAATACACGGGTATGATAGGGGATACTCAATTTGATAGCAGTTCATCTGATAAGATTTCACAGTTGGGGTGGGGAGGGGGGACCAGGAAGAAGACAGAGTTAGTCACAAGCTTAATATGAAGTAACCATGTGATATAGCTATTAAACATTTTAACCTAATCTTATAGTTAGACATGATAATTGCATTCAGATATTTGAAGAGCTGTCTTGTAAAAGAAGGAATGAAAGAGCTCTGGGGAGGAAGATTTTGCCTACTTACGGAATGGGCTTTTTTAGTTGGTGCCTTATCAGCTTTTATCAGTGGCACTAATTAAGCCAAGGTCGAATAAATATCTGTACTGTAAAAGAGACTGCAATATTGGTGGAAGGCTGAATTGGATCTAGGGTCTCATTTAGGCTTTAAAGTCTGATTCTATTATTCCTCCTTTAAAATTGAAATTCTCTATCATTAGAACCCTTCAGAAATTACAGTAGGAGTTGGTGGTTTGATATAGGGGAATGAGTACCTAACTCGTATTTAACATTTTTTTTTTTAGCACTCAGCATATTGGCACAGAGTGGGCTCTCAGTGAGTGTAGAATGAATGGACTTATCACTTGAGTTCAGGTTCTAGCTCTCTCACCAACTAGACAGGTGAATTTGAGCAGTTTTAACCTTTATATTTGTTAACTTGTGTAAAATAGAATTGGAGTAGATGACTTACAAGTTTTTTCTAGCTCCAGCATTCTATTTGGCAGATTTGTTTTCTCTCTCACTTAAAGCAGTTCTGAGGCTTGGGAGTTTCAACTGGTAAAGAACATACTGGCTGTAATTTTGAAAGTCAACTGTGATATTTTGGAAGCAGCTTTTTTTTTTCAAGGTGTTTGTAGCATTAATTCAGGATGGTCCTTTTGTAATTTAAGATTTCTTTGCTAATATGCCCTAGTCAAGAAGAGGCAGAAAGGTCTCTGAGAAAAAGCCCTATTGAAACAAAATAGGGTTTTTTTCTAGAATTAAATATTTAGATTTTAAAACGGTTTGTTATGATGAAAAATTATTGAGCCATTTAGAGCTGGCTAAAGTCTATAATTGTTGTGAAAAGATCTCTCAATTTTACAGTATTCTAAAAAATTATAGAGATTATCAGTTTATGCTTAGTGTTAGAGGTACTGGAAAATGGTATGTTTTTTACTACTTTTTGTACTCCTTCCTGTTGATATCTGTTAGGAACTTTTATCGTAAATATTAAAATAATTCTATTATTTCCCTAGGTTAAAGAATTTTTGAAAAATTTAATAACTAATAATACAGTCCCATTTTTGTGGTGTTTTACAGTTTGTAGTTCCTTCATAAACATATCGTTGGATTAATATAATGAACAAGTAACTAGTGTAGGATTTACACTTCATTTTTTATAAGTGAGAAAATAAGCCTTGAGAGGTTAAATGGCCCTAGGTCACATAATAGTCAGTGAGGACTTGGAATTAGAACTTAGATCTTCTGACTACCAATCAGTACACTTTTCCTCTGCATCACATTGCCTCTATCTAGCACCTGTATATTACTAATTGATGAAATTGTAGTGCGTTAAATTGTTTCTTGATACTTCACAGCTGGCAGACACACCAAAATCTGAAAGATATGAGCATGTTCTGGAGGCATTAAATGATTACAAGACCATGTAAGTTGATTTATTTTATGTATCCCTATGAGGGAGACATTTAGTAAGTATAAGGAATAATGGCATTGTTTAAGAATTGTGGGGTTGGTGTATAGAAGAAGTCTATACCATTTTAAACTGTATAATGTCCTATTCTATTTTAGTTAGATTAAAGCAGTGATTCTCAAGGATTGGAGGAGGGAGGAGTAATCCTTCTCCTGGGAATGGTGGGTGGGAGACATATCGGTATCTCTGGGAGAATTTAGCCTGTTTCATTGAAAAAGCATATTCAGTAATAACTTCCTTCTATAATGTAATGTACTGAAAGTAAAATAAAATCTTGTTAGCTGGTGGGAATATTCAAAAGATAGAGAATATTGTAGGGAATATGGGTTTTTAAAAAGATTGAGATCTGTGGTTATAATAGTTAACACCATTAGTTACAGAAAAGTAATATTTCTAGCTGAGTAGTCTAAGATAATTAAGTGATATTATTTGATATATTCTCATACAGATCTACAGGTCTTCACCCTACCTTATTTTTACTTTTTTTTTTTAACTCACCACTGTACTAACAAGGATTCCCTTCTTTTTAAAACAATGTATCTACATTTCTTAGAAACATTTTTAAATGCAACAAATTTTATAAATGTATGTGTTGACTCCAGTAAAGTTTTATATTATAAAATTTTTGTTGGCAATAAGTTGGTGTTCTGAAATTGATAGTATTTCTTCATTAAATAATGTAATTACCGGTGGCTGGATCTTTAGACCAGCTCAAAAAGTCATGAGGTACCTGATATGACCTTGAAGTATAATAAAAAGGAAAAAAGACTGTAAAAAAGTCATAAGGTACCTGAGCAGTTATTGTGCTGGTAAAAATATTTCATGGGACAGTGAATTCTGAATTTCAGTTTAGGGTACCAGAAATATATCTGTTCCTGTTATGGTAGTAATGAGGGATCCCCTTTCTTAAACCTGCAAAAAAGTAGAACATTTTGGTTGGGCGTGGTGGCTCACACCTGTAATCCCAGCACTTTGGGAAGCCGAGGCAGGCGGATCACCTGGGGTCAGGAGTTCGAGACCAGCCTGGCCAACATGGTGAAACCCCGTCTCTACTAAAAATACAAAAATAGCCAGGCATGTTGGTGCACACCTGTATTTCCAGCTACTTAGGAGGCTGAAGCAGGAGAATCGCTTGAACCCGGGAGGTAGAAGTTGCAGTGAGCCAAATTGAGCCACTGCACTCTAGCCTGGGTGACAGAGCGAGACTGTCTCAAAAAAAAAAAAAAAAAAAATTTAAAAAGAGAGGGAGAACATTCTAAACAACTGATGGAGGTTCTTGTGGCCAGGCAAGTTTCAGTAGAGCTGAGGTAGATGGAGTTGCTTGGGAATAAGGACCATAGAGACTAAAAGAAAGGTCTAAGGAGCATATTTTGCAGAGGCCCAAGTCCATAATAAACTGGAATAACCCTTCTTTGCCCCAGGTTATTTCCATTTCCAGATCCGGCACTCTAGATACTCCTTTTATTTTCTGGGCCTCTAGGATTTATCTCCTGCTTTCTTTTTCAATGCTGTCACCTATTATTTCTGACTAAGGTTTTTCTCCTTATAAATCCACTCTGAGATGGAATTCTTTTTTTCCCTAAATCCCTTTTGAAATATTTCTAACAGATGACACTAAATATGGGAAAGCATATTGGGACCAAAAATATACCATTCTTTGTTCTTCTTTCTTCCTTTAAAAAGTTAGTTGCCATGTTTAAAAAGAAAAGTGGACATGTGCTCTTCTCCTTTCTGGTCCTATCCCTTCCTCCCCATCATATCCTACTGTAGACTGGCCCATCATATCCTACTGTAGACTGGCTCTGGGGCAGATAAAAATCAAGGAAAGCAAGGGGAAGTGAATTTTTATAGTATTGGGTGGGCTTTCAAGTATAAGGGCCTTATATATGAAAGTTAAGTTAGGGTCTACTATGTATATGTGTTCAGTTTTTAAAATTTTAGTTAATTTTTTTAAAAATTTAGGTTTATGTCTGGGAAAGAAATAAAGAAGAAGAAGCATTTGTTTGGGTTGCGAATTCGTGTTCCTCCTGTGCCACCAAATGTGGCTTTCAAAGCAGAGAAAGAACCTGAAGGAACATCTCATGAATTTAAAATTAAAGGCAGAAAGGCATCCAAACCTATATCTGATTCAAGGTAAAAGTTGATCTGTGGCTTAGTTTTTCTCTTTAGCTTATTTGTAACTAAAAATGTATGTTATTTAGTCTCCTTAGTATATTTGAAAGTACAAGTGGCAGTTACTCTGATTTTTTTTTTTTTTTTTTTTTTTTGGTCTATAATATCTTGCTTAGACAAGGTATGAAGAGTTGATGCCAGATGCTTGTTTATTTATTTTGGGACTTTGGCCTTCCAGAAATAGACTCTATTGATTTTGTTAGCAAACAGCTTAAGAGTACTAGCCTGTTTGTTTGTTCACTTTTCATTGATTGATTGATTGATTCATTCATTCAGCACAGTTTTCAAGTGACTTATTATCTAAGTTTTCAAGTGCCTTATTATCTAAGTGCTAGGCAGTACAATGACAGATAGATTTTTCTTCTGCCCTGATGGGGTTTACAAAGGTGATAAGTAAAATAGTTACAGATTATGCTAGTGCCATGTAGGATAGCATACTGTTTTAGACTTTACTGTGGATAGAGATGGGGTCTTTGTACTTTAACAATGAGGCTTAAGGAAGGACTATTTAAGATAATATTTAAATTAAGACTTAAAGAATGAGAATGTTATAACAATGTGAAAAACAAAGGGAAAAACTACTCCAGCTAGCAGAAACAGCAAGTGCAAAGGCTTTGAAACATTCTGGGAACTCACAGAAGACTGATGTGGTATAAATGAGGATGAGAGAGTAGCATCAGGAATTGGAAAGATTAGGTGGGGCTTGATCCTGTGTAGGGTCTTGTAGGTCTTACAAGGAATTTGGGTTGTTTTCTAAGAATAATGGGGAGGCATGTAAGGGATTTAATTATCTTTTAGAAATACTCGGCTGGGCGCACTGGCTCACACCTGTAATCCTAGCACTTTGGGAGGCCGAGGCAGGTGGATCACCTGAGGTCGGGAGTTTGAGACCAGCCTTACCAATATGGTGAAGCCCATCTCTACTAAAATTACAAAAATTAGCCGGGCATGGTGGCTTTTGCCTGTAGTCCCAGCTACTTGGGAGGCTGAGGCAGGAGAATCGCTTGAATCCAGGAGGCGGAGGTTGCAGTGAGCCGAGATCGTGCCACTGCACTCCAGCCTGGGCAACAGAGCGAGACTCTGTCTCAAAAAAAAAATATATATATATTGTTTTGGATGCTGTTTTGAGAATGGATAGTATAGAGGTAAGAATAAAAGCAGGAGAAAATTAACACTCAATTGTCTAGGTGAGAGATAGATGATATGAGGGCTTGTGCAGAGGTGGGTGGTAACACTCAAATGGAGAGAAAACAGATATGAGGTCTTTATTGGAGGTAGAATTAATTGGATTTGCTAGTGAATTAAATTTCTGAAAATAAGGAATCAATTAAATAATGCCCAGATTTCTGGCCTGAGCAACAGGTGGGTGGTTAATCAATATCTGGAAGAACAGATTTTGGTATGGTGAATGAAGCATTCTTCTGTTTCATATTCATTGAATTTGAGATTCTTATGAGGGACAAACACACACACACACACACCCACCCTCATACACACAGGATGATGTGAAATACAGGCAATTGGATGTGTAATTCAGGAGCTCATAGGAGAGCTCTGGGCAGGTGATACAAATTTGGAATCTGATTGATAAAGCCATGAGAATGAGTGAAATTACCAAGGGAGCAAGTAGAGAGAGAAGAGAGGGTGGTCTGGAATCATGTCCTGATATCATTTATAAATTTGGAAGAGGTGAAATAAGCAAGGAGACTAAAAAAGAATGATCAGTGAGATGGGAGGAAACCAGGAAGTTTGATGTCATGACAACCAAAAGAAAGGTAGTGTTTCAAGAGAGATAGGTATATTAAAGTGTATTGAATGCTAGTGAGAGGTAGATTAAAATGAAAGAAAAATATTTATTGCATAAGGTATCATTTTGTTATTAGTGACCTTGACAAAAGGAATTTCTTTGAAGTGGTACAGATAGAAACCAGATAGGACTGGGTGAAAGTATGACTGAACCCAGCATTGCCAAATTTACGTGTCAAACTGGGCTTCTCTTGCATATCAGGGACACAGGCAGATTCAAAATAATAACAGTAGTAAAGGAAAGGAGGAAAATAGGAAACTATTTTTAAGGATCCTGAATGAGAGGGGAGAAAATGGAAAGGGTATATGTCATCAACACCTAGAAGTTTTCCTATGTAGGGAGGCCGACAAATGGAATGGCAGCTGAAGAGGGGGATAGGACTAGTCAAATGATGGTTTTTTAAAATAGATGGGAGATAGTTGGAACCTGTTTTTGTGTGTAAGTAGGAATGATCCAGTGGAGAAGAGGAAATTGGTATAGGAGACTAGAAGCCAAAAGAGAAGGGATGTAGAGCCTGAATGTGGGACTGGCCTTTTCTAGAAGGAGAAACATCCTTCTGTTGAAATGGGGTGAAAGAGAAGATGGGTACAGATGCTAGTTCTGTTGTAGATTGGGCAGTTGGAAATTGACTGAAGTTCTTGCCTGGTAGCCTCCATTTTCTCGATGAAATATAAGGTAAAGATAGCTGAGAGACTTGTACAGAGAGGGGAATTTAAGCGTCAATTAAGGGTATGGAATAGTCATCTTGGAGATAAGGAAATTGACTGAAGTTCTTGCCTGGTAGCCTCCATTTTCTCGATGAAATATAAGGTAAAGATAGCTGAGAGGCTTGTACAGAGAGGGGAATTTAAGGGTCAGTTAAAGGTATGGAATAGTCATCTTGGAGATAAGGAAAATGTCAGTACAAAGCCTTGACAATGAGTCCAGTTATATGAAGTTTGTAAGAAATTAGCTACTAATTAAGTTTTCTTTGAATGAAGGAAAGAATGCTTATTATTCCTATCACTTTCAGATTTTGTCACTCAAATCCTTTGCTAGCAGTTGCCCATATTATAAATCAGAAAAAAAAATTCCACAAGCTTTTTCATTTCTATCATGATTGTGATAGGATATTCCCTTTGTGGTAGCTATCAGGTCATCTGATGCCACCAGATAAGGATTCAGCTGCTTTCTTTAAAGGCATCCTCAGTTCCTTCTGGACCTTGTGTATAAGTTGTTCCTTTTAGTTTGAGATTACTTTCTTTAGTCCAGGAGTCCTTTATAAATATTATGTTGATCATTTTACAAAAGAAATGGATATCCCATCCATCTTATTCTTGAGACTTTTGATTATAGCGTCTGGTTCTACTTTGTCCTTCTAGTTCCCCTACTTTCTCCTTCCTCATACTTCCACCTTTATTCCCTGACCTTTTTTGGCATCTGGAGGGATACGTTTTTTTCCTACTTTCTCCATTCATCTCTTTCTAGGCTATTGTATAGTGTTCTTTTTTCCTCTCCTTAATTGAAGTCTCCTGGACAATTTCCTCATAGCCCTCACTCCATTTTATTAGCTTGGCTTGTATACACATTTGTCACTTTCTAACTATATTGTGAACTCTTTAGCACAGGGAACACCTTTGTATCCATATTATCTAATATCATCTTTATATGGTAGCTATTGCTGAGTAAATGAAATAGATATTCTTTCTATATATATTTTTTCTTTTTTTCTATAATTAGTGTCTTGCCTATTGCACTTTTTTCCTTCCTATTGCTTGGTATTTGGCTTTATGTTTAAAAAATGGTTTTCTAGGTCTTTCTGATTTTTCCTTTTGAATGACTCCCTGAGAATATGAAGGATTTCTTACTCCTTTCTCCTTTACGTTCTGCCACTCTGGGCTTCATTCTCTTTCTGATGGTGTCATTCAAGAATCTACATATATATCTAAAGGCAGCCTTTATGACTACTACAATGTTAACATAGATATTTCCTGACTCCGTGAAGTTAACTGCTAAATTCATAGTCATTTTTAGTAGTAAATCCTTGAAACATCCTCCAAGTTGTAACCACCTAAAATTAAACTATATAATTGAGCTTCTAGGAGTTTTGAAATCTTCCATCCAGTATAATTGTCTGGTTTTTGTTGTTGTTTTTAAATCTTTGAGTGGTATATATTGTTCAGAATTATATTAAAGAGGACTTTCTTTAAACCTTTCATAATGTAAATATCTTTAAAGTCAAGAAATATTTATTTGGATTAGAATATATTATCTGTGCACTTGACTAAACTTGTGGATTCAACTAATATTTACTTTTTATTACCATTAATATAAAATAATAAAATATATGTATATGTGTCTAGTTACATACATAGAGTCAATGTCTTTGTTTTCTTTATGCAGAGATTAAATGCATAATGGTTTTCCATTTCAGGGAAGTAAGCAATGGCATAGAAAAAAAAGGAAAGAAAAAATCTGTAGGTCGTCCACCTGGCCCATATACAAGAAAAATGATTCAAAAAACTGCTGAGCCACTTTTGGTAAGAGGATATGTTGGTATATGTTCTCAAGAAGAGGGATGCATGAAATAACTGAGAAGCTAGTATTTTTTTCAGCTTACTTTAGAGACATGCTTTAAGTATATATTTTTATTTTCCAGGATAAGGAATCAATTTCAGAGAATCCTACTTTGGATTTACCTTGTTCTATAGGGTAAATAGAAAGTTATTTTCTCCCTTTCTAGGTTTTGTCTTTTGAGTAGATATTATTATTTGTTTGTTATATAATATAGTCGTTACACAATTTAAATTCTTTTGTCTCAGGAGAACTGAGGGAACTGCACATTCATCCAATACCTCAGATGTGGATTTCACGGGTGCTTCCAGTGCAAAAGAAACTACCTCGTCTAGCATTTCCAGGCATTATGGGTAGATATTTTACATTCTTATTTTTTTTACTTTTTTTACTCTAGATTTCTTTTCTTTGTAAAGTGTTGATTGAATAATTTTTTAGCAATTGAAAGTGATGTAAGTTGTGTCTATCAGCTTTTTGAGAGGTAATCCATATGTAGATCCCAATAGTTGTTAATATTCATTTGAAATATTTTTGCTTTCTAGAGTACAAATGTATTTTTCATGTTTGTGTGGAAATTTGCTGTGTACACAGAGAAAAAGTATACCATTGTTTAGAAGCTGTGCTCGTTAGGCTTTTTAATGCCTCTGCTACACAAGTGTTCTTTGCTTTAGGAAGATATGATTTTTTTTTTTTTTTCTTTTTAAGAGACAGATTCTCACTCTGTTGCCCAGGCTAGAGTGCGGTGGCACAATCATGGCTCATTGCAGCCTCAAACTCCTGGCTTCAAACAATCCTCCCATGTCAGCCTCTCTAGTGGCTGGGACAACAGATTGTGCCACCACACCTAAGTAATGCTTTTTTATTTTTTGAAGAGATGGTTTTGCTAAGTTGCCCAGGCTGGTCTTGAACTCCCGATCTCAAGTGATCCTCCTGTGTTGGCCTTCTCAAGTGCTGGGATTACACGCCTGAGCCACTACAGCTGGCCAAGATTTGATTAAAAAAAAAAAAAAATCAGACACCTAAATCCTTTTGTCCATAAAATGATTTTAAACTTAAGATTTTCATCAATAGCAGACTCCCCTCTGATATCTTATTTAATCCAGCCCTTCAGAAGGACAACGTTTTTGTTTATTGTTTATTTTTTTTTTGAGATGGAGTCTCGTTCTGTCACCCAGGCTGGAGTGCAGTAGCATGATATCGACTCACTGCAACCTCCGCCTCCCGGATTCAAGCGATTCTGGCACCTCAGCCTCTCATGTAGCTGGGATTTACAGGCGTGCGCCACCATGCCCAGCTAACTTTTTGTATTTTTAATAGAGATGGGGTTTCACCATGTTGGCCAGGCAGGTCTTGAACTCCTAATCTCAAGTGATCCACCTGCCTCGGCCTCCCAAAGTGCTGGGATTACAGGCATGAGCCACTTTGCCTGGCCAGGACAACTTTTCTCTAAAGCACATCGTGTCAGGTATGAAAAGGTTAATCTATCTGGGGTCAGAGCTACTATTTTCAAGTTTTATACTTCATTCTGTTTAAATTTTGTTCATAATTCAAAAACTGCTGTTGTAAATTATGCAGAATTCTACATTAAATGCTTAAAGTGTAACCCATTTATTAATGAATTCTGAATAATCGACTTTTTTGGGGCCTCTTACTAGATACTCTGCTAAGCTTTTTACAAATATTGTCTTATTTAATTCTTAAAACAATTTTTTGGCTGGGTGTGGTGGCTTATGCCTATAATCCCAGCACTTCGGGAGGCCAAGGTGGGAAGATTGCTTGAGGCAAGAGTTTGAGATGAGACCCCATCCCTACAAAAGAAAAAAATTATCTGGGCGTGGTATTGGTGTCTGTAGTCCTAGATAATCAGGAAGCTGAGGCGGAGGATTACTTGAGCCCAGGAGGTCAGGGCTGCTGTGAGCCATGATTGTGCCACTGCACTCCAGCCTGGGCAACAGAGTGAGAACTTGTCTCAAACAAACAAAAGAGAACAATTTTTTGAGTTGTGTAAGTCCTGTTGTTCTCATTTTACAGATGAGGAAAGTGAGACTTAGGGGATTTTAAGTAACAAGCCCAACATTGCATGTTTAGCAAGTATAACAGAGCTGGGTTGTTAACTTATACAGTATGACTGCAGGTCTTTCAATTTAGTTGTTGTACTATATTCTCCTTTTATTATAAAATCATAAAATAATTGAATTTCTGTGCTGAAAAGGACCTCACACATTATCCAGTCTAACCCCTTCACTCATTAAGTGAACACAGAGATTGAGATTTGAATTTGGCCAAGTAATAGAGTTAGGGATAGACCCAGGATACTCTGACTGCTAGTTTGTGCTTATTCTGATTCTGGTGTATTACTTCATTAGGCCTAGAACTGGTAATAAGAGAACCTCTATTCTAGTTCCACTCTTTAAGGACATGGAGCAGTGTCATAGATGTAGTTTGTGCTCATTAATTATTTGTTCTAATGAACAAATGCATGAGCTCTTTTAAATGATGAGATTATTGGCAATACCTGATTTATGAGTAGGGCCTCTTCGTAAGAATTTTCCTTGTTGGCCTCCTAAGTAAAAAAATTACCCTAAACTTACTAGTAGTTAAGGAAGAAAAGCTCCACAAAGTTCAGCTCCAAGAAGGTGACAAAATCTAAAGTAATGAGCGCAAGTGATAGTCCATTTATATAGCATTTATTGTTTGGGTTTGGCTCATTTTTATATCATCAAGGATATATGGTATAGTAGAGTAATCCAGAAAAGAGAACATATTGTATGGGCATAGGATGCTAAAAAAGCTTAGTAGACAATTCTGGCCTTCTCTGTTACATAGATTATCTGACTCCAGAAAAAGAACGCGTACAGGAAGATCTTGGCCTGCTGCAATACCACATTTGCGGAGAAGAAGAGGTCGTCTTCCAAGAAGAGCACTCCAGACTCAGAACTCAGAAATTGTAAAAGATGATGAAGGCAAAGAAGATTATCAGTTTGATGAACTCAACACAGAGATTCTGAATAACTTAGCAGATCAGGAGTTACAACTCAATCATCTAAAGAACTCCATTACCAGTTATTTTGGTGCTGCAGGTAGAATAGCATGTGGCGAAAAATACCGAGTTTTGGCACGTCGGGTGACACTTGATGGAAAGGTGCAGTATCTTGTGGAATGGGAAGGAGCAACTGCATCCTGACTGTAGGACTGAACATTATGTTCACTGCACTCTGATTTTCTGTAGGTACAGTTCAAAGCCCTAAAGGAGTCTGGCTTTTACTATCTTTCTTAAAAAAAAAAAAAAAGTCAAAAAAATTCAAAAAAGGGGATGATACTAGCCTTAACATGTACCTGTCAATGTTATGGATATTGTCATAAAAAGGTATCTTTTAAAAATCAGAACAGAGACTTAATTTTTTAAATCTTAAGATTTGTAGAATGTTTCTAGGATAGGATATTAAAAATGATTGAAACCCATGCATGGTGTTAGACAATTTTTCTAATTATTCCATTGAGTCAGTTTTTTGTGATTAGTGATTATCAGAGCAAACATCATGTAGATAGCACAAGTATTTGGAGAAACGTTGTTTGTTTTGTTACCAAAATGTTGGAAAAATTTATTTCAATACCTTTTAGATTTCATAAAGTGCAGTGTATATAATGCCTACTGAAAGACTGTAAAATATTGAAATTTTCTTTCAAGCAAAGTGTAAAAAAATATATTGAGCCTGTAAATTGCTCTGTGACTAGACTTCATTGTCGTCTTAATATATTCTTGCATGTGCATATATATACACACACGTGTATATATATGTGTGTGATTATGTGACCTATGCAATACAAATTATGGGAATGGGCAGCTTTGGAGTATATATCCCATAATTCTTTTTTCAGGAATAGTTGCAGTATTTACACAGCAGCATTTCTTCTCAGGCTTTTATTGGGTGCTGTTGCTTGCTATGTATGAAGAGAAATGTGTCAGACAAGTTTAGTGTGTTCTGAAGAAGGGTGTGAACAACAGTGTTCATGGGCTTTTAGAATGCTTTTCACTTTTAGTCCTTGTAACTCAGCTGTTCAGTACCTAAAACAAATTCAAATAATATGAACATTATCTCCTACTAGAAGTAACGTTTTCAAGTTTTCATGGCACATTATGATTGTAAATGTCTCTCATTTTAAACAGTAAGTCTATAGGAGTCCCGTGAAGATTCCTGAAATGTCTGTAGTAACTGTTAGTCATGTTTGAATAAGTGTAGTATGAACAAAGTATTTTATTGCACAGGGTTAACAAACAGTATGTTGCCAGCTGAGGCTACTGCTGTTTTATTACAACATTACCTCTTGTTTTTATAAAGTGTACCAAGATTTAAATTGATAACTTTATTTTACTTGTAAAAAAAAAAGTTTCTTTTATCACCAGTGTTAGAGTTGTCTTCTGTTTCTTTTTGTTTTGTTTTATTTGTTTTCCTTTTTAGCCAAAGAGTGAACAGAAGATTTTCTTATTTTGGTGGCTATTCATTTTACTTTTAAAAGTGATTGGTGGATTTTAGACTAATTATGGGGGAATTTGCCGCCAAAATAAAAAATATGTAAAGTGTAGTGATTACAGAGTGGTTAAAATGTGGGTTAGTACTTATTTATTCCATTAATTGATTATTTGACTGTTTATAAAGAAAGTTGCTTTATTTCTTTAAACATCTTCAAAAGATGATCCTTTCTTGTCACATTATAGCCAAAAGAAGCAGAGAACTTCATTGTCTGCATTTGGTTCCTGGTTGGCCAGGTATAAATGAGCTTTACAAAAGTGCAAATTAAAAAATGTTACTTCTGTTTACCTCCACCAAAACTTGATTTTCCCCTAGCTATTAATTTAAGGTTGCCTTTCCTGCAGCTGCAATATTTTGAATAACACACAGAGTTTGTGTTGATTTTTGAATGTTTGTTTATATCTAGGGGTAATGAAAAATGTAAATCCCGTGTATCCTTATTCACTCCACCTGTATCATATTATTTCATTTTCCCCAAAGTCCTTTAATTCTAACTGAACACCAGCAGTATTTTTAGAAATTTTTCTTTAACATACTTGGAAGATGATTTATCCAGCTGAACTGTCTTTAGACGTAATTATTGTGAATGTCTGTTTTATTTTCTCATGGTGGTTCACATGGCTCTGATGTTCAGTTTGTATTTTTGGAATTGCTTTACTTAGAAATTAAAACAGACCAACATTAAATGTGTGTATTTTTTAAAGAGCTAATGAGTTTTGCTTCTGTATTTGCTTGAAAATACACACTAGTGCAGTAGTTGACTGCTTTTATTTAGCTAGGGTGGTAAGGATTTTCTAATTCCACTGCTAGTATGTTCACTTGAATTAATCTTTATAAAACTTTGCTTTCATTTTCCTCATCCCTCTTATAATATTAATAACTATCACATGTTCATCTTAAGTGGTCTTAAAGTACGTTTAGTGAGCATGTACACTTTATATTTGAAAGACAATATAATCTCTATTGTGTCCCCAAACTTTAAAAAATTCAGACTTAATTTTCCAACTATGTTTTCTTCTTACATAGAATTGTTAGGGTTCATATAAAAGGATTTCCTGGGCCAGGTGCGGTGGCTCACGCCTGTAATCCCAGCACTTAGGGAGGCCGATGCGGGTGGATCATGAGATCAGGAGATTGAGACCATCCTGGCTAACACAGTGAAACCCCGTCTCTACTAAAAATGCAAAAAAATTAGCCTGGTGTGGTGGCAGGCGCTTGTAGTCCCAGCCACTCGGGAGGCTGAGGCCAGAGAATGGCGTGAACCCTGGAGGTGGAGCTTGCAGTGAAGCAGTGAGCCAAGATCGCACCACTGCACTCCAGCCTGGGCAACAGAGTGAGACTCCGTCTCAAAAAAAAAAAAAAGGATTTCCTGTACTTTTGAAATAAGTTTTGCCCCTAGGCAAATAAAAGATGCGGAAACAATATACCTTACTCATTGTAATTCCATTTTTATTCAAAACAAATACATTTTTATAAATATTCTGCTACTAAGTGATAAATGTGTATTCCTAGACCCTTAGACCACCAAACTAGAGCCAGAACATAAGCTATCAGAGTTACTCTATAAATTCTAATATAGGGGTGATGAAGCCAGCTCTTGCTACGTATATTTTTTACTAAATATTTAACAGAATTGAATGTTCACTGATGTGTTAGAGTTGAAGGTGCCCCCGGCTTTTTTTTTTTTTTTATTTGCAAGATATGTCCAAGTATGCATGGTTGTTTTCTATAATGTGTATGTTGAGTATATCTCTATTATCTGTGTTGGGGGTAGAACTAACTGTTTTGGGCCACTTTATTGAGTTTCTACTAAGTACTATTAAATTTTGGTTGGAATATGATCTGACTTAGGCAGTTCTACCAGACTGTTTTACATTGTGGTTCTAGAGTTGTTTGAATGAGGATGTGATGACAAAGAAGATGCTCATGCAGTGTGGGGAAACAGTTTTGTTTTTTTGTTTTTTTAAGCCCTGTTTTTGTGGGGAGATTTTTCTTAGTTATATTTGAGTACCTCAATGAATGTACACATCACAGTCCCCTTTGGTTTTTTTTCTGTGGCAGTTGATCAGTCATGTTCAGAAAAATAAAAACTGGACAGTGAAATGTAAGGTAAGAACTTTATCTGATTATGGATTCTTTTCTAATTGGCAGCAGTTAGAAAACCGCATGTCTGTCTGTCACACATTTGGAGATGGAAGAAGCTATGAAAGCAAACTAATAGGTTCTCTGTAAAACAAGTAGATGGGCTCCAGGTACAATATTTGTAACTTTTATAAAAATGTCTTGGAGTAATAGCTAGATTGAAATATTATGCTTTTTTTCCTCTTCCCTCCTCTCATTTCTGCTCAACAAAATCCCTCTTTGCCAGCTCCCCTGGCGGTTTTCTCTTTGTTGGAGATGATAAGTGTATAAACTGTATTCTTAGTAACTTTTTATTTGTCCTGCATCTTCAGAAAATGTGATGTGTCATTCAAGATACCTTTCCCTGGATTTAGGCAAGGAAACAAACAAACCATTTTAACCTTCACAGATGATAAAATATATTTTTGGATAAAAATATATCCTGCTCGGAAATCAGTCCGTTTTCTATTCTTTGTGTTTACTAAAAGGCGTCTAATCCATTTTTTCTCCTAACCCTATGACATGTATTCCCAGTGTGGGTGATCACATCCATAAATGGGCAAAAATTTGTTTGGGGAGGGGACAAAAAACCTTAGATAATGGTCTGTGGCCCTCCAAAGTCCAACCCATCCAACAAAAATCTTTATGTCTTAGTATTGCTCTCACTGAATTTTCTTAGGTGTCACACAGGCAGCTTTGACAGTGAGTTAATGGAACTATATATAAAATATGTATAATATCAGTGCTACAAAACCACGGCAAATGGATGACTGTGCTTTGAAAGACTGCTTGATCTTGAAAACGTATTGTGAGAGGTGGTTTGCACATGCCTGTTGGCTGTCACTGGCACCCTTGTGGATATTTATGTTTGATCCTCAGTGCTTTTATGTATGGCCTGGGCTTGAATAATTAAATAAAATTAGTTTGTATTTTATTATTTTAATTCTAACCAAGGTTATTTACCCCATCATTAAATGTCAAATGCTAAAAAGAAAAAATGTTGACAATATCTGAATGAATCTCTAGCAGCTAGTTAAAAGTAATTTTTTCATATCAAGCAGAAGTTAAAAGTAAGCTCACCAATAATAGTTTAAGAAATTAATTGGCTGGGCACAGTGGCTCATATTTGTAATCCGAGCACTTTGGGAGGCCAAAGTGGGAGGATCACTTGAAACCAAGAGTTCAAGACCATCCTGGACAACATAGTGAGACTCTGTTTCTACAAAACAGTTTTAAAATTAGCCAGGCATGGTGGTGCATGCCTGTAGTCCTAGCTACTTGGGAAGCTAAGGCGGGAGGATTGCTTGAGCCCAGGAGTTCAAGGCTGCAGCAAGCTATGATCATGCTATTGCATTCCAGCCTGGGTGACAGAGTGAGACGCTGTCTCTGAAAACAATTAAAAAAAAAAAATTAATTTTTTTCAAATGTTTTACTTTTGCTAGAAAATAGGATTTTTGAATGATTTTTAAAAAATTGGTTGCATTGCTTTTCTGAATTTATATGAGTTGCTAATTTACATGTGTAATTTGATACATTATAAAATGTTATAAATTTAAGTCAAATAAGTTAATAGCATCCTGGATTAGTAATGTATCCTTAGTGACAGATTATAATTGGTGTTTTAATCAATAAGTGGCACTTGAATATGTTGTCATTAATATTGTAAAATGTAAGGTTTTTTTTTTGTATACAGAATTTGGGATGACAATAAGCAGATAAGAGATTTTGTGAGAAGTATCCTTGAATATTAGCTTTTTTCCTTGAGGAGACATGGAAGCTTAAGGAAATGAAGCTTGTTGGAAAGAGTTTTGGAAGGGAAAGCCTATGGGTTCATCAAAGACTTGTGGAAGCATGGTTTTGGTTTCTGTATCCCTTTGTCACCAAGTTCCTGCCAGAATCCAAGAGCGTATTCTGTAACAAACAGGTCTGTTGATTTTTAAAAGGTTTATTGTAATTTTGCATAACCTTATATCTTAGATATTTTGTGTTATTTTAACTTGGTATGAATTTTCCAATGAAGAATTGTGTCATTAGAGACCCATTCTTTATAAACTATAGTTTGTTCTGTAAGCAACTTTTAAACCATCTGAAGACCAGAAACATTGAAAATACCTTTTCGTTGAAGCATTTCCTAGAAGGTATTAAATATTTCATGCTTTTAAAAACACCATTTTTATAACATACTAACCTTTCCTACCTTTCTACTGAGAGATTATGAAGATTCATTATTGCTCATTGCTATAACATGTTGTGCTACTCATGGGAATCTGGATGTAGGTGGGGAATCCCTTAACACTTAATGACTTAGGCTAGGTGGTGCTTTTATATTTTTCTGCTTTTCACATATCTTCTGTTGGAATCCCTATGTTAGTAATCCATGTTTATTTATTCATAGCGAACTGAGCAGCTTTCTACTCTCCCACATAGCTTCTGAACATTATTAATTAATTTGTTATAGGCTGGAAAGAAGGCTTTCTGGGACAAGTAATCACATGAATAAAGTTCAAACCTTTTACAAACCACAGTTCTGATTTTTTAGACTTATGAGGGTTTGAGAGTGATTTACTTCTGAAAAAACATAAATGGCTTAAAAATATTGTTCACCACTGGAAAGATATTTTTTTCAGTTTGTTATTCTTGCTTTCTACTTTATGAAATATAAGTGGTTGAGATATTTAGAAATGTGGCTGCTGGATAATTAAGTTGTGACTATAATGTAGGCTAGAGTAAGTTGATTATTTTGTAGCTCTCTAATTGGTCTTCACATTTCCTTAACACATGTCCAAACACAAACTGCCTGGCCAAACAGCACCGTGGTTTTCTGTTAACTGAGAGGTAGTGTAAGAGTACTGCTAGTGTTGGCTCATGTATGCTGTGTGTTGTTATGAGAAAGAAAAAACAGTGTTTTGCCTAGTAGGGACTTGCCATATAAGAATAGTACTATTTTAGAGAACAGCAAATTGCCATGACATGGTTTTGTTTCATGTATATGTTTAATAGGCATAAAAGAGGCCCAAAGGAATAGAATGGAGATGTTATTAGAGTAGCAATTCAATATTAATTCCTACTACTTTATAGGTTAAATGGATACAATAATCGATATTAGTAATTTGCTTAACCTTTTTAGTCCTTAGAGTGCTGAAATTGTTTATCTACATCTAAGAATGTCAAGCTTCAAAGAATTATAATTAATTTCTAAGATAATTGTTTTACCAAATTCAAGTAATATTTATTAAATTTGATTTGTTTCATGATCTTGGGTAAATAACTAAATATGTAAAATTAGGTTACCTGTACTGGTTTGCTTTTATATGGAAGGTAGAATTTAATTGGTTTTAGTAGGGTCACTCTCTATATTTTTGAAATAATTTTCAAAAATTTGAAAATATTTTAAAACTAAGGACTTAAAAAGTACTTGAGACTTAAGTGCACTTATTTATTTATTTATTTATTTATTTATTTATTTATTTATAGATGGTCTCGCTCTGTCACCCAGGCCGGAGTGCAGTGGTGCGATCTCGGTTTTTACGTGTGGCAACTCTTTGAATAATATTAAATATTAACCTTGGACCTACTTAGCAGTTTCTTGAAAGCAGTATTCTCAGCCTTCAGTGTTTTTAAAGGTAGTTATATGTATATTTAATTTTCTAATTCAAGCCCTCTATGGTTAAAAGTAGCTTGGATTGGATTTTCTTTTTTCTTTTTCTTTTCTTCTTTTTTTTTTTTTTTGAGACAGTCTTGTTCTGTTACTCAGGCTGGAGTGCAGTGGCACTAGCTTGGCTCACTACAACCTTTGTCTCCTGGGTTCGAGCAATTCTTGTGCCTCAGCCTCCTGAGTAACTGGGATTACAGGCGTGCACCACCATGCCCAGCTAATATATATATATATTTTTTTTTTTTTTTTTTTTTGAGATGGAGTCTTGCTTTGTTGCCCAGGGTAGAGTACAGTGGCACAACCTTGGCTCACTGCAACCTCCACCTCCTGGGTTCAAGCGCTTCTCCGGCCTCAGCCCCCTGAGTAGCTGGGATTACAGGCACCCGCCACCACACCTGGATGATTTTTTATATTTTTAGTAGAGATGGGATTTCACCATGTTGGCCAGGCTGGTCTTGAACTCCTGACCTCAAGTAATCCGCCCGCCTCGGCCTCTGAAAGTGCGGGGATTACAGGCGTGAGCCACCGCACCTGGCCATTTTTTTGTGTGTGTTTTTAGTAGAGACAGGGTTTTGCTGTGTTGGCCAGGCTGATCTTGAACTCCTGGCCTCAAGTGATCCACCCACCTTGGCCTCCCAAAGGACTGGGATTACAGGCCTGAGCCACTGTGCCCAGCTTCAAGTGGTTTTAAATGTAATTTACATTTATTTTGGGACACTTTCTAAAGAACCTATATGTTGTTTGTTATAATCAAATTTTATCTGCTACTTGAAGATGCTAGTTTTCATAGAAAAGCAGAATTAACAAAACAATCATTTATATTTGGAATTTGAGGTCTACATTTTTGGTTTAAGCTCATGGAAATTATTTTTGTAATTCCTTTAGCATACTCTGACTTTAAAAAGCCCAAGCTGGATAACTTAGAAATAAAGCATAAAGGTAAAGGGAAGAACTGGATTAAATTTTTTGAGAAGGTGTCTTGCTTTGTTTCCCAGTGGAGTGCAGTGGTGTGATCTTGGCTCACTGCAGCCCCAGCCTCCCTGGTTCAAGTGATTCTCCTGCCTCAGCCTCCCCAGTAGCTGGGACTACAGGTGCATGCCACCACGCCTGGTAATTTGTTTTTGTAGTTTTAGCAGTGACGGGGTTTCACTGTGTTAGCTAGGATGGTCTCAATCTCCTGACCTCGTGATCTGCTGGCCTCAGCCTCCCAAAGTGCTGGGGTTACAGGCGTCAGACACCACGCCTGGCCTAAAATTCTTTATAGAGAATAAGCAAAATATAAGGCCGTATCTAGTATTATGTCCAAAATGTGTAACCTCACCATTAAGAACATTAAGACATAGATTGGGCTGGGCGCAGTGGCTCACACCTGTAATCCCAGCACTTTGGGAGGCCGAGGCAGGCGGATCATGAGGTTAGGAGATCAAGACCATCCTGGCTAACACAGTGAAACCCCGTCTCTACTAAAAAGACAAAAAAAGTAGCCGGGTGTGGTGGCAGGTGCCTGTAGTCCCAGCTACTCGGGAGGCTGAGGCAGGAGAATGGCATGAATCCGGGAGGTGGAGCTTGCCGTGAGCCGAGATCACACCAGTGCACTCCAGCCTGGGCGACGGAGCAAGACTCCGTCTCAAAAAAAATTAAAAAAGACATAGATTGTACTGAAAATAACCATCATAACATAGAACTTAATTAGGATCATTCTCTTTAGAAATTGCATGAATTTTAAAAATTATTGTCTAGGCCGGACTCGGTGGCTCATGCCTGTAGTCCCAGCAGTTTGGGAGGCCAAGGTGGGTGGATCACTTGAGCCCAGGAGTTTGAGACCAGCCTCGGGCAACATGGAAAACCCATCTCTACAAAAAATGCAAAAATCAGCTGGGGATGGTGGCACACGTAGTCCCAGCTACTTGGGAGGATGTAGTGGGAGGATCACCTGAGCCTGGGAGGTCGAGGCTGTAGTGTGCAGAGGCCACGCCACTGCACTCCAGCCTGGATGACAGAATGAGACTCTGTCTCAAAAAAAAAGTGTGTTTGTGTGTGTGTGTATGTGTGTGTGTGTGTGTACATACAGCAAGAGAGAGAGAATAGTCAATGTGGTAAAAGCTTTGGTTTAACATTTTAAAAATATACTTTTAACACAAGACATATTAAGAGGTTGCGCTGAACAACATAAAATGAGTCACTGCTTTATAATCAAAATCCTATTCATCATAAGTACAGGCAAAGTATGGATTTCATTAAATAAAACTCAAATCTGCTTATTTCTTAACTTCATTATTGCTATTATTTCTAAAAAATTTTTTCTGGGGCTCTGCTATTGAGGCCTTTGTATTTCCTAGAGCTGCTACAAGTTACCAAAAACTTGGCAGCATAAAATAGCAGCAGTTCGTCAGAGTTCTAGAGGCTGGAAGTCTAAAACTGAGTTTGTGTCAAGGTTGGTTCCTTCTGGATACTCTGAGGGAGAATCCCTTCCATGCCTGTTATTGTTTCTGGTTGCAGCTGGTAATTCTTGGACATATAAGTCCAATTTCTGCCTCCATCTTTATGAGGCATTCCCCTATTTCCAATCTTCCTTTCCTTTTCTTATAGGGCAACAGTCATTGGATTTGGGGCCCATTCTAAATGCAGGGTGATCTTATCTGGAGATACTTAATTACACGTGCAAAGACCCTGTTTCCAAATAAGGTTACGATGACAGATACTGGGAGTTAGGACTTGGATATATCTTTTTCGGGGGGACACAAGTCAACTCACTATAGTATTACAGGATTTTTTCTTTTATGCTTTAGTTTTTCTGAAAGTGGTTGAGATGTAAAATTCTTTGTGGTTGTATTAAGTGTTTATTCAAATTCAGCAATCATGTTTTGAATGCTTATGAGTTGCTGTGAAGAGATAGAGTAAACATTAGGAGCCCGCCTCTGAGTTCTTAAATTATGGAAGATAGACATAAATAAACTAAATTTGAGTTGAAATTGATAATTACTATGGAGTATTGGTACAAAGTTCCATTGATATTTAGAGTAAGCCTAAGAAAGATACCAAGGGAAAGACTTATTGAAAGGGAATTCTATTTGAATTAGGCTTTGAAGGATGATAGGATCTTAACTGGCAAAAATAGGATAGTGTAAGACATAGCATAAAATCAAGGAGGTGGAATTTGGGCGGGGTGGTGAAAGTATTGTTTATAGTATAATAGTACAGTCTTGGAGAGTTAGGACATAAGTGTAATTGTTAAGTAACATTTGAAAACAGTAGATGACTACAGGTATCAAAATATGTGCTGCATTGCTGGAGAAATGAGATTGATCTGGACTGCAATATTTGTTAGGTTTTACCTCGAAGGATGGGTTAGCTTGAATAGAGGCTACATAAGAGAAAATCTAGTTTCAACATGAAGGAGCAGAATAAGGCCTGGAGTCAGGAATGAGCATGTCACTCAATATTTGAGGGCCTAGCATTTTCAAAGACATTACAGTAGTCACCTCTTGTCTGTGGATTCAAGTGTTAAGTTGCATGCCATTCTGAGTAGCGTAATGAAATCTCACACAAGAGTCATCCCCTTGTCCAGCCTATCCATGCTGTATATGCTACCTACCATTAGACACTTAATAATCTTGGTTATCCTATCAACTATTGCAGTATTGTAGTGCTTGTGTTCAGGTAACCCTTATTTTACTTTATAGTGGCCCCAAGGTATAAGTGTAGAGATGATGGCAATTGGATATGCCAAAGATAAGTCATTAAGTCATAAACTGAAAAGGTGAAAGTACTTGAGAAGGAAATTATATGCAGAGATTGGTAAGATCTAAGGTAAGAACAGATCTTCATGAAATTGTGAAGAAAAAACATTCGTGCTAGTTTTAAGATGAAAAAGGCATTAGCCCATTTATGCCTAGTGTTTTTTTATTGGAACGTTAAGCTTGTGAGAGTTATTTATATCCTGCTGCTCAAGGTCATTGCCAAGGTCTGATTTTTCACAAATTTTGCAACCTCCGGTATAAATGGGTTAAATTTGTGGGTGGAAGACACGAACAGAAAGAAATGTGTTCCAGCTGACGTCAGGGTGTTGCCGCGAAAGCACTGAGCCTATACAAACATTCAGCAAGGGATCCCCTGAAATGAGTGATACCAAGCCATTTGCTGCAAATAAGGGATGGTTACACAGATTCAGGAATGGGTTTGGACTGAAGTATTTAAGAATTACTGAAGAGGCTGTGTCTGTTGATGAAGAAGCTGCTGCCTCATTTCCGGCAGAGTTGAAGTTAAGGAGCAAGGATACCATTCAAAGCAAGTCTTCAATTGCAGTGACATCAGGCTCTTCTGGGAGAAGATGCCCAATAGAACTTAGATTCATAGAAGTGCAAATGCGGCGGCATCAGGGCATACAACATGGAAGAACAGATTAACTCTGGTACTATATGGCATTGCTGCAGGACATATGATAAAGCGAGGTGTAGTGTATAGAGTGAAGAACCTACATGATCTCGAAAACGAAACAAAAAATTATGTGTCCTGGCAACATAATCAGTGTGGGTGACAGCCATTTTTATGGAATGGTTCCACCAGTGCTTCATCCCAGAAGTGCAAAAATACTTGAAAGAGAAAGGGTTAGAATTTAAAGTATTAATAATGGACAATACATGAATCTGTCTGCTATGAAAATGAAAATGTTGAGGTGGTATTTTTACCTCCAGATAAAACCTCACTGCTTCACTCCCTGAACAGGGCATCATTTGGTTTGTCAGGGCCACATACAACTGCCTGATATTTGAACACATTTGGTTAGCAATTGCTGCAGACCCTAATACGTATATAATGCAGTGCTGGATATCATTCACTATTGTTCATGTGATAACATTCATCAAAGCTGCAGTGGATGAATTAAAACCAGAAACAGGTAAATACCTGCTGGAAGAATGTGGAATTATATATATGATTTAAAGGCTTCCTAGGGACCCATGGCAAGTTTAAATCATGTAGCAAGACAAGACAATCCTTCACAGAACTTGTGAAGAAGGATTTGCTGATGTGCTTGATGAAGAAGAGCATATCAAAGGCCATCACGAAGTGTTAACAAATGAGGAATTGGAAGAAATTTTTGAGTCATCTACAGAGGGAGAGGAAGATTAAAAAAACTGAAGCAGAATAGCCAACATAGACATTAATTAAACTTGTTAAAGTGTTTTGAATTGCACAGACATTAAAGAACAGAATTATAGAATACGATCCTCAGATGAGACACAGCATTAAAGTTACCAATATGATCACCAAAGGATTACAGTCTCTGCAGCAACACTTCGATGAGTTGAAGAGTCAACAACTTCTGGTTACAATGTTCTTCCAAAATTTTTCAGCAAAAAGACCCCAAAATAGAAATCCTTCACCTATTGAGGATCCCCAACCATCAACATTGTCTGCTCCTTAACCATCAACATTACCTTGGCTCAGTGATCCAGGATTACCCGAAGTTATTTTGATGATAATGTAGCCTAACTACATCACTTATACCTACATCAGTCACCTCATTTCATCTCTTCATGTAGGCATTGTATGACATCTCACAGCCTCACAAGGGTGAGTACAAGATATTTTGAGAGAGAGAAACCACATCTGCATAACTTTTATTACAATATATTGTTGTAATTGTTCCATTTTGTTAGCTATTGTTAATCTCTTAATGTGCCTAATTACAAATTAAACTTGATCGTAATTATGCATGCATAGGAAAAAACAGGCTGGACATGGTGGCTCACGCCTGTAATCTCAGCACTTGGGAAGTTGAGGCGGGCACATCACTTGAGCTTAGGAGTTCGAGACCAGCCTGGGCAACATGGCGAAATTAATTAGTCAGAAATATGTATATACCAACATACTAATATGTTTCAGCTATAAATACTTCTAACATTTCACATGTATATTTATGTAATCACCACAATCAAACTACAGAACTTTTCCACCACAAGGCTCCCTTTATAGCCACATTCTCCTTCCCTTCAGTCCCAAGACCTGGCAACCACGAATCTTGTTTCCCATCTCTATAGCTATATTATTTAAGAACGTTACAAAAACAGAATCATACAGTGTGTAAAACTTTAGGATTGTCCCCCCAAACCACCCAAGCATAATTCCCTTGAGGTCCATGCAATTTGTTACATGTATCAGTAGTTTGTTCCTTCATATTACTATTTAGTATTCCATGGTGTGGACATACTAAACCATTCACTCTTTTTGAAGGACATCCAGGTTGTTTCCGGGTTTTGGCTATTATAAATGAAGGTGCTATGTAACATTTGTGAATGTTAAGTTTTAACTTCTCAGGGATAACTGTCAAGTAGTACAAATGCCAGTTATATGTTAAATGCATGTTTAGTTTTATAAGAAACTGCCAAGAATATTTTCCACAGTGGCTCTACTATTTCATATCTCACCAGCAACGTACGAGTGGTCCACTTATCCAATTTCTCTTGCATCCTAGCAAAACAACTCTAAAATTTATCATTTGGAACTGTCTTTTCTTTCTGCAATGGTATTACGTGTCCTTTTAGAATTGAAATCAAGGGTAGAAGGGTTAGATTTAGTCCAGCCTCTCATTTCATATTAGCCATAGTAACAATCCCCTTTACAACATTTGATCATTATTGCCACTTAACACTTCCAGGATTAGGGAGTAGTATCTTTCTTTCTGAGGGAGTTTATATCAGTTTGGGTAACAGATTCTCATTGTTCATTTTCTTTCTTTCCTATTTCTTCCTCATCTTCCATAAAAGGCACAATAATAAATCTAAGCTTGTTAAAACAGAAACAAAAACAACACAAGTACTAAAACGAGGGTTTTTGTTTGTAAAACTGTCAATTAGGATTTTAATTCATGGTCAGTGAAGACCTCCAGGATTTTCCCTGCCCTGCATTTTCTTGCCTTTTTCTTTCAGATGCAGGGATCCAGAGTCCATCTCCATTGTGCCCTGTCTTACGTAACATCATCCTAGCTCTAGATTCTTTAATTGATGTCCTTTCCCCAGACGTACATTAGGTGTATGGCTCCAGGTTATGACAACAGCCTTCCAGAAGCCTTAGACACCTGAAAGTGATAGCAGTGCAGAAGCAGAAAGGTGCCTAAGGATTTCTACCAGCTTGTGGTAGAAGAGTGGCTTGTCTGGATGGTTTGAGGGAAATGACCAAATAATAACCTACCTACACCAAGCATTGTACTTTTCCTATATGCTAACAAGTTTTAAGATGTTTCTGAACAAGTTTTAAAATATTTCTGAAGATGAAATAGTCTCAAAGGAGTTTTGATTCTGCAAGATCACTTAGCAAATGATCCAAGGATAACTGACAGGATTCTATATTGTGTTGGTTGAAAATTAAGAATCCTGAGCCATATTGCAGACCTAAATAGTCAATTTCTGGGGTGAGGTGGAGCAGGTAAGTTCCCTGGGTGCTTATTTAGCATACCAAACTTTAAGAACTGATTATCTTTCCTTTCATATATTTTGAGCAAAAACTGTACCTTTTAGGAACAGTGCATGTTTAGGCAACAGGTGAGTAAGTACATATAGAAACAACTCCAATGCAGAGTAGAGTGATGTACAATAAGAGGTGTAGAGAGCTATGGGGTTGCAAAACAGGAGGAGAGAGCACATTATTAACTAAGATTGAGATGAAGGAAGGCTTTCAGGAGTAGACAGCATTTACAAATGACTGGTAGGTAATTTTCTTTGATAATTTTTATTATATACAGATCAGTACTCACAATACGTTGCTTATTTAAGATGGCTGTTTACAAGTATAAAGCAGTTTGAGCAACACTGTGCATTATTGTACTTCAGATGAAAAATCCTTACATGCGGAATCAATGTCTTTTAAAATTTCAGATAAAGAATTTTCATTTGAGGAGACATACAATTGTAAGTGCTCATTTTTTGTCAATTTTAAGACACCATTATGTGTAAGAAGGATTAATTTTACCATAAAATTACAAACACCCTCCATGTCTTGACATTCACATGAAAGAACAGCATAACATTAATCATCCAAACGCGTATCAGAGCAAACTCTAGGCCTTAGTGTGAGGTGAACACGGTAACTGCTACATTATGGAAATCAGTTGGGCCTTAGTTAAATATTGTAGTATTTTTAAAATTTGTATATTGAAAAAGACAAAATGAGCTGTTAAGTGATAAACAGCTTACTCAATTTAGCATAACTTTAATTTAGAAATGGAATAGTGAAATTAAAAAAAGCATATGAAGCAGATAAACAGTATGTCTTTAGAAATATTAAAGATTTTTACTCTGTTTACAAGTTTTGCTTTTTTGGTTATGCCTCTTAAATATCTGTCTTTTTACTTTGTCTATAAAAATAATTGTCCTTAGTATTCCTAAATTCTTTTCCAAATAAAGCAATTATCGTTTTTATATGGTAAGAAGTTACTGAATCATAGGTTTAAGATCAGTGGCACAAATCATACATGTAGAAGATTATGTAACAAATTCATTGTTAGGTAAGGAGTCAGAGAGTACAGTACAGTAACAGCCATACAGGAGAGGTAGAATTCTTAATCACAGTTTTATAGAAAAGATGCAGTAGTTTATATCTGTACCCTGCTTTATTAATTAGTTATGGTACTGTAAATTTGATTCTCATTACAAATTTAACAGAAAGCGCAAAAGGGAGGGGTATTCATAGGCAAGGATCTTATTGACCTTTGTTCTGCAAGTGTTGCAGAGGATACCCCTAGACACTTGAAGCATTTTCTTGGCCAATTAAGGTAATTGATCATATACGGCATTTACCTCATTTTTAAAAACCTTGCCAGTAGGGAAATCTAAGCTGCTCTTCTCCCAGGGGCCTAAGAGGGAAATGTATCTCTTTTTATACTACTATGAGTGTAAATGAAATCACTCTCTGGTTATCATTATTGCTTATCAAGAATTCCAGCATAACTAACCTGTTGAGGGGTTCTATACCCCAAATTTTAAGTTTGATTGTTTCTAACTCACAATGTAGTCATAAACAACGTTACAAATGGGCATAACTTAAAAATTATAGTTCATTCATGATGAAGTTAAATTACTAGTACTTGAGTAAGACCCCCATAGACTTCAAAAAGCTAGATGGCAGAAACTTTGTTGTATATATGGGTTATTCACATTTAGGTGTTTAAAACTTGGGAGTCTATGTTTCTAATCCTTACTTCAACATCAATAAATAAAGTGTTCAGAAAGGCCATTTTAATAAAAGTTATAATAAAAATTTTTAATAAATATGTACACCCAGTGCTAAACCTTACAGTAGGGCTTACATTTTATAAAATGTACCTGCTTACAAAAATAATTCAAACCAGAATTCTTGTAGAAAATAAAAACCTACAGCCAAAGTTTCTTCCAGTTAACTGGAAATTAATCTCCTTTGATTTATGTTATGAGTAGGATGTCATGATGAGCCAGTCAGATTCTAGATATTTATTTATAGTTCTACTTAAGTGAATTTTATTTTGGATTAGGTTTTCTCAAGTTTTTGTAAATTCTTTCTTGTTTCTGATAATTCTTAGAGCTCAGAAAAGGGGATATTTATTTATGGTAGGCCCAGATCATTTTAGCAGTATTTCCTTCACAACTGCTGGTAATAATGAATTATCCAAGTCAGCAATCATGTTAAAATTAACATAACATGATTATTAACTGTTGACAGATATTAACTTGACAGATAATATTAAAAATAAACTTATTTTACCTCACATTTAATTTTAAAATCCTACACTTCAGTTAAGGGTTAGAGAAAATGTGTCCCTATGGAGGAGGAAGCTTTTAAACTATATTCTTCATTTCAAAGAGAAAACATGTCCTAATTTTAGTAAGTGTAACTTTGTGTTTTTAAGAATCGTGAAAATGTCAGCTTTTGGGAATGTAAGCAAAGTACAAAGACTAATGCTTTCTGCTAATATGTTACACTGAAATATATTTGGTTATAAAAATCTCAAAAACCTAATTGTATTTCAAAGCTATTATTCTATTTACGTTATAGGAGAGATGCATATGTAAATAGAGAAAAGTTGGGCTTTTGTAGTCTAAAGATTTATTCAATCCATCATTAGGTAATTCTCAGGTGATTTATAACTTAAAACTGAAAACTTCCACAGTTAATTTGTAACTGCCGCATTTACAAAAAACTTCTGGGTAATAGAACCTGTTAAAAACAGACTGGTGTTGCAATTAGGCCCAATACTCATTTATTTAAATCACCTAAGACATTTGCAAAATTTTTCAAAGTTAGGAAAATGCAGTTATTAATATGGCTTCATTCAGTTAAACCTATATTCTGCAAAATATTCCTGTTACACACTTAAGTACAACTGGATCAGCAGGATTACTTGCACAGAAAGTGAAGACTTAATTTTCACATTAAAATTATACCTGTTTCATACTTATATCTCAAAATATTTTGGAGAAGACCATTAATGGTCTTGACTGTAACAGTTTATTGCATTTTTATGCCTCATTTTTCAATGTTAAGTACTCTAGTTTGGAGTTTTAAGTTCTACTTTTCCTCTTATCTTCAAACAGACTCTTCAGCATATAAACTTGAATGGCTGACACCACCACCATGACCACTAAATTAACCATAGACCAGAAATTGACTCTATCAAAGTTGCTTTCTTGTATGTTTCGATCACGAGCTTCAAATGCTCTAAGCAGAGTTTGTATGTGCCCACTTTTGCTTAGTCTGGACTTGATGCTGTTGATGGATTCCTGGAGATAAATAAAATAATTTTATTATTAAAGAATGCTCAGAAATTTTAACTTAATTAAAAAATGAGGCTGGGTGCAGTGACTCATGCCTTGTAATCCTGGAACTTTGGGAGACTAGGGCAGGAGGACCCCTTGAGCCCAGGAGTTCAAGACTGGGCTGGACAACACAGACAGACTCTGCCTCTACAAAAAGATGGGTATGGTAGCACCAAGTGTGGTCCCAGCTACTTGGGAGGCTGAGGTGGGGGGATCACTTGAGTCCAGGAGGTTGAGATTGCAATGAGCCATAATGGTGCCACTGCACTCCAGCCTGGGCAACAGAGTGAGTGAGACCCTGTCTCAAAAAAAGTTTTTTTCAAAATATGCTTTATGTTTTTTATCCAAACACAATTTTAAGTTAGATGGCTGCACAATTCAATTAAAGGGCAGGTACTATTTATATTACATTAGAGATTCTCTGTAAGGTTATATAATAGTTCTCCTGACATATTTATATTGTTTATAAGTAGTTATTTAACAAGAGAACAAAGCTACTGTGAATTGAAAATAGGTAACATGAAATTATTCTGAGTGGCATAGCATCAGGAGTTTTACGTACATTATCTCTTTCTTAGTCCTCACACAACCAAAGGAAATGACTAAGGTTTTTTTGTTTTTTTTTTTTGGTCGGGGATGGAGTTTGCCCAGGCACAATCTTGGCTCACTGCAACCTGAGACTGTGCCTGGTCAAATGATTAAGTTTTTAGAGATGGGGTCTTGCTATATTGGAGTGTAGTATCTATTTACATGTGTGACCATGGTTCACTGCAGCCTTGAACTGGGCTCAAATGATCCTCCCCCTAACCTTCTGAGTAGCTGGGATTACAGGTACCTGCTACCATGCCTGGCAAATGATTTCATTTTTAAAAACCCAATGGATATAACTTTAGGTATTTACCTATTACATAATGCATGTGTTTATAATATTTCCTTCTTTGTATGTTAATCTGAACAATTTAGTATTCAGTAAAACACCCAATGTTTTAATACCACAAAATAGTTGTGAAATTAGAAAACATTTTACTTTTCATGTGCCTGCTGTATAATCAGAAGCATAATCTATTTATAATTTAAAAATTCTAACTGCACATTTATAAAACAAACTTACCAAGATGCAGTCTTATTTGCACATCTGAAGCTATTTTTATAATAGGGTCCTGGAAGATAAGTTATTTGAAAACTATAAAAGGGCTATATGAATATAAAATAAAATTAAGCTGATACTTGAGGTCAAAGTATTTATGGCAAAAATAAAATATTAGAAACAGATTTTCCTGGATAATGCAGATAAAATGCTTAGTTCAGTAACTTATTACCATAGTAAGGCCTCTGGCTGTTAATAATTTTTATTTTATTAGAAGACCATACTGACCAGGATGTCTTCCAGTTTCATATCCAACATATCTGTGCCAGTAATATATTTCTTCCAATCTTCTTGTTCTTGTGCCTGTTCTCCCATATTATCCAGGATTAATTCAAAGAAAATCACCTTCTCAGAAATGGTGCTGAATGTATTGTCAAAGCAGAACATGTAATCACCAACTTCAGTCTCTACACTGTATAAAAAAAAGTACATGTTTTAAGTTACCTGTATTTCTATTTGTGATGAAAAGCAACTAAAGGTAAAAATAAGAAGTAACAGGCTGAGTGTGTTGCCTCACACCTGTAATCCCAGCATTTTGAGAGGGCAAGGCTGGTAGATCACTTTAGCTCAGGAGTTTGAGACCAGCCTGGGTAACATGGCAAAATCCTGTCTCTACAAAAAAATAACAAAACTTAGCAGAGCGTGAGGATTGCTTGAGCCCGGAAGGTTGAAGATGCAGTGAGGCATGATCATGCCACTGCACTCCAGCCTGGGCAACAGAGCAAGATCCTGTCTCAAAAAAAAAAAAAAGAAACCAACAAAACAAAAAACAAATAACATAGTTTATAATAATTGGACAGCTTACCCATAAATTTCCTTAGTATTGAAAGATAATTTATAATTTCTTGGGAAAGAAGCAACCTGAAAATATATATGTTCAAGTACAACTTAGAGATGTTTGGCATTTACTCAGTAAATTATGGTTAGTGACCCCATTTTTGGAAAAAGAATTAAAAACCTGTATATGTAACTCATAATAAACTTTAATATTTATACATTATTAAAAGTATTTTATCATGAGTTCAATTCATATGCAGATATGACTGCCAACCTACTCTACAATTGAGATTAATCTAAACTGAGTTTTGTTTTCAAAAGCAGTGATGGATTGTCCTAAATGTCTTCTTCCAGGCCTCTTACTGATTTTGCCTATTGACTGCCACTGGCTCCCTTATAGATGTTTGTTTGATCCTAAATGCTTTTTTTGAGAATTAAATAAAACTAGTTTATCTTTTATTATTTAATTCTATAAGGGTAATTCAACCCATCATTAATTATGCCAAGTGCTGGAGAAAAAAATGAATAATATCTGAATTACCAGTACCCTAGTTAAAATTAGTTTCCCATATTAGCGAAAGTTAAAAGCAGGGCCAGGTGCGGTGGCTCATACCTACAATCACAGCACTTTGGGAATCTGAGGCAGGATTACTGTAGGCCAGGGGTTCGAGATTAGCCTGGGCAAAAGTGAGACCTTGTCTCTACAAAAATTAAAAAATTAGCCGAGTACACACCTGTAGTCCTAGCTACTCGGGAGGCTTGGTTGAGCCCAGTACTTTAGGCTGCAGTAAGCTATGGTCACACCATTGTACTCTGGCCTGGGCAACATAGTGAGACCTTGTCTTTAAAAAAAGAAATTACATTTAAAAGAAAAAAAGCCTACTTAAGAAAAACCAGTGACATACTCAGATGTTTGCTGCTCTTACAAAATTAATATAGCTAAAGATAAAAGCTTTGTTTAATGTTTAAAAAACAGATTTGTAGGCCGGGCATGGTGGCTCACGCCTATAATCCCAGCACTTTGGGAGGCCGAGGCCGGCAGATCACGAGGTCAGGAGATCCAGACCATCCTGGCTAACACGGTGAAACCCCGTCTCTACTAAAAAGACAAAAAATTAGCCGGGCGTGGTGGCGGGAGCCTGTAGTCCCAGCTACTCAGGAGGCCGAGGCAGGAGAATGGCGTGAACCCAGGAGGCGGAGCTTGCAGTGAGCCGAGATCGCGCCACTGCACTCCAGCTGGGCAACAGAGCGAGACTCCGTCTCAAAAAAAAAAAAAAAAAAAAAAAATAGATTTGTAAATCTGGTATAGTGATTAAGAGTGAGTTGGACTGCCTGCATGTATATCCTGGCTTTGCCGTTCACTAGCTGTGTAACCTTCAGCAACTTAATTGTTCTATGCCTCAGTTTCCCCATTGGTAAAATAATATTTACCTCATAGGACTGTGGTTAAGAATAAAAAAATTAGTACATGAAAAGTGCTGAGAACACTGGCCTGGCATATCAAAAGAATGCAATAAATGTGAACTATTATAAACTCAATTATTTTCTCCCAATTATTTAATGAGAGGTAATTCTACACAAGGAAGCAGTAAGATACTTATTTTTCTAACAGTGAATTTTATTATCTCAAAAAGGGAGCAAATAATTGGGGAGAAATAAAGACTGACATACATTTTGAACATTTTAAAAATTCTGAAACTTAAAGATGAACTATATTTTTAGTTTTTTTTTTTTTTTTGAGATGGAGTCTCTGTCGCCAGGCTGGAGTACAGTGGCGCCATCTCAGCTCACTGCAACCTCCGCCTCCGGGGTTCAAGCAATTCTGCCTCAGCCTCCCAAGTAGCTGGGACTACAGGCGTGCGCCACCATGACCAGCTAATTTTTGTATTTTTAGTAGAGACAGGGTTTCACCATGTTGGCCAGGATGGTCTCAATCTCTTGACCTCGTGATCCACCCACCTCGGCCTCGGAAAGTGCTGGGATTATAGGCGTGAACCACAGTGCCTGGCCCATTTTTAGCTCTTATACACCTATCAAAGAGAAAACAGTTAATTCCAAGTATATCAATATAAACTGACTTTTAAAATTACTATTTCTATCTTATTTAGTAATAGCTTATGCAAATATTTTTCTGAGCTCTGCATAGGTAAAATGCCATTTAAAATGCATTTTAAATGAGTATCTTAAAAAATTATTGTTGAGAGATTTTTTTCCTCTCATCCATTCATACATGTATTCAGTGTTTACTGAGTATCGATTATGTATCAGGCATTTTGGTTAACAAAGACCAATAATTTTAATAATAGCTAGTTCTTACAATAGTGTTATGTGCCAGGGATGTTCTAAGCATATGGTAGAAAGCAAAGAGTTTTGGTCCATCCTGTCTCCACCCTGCATGTGTATCCCTGGAGACTTATTTGACTTCTCTGAGCTTCCTTGTCTATAAAATGGGAATCTTGAGTCAAAGACTCTATCTCATAGTGTAATGGAAAGATTAATTTAGAAGCCTATAATATGCCAACCCTTGTTTATAGCAAATACTAGATACTCCATATTTGCTCTTCTTCCTACAGACTCACAGTTTAAACATATAACAAAACTGACTTAAGAAAATGTTATAGTAAGATAATATAATGGAACCAGGAAACATACCAGTGAGATATGAAAAGAGGGAAGTGAGGTGTCAGAAGAAGAATATATGGTCTTTTGCTGAACTCTGAACTCAAACAGTTATAACAAGTATTTTATTTTTATATAGTTCCCTATGATCAGATCTTTTACTTTCAGGCCTTCTAATTACCTAAAACGAATGAGGTCTGAATAAAAAAAAAAATTTACGTACACACAAAGATATACTGTCCTGTTTTAAGAAAGAAAACTATGGACAAAAATGGCATATAGCCAGCAGCTCAAGAAACTTTAAGACACATACCTGGAACAGCAGCTTTAAGTTAAAATAGAAAGCTTGTGCTGGCCAGAAGGCAGGTTTAAAATGCCACGATAGATTGAATGGAATACCAGGGGAATACTAATTTACTAACCAAAGCACAGAAAAAATTTAGCCTGATCAAAAGAAAATGCTTAAACAAAAATAGAAAGGTTAATGGAAGATGTTTTTGTTTATCAGATGGCACACTATCATGAACTGTTTTAAATCATATGGAATTATCTAATATTGATATGTAGTATCAAATGTGCTAACTTTCCATGCCCTGCAGATAACCCACTGGTATTATTCAGCAATGAAACTCAACTAAAAGAGATTACTTACGTGTGAACTCCATCTGATTTTCTTTGTTCAAAAACTAAGGTTTTGCCTTCTGGAGAGGCAAGATGGAAATCAATATCTAATCCTGCTCCATCTAAAACCTGTAGAAAAGCATACATGAAAAAAACATATATTACAAATTCTGGAAATAAAAAATTATACACAGTAGATCATATGATGTAAAGATTTTCTAAACTAGAGAGGTAAGAAAGTCATCAGTGATGTCTGAGCTAGAAAAGAACCAAAAGATCATCTAGTTCAATTCCATTCATTTTTGGAACTTGTCCCTTCCTTACCCATTTCTCTCACCATCACCTAAATTTAGGCCTTATGGATATTACTGAAATAAATCTTCCTAAAATAGTGGTTTCATTCAGAATCCCTGTAGAATGGACGGAAACACAAAGAGCAGTTCAAATGCTGGGCGTTTTAGTTAAAACTTAGGCAAATTGGCAGGGCGCGGTGGCTCACGCCTGTAATCCCAGCACTTTGGGAGGCCGAGGCAGGCGGATCATGAGGTCAGGAGTTCGAGACCAGCCTGACCAACATGGTGTAACCCTGTCTCTACTAAAAATACAAAAATCCCAGCTACGGCCGGGCGCGGTGGCTCACGCCTGTAATCCCAGCACTTTGGGAGGCCGAGGCGGGCGGATCACGAGGTCAGGAGATCGAGACCATCCTGGCTAACACAGTGAAACCCCGTCTCTACTAAAAAATACAAAAAATTAGCCGGGTGTGGTGGCGGGCGCCTGTAGTCCCAGCTACGCGGGAGGCTGAGGCAGGAGAATGGCGTGAACCCGGGAGGCGGAGCTTGCAGTGAGCCGAGATCGCGCCACTGCACTCCAGCCTGGGCGACAGAGCGAGACTCCGTCTCAAAAAAAAAAAAAAAAAAAAAAAAAAAAAAATCCCAGCTACTCAGGAGGCTGAGGCGGGAGAATCGCTTGAACCCAGGAGGTGGAGGTTGCAGTGAGCCAAGATCGTGCCACTGCACTCCAGCCTGGGCGACAGTGAGACTCGGTACCCCGCCCCCCCGCCCCCCAAAAAAAAGACTTAGGCAATTTCAGACATTGTATATAACTTTTTTGTTTCCTCTTCAATAAAAGAATAATAATTAACTGTTTTTTAGCCTGGAATTCAAGACCACCATGGTGTGGACTCCAACTGACTTCAACACATTCTTCTACTACTTCCCAGTATGAATTGTGTATTCGAAGCAGGCCGGTTCATTTACTAGCCAATGAATACAATCTGTCCATCTATAATTCCAAAATGTCCTTCTATGAAGATGATGATGATAATCATGGCAACTAACAATTATAGTTGATGCCATAAATTGTCTTAAATGCTTTATGTGGATTAATTTATTCCTTATAACAACTCTAAAAGGTAGGTCCTATTATTCTCATTTTAGTAAAAAAACAACAAAAACTGAGGCACAGAGAAATCATTTTTCCAAAGTGACACAGCATTAATTCATCTAGGCCACATTAAAAAAAAAAACCAAAGTGATACAGCAAATAAGTGACATGGTCAAAATTTGAACTCAGCAATCTGCCTCTAGAATAATTTTTAATAAGTATGCTGTGTTGCCTCTATTTCTGTTCCATTCTCCTGAATAGGTACTCATCCAATTGTATTCATTCTTTAAGAGCCAGTTTAACCCATTTATGCCTTGTGTTCCATTAGTGGAACACTAAGCATGTAGGAGTTATTTATATCCCACTGCTCAAGGTCATTGCCAAGGTCTCATTTTGCAATTCAAAAAATTGTAACCTCCTGCATAAATGGGTCAAGTCCTTTGAAATCTCCTCTGACTCCTCCTGTCCAGTCCTCTCACACTCTCTCTTGTATTACTACAGATTGCACACCTATCCTCTTTGGCACTTATGAGACGTTCTCTGGAATCTAAGCATCTTTTTGTAGGATTCACTTAGCATAAACTTGTAAGTACCTTTATGGACACCTATGTGGCATATCCAACATAGATGATAAGATGGATGAAAATTTTGTTCACTATTTTTATAACTCCAAGGGTACTGGTCCTAACAATGTTATTATCCATATTTTGATTTTTTGTCACAGATGCAAATATTTAATAAATACATCTTTTTATCATCCTATACAAATTAAAGTGTCTCAGTGTTTTCCCTGTAGATCTGTCTGCAAACTTCTCTTCCTGTCTTCCTCTTTCCCTGCGTTTTCTCTTCTGTATTTATAGTGTTTGCTAAAATTTTAAAAATAATCTATTTGGAACACTATATAGTACAGCCTTTTAACTGAAAAAAAAAAAAAAAAACCTAACTCAATGGCTACTCTTTTTCTTAGCACTCCATTTTATTTTTCATGGTAGCTTTAATGTGATGATATAAAAAATTACCTACTCCTGTGCTTTTATTGTTCAACAGAACTGGTTTCAAATGGCTGGCTAAATGTACATAATTTTCTTCTTTAAATCCCAATGAAATGAAGAAGATATGTAACAATTAAAATCTGTAGGCTGGGTGTGGTGGCTCATGCCTGTAATCCCAGCACTTTGGGAGGCCGAGGCGGGTGGTTCACTTGAGGTCAGGAGTTTGAGACCAGCCTGGCCAACATGGCAAAACCCCATCTCTACTAAAAATAAAAAAAATGAGCCAGGCATGGTGGCACACACCTGTAATCCCAGCTACTTGGGAAGCTGAGGCAGGAGAACTGCTTGAACCCAGGAGGCGGAGGTTGCAGTGAGCAGAGATCACGCCACCGTACTTCAGCCTGGGCAAAAGAATGAGTGAGGCTCCACGTCAAACAAAAACAAAAAACCCACAAAGAAGAAAAATTCCTGTTTCAAAAGATGAAAATCTTTAGACAGAAAGGATCTAATAAATGTAAAGCAGGATAAATGAAAAAAGACCATAAAATATGGAGTTTTCCAAAGGATTTAAAAAGTACAATCTTCTATCAAAGAGAAGTAGCAGAAGTAGTAGAGAACTGCAAAATACAAGAATTGGGATTAGCATCAGAATTCTTACATATAACATTAGATGGAAAAAAATAATGGGGCCATGTAGTCAATGTTCCCAAGTAAAAAGATATTTACTGACATGAAAGCAAAAATAAAGCCATTTGCCAGGTGTGGTAGCATGCACTGGTATTCCCAGCTACTTGGGAGACTGAGGTGGGAGGACCACTTGAGGCTAGGTGTTAAAGCCTGTAGTGTTCTATGAAAGTGCCTGTGAATAGTCACTGCACTCCAGCCTGGGCAATACAGTGAAAACCCATCTCTAAAATAAAATTTTAAAATAAATAAATAAAGTTATTTTCAGATATCCAAGGACTCAAAACATTCTCAAAGAATTACTCAAGGATACCCTCCAAAAACAAAAAATATATATATTAAATCAGAAAACAAGCAATGTAACAAAGCTAAGAAAAGATTTCAGTAAAACCAAGTTAAAAAGCAGTTATTGGTAGTGGCTGTCAGGCTTAATGAAATTGTGAAAAATGATTTTTAAGACTATGGAAGGTTAATTAAAAAATCATAAAATATAATTTTTTTTTTTTTTTTTTGAGACACAGTCTCGCTTTGTTGCCCAGGCTGGAGTGTAGTGGCGCGATCTCAGCTCACTGTAACCTCTGGCTCTCAGGTTCAAATGATTCTCCCGCCTCAGTGTCCTGAGTAGCTGGGATTACAGGCATGCGCCACCATGCCCGGCTATTTTTGTATTTTGTAGAGATGGGGTTTCAGCATGTTGGCCAGGCTGGTCTCGGAACTCCTGACCTCAAGTGATCCGCCCGTCTCAGCCTTCCAAAGTGCTGGGATTACAGGTGTGAGCCACTGTGCCTGGCCATAAAATACACTTTAAAAATACAAAATAAATACTAAAAATGCCACAATCTGGGCCAGGCATGGTGGCTTACTCCCGTAGTCCCAGCACTTTGGGAGGCTGAGGTGGGCGGATCACTTGAGGTGAGGGGTTCAAGACCAGCCTGGGCAAGATGGTGAAACCCTGTCTCTAATAAAAAAAAAAAAAAATACAAAAATTAGCTGGTGATTTACGCCTGTAATCTCAGGTACCTGCGAGGTTGAGGCAGGAGAATTGCTTGAGCCCGGGAGGTGGAGTTGCAGTGAGCTGGGATCATGCCACTGCACTCCAGTCTGTGCCACAGAGTGAGACTCCATCTCAAAAAAAAAAAAAAAGCCATAATCTGGAACAAAAATTCCAGTTGATTTCAATGGAACATGATGGGGATAACAGTAAAACTGTTAAAAGTTAGGTTAAAAGGAAACATAGACATTAATTTTGATGCTGACAAATGGGTACTTAAACATTAAATAGAGGGACATCTAATTTGGCAATATACAGATAACCAAAAAGCCCTCCCAGTATAAAACCCCCTGGAAATGCTGGATTATATTTTGAAAACAATCTTTCCAACTACATAGCAAGGGCAAAGAAAAAAAAGACAATGAAAACTAGAGTGGTAAATGGAAGTTTGTGAAGGGGGTTAACTTGTCACAGTTACCTGGGAGCTTGAGATTTAATATCCCCATGAGGACAGGTCATGAAGCTTTGGGGCTAAATTATGTAAGGAGCAGGAACTAAGAACTATGCATAAAGCTAGGATCTTTGAAGGGTCATACCATCAGTAAAAGGGTTAATTTTTTTAAAAAGTCCATCAGTACATAGAGATCACAAGAAAGCTTGTCCGTCTTGGCCTCAAGTCATATGTGAAAAAAACAATATAAGCTCACCAGGTAATTCATCTATAAGCTTACACATCAAGCAAATTTGTAGTTCACAGTTTCACTACCCACGTGTTCAGAGACTCAAGCAGAGAACAATATAAAACGTAGTCCTCCATCGTGGAATGCCTGGGAGGAGGAAATGCAAAACCTTTCTGGAGGGTCATATCCTCAACCTAGGGCACACACAATTCACATAGGATATAGTCCCATTGGGCATGGGTTTGATGGGTAGCTTCTGACATGGCTCTCAACGATCCCTGCCTTTCTGATATTCATACACTTGTGTAATAAATACAACATGGCAAATGTGATGGGATGTCGCTTTCATAATCAGGTTACTAAAGATTGTAACTTCCGTCTTGCTAGCTTGTCCTCTCTTGCTGGCACTTTCTCTTGCCCTCTTACTCGCTCTGATGAAGCAAAGCTTCCATGTTGTAAGATGCGTTACAGAGAGGCTCACATGGCAAGAAACAAGGAAGGCCTCTGGCCAACAGCTTGTAGGGAACAGAAGCCTAAGTCCAACAACTAGTAAGGAATTGAATCCTGTCAACAACCATGAGTGAGTTTGGATCCTTCCCAATTGAGCCTAAGATGACTGCAGCCCTGTGAGAGATCCAGAGTAGAAGACCCAGTTAAGCAGTGACCAGATTTTCCTGACTGGCAGAAACTAAAGCTAGTAAATATTTTAAGCCCGTAAATTTTGTGGTTGATTAGTTTTTTATCAATAGATAACTAATGGATCTACATGAGAAAGGAGAGCATCAGGAAAGGAATAAATGAAGAGAAAACAATCTTTTATTTTTTTAATCTAATAAGTAGATCATTGTTCAAAGTAATAATAGCAACAATGTATTCAGTGATTACAACATGTGGATAAGTGAAATGAATGACAACTATAAAGGATGGCAGAGAGGAAGTGGGAATACTCAGTTATAATGTACCTGTACTACCCATGAAAGTGGACTTGGATCAGTTGTAAGTGTATATTGCAAATCTAGGGCAAATTTTTTTAAAATTTTAATTTGTGTGGGTAAATAGTAGGTGTACATATGTATGGGGTACATGAGATGTTTTGATATAGGCATGCAATGCATATTAACCACATAGTGTAAAATTGGGTATCCATCCTCTCAAGCATTTATCCTTTGTGTTACAAATAATCCAATTATACTCTTTTAGTTATTTTAAAATGTACATTTATGCTACAACAAAAGTGCCTTACAAAGCAAAAATATTTTAAAAAGAACAATTAAGTTATGATTGACTATAGTCAACTGTTGTGTTATCAAATAGTAGGTCTTATTCATTTTTGTTCTTTTTGTACCCAATAACCATCTCCACACCTTCCCCTCCACCCCCCAGCCTCCCACTACTCTTCCCAGCCTTTGTTAACCATCCTTCTACTCTCTATCTCCATTAGTTCAATTGCTTTCATTTTTAGCTCCCACAAATAAGTGAGAACGTGATATTTGTCTTTCTGTGCCTGGCTTATTTCACTTAGCATAATGACCTCCAGTTCCATCCATGTTGCAGCAAATGACAAGATCTCATTCTTCTTTATGGCTGAATAGTACTCCATTGTGTATAAGCACCACATTTTCTTTATCCATTCATCTGTTGATGAACACTTTAGGTTGCTTCCAAATTTTGGCTGTTGTGAACAGTGCTTCAACAAACATGGGAGTGCAGGTATCTCTTTGACATACTGATTTTCTTTCTTTTGGGTATATACCCAGCGGTGGGATTGCTGGACTATATGGTAGCTGTATTTTTAGTTTTTTGAGGAACCTCCAAACTGTTCTCCATAGTGGTTGTACTAATCTACATTCCCACCAACAGTGTATGAGGGTTCTCTTTTCTCCACATTCTTGCCAGCATTTGTTATTACCTGTCTTTTGGATATAACCCATTTTAACTGGGGTGAGATGATCTCACTATAGCTTTGATTTGTATTTCTCTGATGATCAATGATGTTGAGCACATTTTCATATGCCTATATGCTATTTGTATGTCTTCTTTTGAGAAATGTCTATTCAAATCTTTTGCCTATTTTTAAATTAGATTAGATTTTTTTTCCTGTATAGTTGTTCGAGTTCCTTATATATTCTGGTTATTTATCCCTTGTCAGATGGGTAGTTTGCAAATATTTTCTCTCATTCTTGGGTTGGCTCTTCCCGTTGTTAACTGTTTCCTTTGCTGAGCAGAAGCTTTTTAGCTTGATGTGATCTCATTGGTCCATTTTTGCTTTTGTTGCCTGTGCTTGTGAGGTATTACTCAAGAAATCTTTGCCCAGACCAATGTCCTGGAGAGTTCTAATGTTTTCTGGTAGTAGTTTCATAGTTTGAGGTCTTAGATTTAAGTCTTTAATCCATTTTAATTTGATTTTTGTATACAGTGAGAGGTAGAGATCTAGTTTCATTCTCCTGCATATGGATATCCAGTTTTCCCAGGACCATTTATTGAAGAGACTCTTTTCCTCAGTGTATGTTCTTGGCACCTATGTCAAAAATGAGTTCACTGTAAGTGTATAGGTTTGTTTCTAGGTTCTCTATTCTGTTACATTGGTCTATGTGTCTGTTTTTTTGCAAGCACCATGCCATTTTGGTTACTATATCTCTGTAGTATAATCTGAAGTTAGGTCATGTGATTCCTCTAGTTTTGTTTTGTTTTGCTTAGGATATTTCTGGGCTATTCTGGGTCTTTTGTGGTTCCATATACATTTTTAAATTGTTTTTTCTATTTCTGGGAAGAATGCGAAAGGTATTCTAATAGGAATTGCACTGAATCTGTAGATTGCTTTGGGTAGTATGGACATTTTAACAATATTGATTTTTCCAATCCATGAACATGGAATATCTTTCCATTTTTGGTGTCCTTTTCAATTTCTTTCATCAATGTTTTATAGTTTTCATTGTAGAGATCTTTCTTTTTTTTGGCTAATTCTTTTTTAATTTTACTTGTGGCTACTGTAAATGAGATTACTTTTTAAATGTCTTTTTCAGACTGTTCACTGTTGGCATACAGAAATGCTATTGATTTTTGTATGTTGATTTTATATCCTGCAACTTCACTATATTTGTTTATCAGTTCTAATAGCTTTTTTTATGGAGTCTTTAGACTTTTCCAAATATAAGATATATCATTTGCAAAGAAGGATAATTTGACTTCTTCCTTTCCAAATTGGATGCCCTTTATTTGTTTCTCTTCTCTGACTGCTCTAGCTAGGACTTCCAGTACTATTTTGAATGACAGTGGTGAAAGTGTGCATCTTTGTTGTGTTCCAGATCTCAGAGGAAAGGCTATCAGTTTTTCCCCATTCAGAAGATACTAGCTGTAGGTCTGTCGTCTATGGGTTTTATTATGTTGAGGTATGTTTCTTCTATATCCAGTGTTTTGAGGGTTTTTATTATGAAGAGATGTTGAATTTTATCAAATATTTTTTCAGCGTCAATTGAAATGATTATATGGGTTTTGTCCTTCATTCTGTTGATATGATGTATCATATCATTCTACTGATTGATTTGAGAATGCTGAACCATCCTTGCATCCCAGGGACAAATTCCATTTCAACCACAAAACTTTTAAAAAATAAGTATAATTGATATGTTGAGAAGAGAAAAAGTAGAATTATATAAAATGTTCAGTAAAAACCAGAGAAGGCAGAAAAGGGGGGAAAGATGTAAAAAAAAGAACAAGTACAATGAATAGAAAGGAGTTATAAACATGGCAATATTAATCCAACAATATCGGTAAGTACATTGTGAATGGTCTAAATATGCCAATTAAAAGAACTGCTAGAGTGGATGACAATACAAGATTAACCATATGCTGTCCACAAGAAACCAACTTTAAATATAAAGACACAGATAGATTTAAAGTAAATGGATGCAGAAAGATATACCGTGTTAACACTAATCAAAAGAAATCTGAAGTAGCTATATTAATGTCAGAGAAAGACGACTTCAGAATAAGGAAAATCTTCAGGGATAAAGAGGGGCATTACTGGCTGGGCATGGTGGCTCACGCCTGTAATCCCAGCACTTTGGGAGGCTGAGGCAGGCGGATCATGAGGTCAGGAGATCGAGACCATCCTGGCTAACATGGTGAAACCCCATCTCTGCTAAAAATACAAAAAATGAGCTGGGCGTGGTGGCACATGCCTGTAGTCCCAGCTACTTGGGAGGCTGAGGCAGGAGAATCTCTTGAATCCGGGAGGTGGAGGTTGCAGTGAGCTGAGATGGCACCACTGCACTAGAGCCTGGGCGACAGAGCGAGCAAGACTCTGTCTCAAAAAGAAAAGGGGGGGGGGGCATTACCTATAATAAATGGGTCAACTTTCCAGGAAGACATACCAATCCTTATGTGTATACACCTAACAACAATATATCAAAATATGTGAGGCAAAAACTGAAAGAGCCACAAGAAGAAACAGAAAATCATTACTATAGTTGGAGACTGCGACATCCCTCTATCAGTAATTGACAGAGCCAAGAGGCAAAAAATCAGTAAGGATATAGTTGAACTGAACAGCACCATCAATCAAATGTGTCTAATTGAATCTTGAGAACTAATCAATCCAATGACGGCAGAATAACATTCTTCTCAAGCTCATATGGACATTCACCAACACAGACCACATTCTGGGCCATAAAACACACCTTGATTTGTGCTGTCAGACCACAGTGGAATTAAGGTAGAAATCAGTAACAAAAATAGCTGTAAAATTCCCAACTATTTGGAGATTAAACCACACATTTATAAAGAACTCATGGGACAAAGAAGTCTCAAGATAAATATTTTTTAACTTCAATGAAATGAAAATACAACCTAACAAAAATTTGTGGGATACAGAGAAATCAGTGCCTAGAGGGAAATTTTTAACATTGCATGAACTTATTAGAAAAGAAGAAAGATGTAAAATCAATAATCTAGACATCCACCTTAGGAAGCCAGAGAAAGAACAGTAATACAAACCTAAAACAACCAGAAGAAAAACATTAGAGCAGAAATCAAAAAAACTGATAACAGGAAATCAACCCAGAAAAAAAAAAATCAATGAAGCAAAAAACTGGTTTTTTAAAAAGATCAATAAAACTAATAAACCTCTAGTCAGGCAAACCAAGAAAAAAAAGAGAAAAGACACAGAACACTAATATCAGAAATAAAAGCTGGGTCATCATTAATTATCTATGGACATTAAAAAGATAATAATGGCCAGGCGTGGTGGCCAATGCCTGTAATCTCAGCACTTTGGGAGGCTGAGTTGGGAGGATCACTTGAAGCCAGGAGTTTGAGACTAGCCTAGGCAGCAAAGTGAGACCCTGTCTGTACACACACACACACACACACACACACACACACACACACACAGAATTAGGCAGGCACGGTGGTGCATGCCTCCCTAGCTACTTGGGAGGCTGAGGTGAGAGGATCACTTGAGCCCAGAAGTTCAAGGCTGCTGTGAGGTATGTTCGTGCCACTGAACTCCAGCCTGGGTGATGGCAAGACTCCATCTTAAAAAATATAAATAAAAGGATAATAGTGGTGAGAGGTGACAGCATGCTGGCAGCCCTCGCTCGCTCTCAGCGCCTCCTTGGCTTTGGCGCCCACTCTGGCCACGCTTGAGGAGCCCTTCAGCCTGCCGCTGCACTGTGGGAGCCCCTTTCTGGGCTGGCCAAGGCCGCAGCCGGCTCCCTCAGCTTGCCGGGAGGTGTGGAGGGAGAGGCGCGGGCGGGAACTGGGGCTGCACATGACGCTTGCGGGCCAGCTCGAGTTCCAGGTGGGCGTGGGCTCCGCGGCCCCGCACTGGGAGCGGCTGGCCGGCCCTCAAGCTCTGGGCAGCGAGAAGCTTAGCACCTGGGCCAGCAGCTACTGTGCTCGATTTCTCGCAAGACCTTAGCTGCCTCCCCGCGGGGCAGGGCTTGGGACCTGCAGCCCGCCATGCCTGAGCCTCCCCTCAGCCCCCCGCTGTGGGCTCCTGCACGGCCCAAGCCTCCCCGACGAGCGCCACTCCCTGCTCCACAGCACCCAGTCCCATCGACCGCCCAAGGGCTGAGGAGTGCAGGTGCACGGCATGGGACTGGCAGGCAGCTCCACCTGTGGCCCAGGTGCGGGATCCACTGGGTGAAGCCAGCTGGGGTCCTGAGTCTTGTGGGGACTTGGAGAATCTTTATGTCTAGCTAAGGGATTTTAAATGCACCAATCAGCACTCTGTCTAGCTCAGGGTTTGTAAATACACCAATCCACACTCTCTGTATCTAGCTAATCTAGTGGAAAACTTTTGTTGTCTAGCTCAGGGATTGTAAACGCATCAATCAGCACCTTGTCAAAACAAACCAATCAGCTCTCTGTAAAACAGACCAATCGGCTCTCTGAAAATGGACCAATCAGTGAAATGTGGGTGGGGCCAGATAAGAGAATAAAAGCAGGCTGCCTCAGCCAGCAGTGGCAACCCGCTGGGGTCCCCTTCTACACTGTGGAAGCTTTGTTCTTTTGCTCTTTGCAATAAATCTTGCTGCTGCTCACTCTTTGGGTCCACACTGCCTTTATGAGCTGTAAGACTCACCACGAAGGTCTGCAGCTTCACTCCTGAAGCCAGCGAGACCACAAACCCACCAGGAGGAACGAACAACTCCAGACACGCCACCTTAAGAGCTGTAACTCTCACTGCAAAGGTCTGCAGCTTCACTCCTGAGCCAGCGAGGCCACAAACCCACCAGAAGGAAGAAACTCCGAACACATCCGAACATCAGAAGGATCAAACTCCGGACACGCTGCCTTTAAGAACTGTAACACTCACCGCGAGGGTCCGCGGCTTCATTCTTGAAGTCAGTGAGACCAAGAACCCACCAATTCCGGACACAGTGGAACATTATTAATAAATCTCTACCCACAAATTTGAAAACTTAGATGAAACAGGCCAATTCCTTGAAAGATACGAAGTACCAAAACTCATACAAGAAATAGATAACCTGAATAGGCCTGTATCTGTTACAGAAATTATACTGATAATTAATAACCTCCCCCAAAAGAAAGGACCAGGACCAGACAGTTTCAATGGTGAATCCTACCAAACATTTATGGACAAAATGAAACCAATTCTCTAAAATCTCTTACAGACAATAAAGGCTGAGGGAACAATTCTTTACTCATTCTGTGAGGCCAACATTACCCTAATTCTAAAACCAGAAAAGACATTACAAGAAATGGAAACTACATACCAGTATCTCTCAGGAACACAGATGCAAAAATCTTCAATAAAATATTAGCAAAGCTAATTCGACAATGTAAACAAAGAATTACAACCATGACCAGATGGATTTGTTCCAAGTACATAAGCCTGGCTCAACATTCATGAATTATTTTGTGTAATTCATCACATCAACAGGCTAAGGAAGAAAACTCAGATGATCACAGCAATGGGTATGGAAAACATATTTGATAAAATCCAATATCAATCCATGATATTTAATATTAAAAAAATCTTAGCAAACTAGGAATAGAGGGGAACTTCCTCAACTTAAGGAAGAACATTTACAAAAATCCTACAGCTAAGATCACACTTAATGGCAAGAAACTAGAAGCTTTCTCACTAAAATCAGAAACAAGACAAAGATGCTACTCCCTCATTACTCCTACTCAACACTATACTGGAAGCTCGAGCTAATGTAATACAACAAGAAAGGGAAAGAAAAGACATACCTATTGGAAAAGAAGAACTAAAACTGTCCTTGTTCACAGATGACGTGATAGTCCATGTAGAAATCCTAAAGAACTGCCAAAAAAAACCCGTCCCGGAACTAATAAGTGATGATAGCCAAGTCTCAGTATACAATATTAACATACAATAGTCAACTGCTTTCCTATACACCAGCAACAAGCAACTGGAGTTGGGAATAAAAAATACAATACCATTTACGTTAGCACTAAAAGAAAAAAAAAGAAAAAAAGAATTAGGTATAAATCTACCAAAATATGTACAAGATCTATAATCCCAGTAATCCCAGCTACTCAGGAGGCTAAGATGGGAGGATCCTGAGCCCAGGAGTTTGAGACCAGTGGAGTTACACAGCAAGACCTCATCTCAAAAAAGAAAAAACAAATTAGTACATTGTTGGTGGGAATGTAAATTAGTACAGCCCTATGGAAAACAATATGGTGGTTCCTCAAAAAACCACAAATACAACTACCATATCATCTAGTAATCTCACTTCTGGTATACATCCAAAGGAACTGAAATCAGTATGTAAAAGAGATATCTGCACTCCCATATTAATTGAAGCATTATTCACAATAGTCAAGACATAGAAACAACCTAAGTGTCCATTAATGAATGAATAAAGAAAATGTGGTATAGATACACAATGGAATACTGGAGGACATTACACTAAGTGAAATAAGCCAGGGACAGAAAGACAAATACTGCAGTATCTCATACGTGGAATTCGTAGAATTCCATACAGTTCAATTCCTAGAAGTGGAGAGTAGAACGATGGTTACCAGAAGCTGGGGGTGGGGGACTTGGGGAGAGAGGGAATAGGGAGTTGTTGATCACAGAGTACAAAGTTTCTGATAGACAGAAGGAGTAGGTTTTGAGATCTATTGCACAGGAAGGTGACTATGGTCAATAATAATGTATATTTCAAAATAACTGAGACTGAATTTCAAATAGCTTATCATAAAAAATTATAGGCAAGGCAATGTTAATTAGCCTGATTTAATCATTACATGTTGTATATATGTATCAAAACATCACGCTATACTGCATAAATGTATACAATTATAATTTGCCAATCAAAAATAATATTGATAATAAATTTTTAAAGCTATTGAAGTAGAAGATACAGCTGAAGAAATTATCCATAAAATAGGAGAGTGAGACAAAGAGAGAAATCATGAGAGATTAAGAAGCTCGGATGATCCACTTAAACTGCAGTGAAAATGCAGAAGCAGAAAATTTAAAAAGCTACAAGAGAAAATAGAGATGAACTACAAATATATAACAAACTGACAGGAAGCTTCAACAGCTATAATCGAAGTCAGAAGACAATAAAATACTAGTTTTGATGCATTTAGGAAAAATATCTGTCAGTGAAGAATTCTTTAAGTAATTCAATTCTTTAAGAAAAGTCAAGAGAGCAGAGCCGTAAGAACCAGAGGAAAACAAATTAAGCCTGAAATCAGTCCTATTCAGACTTCCAGTTATATGAACCAATAGACTTCCTTATTAAAAACTGATTTGGTTTGTTTACCTGTTGTTAAAAACTTTGTAAGGACTTTAAGGACCATGACATTTTAATTAAATAATCATATATGTTTCACCCCATCAAACCCTATATGTTTTTATGAGTATGGGAAAAGGTGTGGAAGAGTTCACATCTAGGAGAATGACAACAGGCATTCAATAGAGTTACAAAGAGGTTTTTTTTTTTTTTTTTTTGAGATGGAGTCTCACTCTGTCACCCAGGCTGGAGTGCAGCGGCACGATCTCGGCTCACTGCAACCTCTGCTTTCCGGGTTCAAGTGATTCTCCTGCCTCAGCCTCCCGAGTAGCTGGGACTACAGGCGCGCACCACTGCGCCCAGCTAATTTTTGTTTTTTGTTTTTTCTTTTTTTTTAAGAGATGGTGTTTCACCATGTTGGTCAGGCTGGTCTCCAACTCCTGACCTCGTGATCCACCCATTTTGGCCTCCCAAAATGCTGGGATTACAGGTGTGAGCCACCGCACCCGGCTTTTTTTGCTTTTACATCTTTGTATTGTTTGACTTACTCTAAGGAGGTTGTATATTACTTTTATAATTGGAAGTAAAAAAATTCATAAAGGAGACAGGTGTGGTGGCATGTGCCTGTAGTCCCAGCTACTCAGGAGGCTGGTTGAAGTGGGATTATCACTTGAGCCCAAATTCAAATTCAGCCTAGGCAACATAGTGAGACCCCATCTCTCTCTTTTTTTTAACTTTTATTGTAGGCTTGGGGATACATGTGAAGGTTACATAGGTAAACGTGTTAAAAACCACAATTATTTTTGCACCAACTTAGTATTTCATCACCCAGATATAAAGCCCAGTACCCAATAGTTAGCTTTTCTGTGCCTCTCTGTCCTTCCACCCTCCCTCCTCAAGTAAATCCCAGTGTCTGTTGTTTCCGTCTTTGTGTTCATAAGTTCTTACCATTTAGCTCTCACTTCTAAGTGAGAACACGTGGTATTTAGTTTTCTGTTTCTGCGTTAGTTTGCTAAGGATAATAGCCTCCAGCTCAACCCATATTCCCACAAAAGACATGATCTCATTCTTTTTTATGGCTGCATAGTATTCCATGGTGTATATGTACCACATTTTCTTTATCCAAACTGTCATGGTGGGCATTTAGTTGATTCCATGTCTTTGCTATTGTGAATAGTGTTGCACTGAACATTCACATGCATGTGTCTTTATGGTAGAATGATTTATATTCCTCTGGGTGTGTACCCAGTAATGGGATTGCTGGAGACCCTATCTCTGGAAAAAAAAAAAAAAAGTATATATACACACACACACAGACTCACATAAAACCCAAATATATATATTAAATTATTAAATATATTATTCTCCCCAAAACCCAGCCATTTTTATATATATATTTATATAATACTTAAAAGCCATTTATATATGTATATAAATGGACCTCAAAGGTATCTTTCACTCTTCTTCCTTAGTATCTTGGCACATGTTGTTCTTTCTAATCCATTGTCTTGTTCCACTTACTCCCTTATGCCTATATATATATATATATATATACACACACACACACATATATGCCTTTGAGTTTTTGTTTTTTTATATACATATTTATATATACATATACATTTATATGTATATGAATATATTATATATTTTGTATATGTATAAAATGTGTGTATATGTAATAGATATGTGTGTGTATGTATATAAAACAAAAAATAATAAATACTCAAAAGCCATTTTTTCCCAAAGATCAATAAAGTAGTCCTATCTACTTTATACATGTAATATTAGGCATGTATACCTGTAGATAAAATGGAAATAGGAGATATTCCAAATGGCATCAGGTATATTATACAAGTAAATTTTAAAAATTAGATGAAATGGTCAGTTTACCAGAAAATATTCAAATTTGGCTCTATACAAAAATGAAAGACTAATAAAAATTTTAAAAAATTGATATAGCTATATTCTCCCAAAAACCCACCCAGATAGTTTTACATGTTTGGTAAACGTCTGGTTCACTCATTCAATAGATACTTTTTAGTGCCTATTATGCCCTTAAAAAGGTATTGTTGTTCTAGGCTCAGGGTTTATTTTCTAGCTAACATTTTTTGAGTGCTTATTTGGTGCTAGATACCATTCCTTTTACATGTATTAGCATATTTATTCTTCACAATAATATATAGTGGGGAGCAGGTGATTACTGTTAAAGTATAGAAACTGGTACAGAGAGGCTCAACACCTTGTGGCCAAAACGATCTTTTAAAAAACACAGATCAAGTTAACCTGCTTATAACTATTCAGTGGCTTCTTACTGGTCTCTGCAAAAGACCCATATCCTTAACAAGGACCTAAAAGCCCACAATGATTTGGTTGCTGTTGCTACTGACTTCTCTAAAGTAGACTTGTACCACTCTTCTCTCTCTGTATCCTATCTTTCAGGACCTCAAAGGTATCTTTCTCTCTTCTTCCTTAGTATCTTGGCACGTTGTTGTTCTTTTTTACCCATTGTCTCGTCCCACTCATTCCGTTATGCCGAGTGAAAGTCTGATAATTCTGTAGATCTTAACTCTACTTCTGGATGTCTTTCAATTTCCAGATAAAATGAAGTCCTCCTACTGAGCCCACTCATAGTCTTATGAACTTACCTTCATTACCCTTATTAAATATTTTGACATGTGTTTGTGTAATAATTTGATTAATGTCTGTCCCCATACTTGATTGTATGAGGGCACAGACTATACACATACACACACACACACACACACACACACACAAACATATATATATATTTTTTTTTCGAGGCAGGGTCTCGCTCTTGTCACCGAGGCTGGAGTACAGTGGTGTGATCACAGCTCACCATAGCCTCAACCTCCTGGGCTCAAGTGATCCTCCCACCTCAGCCTCCCAAGTAGCTGGAACCACAAGTGTGTGCTACCATGCCTGGCTAACTTTATTTTTGGTAGAGATGGAGTCTTGCTATGTTGTCCAGGCTGGTGTGAAATGCCTGTGCTTGAGTGATCCTCCCACCTTGGCCTCCCAAAGTGTTGGGATTACAGGTGTGAGCCACTGCACCTAGCTGATATTTTCACTCACCATTGTATCCCTAGCACCTTGGATAGTGCTGACACATATCAAGCACTCAAGAATGACTTAAATTTCCAAATGGATTATCTATTTTAGTCATAAGATACATGAATTGGCATTAAAGTTTTCAAGAACCTCTATCAATATAATGTGAGGCTAGTCAATTATCCAAAAAGTATTCTCCTAAAACCTAAAAAGTAAGAAATTAGTAAAATTTTCAATAAGTAACCAAGGACAAAACTAGATTGTTCTATAATATTTTAAAAACTAACTTTAAGACAAAAATTAGTAGGATGTAGTTACTGGGAAATTAAACAAGTTGGGAAATACAAACAGGGTGGAAGATGATATTTACCCTACACATCTCACCAACACTGTCTAGGATTACAGACAAATGATTTTACCTCTTTCCTTAATCAAAACAAATTGTTCAGGGAGAATGTTTTAAAGGAATAGTCCCAGCCGGGCGCGGTGGCTCACACCTATAATCCCAGCACTTTGGAGGCCGAGGCTGGCAGATCACTTGAGATCAGGAGTTTGGGACCAGTCTGGCCAACACGGTGAAACCCCGTCTCTACCAAAAATACAAAAATTAGCTGGGGGTGGTGGCACATGCCTGTAATCCAGCTACTCGGGAAGCTGAGGTGGGAGAATCACTTGAACTCGGGAGATGAAGGTTGCAGTAGGCCAAGGTCACGCCACTGCACTCCAGCCTGGGTAACAGAGTGACAGAGGGAGACTCTGTCTCAAAAAAAAAAAAAAAAAAAAAAAAAGGAACAGTCCCTTTAAGAGTGACTAAAGATGTAAAGAATAAAGCTAAACCAAGCCAGCTACATAACTATAGAGGTATAAATGTAAAATTAACATTCATTGATTATTTACTATGTGTCAGGGATGATCTATGAGCATTTTTTAATAGACCACTTTACACTGAATATGAGCATTTATTAACTCATGCTTTTTCAAATCAACTCTATGATGTAGTTACAATTATTATCTCTATTTTACAAGTGAGAAGATCACATAAGTTTTAAGTAGGCAGAGTCAAGATTTGAACCCAGGCTAAGGTTAAGAGCTGGTGCTCTTAACTATAAGAGGACAGTAGTTAAAATAGATATCTTCCCTAATATGTGTGTAAATACTGAAGATTTTTTTATTAATACAAATTGTTTTCTTATCTAGACTATTTCACTAGCCCTCTAGTTAGTTTCCTTGACTCTAATTTTGCTCTCCTTAAATCCATTTTCCACACTGCATCCAGTGATCTGCTTAAATTTTAAATGGACTTGTACAAAATTAAGGAAAACCTACTCAGCACGGCAAACAAGGCTATGATTCATGCTTAATGACCCCAGCCTTCTGGCCTCTCCGATGTCCTTTTCTGCTACTCCCACCCTAGACTTTATATGTCTTAAAGTCTAATACAAACTCAGTACTTGTAGTGTCCACTACACACTAACCATCCCCACTTACACTATGTATTTTAAGAACTATGGATCTTTTTGTTCGCTTTTCTGAAATCCCTTGTTCCTGGCATTTTCGTCTCAATTAAGCATCTTTCTGGATTAAATTTTATTTTCTCCAGGAATCCTCTACTGAAACCCTTAGAAGTGACCCTCCTCTACTGGTACTTAGCCATCCTTTATTGAAATTACCTGTTTATGAGCCAGTAACCTTTATTAAGCTCTTTGAGAAGAGGGATTCTTTCTTTCTCTTTTACCTACATCCCCCACAACCCGGCTCCCCCTCTGTCTCCCCCACCTCCATGCACAATTCCTGGCACGTGTTAACTGTTCAGTAAATGTTGAACTTTTGAACTTTACTGGAAATCAAGAAACACTGAGTTTTAGCCTCAGTTTTGCTCACTATGTGATTTTAGATATTTTATTCTCTGTGCTTATCGTGTGTATCTATATACAACTTAATCCTAAAGTTCCATCGTATAAAACATTCTACAACTCTTTATTTTGCTCTGTATGTGACAGTACCTGGTATTTAAAAACAATTCTCTACATCAACTTAAAAAATTAACATTTGATGATTATAATTAACTTCTAAAAAACTGAAAGATGAAACACATCAATGCCTTTTTCTTTTCCCCCTGTACTGCTACCTGAAAACATCGGAATTTGCTGTGGAACGAAGAAGATTTCTTCTAAGAAATTACCCCCTACCACCATGACTACATAAAATAAGGTAATTCCCAGCAAGAATATTATGCAGATACTAAAAAGAAAACATGATAGGCATGGTGGCTCACGCCTGTAATCCCAGCACTTTGGGAGGCCGAGGCGGGTGGATCGCCTGAGGTCGGGAGTTCGAGACCAGCCTGGCCAACATAGTGAAACCCCGTCTCTACTAAAAATACAAAAATTAGCTGGGCATGGTGGCGCATGTCTGTAATCTCAGCTACTCGGAAGGCTGAGGCAGGAGAATCGCTTGAACCCGGGAGGCGGAGGTTGCAATGAGCCGAGATAGCGCCACTGCACTCCAACTGTAGCCTGAGCGACAAAGCGAGACTCCGTCTCAAAAAAAAAAAAAAAAAAATGACACGAGGGAAATGCTTACAATGCTCAATGAAAAAATGAAAAGAAAGGTTATAAAGTTTTAATATACGATTTGATCTTTTGAAAATAATGGATATATAACTTAAACGGAAATGTATCATTAAATATAGCAACAGCGTCTTCCAAAAAATTTCAAAATCGGGCTTAATGCCAATTACACGATCATAATCCAAAAACCCTTAACTGAAGCAAAGACAGTGATTTGTAACATCTGAATTGTGTGAAAGGGGTGGGGGTGATTCAAACAAGTGTCATCACCTCGTCCAATGATGAAGGAGAACGTGTATCAGTTCTGCATTGTGAAATTCTCAGTATCGGAGCGTGTAGTGGCTAAGAAAAGCAGTGGGCGAATTAGGAAACAAAGAGAAAAGCCAGCGACATCACCAGTTCTGGCCTCCTTCCCACCGGAGGAAAGGGGAGAAGGCGGGTAGTCATCAATTCCAGGTCCAGCCTAAGTTCTGGGTCCCCGGCCCCAGCGAGAGCCTCGCCTCGCCTCGCGCGCCTGCGCGGAGCGGGCCGGCTTCCTGAACGGCCCTCGCCTCTTCACCACCAGGGCCGTCCACCAGAAGTTTCTAAACGGGTGAGAGGCGACAACGCAGTGCAGCTGGGTTAAAGGAAGGAGGCTGGTTTATCCTCCGCACTTACTTGGTACTCGATCTCCAGCGAGGCCTTCAGGGGCATGGGCTGGTAGAAGCACTCCTTCTGGCCGGCGGGAAGGGTAAAGGTGAAGTCGCTATCGAGGGAAGGTGTGAAGCCGGCCGCCCCAGGCAGCAGCACCGGAGGCAGAGCGGCCAGAAGGAGCACGGGGAAGGGCAGCCAGATCTTGTCGCCCATCCCTGCTGGGGCGATCCCGGGCTGAAAGAGGCGTCAGGTACTGTTGTCTCCGCTCCGCGTTTCCTCTCTGGACTCCTCGTGGTTGACAGGGAAATCTGGAGTCTGAAGAAACTCCAGGTGGCGGCCGCGGCGGCGGCGAACACTCTCTCCGAAAGAGGAGCGCAGTTCTCCAAAGGGTAGGGACTCTGGGCGGGGCTAGCAGTCCCGTTCCGCAACCGCCTCAGTCTCGGCCCCCTCAGGCCAGGCGTGAGCGCCGCCCGCCTCTCCCCCTGACGGCCTCCGGTTCCCATGGCTTCCCCCACCAATGGGCATCATGGCGGTAATTGTGGGAAATGTAGTCCCCGGCGGGCTCCGCTAGTGGGCTCGGGCGCGCTCGCCGACCACGATCCCCGGCAAGCCCCGCGCCTTCGGCGGCGCCTCATGTAGTCTGCGCCGGGGCGGGGCAGTGACCGGGTAGGCGCGTCCCAACGGCTCCCGCGGCGGTTCGAATTCCGTGCTGCCGGGGTTCGCTGGTTCTCCGAGTTGTGTCCGAGGCTTCCACGCGCAGGGGCCCGGGAAAGGGTCAGAGGCTTCCTAACGCAGACTCGAGTGCGAAGCGCGCAGTCGCCGGGTGGGTCTCTCCCCAGCGACGATTTGGGTGGTGAGCGACTGTGCCTTGACGTGGGGAAACCGGCTTACCTGGGGGAGTTTTGTTCCTTTCCCTCCCGGCACCTTGGATGCACTGGGACTGGTCCTTGTGGTTGCTGAGCATGCTGCTCTGAACGGTTATATTTTATTTGATGAAAAATAGGAGGCCGGGCGCAGTGGCTTACGCCTGTTATCTCAGCACTTTGGGATGCCGAGGCGGAAGGATTTTTTGAGCCCAGGAGTTCGAGGCCAGCCTTGGCAATATGGCGAGCCACTGTCTCTATAAAATTAAAAAAAAAAAAAAAAAAAGAGGAAACTGTCACTTCCGTCCCCCACCCCCGCCCCCGCTTCTTTCAGACGGATGTAAGATTAGCTGTGTCAAGCGATCTTGAGACAGGAGACTACTACATAAAGTTATGACTTCTTTCCAAAATGAGGAATCTTTTTCGACTACAGCCCATTGTATCACATACATAGGGTATAAAAGAACACTTGTCCTTCGTTTGATGGGTGTACGTGTGCAAACCTACAAACACATTGTTAATTAGGACCGAAAGATGATGTTGTTAAGGTCGGTGAGTAGGATGATGTGCTCTTCTAGGTATGCATAGTCAGTGAAGATAGCCTTTTTTGGGTAACTACTGTAAATTGAAGTTAAGGACATTCATTTGACAGTAAATGGCCCACTAGAAAAATGAAAACATTTTAGTATCAAATATATTCATTGCTACTGCAGAAGAGTTAGGGAGTTCTTTCTTTTTTTTTTTTTTTTTTGAGACCGAGTCTCACGCTGTCGCGCAGGCTGGAGTGCAGTGGCGCGATCTCGGCTCACTGCAACCTCCGCCTCCCAGGTTCAAGCAATTCTCTGCCTCAGCCTCCCGAGTAGCTGAGATTACAGGCGCTCGCCACCACCCCCGGTTAATTTTTTTGTATTTTTAGTAGATACGGGGTTTCACCATCTTGGCCAGGTTGGTCTTTAACTTTTGACCTCGTGATCCACCCGCCTCGACCTCCCAAAGTGCTGGGATTACCGGCGTGAGCCACCGCGCCCGGACTGGGAGTTATTTCTTGCATGGCAATACACAGATGTTGAACTAAAACCTGATTTAAGATGAAATATATAGTACCAAATGGTATTATAGAATTTGTCCAATTTTCTCTACCCTTTTCTCCTTCACCATCCTACAGAGAGCTAGAGATGTTGAATAGATAAAGCAGGATGGGGACCTGATTTATTGACTTGTCTGCGAGAGTCTTGTCACTTAAGCAGAAGCAAATTTGTGGAAACAAAAAAGGGAAAGAGGATAGAACCAGTTTGTCTATTAAGATTACATAGTATCTCATTTAATTTCCTGCCACTTTCTTTCCATAAGGTGGGAGTTTTCTTTTTAATCTTCCTCCCTACATCTGAGAATTTTTGAGTGGGGAATAAATGTAACATACCATTCTAACTGGATGAGGGAAGGAAGGACAGTTTAGTATTCGTTAATTCATTCAAAATATTGAGCTTCTCTAAGTACATTGCAGTCCTGAACGTAATGCACAGGACTTTTAACCTTTTGGAACTTGGGATGGGATCAGAATGCTAAGAAGGGCGTTGAAGGAGATGCTACAGTGAAAAAGGTAAATGGGATCTGAAAGAGGAATGTAATTTTAAGATTGCGCAGAAAGCTCTGTAGTAGTGGAGATTATAAAGCTTTAGTTTTTTATTGTATTAATTACAATAATAAAATGTGATGCTCTATTGTGATTTTTATATGCAAAGAAATTTAGTAGTTTCACAACCCTAGAGATACTCATCCACTGAAGAAACAAAAGCTTTTCTTCATTTCTATGAGTTGACCTGCCAAATGTTATTTTGATCCCTGTGGTTGTGACTTGTAAATGTGTGTTTTTAAAATTTTATAACTATTGGGCATAGGAGGAGGAGACAGCTTTTATCTGGTAATAAATTCCCTTCTAACGAAATATGAATGACTGTAATGATACCATTTAATCAGATGTCCAGTACTTGTAATGTAATTATGAAAGTTCAAACACCTCATATTGAAATTGATATGTAATATGTAATAAAGCTACAATGCGACATAATTTAATGGTCTTTGCATCCTAATGACTTGGATTCAAATCTTGATTTCACCATTTACAGTTTGTGTGACTTTGAGCAAGTTATTTAATGTCTGATTCTTAGTTTCCTTAACATGTAATGAAAATAATTAACAATTGTTAGGAAGATCAGGTATGCTTAGAAAAGGAGAACTATAATAACTAGACCCTGGCTAAAATGAAAAATTCATTCATTGAAATTGTATTGAACTCCTTTATGGCTTTACACTACAGATAAATTCATTATTATTGATTTTTTGTTTTGTTTTAAACCACCATGAAAGATTTCACAACATTTGAAATAGAAAACTAATGAGTTAAATTCTATTCATGTGAGTATTTTGACTGAAACTACAGAATCTTTCAGACAAGGTACAAGAAATTCATTTTTTTTTTTAAGAAATGGAATCTAGTTCATCAGACTACTATAATAAAGACAATGAAGAGGAAAGTTTGCTTGCAAATGTTGCTTCCTTAAGACATGAACTGAAGATAACAGAATGGAGTTTGCAGAGTTTAGGGGAAGAGTTATCCAGGTAAGTAAGTAAAATCACATATAGAATTCACTGTGCCTTAAATACATCAATATAAAATGTGTGGCTTTCATTATGATGTATTGTTTCTAACGTGCCTCTGGAATAAGAAATAATTTTCTTATACTTTTTAATGTAACTTTCAGTTTAGGGAAAAATAAGGAATATTAGGGAAGCCTCTTTGCATATTAAAAACACTTTCAGTGTATTAGAACTCAGTATAAAATATATATTTTGGGCTTTACTAATTTTTTGTGATTTTTTTGAATCTTAAGTAATCTTATCGTAGAGGCTCTAGAAATACAGTTTGCTAGTTTAAAAGTAATTATGATTTATTTAAAATTTAGTGGAAACATTGCCTTATGTTCATAACTGTGAATCTGCTTAGCAGCATTTCAGGTTTTCTATTTTCTTATTTAATGTATAGCAGTTTGTAGTGAATAAACTATCCAAGAACTGAAATATGTTTTTTCTTTTTTCTCTAGTGTTAGTCCAAGTGAAAATTCTGATTATGCCCCTAATCCTTCAAGGTCTGAAAAGCTAATTTTGGATGTTCAGCCTAGCCACCCTGGACTTTTGAATTATTCACCTTATGAAAACGTCTGTAAAATATCTGGTAGCAGCACTGATTTTCAAAAAAAGCCAAGAGATAAGGTTATTGTTTTTAGACCTATCTAGTTAAAAGAAGTTTTGGTTTTAGGCCTGTCTACTTAAAAAAAAATTTTTTTAATTTTAAAATTAAATTAAAGAAAAAAATTTTTCTTTAAATACCTTATTCATGGTTTCCATAATCTTTTACTATGGTACTCAAGAATTTAAATATAATTGTTCTTTTTATGTTCTAACAAGAAAGTAGTTATCTTGGTGTATTACTCTACTTTTAAACTTACATATTTATTACCTTTTTGCAGTTAAATGTCTTCTTAAGTAAATTATAATCCCCTTGATTTTAACACTACATCTTATACATAATAGGTAATCAATTGTTTATTAAGTAGTTAAGGTATACCCACCATTTAAAGCCTGGATCAAGTACTTTGGATAGTATGGCACTGTTCTCTTTTCATTATCTATTTTGTCAATGATGTTAGAGATCTTTGCTTGGTCTGAAACTCTCTTCCTTTTTCTTATTCTATCATATATTTATCTCCCTGCATTTATCCCTCTTCCTCACTCAACTCTTTTATCTCCTTTTACACTCTCTTCCTATTCTTTGTTCCCCCGACTCCCTACATGTATATACACAGATATGGTTGCACATAATCTTTTTGGATATGTATTTGCTCTTTCCACTTCGGAAAGCCAACCATTAAGAGCTTTCCTTTTTGTAACGAATCTGCTTAATGAAGCTGTCTGAATCTACTTTTTAGAAACAAATTCAAATTCCATGTTTACATGATATGTAATTCTAAGAAATTTGATCTCTATCCTCATTCAAATTGCTGATCATTCTTATTGTATATGTGCCTTAATTGGGAAAACAATAATGATAATGCCTATCAAAGACAAAAGGCTAATCTAGTGTGTAAAGATCTCCTAGAAATTGAGAACAAAAAGATCAGTAACCCAATGGGCAAAAGACATGAACGGAAAAAGAAATAAAAGTGATATCCAAACTAATGAAAAGGTGTCCAATTTCACTCATAATAAGATAAATTCAAAATGAAACTATACCTAAGTACCTTACCTAGTTCTTACCTATAGAATTATTAAACATTCAGATGTTTGAGGTGTTATTTTATTGGTGATATTGGGTACGGGTACATTGCCTAGTGGGAATGCACAGTGATATAACCCCAACTGAGATGCATTTGGCAATATTTACCAAAATTACAAATACATTTACCTTGACTTGGAACTCCCATTTCTGGAAAAACGATACTATAGACACCCTGCAGGATATGAAATTAGGCATTGTTTATCATATCAAAAGATTAGAAATAGTTCAAGTATCCAGTAATAGGGGGTTAGTTGAATAAACTAATCGTTTATTCATACAATGGAAACTATGCAGTTGAGAAGAAAAAAGGAGTTTGTCAATGTATTTATTATGGAGAGATTGCCAGTGTATATTGTTCAAGTAAAAAAAAATGCAAGGTGCAGAATGTTATATTTAATGTGCTAGTTTTTGCATAAGGAGAGGAGGGAAGTGGGTAATTTGTATTGCTTATGTATGCATGTGGAATTACTAGAAGACTAAACAAGAAACTTATAAAAGTGGTTACCCACCTATTAAAGATAGGAAGAGACTTCTGTGTATACTTTTTCTTTTATATAGTTTCAAGTTTTGAATTGCATAAATAAATCACTCAAAATAAAGTTAATTAAAAGAAATGTTTTGAAAATCACAATCCTCATGAAAATTAAATGTATTGTAAAATATGTATAAAAAGAATATAATAAAAATATGTATACAGATGAAATAATATTTTACCTATTATCCATTTTATTGTTGGTGGACATTTGGGTTCTTCCTATTTACTGTCTCTGTGGACAATGTAGCTATGAATAGTTTTATATCTGCACGTGAAAAAGTACGAAAGTTTTTATCAGGTTTATGTCTAGGGATGATATTATTGGTTCTTAGCATATTCAACTTTGCTGGATAATACCAGCCAGTTTCCCAAAGTGCACCACTGTTTTCCAGGTTATACTTGTATGTACTTCCACCAGCAGTGGAAGAGAGAGTATTGATTGTTCCACATATCCTTGTCAATACTCACTAAGTATTTTAACTCATTTTCTGAGCTGCTTAGTCATTTTGTTAATAATTGCTCATAATTTTCCATTAATTACATGTAACCCTTAATTGAAATAATTGAAAATATATTTGTTCTTTTTCATTCTTTCAGATGTTTTCATCTTCTACCCCTGTGGATCAGGAGATTAAAAGCCTTCGAGAGAAACTAAATAAACTTAGGCAACAGAATGCTTGTTTGGTCACACAGAATCATTCCTTAATGACTAAATTTGAATCTATTCACTTTGAATTAACACAGTCAAGAGCAAAAGTATGTATCTTGAAATAAGTTTGCCAACAGAAAATAGTTGTTATTTTAAGATTTATAATTGGAAAAATATTCCTTGTATTGCCACATTGCCTTAATGTGTTATGGGAAGTAATTTTCATTATAATACTATAGTATCAACATGTTATAAAATCAATATTGTATGAATTATATCTGAAAATGATTGAAGGGAACTTTACAGTTTTTGCATTTAGATAAGTCAGCTTCTTAAGGTGTTAAGATTACCAATTTGTGTGGTTTTATTTTTTATACAAAGGAAGTATAACTTACTTATCTTCCCTTTTAAAATAACACATTGTCATTGTTGAAAATTTTAAAAGTAGCAAAAAGAGGAAGAAAGATCACCCAGAGTTTCCACCTAGAAACCACTTTACCAGTTTAATACGTAGTTGAATCCAGACTGTTTTAAATAGTTTTGGTGTTTTCTGTTTTTTACTTTATATATAGTCTGTGCATTTTCTGATGCATTTACATAGCTTTTCCATTGAACATTTTTTATGGTAGCATTATATTTCATGTGATTATATCATAATTTAGTTAATAATTCCTGTATTTCAGTGGTTTCCTATTTTTTTACTAAATGATTGGTATTACACAAAAATTAGAAGAAACCAAAATGTCCAATAATGGAGACATGGTAAATTATGGTATACCCATAAGATAGATTGCAACAAAACCTTTTTTTAAAAAAATGAGGCAAATATACTACTACTAAGATGCAAAGTTGTTTGACTTGTATGGAGCATTATAAGGTTTAAATGATATAATATATGTAGTCACTTAAAACAGTGTCTATGTGTAGTCAGCACTCAAAAACAATTACCTAATATATTTAGTGGCAGAAAAACATTACAGAGCAGTACACACATGTATAATAATCTTAGTTTTCCTCTTTATAAGAAGTGTGCATGTGTCTGTGTGTGTGTGTTTGTATGTAAATGTATATACATGTGATATATTAAGGTTAGAAACTATGCTTCACACTGTTGATAATTTCGAGAGGGATTGGAAGGTTGGAGTGAGGCTTTCACTATTTACTTTTATAAGCATTGTATACATACATTATATGTAGTTTTAAATAGAGGAGTTATGGGAAGACTTTATTTTTCTTTTCTGTTTTTTCAAACAAAACAAAATGCTATTAGGGATTATTTCAGCACAGGAAAAACAAAATGCAGCAATGAACATAAAACTTCTTTGGTGTTTGAGATTATTTCTAGGGTAGACTTACAGAGGCAGAATGACCAAATTTTAGGGAAATAATGTTTTTCAAGCATTTACATTTGGTTCCTCATCTTTTCTTGGTCACTTTGAGGGAAAAATGCTGTTTTTGTTGATTTCTTACAAAATGTACCTTTTCAGTATATTTGTTTGCCATTTAGATTTTCTTTGTCTGTTCATTTTTTCTGCTTATTTTTAAAATTTTTCTTCAACTGTAGATAATCTCTCTTTTTAAAGTCATGATTGCTTAGTGATTTAAAGTAAGAAAAGAGACATAAAGATAATTTAATAACTACAAACTAATAGCATTTTGAACCTTTCTTTTTAGGATATAAACATACCAGTGGTTATGTGAGGAAGTAAGATACTAGTATTGTATTTCTCAGCTCAGCATTTTCAAAGTTGTTGAAATATTTTTTAGGGAAGCCACCTATTTCAGGCCATGTATGAGCTTTTGATGTTACATATATGCCCACTATTGAGACTGTTTTGCAGAAATCAATCAATATATTCATAACTTACGTCTGGCAATGGTTGTACTTACTCTTCTGGAGCCTGGCATCCTGCTCTTTCTGAGCTTTTTGCCCTCTACACTTGCTGTGCAACTGCTACCCTGGGACTTCTCTTTGGTGTTGTTCTAGGTTGGAGCTACTGTTTCCTGAATTTCATTTTTTGTTATTTCCTAGTTTATTCTTTCTGTATTTGGAGCATATCTTCCAGTTACTTCCTTGCCTGCCTGAAAATGTCTTAATTTCTTCTTCACTCATGATTAAATTCCAGTTTGAAAATTATTTAATGTCAGAATTTTTAGGACATTACTCCCTTCTATCTTCCAGTGCCACTTTGAAAAGTCTGTTGCCATTGTGAATTACTTTTTAGCATGTAATCTCTTTTTTCCCCCCATTTGTTTGTTTTTCACTTTATGGTAGATGGTAGTTCTTAGGATCTTCCCATTCTGGTGTTTTGAAACTGCACAACAAGGTGTCTTTGAATAGGCCTTTATTACTCATATTGGGTATTTGAGAGCCCTTTCAGGCTGGAAACTTGTATCTTTTGGTTCTGGAAATTTTTCTGTTTCTTAATTTTTATTTTTAATTTTTGTGGGTGCATAGTAGGCGTATATATTTTTGGAGTACATTAGGTTTTTTGATACAATCATGCAGCATAATAATCGCATCATGGAGAATGGATATCCATCCCCTCAGGCATTTATCGTTTGTGTTATAAACAATCCAGTTATACTCTTAGTTATTTTTAAATGTATAATTAAGTTATCATTGACTATAGTCACCCTGTTGTGCTATAAAATAGTAGTTCTTATTCATTCTTTCTATTTCTTGTACCCATTAACCATCTCCACCTCTCCCCACCCCAACAACTGCCCTTCCCGGCCTCTGGTAACCATCCTTTTACTCTCTGTGTCCATGAGTTCAATTGTTTTGATTTTTAGATCCCACAAATAAGTAAGAACATGTGATATTTGTCTTTCTGTGCCTGACTTATTTTACTTAACATAATGATCTTTAGTTCCATCCATGTTGTTGCAAATGACTGATTCTTATTCTTCTTTATGGATGAATAGTACTCCATTGTGTAAGTACTACATTTTCTTTATCCATTCATCTGTGATGAACACTTAGGTTGCTTCTAAATCTTGGCTATTGAACAGTGCTGCAACAAACATGGAAGTGCAGATACCTTTTCAATATACTGATTTCCTTTCTTTTGGGTATATGCCCAGCAGTGGAATTTCTGGATCATATGGTAGCTGTATTTTTAGTTTTTTGAGGAACCTCCAAACTGTTCTCCATAATGGTTGTACTAATTTCCATTCCCACCAACAGCGTATGAAGATTCCCTTTTTTCCACATTCATGCGAACATTTGTTATTACCTGTCTTTTGAATGTAAGCCTTGTTTTTTTGGTTTTTTTGAGACAAGGTCTTGCTCTGCTGCCCAGGCTGAAGTGCAGTGGTGCAATCACAGCTCAGTGCAACCTTGACCTCCTGGGCACAAGTGATCCTCCCACCTTAACCTCCCAAGTAGCTGGGACTACAGGCACGTGCCACCATGCCTGGCTAGTTTTTGTATTGTCTTTTTGTAGAGATGGAGTTTTGCCATGTTGCCCAGGCTGATTTTGAACTCCTGGACTCAAGAGATCCACCCACCTCCCAAAGTGCTGGGATGACAGGATTGAGCTACCGCCCCTGGCCCTGTGATTTTTATTTAAGAGGTATTCTCAACATTATTTTTTGCACTTCTTTTTTTTTTTTTCTTTTTTTTTTTTTTTTTATTATACTTTAAGTTTTAGGGTACATGTGCACATTGTGCAGGTTAGTTACATATGTATACATGTGCCATGCTGGTGCGCTGCACCCACTAACTCATCATCTAGCATTAGGTATATCTCCCAATGCTATCCCTCCCCCCTCCCCCCACCCCACAACAGTCCCCAGAGTGTGATATTCCCCTTCCTGTGTCCATGTGATCTCATTGTTCAATTCCCACCTATGAGTGAGAATATGCGGTGTTTGGTTTTTTGTTCTTGCGATAGTTTACTGAGAATGATGGTTTCCAATTTCATCCATGTCCCTACAAAGGACATGAACTCATCATTTTTTATGGCTGCATAGTATTCCATGGTGTATATGTGCCACATTTTCTTAATCCAGTCTATCATTGTTGGACATTTGGGTTGGTTCCAAGTCTTTGCTATTGTGAATAATGCCGCAATAAACATACGTGTGCATGTGTCTTTATAGCAGCATGATTTATAGTCCTTTGGGTATATACCCAGTAACGGGATGGCTGGGTCAAATGGTATTTCTAGTTCTAGATCCCTGAGGAATCGCCACACTGACTTCCACAATGGTTGAACTAGTTTACAGTCCCACCAACAGTGTAAAAGTGTTCCTATTTCTCCACATCCTCTCCAGCACCTGTTGTTTCCTGACTTTTATTTTGGCTGTCATACTTTTTTCGGTTTCTGAAGTTTTTTTTTGTTCCGATTGTTTTGTATTTCATAACATACTAATGTAGTATTCTCTCTTAGCACTCTGAAGATTTAATGATTTTTTTTTCATGTTTGCTTTACTTTCCTTTTTCTTTTGTTTAGGCCTCTGACTTTTATGTTAGAAGCTTTTGGGCCGGGCATGGTGGCTCACGCCTGTAATTCCAGAACTTTGGGAATCTGAGGTGGGCAGATCATGAGGTTAAGAGATCGAGACCATCCTGGCCAACATGGTGAAACCCCGTCTCTACTAAAAATACAAAAATTAGCTGGGCGTGGTGATGTGTGCCTGTAGTCCCAGCTACTCGGGAGGCTGAGGCAGGAGAATTGCTTGAACCCAGAGGCGGAGGTTGCAGTGAGCCGAGATCGCGCCACTGCACTCCAGCCTGGTGACAGAGTGAGACTCCATCTCAAAAAAAAAGAGTTTTTCAGGTGTTAGTATTTTAGCTATTCATATTTAAGAGAAAGGCATTTAAATGCAGATTGGTGGTTTGTTGTCCAGTGGACTTTATTTCTGGGTGATGGTTAGGGAGGTGGTTCTTTTGTAGGGAAACACCTGCCAGCCCCCAAACAGTATCAGTATGAGATGTTTTTCTTTCCCTTTTTTTTTTTTTTAACATAAACTCAAGATTTTATTGTCTTCATAATAAAACAAAAGATAACACTTAGAACTGGGTCACTTGGCTCTTTCTGCTCTTACCTCCTCCCAGTTGAGAAAGCTTGCATCTTTTAATACTCAGCATTCTCTTAGATCTGCAGTTGGGCTCAGTGCACTCAAGCCTTAGCACAATCTTCTTTGTAGTTTCAGCCTTTTTCTGGAAAATCAACTTAGTCTGCCCACCATAACCACTCTGCTTCCTGTCATATCGACACTTTCCCTGGGCATACAGAGAATCCTTGCCCTTCTTGTACTGTGTCACTTTCTGGGGTTGGTGCTTGCCACACTTCTTACAGAAAGTCCCGCAGGTTTTAGGAATGTTCACCATGTTTGCGGGAGTGCTATCAGCATGGAGATTTTTTTTTTTTTTTTTTTTTTTTTTTTTTTTTTGTGGAGCAATTGAGTTTCTCCAGCAAAGAATCCTTTAGTTTCTCACCTGTGGGATAACCCAAAATGAAATTGAGTAGTAAGGTGGGGCTAACCGTTTTATATTAATTCCCTTGTTACGCTGTACTTCATTCCTGCTCATTACTCTTAGTGTCTCACAGTCTCAAGCTTCTTCTGTTCAGTTTCTTCTGATAATAAACTTTCTGCCTCTTTCCTAGTATGCCAGCACCTTGCTATTGGTGTTCTGGGAGTGAGAAAAAGAGGATGACTGTTACTTGCAGATACTTTGAACTGTATCCCTGGTTTTTCACTGGGTCCTCACTTCTGCCCTCTACAGTACCTTGTGCCTTCATGTTCTAAACTTCTTTTTCAGTGATAGTTATCTTATTGATACTCTCTTCTATACCATTTAGATTGTGGGTTCCCACCCTGCTATAGTAGTTGTACTCTCTTTATAATACAGATTGTAGGGTTATTATGCTTTTCTGTATTTAGATTCTTCCTAGTAAGCATGTATTCTATAATTAGGTTTTTAAATCATAAAAATTCAATAAATATTTTCTTTTATAATTGTTTATAGTTTGATATTTTATGTTTAATTTTCTAATTTATGTAAAATGAATCTTGCTAGATGCTTATCAATAGAGATTCTATTTTCTCCCCTAAATAACTCTTCAGTTATAAGTTGAAGGTAATGCCAGGAGCTTACATGCCAAGGCTGGCTTATAATGATATGCCCATGTAAATGTTGATCAAAGGAATAGATGGGAAGCTTTATATCTGACCAATGATTTGGGAGCCCTATTGAACACCCTCATTTGACAGGAAAAAAACTAAGGACCAAGTAGGTTAATTTATTTTCTGAAAGTACTATAAAAGTTGTTTTTATGTTTTAGGTTTCTATGCTTGAGTCTGCTCAACAGCAGGCAGCCAGTGTCCCAATCTTAGAAGAACAGATTATAAATTTGGAAGCAGAGGTTTCAGCTCAAGATAAAGTTTTGAGGTAAATATACTTTTTATAGCTCTCAAAGTTTTATTTTCTACTTTTACATTTTATTATATCTTGTTAAATCTTGTTCCCCACACCCAATAAATTTACAGTAACCTAATGGTGTTCAGCTGTCTTAGAACTTGTTGAATCTATTTTTAGTCAGTCTATAACTCCTCTTGGCTGTAGGTTGCATGCAGTACATAGGGGCTAAAAAGACTAAGGTGAGATGCCTATTTACATGCTTTTATCAAATATGAATTAGTTCATTTCTTCACCTACATAGAAGTATATACTCAGTGTTTCAAAGGGAGTTCAAGAAATAAAATGTAAAGGAGTCAGACACTTTTATTATTTTTACAGAAAGGGTCTCACTGCGTCACCTAGGCTGGAGTGCAGTGGTACAGTATGGCTCACTGCAGCCTCAGCCTCCTGGGTTCAAGTGATCCTTCTGCCTCAGCCTCCCAAGTAGGTGGGACTACAGGCACGCACCCACTGTGCCCAGCTAAGCTTTTTATTTTTTATTTTGTAGAGACAGGGTCTCACTGTGTTGGTCAGGCTGGTCTCAAACTCCTGGCCTCAAGCAGTCGTCCTGCCTCGGCCTCCCAAAGTGTTGGGATTGCAGGCATGAGCTGCCATGCCTTGCCATCAGGCACTTTATAATTTATTCTCTTCTGCTTTGAATAAAATGGGAAATATATGCATATTAAATAACATATTACTCTGAGTGATTCTGAAAGTATAGTTAAAGGACCAGCAGTAGTAGCATCACCTGGGAACTTGTTAGAAATGCAAATTCTCAGGTCTTATCTCTGGCATACTGAACCAAGTTGGGAGGGGTTTCACAAGTTCTGCAAATGATGCTGCTGCACACTGAAGTTGTCTTTTATGTCCATCAGAGTTTTGTAATTTTCTTTGTAATACGTATATTATTTTAAATTTATTTGTAGGTATTTTATATTTTTGGCAATTGTGTATTGTTCCTACTTTGTTCATTGCTAGTGTATGGGAAGGTTACCGACTTTTGTATAATATAATTATTTTGTAATTGGTAGCTAATGGTATTATCAGCAAATAAAAAAATTTTGTTTCTGAGTCAAAGAGTAGGAAAAAGAAAGAAAGAAAAAAAATTTTGTCTTTCCTTTTCAGCATTTATACTACTTATTACCTTTTCATATTTGCTTTTTGCAGTGGGTAGAACTGTCAGAAAAGTTGTTGGATGTGGGGGTGATAACAGTCATCTTTATTTAGTTTCTGAACTATACAGGAATGCTTCTGGTATCTGACTATAAAATACGATGTGAGTTATTACGTCAGATATATTTATCATCTGGTGGAAGTATTCTTTTATTCTTTAAAAAACTCTTAATTAACAAGTGATGAATGTGCCTTTTTCTCTCTTTTTGTATATTGTTTCTCTTAACTCATTGATTTAAACAAATATAATTCCTAATATTAAATTATTCTTGCATACCTGGGATAATCTCTTTAGTAGTCTTAAACAAAGTATCCTTTATTTTATAGAGAGGCAGAAAATAAGCTGGAACAGAGCCAGAAAATGGTAATTGAAAAGGAACAGAGTTTGCAGGAGTCCAAAGAGGAATGTATAAAATTAAAGGTGGACTTACTTGAACAAACCAAACAAGGAAAAAGGTATGTGTTTTTAAAGCAAATACATGTTTTTGAAAGGGAATAAAAGGATATATTACCTATTTAAAATTCTAGTTAATTTTTGAAGTGAAAAAATTTCAGAGATTTGGCAATAAATTAACTTAATGTTCTTTTTTATCTATTTTTAAAAAATTTCCATTAAAATGTTTATATGTGGAATTTATGTTATTAGCATTCTGGATTGGGCTTAATTTCTACAAAACTGATAACGATTATCAGTTTAATGATACTTATTTCTGAAATTAAGTTCTATGGCCTATTTGAAACCAGTACACTGAGTTTAAAATACTAACAGGGAAAAAGCCTGTAAATTAATATTACCTCTAATAAAACTAAATAAAATGTTGAATGAACTCTTTAAAAGAAAATTTTGCCTCATAGAGAAAGAAACTCAATGCCTGTGAATGTGTGGTTGGATCTTCCTTTAGAAATATATAAATAGTACAAAAATATCTATTTTGTATAAATTATATCTTGAGATCAAGTCTTTTAAGTAGCTCTGTCCAAGGAACCATTAACTCTGAATGCCAGTTCACTTTTAAACTGATAAAGATTTAAATTTTTTGAGTTTAAACTAATAAGATTTTATAATAAAATAGGATTATAGCAGTTGTTATACAGTATAAAGTCATAATCTGTACTAAGCAATATTTGCAATTTTGCAATTTGCAATATTGCTTAGTAGAAAATGCGTAGGTTTTGGAGTTAGAAAATTTTTAGATTTTACCTCTCATTGGCTTTGTTACCTTGGCCAAATGATATAACCTTTTGAAATCTCAGGTTTTTTTCATCTGTTAAATAAAGATGATATTATCTTGATATGGATAGATATGAAGAGTAAATGAAAAAAAGAAATGTAAGGTACCTCTTAATAAATACTAACAATTTAACTATTTTATAAACTTTGTGGTTAAATACTCTAGAATTCACACTTCACTTACTCAGATAAGCTTTGCACGTGGTTAGTTAAAATAGTGAGATAATAATACATGAAGACCACATTCACAATATAGCTGCCAAGAAAAAATAAAGAGGAAGAGCTACTAGTTTCCTCTATGCAACTTAGATAAGAGATGACTTTTAGGATAGAGTATTGACTTTGTTGTTGTTGTTGTTGTTGTTTGAGATGGAGTCTTACTCTGTCTCGCAGGCTGGAGTGCAGTGGTGTGATCTTGGCTCACTGCATCCTCTGCCCCCTGGGTTCAAGCAGTTCTCCTTTCTTAGCTTCCTGAGTAGCTGGGATTACAGGCATGCACTACCACACCCAGCTAATTATTGTATTTTTAGTAGAGACTGGGTTTCACCATGATGGTCAGGCTGGTCTCAAACTCCTGACCTCAAGTGATCCACCCTCCTTGGCCTCCCAAAGTGCTGGAATTACAGGTGTGAGCCACTGCGCCTGGCTAAATATTGACTTTGGCTTCACAAAGTGAGTAAGTGGGGGACAGACACATTCTGGGCAGCATGTGCAAAGATATAGAAGTATAAAAGGGTATCATTGCTGAAGAACTCTTAAGTAATTTTATGTTCTTATAAGTAAATAGGTGTAGTGGGAGATGAGACAAGAAAGACAGGTTGGATCCAGACTGTAAATGGCTTTGTGTGTTATACCAAAGGATTTGTATTTTAACCTGGAAAGCGTAAATAGCCAATTGAGATTTTTAGGTAGAGGTATGACATGAAGACTCTTGGAGCTTTTTGAAGAACTAAAATGAATATTGACCTTCTGCTATGGTTTGAATGTGTCCCCCCAATTTTTTGTATTGGAAACTTAATCCCAACGCAACACTGTTGGGAGGTGGGGCATTTTGGAGGTACTTAGGTCACAAGGGCTCTGCTTTCATGAATGGATTAATGCCATTATAAGAGGGCTTGACAGAGGGAGTTTGTCCCTTTTTTCCTTTCTGTCATGTCAGAATAAAGTGTTCCTCCTCCTTGGAGGATGTAGTATTTAAGGCACCATCTTGGAAGCAGAGAGATTAGGCCCTACCAAACTGCCAGTACCTTGATCTTGGACTTCCCAGCCTCCGGAACTGTGAGAAATACATTTCTGTTTTTCATAAACTACCCAGACTGTGATATTTGTTCTAGCAGCACAAATAGACTAAGACATATTCTGAGATTGAAAGATCAGAACCTTTTCAAGGACTATTTGGTGGAGAAGATTAATCATAATGGATTAAAAAGCCAGTGTAAAGAAAGGGAGAGATTGTTTAGCTTTATGCTGTTTCTAAGAGATTACCTAAAACATAAGGACACAGAAAAATTGAAAGCAGACTGGATGCGGTGGCTAACACCTGTAATCCTAGCACTTTGTGGGGCCGAGATAGGTGGATCACTTGAGCTCATGAGTTCAGGACCAGCCCGGGCAACATGGTGAAACCCCATCTCTACAAAAAATATAAAAATTAGCCTGGTGTGGTGGCGCACGCCTGGAGTCCCAGCTACTCAGGAGGTTAAGGTGAAAGGGATTGCTTGAGCCTAGGAGGCAGAGATTACAGTGAGCCGAGATTGTGCCATTGCACTCCAGCCTGAGTGACAGAGGAAGATTGTGTCTCAAAAAAGAGAAAAAAAGAATGGAAAGAAATGTTTCAGATAAATACTCACCAAAGCAAAGTTGATATTACTATATTAGGATCACACAGAATAGACTTCAGTGCAACAAGCATTACCAACATTAAAATGACTCATATAATGTTTAACACTTAACCAAGAAGATATAAAGACTCTAAACCAGCAAGATATAAAGACTCTAAACTTATATGTATCTAATTTAGTCCCAAAATACATAAGAAAAATAACACAATTTCAAGGAGAAAATAACAAATCTGTAGTCATATGGGGAAAATTCTTTATACATTTATCAGGAATTGTTAAATTAAGTAACAAAAAATTAAGGCTTGAAGTGTTGAATAAGACAATTAATATTCTTGATCTAATGGATGTGTATATGGAACCATGTAGTCAACAGTTTGAAATTGACATTCTTTCAAGCGGATGTAATCTGTTACCTCACTATGCCAGAAAGCATGAATCTGAATAAATTCCAAAAGATTGATGTCGTATGTATTATCTTCTGCAACCACAGTTCAGTTAAGTTAGAATATAACTCCTTGAAATCCTGTATGTTTGGAAATGTAAAACCAGGCTTACTGGTGTTCATTGACCTACTGGTGTTCATTGACCATTGAATAAATTAGAAAACCTTTAGAACTGAGTGATATAAAAAATGCACATCACTGCATGTAGGCTGTACCTAAAGACACTCTTAGAGGAAAAAAATTTAACCTTATATACATGTATTATATCATGACTGAAAATTAATGAACTGAAATAGATAATTGTGTGGTCAGGAAAAGGAGGACATCAGAAGAAAGAATGAACATCAAAAGAAAATAGAAGTAAGGAAATAATAAAGATAAGGATGAAATGGATGAATAGAAAACAGTGAAACAATATAAAGGATTACCAAAACCTAAATGTGGTTATTTTCACAATGAACAAGAAAATGGGCATCAGACAAGACTAATAAAGGAGAAAAGGCACAAGTGTTGGGATTGGCAAGGGACTCCCAAATTACAGATTTAGCTATAAATCGGTAAGCAATAAGAAATATATAAGAAATAAGGCCAATAACTGAATCATTTTAAAGATGATACATTTGAAAACTTAGACTAAATAAAATTCTCAGCAAAATATAATTTAACAAAACTAACTTTAAAATAAATGGAAAACCTGAATAAATATATGTGTGTGTGTGTGTGTGTGTATACATATATATGTGTGTGTGTATATATATAGCTATTAGGGATATCAAATCAGTAATTAAAAATCTGCCCACAAATAACTAAACTAGTCAAAACAATGGTGACAAAAGGAAAGGAAACATCAGGCCCACTACAGCCCATGATGACTAAAATGGAAAAGACTCTCAAAAACAAGTTATGGCAAGGATGTGGAATTGAAACTCTCCTGCATTTCTTTTCTTTTCTTTTTTTTTTTTTTTTTTGAGACAGAGTCTCGCTCTGTCGCCCAGGCTGGAGTGCAGTGGCGCGATCTCGGCTCACTGCAAGCTCCACCTCCCGGGTTCATGCCATTCTCTTGCCTCAGCCTCTCTAGTAGCTGGGACTACAGGCACCCGCCACCACGCCCGGCTAATTTTTTGTATTTTTAGTAGAGACGGGGTTTCTCCGTGTTAGCCAGGATGATCTCAATCTCCTGACCTCGTGATCTGCCTGCCTCGGCCTCCCAAAGTGCTGGGATTACAGGCGTGAGCCACCGCGCCCGGCCCACTCTCCTGTATTTCTAATGGAAGTGTAAATTGGTAGAACCACTTTGGAAAACTGTTTGTCAGTAGCTGCTAAAGGTAAACATAAGCCTGCCTTATGATCCAGCATTCATTTCAACAAAACTTAGTCCCTGTATTAAAAGACATGTACAAGAATGTTAAAGTAATTTTATTCATTGCTAAATGTTCATCAACAGTGTAATCTATAAACTGTGGTATGTTCACGTAATTATACACATCAGTAAAAAAGAGCAACTACAACTATGTAACAACATGGATTATTATCACACATATAATGCTCAGCAGAAGAAGCCAGACACAGTAGAATACTGTATAATTCCATAGCAAATCAAGGATAGGCAAAATTAACATATGTTGTTAAAAGTCCAAATGGTGCTTACCTTTTTGGGGTAAAGAATATTCACTGGGAAGGTACACAGGGGTGCTGGAAGTGTTCTCTATTTGATTGGGTTAGTAGTTAAGTAAGTATACACATTATTAAAAACTTCTCTCATTTAGGATTTCTGTACTTTACTCAATAAAAAATTAAAATCAAATAAGAAAAACTATAAGAAAAAATCTGCAGAAGATATGTATAGTCTTAATTTTTTTTTAAAGAAATATGGTATTGCTTTGTTACCCAGACTGGAGTGCAATGCTGTGGTCATGGCTCACAGTAGCTCCCAACTACTGGGCTCAAGTGATCCTCCCACTTCAGGCTCGCAGATAGTTAGGACTATAGGCTTGCCCCACCACACCCGACTAATTTTTAAATTTTTTTTACACATGGGTCTCACTGTGTTGCCCAGGCTGGTCTTGAACTCCTGGGTTCAAGTGGTCCTCTTGCTTTGGCCTCCTAAAGTGCAAGTATTATAGGCATGAGCCACTGTGCCTGGCTTTAATGCGTGTTTTAAAATGTATTTGGGGTTTGTTTTAATCAGGTATGGTAAGATACAGACACAGGACTGACATGGAGGAAGAAATTTTTATACTTACAGATTTCTAGAAGTAGGAGGGGCACAATGTGCTGTTTTGGGATCCTTGGGGTGTTGCTTCATGAGCCAGAAACCTCTGTGGCCAGTGGCACCTTTGCCCGAGTTTTACTCTGGCCCAGTGGGCTCATTCTGCCCACTCAGCCTGGCAGGCTACGCTTGGCTCGTGCTACCACCCTGGATCCCACACCTGCCAAGGGTGAGCTAGGTGCAGAATGGCAAGGTGTGTGTGAACGACCGTAGGGTCCAGCCACTATACATAGCCAGGCATGCCGGCTGTGGTGGTGTGAGCAGCTCTAGGCACCAGCACGGGCGCCAGCTCCCCACGAGGCTGTGGCTGGACCAGGCATAGCATAAGCAGCTTCTGTGGCTAACACCAGGGAACGTGGTGGTACTGGAAGCTTGGAGACACCAGGAACCACAGAGCCCTAAAGAGGGTGTCACAGCCCTGGCTCGGGAAGCTCATAGGTCTGGGCTCCCCTGAAGGGCTGTAGCTCTTCTCTCCTTCTCGTCTTTTCTTCTTGTTGCCTGCAACGTAGTGAGCAAGGGGTGTGTTTCAGCCATTTGTGTTACAGCATTTTAAGCCCCACCATTCAGTGGGTCCTGAGTTCTTGTCCTGCATCCAGGAAGAATGAGGTAAGCAAACAAGTGGAGGGTGAGCAAGAGAAGCTCTGTTGAGCGACAGAACAGCTCAGAGGAGACCCACAGTGGGTAGCTCCTCTGAATGGCTACCCCCACCTCATTTGTGTTCTGGTACATGTGGACACAGTCAATGCAGCAGTACCCGATGTCAATTGCCACCTTCACAGCTTCAGTTACCTGGCCCAAGGGGGACTTGCAGATGCCCAGCCCCAGTATAAGCATCTAGGTGCTGTTGTTGAGCATGAGGTAGCTGGCCGTGGCTCCTGCACTTTACAGACCCCCACCTGGAACTGTCTTATTTTATTTTATTTTTTTTTAGAGATAGGGTCTTGCTCTGTCACCCAGGCTAGAATGCAGTGTTGCGATCATGGCTCACTGCAGCCTCAAACCCCTGCGTTCAAGGGATCCTCCTGCCTCAGCCTCTAGAGTAGCTGGGACTACAGGTGTGCACCACCATGCCCAGTTAACTTTTTGTAGAGACGATCTCACTATGTTTCCCAGGCTGGTCTCTAACATCTGGCTTCAAGCAATCCTCCTGGCTTTGCCTTCTAAACTGTTTGGAATACAGGCGTGAACCACCACACCCAGCACATAACAATTTTAGAGATGTTAAAAATGTGAAAACATGGTAAGACTATAGGAGATTATTTAAAAAAAAAAAAAAAAGCGAGAACAGGCTGGACACAGTGACTCACTCCAGTAATCCAAGCACTTGGGGAGGCCAAAGTGGGAGTATTACTTGAGGCCAGGAATTCAAGACCAGCCTGGGCAAAATAGCAAGACCCCACACACACAACAAAAAGTGAAAACAATGTGTCTCTCAGAATAGATGAACTGTGATATATACTATTTGTGGGTGTAGGTTAACATGAATGTACAAAATAAAAAACACCAAAATCAGGATAGGGTTACCTCTGTTGGAAGAAGTCAGGGGAATGGGATTTGGAAGGGACACATAAGGACCTCAACTTTATTTGTAATATTTTGTTTGTCTTCTGTAGCCTTTTCAGACAAAGAGTGAAGATTCATTAAAACGTGATTGGGAGTACATGGTAATATTTATCCAGACTTTTTGATGTGGCTGAAATATGTCATTACTTTTTACAAATTGGAAGTGAGGAAGAGTAGATAAGTGTAAAGTGGATAAGTCTGGCTTGAAAAGAAGGATAATAGAGGAAAGCACAATACATGGGAAGGTTTTTGTTTGTTTAAGTGAGAAATACAGGTATCCTTTGATCTGAACAGTACCTGTGCACACTCAGGAATTGATTATATTCCTACACATTTTCAGAGAAGTCCTTTGTTGTCCTTACTTTCCTTTATCTGAAACTTTGGAGTCAAATAGATGTACTTAACCACATAGACTCAGAAAGTTAGGAGTACTTTTACTTGAACTTGTTTATACTTGTGGCAAAATAACCAACAGAGAGAATGAAAATACAGAAGCTAGAGTGTATTTATGAAGGGTTAAGAGTTAAGATCTAGACTATAAATAGAGTAATTCACCCTGGATAAGAGGAGGGTCACTAACCTCACTTACATTAGAAAGAATATGATGGGAATAGGTTTAAATATTAAAACATTTTTAGGTGTGAGAGTGATGTTGACCAAATATTCTCAATGTATTGTGCCCCAAATTTTCATTTCATTGCAAGAAGCATGAGGAACTAAGAGATGAGGCAACAAGGTTCGGCTTAAACAGTGGTTGGTGGTGGTTGTGTTTTTTGTTGTCTAGATTTTTATATCTGGTATCAATAGAAGTTACCATTTTTTGAAATAACTATTTGAAATTTATTTGACCTTTGCAAAGGTCACAGAATTTACTGAGTATATTTAATATTCTAGACAATAGACTGATTCTGTAATACCTAACCTTTGAAAATGTATCATCCAGCCTCAGGCTATTTCCCTAATCTGTCTTTTCCAGATAGGGAAAAAAAAAAATTGCCAACACATAAGAATTTATATATATTTCAACATTTATGTTTATTATTGTTTTGTGTTGTATTTTATTTTTCATATTGATAGAGTGAGAAAATCTTTGTAGTATGATCTACATTCTTCATTTTATACTTTAAGCCTAATACTCCTTTTTAGTGCAGAGAAATTTGTTTCTCTCCAATTATTCCTTATAATTAAAGATTACTTTGGAACTTAACTCTTCAAATGCAGAGCATTCTTCACTTTTATTCATTATCTCTTTTTAAATTTTAGAGCTGAACGACAAAGGAATGAAGCACTATATAATGCCGAAGAGCTGAGTAAAGCTTTCCAACAATATAAAAAAAAAGTGGCTGAAAAACTGGAAAAGGTAAAAGGCAGTTGTGCAAATTCAGTGTTTTGTATTACTGTCTATATTCCAACAATAAAGGTAGGAATAATTAAAATATGTTTATGGTTGAGACAGAGTAATTTTTATGATCTTACAAAATCATTTAAATAAACAATTTGTAAATGTTAGTTAAGGATGATGTTCACCAACCCTTTTATTATCAGGAGAAACTTTTTTTATCCAAAGAGGGAAAAGAGTAGAGAGAGGAGAAGGAACAAAATATAGAGAAGGATGGAATGTGTTAACAGAGACTGGAGCTAAAGAAGTAGAAGAAAGAAATTCATTTTTATCACTTCAATGAAAATGAAGATAGATTATGTAGCTTTCAACTGGTCTCCCTCAGTCTGCTACTCTGAGAGGTGCTTGCTTCTGCGTCTCAGAAGGTTCCTTGAACTGATTTGATATAGAAATAATAGTGAGTTTATTACATTCATTTATTATATTCATTTAGTATCTTTAAGTAATATCACATGGTAATGAAATGTGTATGGAGGAACACCACAGTTGGATATTCAGATATTGAGCTCAAAAGAGAGGTCTGGTAAAGAGATACTAATATGGGAGACTTCCATCTTGAGATAGCAATGAAAGCAGAGGAAGTTTATGATTCTGATCCAAGAAAGGTAGAAAGGCAGAGGAAGGAATGTTTAGGTAGAAGGGTAGAGTAAGAAGATGGGTGTTCATTTATTAAACAATCATGAAATTCCTTTTACATGCCAGGTACTGCGCTAGTCTCTGGGAGATTCGGTGATACATAACACATGATACCTATCCTAAAGAGCTCACTGTCTAGTAAGATTGACAAGTATGTAAACAAATAATTTCAGTATTTTGGAATAAGTATAATATAGAAATAAGAGGTAGGTGTGGTAGGGTGGGATGAAGGTGGCGGTGGTTAATAAACTCTGGTGGACCCAAAGAAGGCTTCACAGAGTAGGCAATGCTTGAGCTGCTAGGCTATCTCAAAGATTGTGATATATCATTGAACATTGTTAAGCAGGGAAAATGATCAAAATCTATGTTCTAGGAAGCTCACTCTGATGTCATGTGAAGATGCATTTGAGAGGTGAGAGACAAGTCAAGGAGACTTTAAAAGACAAGGCAAGAGATATTGAAGATGAAGGAGCTGAGTAGGTAGCTATGAGGGATGTTAAAGTTGGGGAATCAGTGGGATCTAGTGACCACTTGAATGCATTAGAAGCGGGCAGTATGAGAAAGAAGAATATAGGATATTTTTAGGTTGCTGGTTTGAGTGACTGCTGGATGATTGCATCATGAATCAAAATAGACAGTTTAGGAAAAAATGTTAATGAGTTCTATTTTGGAAATGTCTGTAGAATGTCCAGTTATAGGTTTCTAGTAGGCTTTTGTATCTATAGGTCTGGATTTAGACATACAAATCTGTACTAGGGCTGTAGTTTTGAGAATTGACAGTACTGAATTAAAGTGGTAGAAGCCTTGGACATTGACAGAGTTCATATAGAATGAGAACAAGATGAAAGATACCCTGGGAGATAAAGAACAGGTAGATTAGCTTTTGAAAGATATCAAGAAGTGATTTAAAAAAATTAGAGAATCAGGAAAGTATAATAAGAAAAGCCAAGGTGATAGAACATTTTAAAAAGAAGGTGGTGATCTTCAGTGCCAGATGTTGCAAACTGGTCAAGAAGAATGAGGACTGAACCAGGTGTGGTGGCTTATGCCTGTAATTCCAGCTACTCAGGAGGCTGAGGTAGAAGGATTGCTTGAACTCAGGAGTTAGAGGCTGCATTAAGCCATGATAATGCCACTGCACTCAGGCCTGAGTGAAAGAGCAAGACCCTGTCTGTAAAAAATCAGAAAAAAAAATTTAGAAAGATGAGGAACAAGACAGGGCTATTGGTTTTTATAATCAGGGAGTCATTGGATACTTTGTAGAGAGCAACTTATTAAAGTAGAAGGCACAACCTCTGAAATGGGAGAAATGGAAAGGGAGGGAGTAGAGGTAGCTAACAGACAATTCTTTACATATGGTAGGTGAAGAGGAAATAAGTGTGTGTGGTGGGTTGGGAGAGGCAGCGAATGGAAGGGTAGAAAGAAGCTAAGTTAAGGTGAAGAAGCTGTGGTAAAGCACCTAAGGGTATCCTGAACATATTAGTAGGGGGAGATTGAAGATGCTAGAATTATAAGGAATAAAAGATGGCACAAGGGTCTGAATGATATGCAAGATGATAGTCCAAGAGCAGAAGTGAGATTCTTTTTTTTTTAATGAAATAGGACATTTCTTTATGGGAAAAAAGTGGATAAAAACAGAAAAAAGTTTTAGGTGGAAGGAAATTGAACGATTTTGAATTAAATGTCTTTGGTCTCATAAATTAAGATGTTGCTTAAGTAATTTTCATAGCGTAAGGAGGATAGGAGGGATTTTGGAAACTTGGGGTGAGTGTTTCTCATAATACATTTGCAATAAGGAAAGCCAAGAAATTTGCTAAACTTTTGAGAGAATATATAGAAAGAAAAGAGCAGTCAGGAATGATGAGTTAATAAAAGGAAGCAAGGAAAACAAGAGTGGCCAGAGTCAAGTGTAATATTATCCTGACAGCTACATGATAAAATATTTTAGAGGAGAAGTTACCAACAATATTAAATACTGAGATCAAGGAGAAAGTCTGCAGTTGATTACAACGTGGTCATTCCTTTGCAGTAAAACTGTGAGTATCACTTGGCAGTGTAAAATATTAAGGTCTCACTAGGTACTGAAATCTTTTTTTTTTTTAATTTTATTATTATTATACTTTAAGTTTTAGGGTACTGAAATCTTAAGTGTGAATTAGTTAATCAGAACGCTGTTTTGAGAGCTAAAGAGGGTCCTTGTGGGAATGAAATATCTTAGAAGGGATTTTTAATAAGGTAATCAGTAAGGGGAGGTAGAAGACCTAGTAGGAGGAATATGCTTGGGGAGAAGAAGGACTTTATGGAGAAGGAGAGAAGAATGTAAGAGACAGGTTTTGTTTTTTTACACTTAGGATTATCAATTGCAAACAATGCTCAGCAAAGCCCTATAGTTAGGTGGATGTAACAGGGTATCAAAGGAATTGGGGCAGATCTACCCAATCTTCTCCTCTCAACAGTGTATCTTGGGTGCTTTTATCTGTTCTACATTTTGGGCTGTGGTTTCGTTGGTAAATTTTGTGGTTCAGATTTCAAAAGTAACTTCTCTGGAACATTTGCACTGAAATTAACCTTTAGTAACTCGGACGCAGCAACTGTAGATGAATTTTTGACTTCAGTTGATGCAATTGCCTATCTGTTACAGGTTTTCTGGACAGGTAGTAGTGTCTTTTTCTCTGTCCTTTGCTACTGCCCAGGAACTTCACTTTGCTTCTTTTCACTATGAGGCTGGGGACTTAAATGTATGAAATTCTTAGTCTACTCTCCTGCTTATTTCTGAAATCACTACTGACATTTTTAGCTTGAAACACCTAAAACTTACAACCACATTAGTATGTCCACTTAAATTATTGTTTTAGGTTCAAGCTGAAGAAGAAATATTAGAGAGAAATCTAACTAACTGTGAAAAAGAAAATAAAAGGCTACAAGAAAGGTGTGGTCTATATAAAAGTGAACTTGAAATTCTGAAAGAGAAATTAAGGTACAGTATTCTGTTGTAGAAAAAGGATTTTTGTGTGGACATGGAAAAAACTGAAACATTTTAAAACACAATATTTTATTGTTGTAATTATAGGCTTACATTATATAGAAGGATAGGCTTCATGACTGAAACTGTTTTCTAGCTATAGAGTTAGAATTAGAAGTGAAGTAAAATGTGTTAATGCTAATAATACTTGTAAATACGGAGACATACTGATCAACATATTTGCTTTGCATATATTTAGAGAAAATTAATAGATATAATGTCCTTGATGTATAACCACATTAACTCACTAGTAAAATGTGTATAATATCTGATGTTCTAAAAAAAAGTGTTTTTCAAATCATAAAAAATTACCTAGTCCAAACTTCTCATTTTATAAGTAAACAGAAGCCCCGAGAGTAGCCAGAATTTACTGAAGGTCTGAAAGATCGAAGTCTTCTGACTCCAATGCTCTCTTTTAGTACATCATGTTGTCCTCTCAAAACTAACACCCATCAACTTTCAGAGGTTAATATTAACCAGTCTTTATCACTTCAAACTGTAAATTTTTAAAAAAAGGGGGAGCAGGAAGCAATCAATGACTGATTTATCTAATTTTGCCATACTTTCCTTAAGGTAGTCTGTTTAGTATTTTTGCCAAGGAGGAGGAAGTAAAGATACTTTTTACTGGAGTATTTTTTAGAATCGGTTATCGATTGCAAGATATACTTTTAAGAAAGAAAGATGCTGCCAATTACACTATGATGCAATCCTTTATCACTTAAAATTTTTATACTTCATGAAAGAATTCTTGTGTTTGTAATTAGATATGATTTCTTAAGTTGTTATTTTCATATTTTTCAAAAAAGTTATTCTCATATTTCAAATATAAGTGAAATAAATTGGTTAAGATATTTTTAAAACTTCACATTTGGAGTCTAACCCTCTAAAATGTCTAAGTTTTTCCTCACAGTATCTCCCAGTGTGCCATTAAGAGTTGTTGATGCAGTATTTCTTAAAAGAATCCTTGTAAGAACAGAAAGTCATTGATGCTGGGCTCTTAAGCTGATTGTACAATTATGTAGAGCCAGTTTACTTTTTCTCCTGTTTTAGGAATCCAGAACTTTGTTGATAATGTGAAATGCTATGTCAGGGATTTTGAAGTTAGATTTCCCGTCTTATATAATTAAACAGGGAGCAGAAATGCTTTTAAGACAGTAGGGCTGTCCTTCCCTACCATTTACTGTGAGACACTAGGAAAGTTATATAACCTTTTTGTGCCTCAGTAACCTCATCTGTAAATAAGAAGTAATAATAGTGCCAACCATATAAAGTTGTGAATGCCTGGCATGCAGAAAGTAGGTATTTAGTAAATGTGAGCAGGTATTATTTTAGAATTAAGCTTCAAAAAATTTTAAAAGATTAAATATGATTAAAATGAATGCATATATATTTTATTTTCATTTTTATTCTCTTTTCTTCATAGGCAGTTAAAAGAAGAAAATAACAACGGAAAAGAAAAATTAAGGATCATGGCAGTGAAAAATTCAGAAGTCATGGCACAACTAACTGAATCTAGACAAAGTATTTTGAAGCTAGAGAGTGAGTTAGAGAACAAAGACGAAATACTTAGAGACAAATTTTCTTTAATGAATGAAAACCAAGAATTAAAGGTCCGTGTTGCAGCACAGAATGAGCGACTAGATTTATGTCAACAAGAAATCGAAAGTTCAAGGGTAGAACTAAGAAATTTGGAAAAGATTATATCCCAGTTGCCAGTAAGTATGTGTGATTACGTAATGGAAAAGAAGAATTTTACTAAAGTGTTTTAGAAAAGACTATCATTTTGTGGTTGCTTTATTAGCTTCTAATTTCTTTTTCTCTATACTTTTAGTCATGAATTTCTCTTCTGTCTAATCTCTATTTTTTTTCCTGCACTTACCATTCTACACTTTTTCCCAGTTTCTCAGATGCCATATATAAGAATGGCACAGAATTTTTTTTAAACAGCTTTGTTGAAGTATCATTTATATACCATAAAATTTGCCTGTTTTGTGTACTAATCTATGATTTTTAGTAAATTTATAAGTTTTGTAACCATCACCATGATCCAGCTTTGAAACATGTCTATCATCCCCAAAAGGTATTTTGGACCCATTTATAATTAGTCCCTGTACTCACTTCTACCCCTAGGAAGACACTAATAGTTTTTGCATCTGCAGATTTGTCTTTTCTGGACATTTCACATAAATGAACTCGTATAATATGTGCTCTTTTGCACCTGGTCTTTTGCATTCTTAATGTTTTTGAGAGTCATTCATGTTGTGATATCAGTATTTCATTTCTTTTTATTGCTAAATAGTATTTCATTATATAGATATGTTATATTTTGTTTATCCATTCACTGGCTGATGGACATTTGGATTGTTTCCACTTTGGGATATTATGAATAATGCTGCTATGAACGTTTGCATACAAGTCTTTGGACATGTTTTCATTTCTCTTGGGTAGATACCTAGGAGTAGAATTCTTGGGTAATATGGTGAATTTATTCCAAACTGTTTTCCAAAATGTCTACACTATTTTACATTCTCACCAGCAACGTATGAGGGTTCCTGTTTCTCTACTTCCTTGCCAACACTTGTTCTTGTCTGTCTCTTTTATTATAACCATCTTAGTGGGTGTGAAGTGGTATCACATTGTGGGTTTTTTTTTTTTTTTTTTTTTTGACGGAGTCTCTCACTCTGTTTTCCAGGCTGGAGTGCAGCGGCATGATCTCAGCTCACTGCAACCTCCAGCTCCCAGGTTCAAGCAATTCTCCTGCCTCAGCCTCCCGAGTAGCTGGGACTACAGGCACAAGGGACGGGGTTTCACCACATTGGTCAAACTGGTCTCGAACTCCTGACCTCATGATCAACCCACCTTGGCCTCCCAAAGTGCTGGGATTACAGGCGTAAGCCACCATGCCCGGCCCTAATTTACATTTTTTTTAATGGCTCATGATGAGCAACTTTTCATGTACTTATTAGAATGGCATAAAACTTAAAATTTTTTTTCTTTTTTTGAGATGGAGTCTTGCTTTGTCGCCAGGCTGGAGTGCAGTGGTGTGATCTTGGCTCATCACAACCTCTGCCTCCCGGATTCAAGTGATTTTCCTGCCTTATCCTCCCAAGTAGCTCAAACTATAGCACGCACCACCATGCCCATCTAATTTTTGTATTTTTAGTAGAGACGGGGTTACACCATGTTGGCCAGGATGGTCTTGATCTTTTGACTTCGTGATCCCCCTGCCTTGGCCTCCCAAAGTGCTGGGATTATGGGCGTGAGCCACCATGCCCGGCCTTTTTTTTTTTTGAAACGAAGTTTCACTCTTGTTGCCCAGGCTGGAGTGCAATGGCGAGATCTTGGCGCACTGCAACCTCAGCCTCCTGGGTTCAAGCGATTCTCCTGCCTCGGCCTCCCGAGTAGCTGGGATTACAGGCATGTGCCACCATGCCCAGCTAATTTTGTATTTTTAGTAGAGACAGGTTTTCTCCATGTTGATCAGGCTGGTCTTGAACTCCCGACCTCAGGTGATCTGCCTGCCTTGGCCTCCCAAAGTGCTGGGATTACAGGCATGAGCCACCACGCCTGGCCTAAAATGTTTTTATAATAATGGTCTACCACCTTTTCTCTTTGAGTAATATTTGTGACCATATATATAAATGAGATTAAGAAGAAGGTAAGTAAACCTATTCAGGAATTTGTAATCAATAGGTGTAAAATGAAGGAAAGATCAGGGGAAACTATAGATAAATATATTATGGTTGGTTTCAGATATGAATGTATGGTAGACTAGATGGTAGACTTACCAATGTTAAACTGTTATGAACTGTGGAATTATGAACCAAAAAAATCTCAGAAATCATCTGATTCAATACTATTTTATTGGTGAAGAAACCTAGACCCAAGAAAGTAAATAACTTGCCCAACTGGTAAGTAGTAGAATTTAAACTAGAACATAAGATATTAGCTCCTCTGATATCTGCTTTCCCAGGATGCTGTTTATTTGCTTGGATTTTTAATATACTGTTTGCTTTTGAAATTAGAAAGTAATCATATACAGATAACAATTTTAATTTGGCATTCTCATTTGTGTATCAAGAATTATTTCATATATGGTCAGGCACAGTGGCTCATGCTTGTAATCCCAGCATTTTGGCAGGCCAAGGTGAGAGGAACTCTTGAAGCAAGAGTTCAAGACCAGCCTGGGCAATACAGTGAGACCCTGTCTCTACAAAAATGCAAAAATTAGCTGGGCATGGTGGCGCATGCCTGTGGTCCTAGCTACTCGAGAAGCTGAGGTAGGAGGATTGCTTGAGTCCAAGAGTTCGAGGCTGCAGTGAGCTCTATGATCATAAGCTCCAGTCTGGGTGACAGAGTGAGACCCTGTCTCTAAAAAAAGAATCATTTGAGATATGATTCCGAATGTGGTAATGTATGCTCGATCGTTTGTTTCTTGTAGTGCTAAGAATGACACGATTAGAAAATGTGATTTTTTCCTACTTCTAGGAGGTGTGATTTGGTTATAGTTTGAAGGTAGAAGTCATTAAATGCTTACCTTGCTCCTTTTTATAACTGTCTTTTAAAATTCTGTATTATCCAAACATACAGAAAGGTGCATATGCTAGTGTAGCACCATATTTGTAAAATTTGGGACACATATTGTCTTATCAACTCTATGTTTTTTTAGAATAAAATTTTACAGGTAAATCTTCTTTGTGTACCTTGTCAGATCCCGATTATCTTCCTCTCTCCTCAGAAATGGCAATTATTCTGAAATTCATGTGTATCCTTCTCGTCCATGTTTTAAATATTGTCACATATCGATGCATCTAGAAATATATATATGTTGCTTAGTGTTTTTATGAAAATACTGTTTGCCACTATAATTTGTTTTTCACTCAATATTGTTATGAGATGTATCCATACTGATTTATGTGACTCAGGTTTATTTCTTTTAACTATTGTAGTTTTCCAATTATCTTAATATTTATTAATGTATTTATATATTCTCCTATTGATGGACATTAAGTTGTTTCCATTAAATTCATACAGTTTTTAAAATTTGAAGTTCTGAATAAAAAAGCAAATGCATCCCATTTACATAAGTTTACATATGTTTGTTTTTAAACTTGCAGTTTAAAAGAGAATTATTTGGCTTTAAATCATATCTTTCTAAATACCAGATGAGTAGCTTCTCAAACAAGGAAGACCGTTGCATTGGCTGCTGTGAGGCAAATAAATTGGTGATTTCGGAATTGAGGTACAATTTTCAGATTCTGCAGTTATAGCAAATAGAATGTTTTTTATTGGTAATTAAGACCCTTAATTGGCCGGGCATGGTGGCTCATGCTTGTAATCCCAACACTTTGGGAGGCTGAGGCAGGCGGATCACGAGGTCAGGAGTTCGAGACCAGCCTGACCAACATGGTGAAACCTCGTCTCTACTAAAAATACAAAAATTAGCCAGGCATGGTGGTGGCACGCGCCTGTAATCCCCACTACTTGGGAGGCTGAGGCAGGAGAATCACTTGAACCCGGGAGACGGTGGTTGCAGTGAGCCAAGATAGTGCCACTGCACTCCAGCCTGAGCAACAGAGTGAGACTCCATTAAAAAAAAAAAAAAAAAGACCCTTAATTGAGGAATTTAAAAAAATACAGAAAAGCTCAGAGAATATTATAACAGGTATCTGTGATTCCACAACTAAGAATTGAATCTTCTTAACCAGGATTGATTCTCCTTAAAATTTGTGGTATTTGTTTTAAGTCTGTTTCTCCAAATAAAAAATAAAACATTACAGGATGAATAATGCCCTTTGATCTTTATGACTAGTCCCATTTTTCCCCTAAGTATCCACCATCATGAATTGGATATATATTTCTCTATTCATTTTTGTATGTTTACACACATGTACACAAATATAAATGTACTGTATACTGTGTGCAATTTTGCTTTTTCACTCAGCAGTATTTAAAAAATTCATTCATATTGAGATAGAGTAGATTAACAAATGGATTTGTGTAATTACTTTTAATAGCTGTATAGGATTCTGTCCTATAACAGTGTCATAATTTATTTGTTCCTTTATAGGTATCTTGTTTCTGTTTTCTGTTACAAACAGTGCTGCAAAGGACATCCTTATACATGTTTTCTTATACATATATATGAGAGTTTCTGTAGTATATATTCCTAAAAGTGAAATTGCTGGGTCATACAGTGTGTACATTTTCAATTTTACTAAATACCATCAAGTTTGTAAAGTGGCTGAACCAATTTATAATCCTACAGTGGTATATGGGAGTTTTCATATCCTGCCTAAAGAGTTGACTAATATTAGAATTCTAATTTTTTAAATCAACTTGAAAGGTGAAAAATAGTACAGTATGAGTTTTTTTTATAGAATCTTTCTAATAATTTTTCCCTTCTTTTCTTTTGTGCCAGAATTAAGCTTGCAATAAAACAGGCAGAAATTCAAAAGCTTCATGCAAACCTGACTGCAAATCAGTTATCTCAGAGTCTTATTACTTGTAATGACAGCCAAGAAAGTAGCAAATTAAGTAGTTTAGAAACAGAACCTGTAAAGCTAGGTGGTCATCAAGTAGGTAAGTATATTGAGTTATTTTAATAAATTATATTCAGAGTTTTGGATGATAGTTTTTTTAAAAAAACTTTTATTAAAAAAATTTTTTTTAATTTAAGTTCAGGGATACATGTGCAGATTTGTTACATAGGTAAGCTTGTGTCATGGAAGTTTGTTTTACAGATTATTTCATCACCCAGGTATTAAGCCTAGTACCCCTTAATTATTTTTCCTGATCCACTTCCTCCTTCCACCCTCCACTCTCTGATAGACCCCAGTGTGTGTTGTTCCCCTCTATGTTTCCATGTGTTCTCAGATGATAGTTTTTAAAGAACAAATTTATCAACTGTTTGGTTTCTATTATCAAACATACTTGATAATCTGTTACTAGTTGTGGTCTGATAAGACAGCAAAAGTTATTTCAGAATTATTAGACTTTGTATCATTCGTTAATGATACAGTGGTCCCCAACCTTTTTGGCACCAGGGACTGGTTTTGTGGAAGACATTTTTTCCATGGACCAGGGACGGGGTCAGGGTTGGTTTCAGGATGATTCAAACGCATGACATTTATTGTGCAATTTATTTATATTATTATCACATTGATGTTGAAATAATTATACAACTCATCATAATGTAGAATCAGTGGTAGCCCTGACCTTGTTTTCCTGCAACTAGAAGGTTCCATCTGGGGGTCATGGGAGACAGTGACAGATCATCAGGCATTAGATTCTCATAAGGAGTGAGCAGTCTAGATCCTGCGCATGTGCAGTTCATAATAGGGTTTGTGTTCCTATGGGAATCTAATGCTGCCGCTAATCTGACAGGAGGTAGAGCTCCAGCAGTAATGCGAGCGATTGGGAGTGGGTGTAACTACAGATGAAGCTTTGCTCATTCGCCTGCCACTCACCTCCTACTATGTGGCCTGGTTCCTAATGGGCCATGGACTAGTACCAGTCCGTGGCCCAGGGGTTGGGGACCCCTGCAGTTAAGATGCACCCATTTTAATATACAGTTTGATACGTTTTGTCAGGTGTTTGTGTTTTAATGTTTAACTCTTGTTACCATCACCACAGTCAAGACATAAGACATCTCCACCAGGATCCTTTGTACTTTTTCCCAGTTAACTTTTAGGCTTATTTTTCTCTTTTTTTTTTCCCAAAAAAACCACAAAACTTTTCTTAAAGTTTAGATTATTGATTTTAGACCTCTTTTCTTTTCTCATCTAAGTATTTAAGGATAGAAACTTCCCTTTAAGCGGTGCTTTGGGTGTATTCCACTACTTTTTTTAATGTGTTGTATTTTCATTTTCATTCAGTTCAAAATAGTTATCTCTTGTGATTTCCTCTTTGACTCATAGGCTGTGTGTGTTTTATTTCCAAATATTTGGAGGTTTTTCCAGATATTTTTGTGTCATTCATGATGATCAGAGAACATACTGTATAGGACTTCATTTTTAAGAGTGTTTTGAGATTTGGTTTATTGACCAGCGTATGATCTATCTTGGTGAATGTTCCAAGTTGAGAATACTAGTAATTAGAGGTGGTAATAAATATAATATGTTATAGATTCTTTTACATCAAGAACAGAGCCAATAAAAGGTAAATAGCCTAGAAAGTGAAATATTATAGATGTAGAGAATTTATGAGAAATGGCTACTTATGCAAATCTTGAAGGCAAAGTGTATCTTTTCTTGTTTCCACATCTGTGTGTTCTCATGTAATCATCTACATTATGCTTTTTAAAAGCACTCCTGAAGGCTTACTTACCTTGGAGTGGGAGATGTGTATGTTTATAGTGGAGAAGGGGCATGGTCAAGTAGCTACCTCTGATAACCCTCAGTAATTTTTTTGAGACAGGATCTTGCCATGTTGCCCAGGATGGTCTTGAATTGGGCTCAAGTGATCCTCACACCTCAGCCTGTTGAATAGCTCAGATAACAGGTGCCTCTGTGCCTGGCTACCCTCAGTAATTTTTTTTAAAGCATCACTGAATTCTCATTAGCTAGTTTGGAGAGAAAGACGATGGGGTCGGGAAGGATTCACTCTTTGGAGCTTTTGAACCTGCTTCTGTGTGCAGTACATAAAAATGTTCTTAATGATCTCAAACTGTCCAAATAAATTTTATGATTACCTTCAGTTTAAGGAAACAGGGCAACTTAAAAAAATTTTTTTACAATGATTTCTATTAAAAAATGGAATTTAAAAGGTGGAGAAGGATTTTTACATTTCTGGTACAAAGGAATAGTCTTAGCTACCTAGAAAAATGAGTGATTCAGAACTTTTCTCCTCTTTGTTACGTATTTAATTTAGAGAGCACATTACTCATTCCTTGATTTCCTTAATGAATGTCTCATTCTCTGTCCCTTTTAGTACTCTTTAGATCAGAAACTAAACTTTGTTGATGACTAAATCTTTCAACTATTTAAGTAGGTTTTTATTCTTGAAGTCCTATTCAGAACAATTTTCCTTTTATGTTTATTAGCAGAAAGCGTAAAAGATCAAAATCAACATACTATGAACAAGCAATATGAAAAAGAGAGGCAAAGACTTGTTACTGGAATAGAAGAACTACGTACTAAGCTGATACAAATAGAAGCTGAAAATTCTGATTTGAGGGTTAACATGGCTCACAGAACTAGTCAGTTTCAGCTGATTCAAGAGGAGCTGCTAGAGAAAGCTTCAAACTCCAGCAAACTGGAAAGTGAAGTAAGCTTGGAATTAGCTTGGTATATGTGTTAATTTTTGAACTAGAACAAAAGGTATTATTTTAGGGTTTTATAAAAATTATATGTTTACATCCAGATTTAAAGTTTTTAAAAAATGGTACCACATAAGTTATAAATTGTTTTAAAATTATATTTGGAAACCTTTGTATTTTAACTTACTAAAAGTTAAAGTTATTAAAAGTAGGAAAAACTCTGCAGTGGGTAAAAGGTCTCAAATTTGGTGGAAATAATATTGCATTGCAGCCTATTATTTCTTCCATAGTATAAGTTAATATGGTTAATATACATTTATAAATAAAGACTTTGGATTATGCTGTTGGAAGAAAAGGAGTGATAATAAAGGATTTCAAATTTTAGCAAACCCCAAACCACCTAGGAAGCCTGTTTAATATGCATATTTCTGGGTCCTGTTCCAGCAATTTCTGATTCAGTATATACGGGCACAAGAGTCTGCTTTTTTCTTTTCTTTTTCTTTTTTTTTTTTTTTCTTAGAGACAGGGTCTTGCTCTGTTGCCCAGTCTGGAGTGTGGTGGTGTGATCATAGCTCACTGTAGCTTTGAACTTCTAGGCTCAAGCCATTCTCCTGCCTCAGTCTTCCAAGTATTTGAGACTGCAGGCGTGTGTCACTATGTCCAGCTAATTTTTTTTATTTTTTATTTGTAGAGACAGTCGCTGTGTTGCCCAGGCTTGTCTCGAACTCCTGGTTTCAGGTGATCCCCACCTCAGTATCCCAAAATGCTGGGATTACTGGTGTGAGCCACCACACCTAGCCGGAATCTGTATTTTTATTTTTTGTGTATTTCTGCTGTTTAAAGAGTCTGTATTTTTAAACAACTGCATGTAAACCTGAAACAACTACGCAAGGAATTACATTCTGAAAAGGGGATAATTGAGTGTTTTGTGAATATCTTGTCTTCATTTTCACTGAGGACAGGATAAGGGTGCCTCATTAGGTAATTGTGGACCAGGACCACATGTGTATATCTTATACTCAATCTTCAAACCAGAGGCTGCAGTCATCTATAGGTACACTTTTTAAATACCTGCTTTCTCAGCTTAAAGTCAATAGCCAAGGCTGAGGAAAAGAACTATAAGATAGGAACTTATGTTAATAATGAAGATGGAGATTTAGACAGTTTATAACTATAGCTACCAGTTTACTTAGGAAATTGCCAAATACTGGGATTAATAAGTTTTTTAAATTACAAAAATAGCACAGTCTTGTTAATATAAAAGGGGAAAAAGAAGAAAATGAACCATTGATAATTCTACCACCAGAAATAACTGCTGATAACATTTTATTGTACTTATTTCAGTCTTTAACAGCTACTTAAAAGTAGATTAGGGTATTGTCCTTTTTGGATATAGGGGTCTGAATTAAATGACTTATGTTTTACATAGATAGAAGAAATGATCCTTTGTTTTCAGTATTTGTTTTTCTTCTTAATCGTCACTTATTTTGTAAAATACTTATAATTATGTGGGTTAAAAAGTTATTCACTTTGCATCCTAAATGTTTATAACTGTAAGTTTGCCCAATTTACCTAGACACAATGTATTTGAACTTTGAAAGAGGAGCAGGTGTTTGATCTTAGAATGCAAAATCATTACCTTTAAAAAATAATTTTACATTTATTTCAATGTGTTTTCAGATGACAAAGAAATGTTCTCAACTTTTAACTCTTGAGAAACAGCTGGAAGAAAAGATAGTTGCTTATTCCTCTATTGCTGCAAAAAATGCAGAACTAGAACAGGAGCTTATGGTAAAACTTATCTTTGTTGCTACAAATTTACTGTGGTTTTTAGGCACTTAATTTGTGACAGCACATTTGTTTTAGCATCATTATTATAAAATATATAGGAAAGTATAAATTCTACTAAACTCTTCTGATCATTTCTTGTTTATATTTTTAAGTTAATAGGCTTATATGGCAAGTTATCCAAGTTTTCTCTTTTTTTTTTTTTTTTTTTTTGAGACGGAGTCTCACTCCATCGCCCAGGCTGGAGTGCAGTGGTGTGATCTCGGCTCACTGCAAGCTCTGCCTCCTGGGTTCACGCCATTCTCCTGCCTCAGCCTCCCAAGTAGCTGGTACTACAGGCGCCTGCCACCACGCCTGGCTAATTTTTTTTGTATTTTCAGTAGAGACGGGTTTCACCGTGTTAGCCAGGATGGTCTCAATCTCCTGACCTCATGATCCGCCCGCCTCAGCCTTCCAAAGTGTTGGGATTACAGGCGTGAGCCACCGCACCTGGCCGTTTTCTCATTTTTATCCTAATAGGATTGAAGATAATGGTAGTTCTTTGATATGCTTCTTGATATTTAAAATAGTTTAATCTTCTCATCTTGATAAAGTATTTTTAGCCATTTTGTTAAAGTTTGAAGTATAAACTACTGTGGTTCTTTAAAGAATGGAGTATGGCATATTTAATGGTTGACTAATGTACTTTTATGTAAAACTGCTTTTCAATTATACTTTTTTTTTGAGACAAAGTCTCACTCTGTGGTTCAGGCTGCAGTGCAGTGGCACAATCATGGCTCACTACAGCCATGGCCTCCCAGGCTTCCCCCTGAGCGTCCCCAGAAGCTATGACCACAGGCGCATGCCACCACACCTACTTAGCTAATTTTTTGTATTTTTCATAGAGACGGGGTCTCGCCGTGTTTCCCAGGCTGGTCTTGAACTCCTGGATTCAAGCGATCTGCCTGCCTTGGCCTCCCAAATCAATTATACTCCTTTAAAGTGTTTTGTGTTTCTAGGAAAAGAATGAAAAGATAAGGAGTCTAGAAACCAATATTAATACAGAGCATGAGAAAATTTGTTTAGCCTTTGAAAAAGCAAAGAAAATTCACTTGGAACAGCATAAAGAAATGGAAAAGCAGATTGAAAGAGTAAGTAATACATATTTAGAATATGAGTGCTGAAAAGAAACTTAAACATTACTAGCCCCAGCATTTTTTTATTTTGTAGACGAGGACACAAAGATACACAAAAGTTAGTGGCAAGAGCTGTAATTAGAATCCCAATCTTTCTGAATAATTTTTCAGTGCTTTAACAGAATATAGTATGCCTTCTGTTTCAGCTGTAATCATTATTTTTGACATGATTAAAGTAAGAGTAATTCTGTAGACTCCATTTCCCTAAAAATATCAGTTGCTTGAAGACTGATTGAGAGGAAAAAGCAGAATAAGGGAAGCACTCTTGACCTTGGGTTAAAAGTAGAAAAGAAAATTTGTGACCAAAAATGCAAGACACAGTAAAAAAAAAATAGATACAGTAGTCCCTGCTTATCCATGGGAGAGACATTCCAAGACCTTCAGTGAATGCCTGAAACCACAGATAGTACTGAACCTTATATATTTTTTCCTATACATACATACCTATTATAAAGCTTAATTTATAAATTAGACACAGTAAGAGATTAGCAACAATTCTAATAAAATCGGCCAATTATAACAAAATACTGTTATAAAAGTTATGTGAAAACTTGTTCTCATAAAAGTGTGTTCTCTGATGCCCTAGTGCCTCCTTTGCACTTTTTTTTTTGAGACAGAGTCTCGCTCTGTCGGCCAGGCTGGAGTGCAATGGTGTGATCTCAGCTCACTGCAGTCTCCGCCTTCTGGGTTCAAGTGATTCTCCTGCCTTAGCCTCCTGAGTAGCTGGGATTACAGGTGCGCGCCACCAAGCCTGGCTAATTTTTGTATTTTTAGTAGAGATAGGGTTTCACCATGTTGGTCAGGCTGATGTCAAACTCCTGACCTCGTGATCCGCCTGGCTCAGCCTCCCAATGTGCTGGAACTACAGGCGTGAGCCACTGCGCCCAGCCTCCTTTGCACTTTTATGAATGTAGGTTCTGTGAGGCATCTTTGAGAACAGCCTAGTTTCGCTGCAATTGAAGACTTGCTTTGGATGGTATCTTTTCTCCTTAGCTTCTTCATCTCTGCTGGAAATGTGACAGCAGCTGCTTCATCAGCAGACACAGCTTCTCCAGTAATTTTAATATTTTTCAGTCTAAACCTATTATTGAATCTGTGTAATCATCCCTTATTTGCAGTAAATGACTTGGTGTCACTTGTTTCAGGGGATCCTTGCTGAAGTCTTAATATATACTCAATATTTTCTGGTGCAAACACATTGCAGTCAGTTGGAACATGTTTTCTGTTAATGCCTTCCACCTACAAATTTAATGCCTTTTCTATTTTAACTAAGCACTTATGCATTGTGGTTGTAACTTTTGTAGTTTGAGGTACAACTGCCATACTTGCATGAATTTATTTTTCTTCACAATTTCATGGATAGATTTATTCTTTATTGTAGATCTTAGCAACCTCAGCATGCAGTTTTTTTTTCTTTCCTCATTAAGTCAAGAACCTTCACCTTTTCACTTAAAGGAAGCATGCTATGTCTTCTCTTTGACATATCCAAATTGGATCTGCATCCAGATAGCATCACTACTCTTTTGCTTTGGGGCCATTATTAAGTAAAATAAGAGTTCCTTGAACACAAGCACTATGATACCATGGCAGTTGATCTGATAACCAAGATGGCTACTAAGTGACTAACGAGCAGGTAGCTTATACAGCATGGAAAATGGATCATTCTTGTCCAGAGCTGGACATAGTGGGACGTCATGAGATTTCATCACACTGCTCAGAACTGCAATTCAAAACGTATGAATTGTTTATTCGTGGAATTTTCCATTTAGTATTTTCAGACCAGGGTTGACTGCAGGTAACTGAACTGTGGAAAGTGAAACCACGAATACCACAGGGCTCCTGTAATTTAGATGAGCTTAACAGAAGAATGGAGCAGACAAGAGGAAAAAGACAGTGAACTTGAATGTAGATTAATAGATATTATTCAGTCTGAGCAACAGAGAAAAAATTTTTTTTTCCAAGAAAAGAAAGATTTATAAAAATATTGAACAAAGCCTCAGGGATATATGGGGAAGGACCTATCGGAAGATCTGATATTCTTGTCTTCAGAGTCAAAGGAGAGAATGAGATTAGTGCAGGAAAATATTTGAAGGAATAATGTCTGAAAACTTCACAAATTTGATGAAGGAAATAAATTTACAAATTTTAAAAAATCAAAGAGAACTACTTCTAGACACATCAAAATCCTTGCCAAAAACTAAAACAAAAAACTTTGAAAGCACCCAGAGATAAATGACACTGCATATAAGGGAACAAATGTTAAAATTACTGCAGATTTCTCATCAAAAACTATGGACATAAGAAGATGGAACAACATTTTTTAAATGCTGAAAGAGAAAAAAACTGTCGATCTATTTTATATCCAACAAAAATACTCTCTAGGAATGAAGGTAAAATAAAGACATTCTTAGATGAAGGACCGCATAGAGAATTTGTCACCAGCAGACTTGTTCTAAAAGAGATGCTAAAGAAAGTTCCTCATGGAAAAAAAATACCTGAGAGAAACTTGGGACCTCAGGAATAAAGGAAGAACAACAAAAACAGTAAATATTTGGTAAATATAGGATTTTTATAATATCTATGGCAGTTGAAAGAAGAAATTATAACATTTACTGATGAGGTATATTGATATAATACATGTGACAACTACAGTGTAAAGGGGGAGGGGTAAAGGGGTCTGTATTCTTAGTTTCTACATTTTGCCTTTTTTTCTTCAGCCGTTAAGTTCAGAGGTACACGTACAGGAGGTGCAGATTTATTACATAGGTAAATGTGTGCCATGGTGGTTTGCTGCACAGATCATCCCATCACTTAGGTATTGAGCCCAGCATCCATTAGCTATTCTTCCTGATGCTCCCTCTCTCCCATCCCACTCCCCTATAGGCCTCAGTATGTGTTGTTCCTCCCCATGTCTTCGTGTGTTCTCATCATTCAGCTCCCACTTATAAGTGAGTAAGTGCAGTATTTGGTTTTCTGTTCCTGTGTTAGTTTGCTGAGGATAATGGCTTCCAACTCCATCCGTGTCCCTGTAAAGGAAATGATCTCGTTCCTTTTTATGGCTGCATAGTTAGTATTCCATAGTATGTATGTACTGCATTTTCTTTATCCAGTCTATCACTGATGGGCATTTAGGTTGATTCCATGTCTTTTCTATTGTGAATAGTGCTGCAATGAACATACACATGCATGTATTTTTATAATAGAATGACTTACATTCCTTTGGGTATATACCCAGTAATGGGATTGCTGGGTCAAATTGTGTTTCTGCCTCTAGGTCTTTGAGGAAATGCCACACTGCCTTCCACAATGGTTGAACTAATTTACACTCCCATCAGCAATGTAAAAGTGTTCCTTTTCTCTGCAACCTCTCCAGCATCTGTTTGTTTTTTGACTTTTTAATAATTGCCATTCTGACTGGCATGAGATGGTATCTCATTGTGGTTTCGATTTGCATTTCTTGAGCGATCAGCAATGTTGAGCTTTTTTTTTGTATGTTTGTTGTCCACATGTATGTCTTCTTTTGAGAAGTGTCTGTTCATGCAAGTGATTTCATTTCTTCCTTAAAAAGAGAGAAGCTGAAGACAATTTGGCAAAATACAAAAATCTATGTAATTTCAATTATAGTTTCACATGTATTTAATATTTAAAATGTTTCAAAATTTTAAAATATTTAATATGAAAATTCTGTTTTCATGTTTAGCTTGAAGCTCAACTACAGAAAAAGGACCAACAATTTAAAGAACAAGAAAAGACTATGTCCATGTTGCAACAAGATATAATATGCAAACAACATCATCTTGAATCACTAGATAGACTCTTGACGGAAAGCAAAGGGGTAAAATCATCCTTATAAAAGTGCTATTTAGAAGTTGACTAATATTTTGTGTCTCTATAACTTGCCTTTAAATCTAATCAAATCAGTTAACAGCCTGTTACTAATGCTAAAATGTTTATTTGCATACTTATACTTTTCTTACTGTTTTTAGGAAATGGAAAAGGAAAATATGAAGAAAGATGAAGCTTTAAAAGCATTACAGAACCAAGTATCTGAAGAAACAATCAAGGCTAGTATGCTAGTACTTTAATTTATTTTTCTTTCTTTCCTTTTTTTTTTTTTTTAACAGACAGAATCTCTCTCATTTGCCTAGGCTGGAGTGCAGTGGCATGATGATAACTCACTGCAACCTTGAACTCCTGAGCTCAAGTAATCCTCCCACATCAGCCTCCTGAGCAGCTAGGACAAGCGTGCTTCAACATGCCTGGCTAATTATTTCTTTCTATTTGGAGACATTCTTGTGGCTTTTTTACTTTTCTCTGTAAATTGTAAACATCGTACAGATAAAAGGCAATTCAGAGCTGACGATTTGACCTGACTCAATGAACTTAGTTCCTTTAAATGTATTTTCTTTAGAGCGAATTATGATCTTAATTATTTGATAGTTAATCATCTAGTTTGCAGGTTATCTAGCCTCTTTTTGTCTTAAAACAGTTTTTATAACCCTAAAAATTGTTTTAAATTTTAGCTATAATTGCTACTTATTAATATTACCAAAAAAAAAAAAATTACCAGAGGAAGTGGAGGAAGAGAAAACTAAAAGTGATTCAATTTTGCTTGTTTTTATCAGTTGGCTTGTAAGATTAATTGAGATAAAGCCAGAATTTCTAGCTAAAATACGGCTTTCTGGCTAGTATATCTTCATGGTTAAAAACATGGGCTTTGTTGTTAAATTGGGTTTCAGTGTGGCTTCAGGTGCTTACCCACTCGCTGTAACCTTAGCCAGGTTATTTAACTCTTTGAACTTTAATTTCTTCATCCACAAAATAGGAATGACAATACCCTAGAAGAGCATTAGTGTGAGAATTAAATGAAACAGGGTATATAAAGTGCTTAGCACATACTGAGTTGCCCAAAGTCTTGTAACTAACTGCTATATATTTAGTATTTTCTCTTTTGCATTTTTAGTGTTAAACGTAGGTCCAAATATGCTATGACGTTTATTCTGTCATATGTAGCTTGAATATAAAAGATCTGCTTTAAAGATACGATGTTATTTTTTCCCTATTCTGTTTTTAATTCATTTTGTGACTGTGTATGCCCATGTAGACATATGTTTATTCATAACTATTCCTGTAGTATTCACCAAAACTCTTAACATTTAATGCAATGTCAGTTCATTTCCCTGTGTAAGAATAGCCCCAAATTTCATTAATATTAAAAAATGATTACTGTACAAAGATTGTAGGCATGAAAACTTTTATTAGATAAAACTCATGTAGCCACTTAACTCCTGGTTTTCATTAAACTACCTAACGTAACTGGGCAGTCATCTGGTAAGGTATTTCCGTGTGTTAATAGCCAGATATGAGATGGAAAAGAAATCAGCAAAAGAATGAATTATGATGTTGGATTTTATTCCTTTAACATCTTTAGCAGGTTTGCTGTTTGGGGAAAAATCAAAATGAGTAAGAAATATAGAAGCCAAAGTCCTATGATTTAAGCTATATTGACTGATTCTACACATAAGTTATTTATAGCAGCAAAATAGAAGCCTGAAGTCTACTTCTCTCCTGATTATGTCGTTACTACCTTCCTTTCATGACTTTTGTTCATGTCTCTCAACATGCCTCAACTTGTTCTCTGCAAAAGAAATATGAATTTTTTTATCTATAGGAAAGTTATAAGGATCAGTTTAAAGTTGTATCACTAAGCTAAAAGGTTGATGATAAAATTCTAAACTGGTAACAAGAAATCAGTAAATTAAACCAGTTGTTACCTGCTGTTAAATAGAAAATTGAAAAGGTGCTTATTAGATTTACAGATTTTATTTCTTTTGTTTTGTTTTCCTTTTATTTTCTACTTTGGATTCCCCAAAACCCCCACAAAAAAGTATTAAACATAAAAGGAGAGTTTACCTTCTTTTTTTGAAGATGCATAGCCTAGTGCCCTATCTGGTTGTCTCCAGATTGTGCACCTGAGGAGCTTCTTTGGTTCAGCAGAGTGGTGTTTGTTTTTGTTTTGATTTCATTTATTTATACACACACACACACACACACATTTGCAAGTGGTTTCTATACAATGCAAGATGTTTATCTGTATGAGATTCAGACTTTCAAACTCTGTTCAAATAAGAAATTCAATAGAGTGGTGGATGTTTTGGGTTTTTAATTAGTTGTTTATTAGCTATAATTGATTTATTTCTAATTTATTTTTTAAAATTTCAAGCCCACAAAAAATTGAAAAAATAGTCTACTCCTCACCTAGATTCACTCTCTGTTAAACTCTATTAAACTCTAGGTACACTCACTTTATCTCTCTCTACACATACACATGCATGCATGCTTGTGTGTGTCCCTACCAACCCACCTCCCTTTTGCCAAACCGCCTGAGAGAAGGTACGGATGTCATAATACTTTACCCCTTTAATACTTAACATGCATCTCCTGTGAACAGAGAATTTCTTCTGTATGGCCACACCACCACTACACTACAGAGAAAGTCAACATTAAGTTAGTAATATCATTCAACATTGTCCGTACTAAAATTTCCCCAATTACATAAAATTGTCCTTTATAGCCTTGCTACTCAAAGCATGGTCTGTGAACTAGCAGCATCAGCATCACCTGGAAGCTTTGAAGAGTATCTAGCCATGCCCCAGACCTGATTCACCCCAGTGAATCAAGTGTGATGACACAAAATTTAAGGAGACACTCTCAGGATTATATACCTTATTTAATTTGATGACTGCCAGATCTCATTATTTTAAGGGCATACATTTTCATTGATAATTAGCAAACTAACTTTGGGGTGAGTCTTTGAGGCCATGTGAATATCCTGTTCCTCAATAACCTTATAATCAATGGCTTTCATATCTAATGATGAATCTTGCCCAAATGAGTTATTACACTGTTAACTATTAGGTAGTGATATTCTGACAGAATCATAGATTTTATTTATTTTCTCTGTGTGAAGGATGATACAAGTCCCAATGCCCATTCTCTTTCATAAAAAAGAAAATTTCTAAGTATTTATAATTTTCATAAAACAAATGTTAATTAGTCATTCAGAATTACAGATTTTTTAGCTGTTAATGGTTTCATATACAGACTATAAGGGTGGTGTTCAAAAACTGTATCTTATAAGATTCCCTTTTTAGAAATAAGAGTGGCAAAGATAATTTCATGATGTAGAATAGAATCTGCAAGAGAGAATGTTTTTCTCGTTTTTTCATCTAAGAAATCTAAGATTTCTTTCACTTTTTCAAGACTGCTTACTAGAACATTATTAGCATTAAGAGGAAGAACACCATTGAGAAGCTCAAATTTACAATAAAGAAAACAAGGAGCAAGACAAGAATCTTAATAGACGAGATGTGGAGCATGTATGCAATATGTGCGCCTTGAAAGAAAAGTACCAAATTTGAGTTGCTCTTTGGTATTAAGGTAGTAAAGCAGTGGCAACTATATGAACACTTGGACCAAGTTAAATTGCTGCCTTTCTGAAAATATTTTCACTGTTTCAAAGCAAAGAAGGTTTCACTTCCTTTTTTCTAGCTGACAAATTATTTTCTTAGTAACTTCAGCATTTCAAAATATTCTCACTTAAGGCCAGGCAAGGTGGCTCACACCTGTAATCCCAGCACTTTGGGAGGCCAAGGCAGGTGGATCACCTGAGGTCAGGAGTTTAAGACCAGTCTGGCCAACATGGCAAAACCCACTCTCTACTAAAAATACAAAAATCAGCAAGACATGGTGGTGCATACCTGTAATCCCAGCTACTCAGGAGGCTGAGGCAGGAGAATTGCTTGAACCTGGGAGGTAGAGGTTGCAGTGACCTGAGATCGCACCACTGCACTCCAGCCTGGGCTACACAGCAAGACTTTGTCTCAAAAAAAAAAAAAAAAAAAAAAAAAATCTCACTTAAGCATCGTTAACAGTATGCTAGTTTGTACTCACTTTCCTATTTTTCTTATTCAAGGAGGCTTAAGAAGTAGGTTTAAATACCACTTACCTTTTAAAGAAAAGTTTTTAGGGTGTTTGGCCTACAGGTTCTTGACAGTTGGCCCTAGTTTATCTTGTCAATTGTGGCTCCCAAATAACCATTTCCTACAAATTCATCTTCTTACTACCCTAGGCTCTTGCCAACTTCTCACCACTCCCTTTCACAGGGCCTTGCTTCTGAGCATACTCCCTTTTCCTGGAATGCCCTTCTAAACTTGTCCAACTCTCGTTTATTCTTCAGGATTCCATCCCTTGGTTTTCTCTTTGGTTTCCTCATTTGCAATGAAGAATTAGTTTACTCAATAAATATCTTCTATAATGGCATTTTATATCCTAAGTAGGACTGTATATTCACTATTTGAAGCAGTCAGGTAACATTAGGAGATAAATCTGTAAAATATCTGTATATCTGTATATCTGTATATCGTTTTGTGTTTTTTTTTTTTTGCTTTTTTTCCTGCTTAGGTTAGGCAACTAGATTCAGCATTGGAAATTTGTAAGGAAGAACTTGTCTTGCATTTGAATCAATTGGAAGGAAATAAGGAAAAGTTTGAAAAACAGTTAAAGAAGAAATCTGAAGAGGTAAATTAACATTTACTTTATATATAGCATATATTTCAAGTGATTTTTTTAAAGAAGCATGAGATGTAGGACAAAAAATATATATATATATATTTCTTTTGAGACAGCGTCTCCCCGTGTTGCCCAGGCTGGAGTACAGTGTCGCAATCTTGGCTCACTTGAACCTCTGCCTCCTGGGTTCAAGCAATTCTTGTTCCTCAGCCTCCTGTGTAGCTAGGATTACAGGTATGCCTGGCTAATTTTTGTATTTTTAGTAAAGATGGGATTTCACCATGTTGGCCAGGCTGGCCTTGAACTCCTGGCCTCAAGTGATCCACCCACCTCGGCCTCCCAAAGTGCTGGGATTACAGGTGTGAGCCACTGTGCCTGGCCAAAATAATATCTTTTATGTATCTGATATAAAAAAGTATTTCCAATAAAATGTAAATTCCAATTTTGTTTTCTTTAAAGAGCAAACATTTCAATGCAAAATAGAATATACCTTAAAATTCTAATTCTTTTATTTTTAGGGAATCAGAAGAATAAATTATTAATATTACAGTCATTCTAATATAATATTACATGACACCTTGAACATTGTTTTAGATTTAGAGGTTTAAAATTCTTCAAGAATTTTTCATTTTGTTTTTGTTCTTGTTGTCTGTAGGATTGAGAATTAACTTTAGAATTTCAACTTTTTTGAGATAAGTTTCTCAGATACTGCATTGGAAACCCTTTTTTTTTTTTTTTTTTTTGAGATGGAGTCTTGCTCTGTCGCCCAGGCTCGGCTCACTGCAACCTCCACCTCCTGGGTTCAAGCAATTTTCTTGCCTCAGCCTCCTGAGTAGCTGGGACTATAGGCGCATGCTGCCACGCCCGGCTAATTTTTTGTATTTTTTTTTTTTTAGTAGAGACGGGGTTTCACCATGTTGCCCAGGCTGGTCACAAACTCCTGAACTCAGGCAATCCTCCCACCTTGGCCTCCCAAAGTGTTGGGATTACAGGCATGAGCCACTGCACCCAGACTTGGAAACTTTTCTTGAACATCTTACTCATCTCTGTATGCTCAATTTGTAGCACTTTACTTTGGTTAGGCACTCACTAAACATTTGCTCAAATGGATAATCGTAATGAAGAATGTATTTGTTAGAATTTATAATGTATATATTTTAAGGTTAAAATTTATTTTTAGAAATCGTTCCCAATGAATCTTCATCAAGGTTGACTTTTGGCCACTCATTGTTGCTCACGCCTATAAGCCCAGCACTTGGGGAGGCCAAAGTGGGTGGATCACTTGAGGCCGGGAGTTCAAGACCAGCCTGGGCAACATGGGGCAAAACCCCATCTCTACAAAAAAATTAAAAACATTAGCCAGGTATGGTGGTGCATACCCGTGGTCCCAGCTACTCAGGAAGCTGAGATGGGAGGATCACTTGAGTCTAGGAGGTCGAGGCTGCAGTGAGCTGTGATCACGCCACTGCACTCCAGCCTGGGCAGCACAGCGAGACCCTATCTCAAAAAAAAAAATATATATATATATTTATTTATTTATATTTACATATTAGTCAAGATTGACTTGACTATATCAGAAAGGTCCAATGAGAAAAACAGAAGCCTTTATATCTTTTAAGTAGAGCAAATTTATACAGAGAATTAGATACACAGGTGATGAAAGGGTAGAGAAGCCAAACAGTATACCACAGTGACTCAGAGATTATTATAAGCAGGGACCCGCTACCATTGTTAAGGTTAGAGGAACATCAGGAAAAGATGGTGTGATCATAGTCTAGAAGCAGGGCTGCCTATCTGGAGCTGGGGCCAAAGAAAAAGGGTCTGTCCAATAGGAACTGGGGCAATAGAGGTGGAGCACTGCAGCTACTGGCCATTCCCATTGGCCAAACCTATTTGTAATCTAGAGGGCAAAGGAGGCCAAGAAATGCAGTTTCCTGCAATACACAGAGCAGAACAGGGGAAAGCCATAGGTAAATCTAAGAGTAAATAATGTAGTTGACCAGCACTCCAGACTTAAGTGCATCAAGTAATTATATAGCCTTAGAAGTTTAAAAAAAAAAAAAAAAACTTCAGATTTTATACAGTCATGTCTTCTTCCATCTACCTTCCCTTATGAAGGTTTTTATAGCATCTTTGACAGGCATATATTTTTCTACTCCAATACATAGAAACTAAATCATCTAAACTGTATGTACTTGGATTTTTAAAAATAGGAATGTCCTTTTTTTTTTTTACTATGATCATCTTTAAAGTAGTATACAAAATACATTATTTTGGCATTTATTCTACTGCCCGTACCCACACTCCGCTTCATAATAAATAGACTTGGCAGAGATGGAATCTACCTGGAGGTAGGCAGCATTTGTAACAGGAGAATCGGTTGAGCTTTAGACTTTGCATTCATAGAAACAACATCAGAGACTAGGGTGGATAACAGATATTTACACACAAAATAAATAGAACGATTTTTTTTTTCTTTTTTTGAGACAGGGTCTTGCTTTGTCACCCAGGCTGGAGTGCAGTGGTGCAATCTCGGCTCACTGCAACCTCTGCCTCCCAGGTTCAAGCAATTCTCCTGCCTCAGCCTTCCCAGCAGCTGGGATTACAGGCATGTGCCACCACACCTGGCTCATTTAGAATGATTTTTACAACAACTGGAAATACATACCTAGGCTCAAACTGAATTAGAAACCAGAAGCAGTAATCAGGTATATTTGACCAGACTAGGGAGTAAGTAAATTAAAAAGATTTGCAAGCTCATTTATTGCCGCTCAATCGTTAGCTCAACTGCACATGCATTGGCTTGCTTACTTAAAAGGTCATCTGTCACATGTTCATGTGCATTGATAAAAAACATGGAGAAGAATCCGAGTACTAACTGTTGACTTATTTGCCTTTACAGCAAATTATGTCTTACAGAGAAAATTCTTTCCAATGTTGGTTAATATAATTAACACCTTGTAACAGCAGAGTTGTGAAGTTTTCATCATATATAGCTACATTTTAGAAAATCTGATTTGAGTAATAGTGCATCCATTCCGTTAATAATAGGTGATATTATAAAGATGTTCTTATCTTTTAAATCAGGGAATATGCCCCAATCATATAACTCACTGAATAATTAAGTGGCCCTAGGGCATATAGGTAGAAATTTAGCCAGTTGTAAAAACTACATATTGATTACCCGTTGCAAAAAGCTAATATATGTTCCTCTGAGCTTTTGCCTCAGCCACATATTCTTTTCCGGATGTTGAAATAAATATATTTATGATGAAAATAATACTTTGGGGTTCTGAATTGTTGGAAGATATTTAATTTCATATTAAAATGTTTTTAACAATGCTTTTAAAATAATAAAGTTATGTGTTCATGCAAAATTACATTGTCAACATGATAAAAGAAACTAAATACAAAGTAGATGCGAATAAGCCTAAATGTTTTCTGCATAAAGATTTTATTCAATAAAATCAGTCGTTTCATTGATAAATATCTTCATTTAAATGGATGGACTTAGATTTTGAGAAGCTGGCATCATATTTCTGCATTATATTTTATTTTTAAGCAACAATTATGAGACTTTCTGCTTTGGGTACATAGTGATACTAGATAAAGTTAAGTGTAAGGTAGATTTTATCATCTAAATTCTACTTTCTTATTTACTTCAATTATAAAATATTAAGTACTCTGGGAATATAATAATACATTAGTAGAAAATATGATGTAAAAACAATTTGTTCTATATTTACTTTTAAACTAAAGCCAACTGGCCAGGCACGGTGGCTCACGCCTGTAATCCCAACACTTTGGGAGGCCGAGGCAGGCAGATCACAAGGTCAGGAGATCTAACACGGTGAAACCCCATCTCTATTAAAATTCAAAAAAAAAAATTAACCGGGCGTGGTGGTGGGCGCCTGTAGTCCCAGCTACTTGGGAGGCTGAGGCAGGAGAATGGCATGAACCTGGGAGGTGGAGCTTGCAGTGAGCCGAGATCGCACCACTGCACTCCAGCCTCGGTGGCAAAGGAAGACTCCATCTCAAAAAAAAAACAAAAAACAAAAAAAAACTAAAGCCGACTGGAGTTAAAGGTCAGTACAATGAAATGTCAGTGTAAGTTTGATAGATATACGTTCTATTTTGTAAATATTTGTGATAACTAATATTAGCTATTTCAATATATGTAATTGAAATGTCAGTGACTAGATTACTGAAATAAAATTTTGTTGTTATTATGTGGTAAGGCTTTGTGTTTTGGTTAGATCTTATTTTTTTCTTCTGTTTTGTCTTATTTTAATATTTTGTCCATTTTTTTCTCTGAATAGGTAAGTATGAAACAGGATGTTCCAATAAAGAAAAAAACAGTATTTAAACCTGTCTTGCAGGCAAGTCAGTTCTATCTAAAATAAACCAGTGCAGAAGTGTGATCTGCAGGTTTGGTCAGGAGCTAAGAGAGAAAACAAAACAGGTGATACTGACACATATTTACACTAAATTATTTTCATGAAGACAGAATTAAACAAAACAGATTTGCATGAAAAGGGATTATAATTCAGGATTAGAGATCAGTTAGTTGCCTGTGATATCCAGGGTTACTTCGAGTATACAACATCATCATATAATTAAGAAATCTGAAATCTCAGAGCTTCTCATAATGAGCAAAGAATATTTGGCCCTGAAGGCCTTAATGTTCACCTGCTGGATAGTTAGAAAAAAGAAGCAAGTCATGATTCTCTTCCGCTATTTACTATAAGGAGTTTAAATTTCCTTTTGGAATGATATTTACTGGAAAGATTCTTTGCTTTAAAGGAATGGCTTTATTTTCCTTCACTTAAAAAATTTATTATATAAGCAACAACAAGAAAACTTCTAAAGAACATTTACCTACAGCCCATTCTCTAATACTTCAGTTTTCATTTTTCTGTTTGCATGTATATTTTTCAAAATTATATTAATGAAATGTGATTTTTTAACTTTATAAATTTTTATGTTAGCTGTCTTTTTAATTATTTTAAATGGTTGCACATTTTTAATCACATTGACAATCATCACTTATTAAATCTTCCATTCACTTTGGTAGGAGATGAAGAATATTATAAAATATATTTTAAATTATGTTTCATTGTTGATAGTATTTTAAAAATAATTTCTGCTGGCATATTTTTAGAATTTGGATTACTAGGACAAAGGGCATTTATTTTTCTTCTTAATAGGTGCTCTTGGATAGAAGTATCTTAAAGCAATTTTGGAGACCATCATATTCAAGTCCTAAATATATAGAGTAATTAGTGAAATTTCTTAGTTGTTATTGTCATTCCTTTATGTGTTTTTTTGTAGCATAAATATTCAGCAGTGCTTTGCTGGGATATTATTATATAAACAACAGCAATAATAGCAACAATAACAATAAATAGCACCAAACATCATATAGTGCTTTTATGGCTCTAGTTTATTATTAGAAAGGGTGAAAGAATCAGGTGAAGTGCAGACAAAACCATGGCTGCCTATGCTGTTCCCTCCTTCTGGGAGAGGTCAGACAGAACATGCTCCTTTTTATAGCAGTGAAATGTGGCAATATCTGTTTCTGCCTGGGGAAGCCTATTTATGACTCAAAGTTCAGGGTTTTTATTGGGGGCTTGTCACACAGGAACGATGACCAGCCTACAAGTACCAAAAATTCCAGAATTCTAAAGGAAGGCATGTTTCAGTGCCCCAGCCAGGCAAAACAACCTCATCACTTAGGAACATTTTTAAAGCCACATTTCCAGACACCAACCAAGAGCAATCCTATAAGCAAGCCCTTCCAGTACATCTCCCCATTAGAAAAATGAATACTGTCCTTCCAATGACAAACTATAGACATGAATGCAATTGTCCCATGTGACAAGTGGATGGTTATCTAATAAGGAGGACAGCTTTGACATTTTATTGCCATTTATTTGAAACATTGCGTTGTATTGAGATATATATATATATTTGCCAGGTATATTGTTTACAGAAAGAGCTAAAGATAAAAAATCACAGTCTTCAAGAGACTTCTGAGCAAAACGTTATTCTACAGCATACTCTTCAGCAACAGCAGCAAATGTTACAACAAGAGACAATTAGAAATGGAGAGCTAGAAGATACTCAAACTAAACTTGAAAAACAGGTATATATTATTAGCCCGAGATTGTTTTATTTGTATGAAATAGAAATTTTTAAAATCACGAATAGATTTTTGGTTAGTTTTTTAAATTGCTGTTTGGCCAGATGCCATGGCTCATGCCCATAATTCCAGCACTTTGGGAGACTGAGGCAGGCGGATCACCTGAGGTCAGGAGTTCGAGACGAGCCTGGCCAACGTGGCCAAACCTCGTCTCTACTAAAAATACAAAACTTAGCCAGGCATTGTGGCACATGCCTGTAACCCCAGCTACTAAGGAGGCTGAGACACAAGAATCGCTTGAACCCAAGAGGTGGAGGTTGCAGTGAGCTGCGATCGTGCCCTTGCACTCCAGCCTGGGTGACAGAGTGAGACTCCGCCTCAAAAAAAAAAAAAAAATTGCTGTTAAACCTCAAGGATTTTGCATTATAAGAAATACTCTATACTGATATTGTAAAATAAAGTTCTATTCCTATGTAATCTGACCTCCATCTCTTATACCATGATTATATGTTTGCTGTTCCATACAATTTATAATTCATGTTTCTTTATTCAATCTCTCTTCTTGTACCTAATCTGAATACCTATAATTTTTCCTTTTTGGATCACGACATGGTATGTGATATTCTTTAAAGAAATGGCAAAGCAGTGCACTAAAAGAAAAATCCCAAGGGAAAATACCCCTGAAAGTTCTAAAATTAAAAATTATTACTTACTTGAATGTAAGAATTCTAGAGAATTTTATACTAGAATCTAATCTTTTTCCTTTAATTCATTACTGAATTTATCTGAATTCTTTAGATATTTTACATTTTTATTTTGTTTTTTCTTTGAAAAGAAATCAAATTTACAGTAATGTGTAAATTAGAAAATGATCGTCCCCTGTAATCTTACTGTATTTTCCTTTTTTGTCATTTTTTTGGTCTTTTATCTACTTGTTCTGAAGTCCTCCTCAGCCTGTCCAGTGGAACTAAAGTATCTTCCTCTCACTACATTTAAACACATCAGGCAGGTATTCTGTATTTTTTTTTTTGAGACGGAGTTTCACTCTTGTCACCCAGGCTGGAGTGCAATGGCGCGATCTCGGCTCACTGCAACCTCCGCCTCCCGGGTTCAAGCGATTCTCCCACCTCAGCGACCTGAGTAGCTGGGATTACAGGCATGTGTCACCACACCCAGCTAATTTTGTATTTTTAGTAGAGACAGGGTTTCTCCATGTTGATCAGGCTCGTCTCAAACTCCCTTCTCTGGTGATCCACCCACTTGGGCCTCCCAAAGTGCTGGGATTACAGGCGTGAGCCACCGCTCCTGGCCTCTGTATTTTTTTTTCAAGAGACATCTTCCTGTGACTCTCCATCCCTTTTGTTAAAATTTAGACCTACTGCTTGCTATGCCTACTATACAGCTTCATCCTGAAGCATTTCTTCTTCTCATCTATGTTTGATTCCCACTACCTACATCCTTTGTCATTGACTCTGGTTCTTGCAGGATTGATTATGATTCTTGTTCCTAACTCACTTCTGTAATGGTTGTATGGTTTTTTCTGTTTTTTTTTTTTTTTTTTTAACAAGTTCACTTTTTTTTTCTTTTTTTTCTCTTTTTGAGACGTAGTCTCACTGTGTCGCCAGGCTGGAGTGCAGTGGTGTGATCTTGGCTCACTGCAACCTCTGCCTCCCAGGTTCAAGTGATTCTCCTGCCTCAGCCTCCCGAGTAGCTGGGACTACAGGTGCGCACCACCACGTCCAGTTAATTTTTGTTTTTTTTTAGTAGAGGCGGGGTTTCACCATGTTGGCCAGGATGGTCTTGATCTCTTGATCTTGTGATTCGCCCGCCTCAGCCTCCCAAAGTGCTGGGATTACAGGCGTGAGCCACTGCGCCTGGCCTCATTTGTATTTTTTATTCGGTGATTTTCTTTGTGATCTTGTTTTAAAAGATTTTGTGTTCTCATTAGCTTCATTGAGGTCTACAGAAGTTTATATCTAAAAATTTCTTCAGTATTTGGAGTAAATTTTTGACTCGGTATTCCTTTTCTGCCTTTCATTCATATTACACTGTGCATAGGTTCCATTTTGCATCTTTAGATTTCTCTATTTAATTAAGAATTGAGTAGGTGGATTTTCCTTGGTTCCTTTCCCTTTTTACCTGGGTACTGTTTTAATTTTCTTCTTGAAACTTGAGGTGGAGGGGTGGATATTAATGGGGTTTTCTTGTTTTGTTTTGTTTTGTTTTGAGACGGGGTCTTACTTTGTCACCCAGGCTGGAGTGCAGTGACATGATCATGGCTCCGTGCAGCCTCAACTTCCCTGGGCTCAGGTGATTTTCCCACTTCTGCCTTCCGAGTGCATACCACCATGCCCAGCTAAGAGTGTGTGTGTGTGTGTGTGTGTGTGTGTGTGTGGCTTTTCTTTTTTATTTATTTATTTATTTTTTTGGTAGAGACAGAGTTTCACCATGTTGCCCAGGCTGGTCTCGAACTCTTGGGCTTAAGAAATCCACCCTCCTTGGCCTCCCAAAGTGCTGGGATTATAGGTGTGAACCACCGCACCTGGCAAGATATTAATGGTTTATGATCTATATTTAGTTCTTCAGTGAGGGATTTTAGAAGAACAGGGGGGATATGCAGGTCAGAGTTGAGAGGTTAACTTTGAGACCACAGTCATATAAATACATGAATACATGGAGTGACTGAAATTACCTAGGGAGAGAATATAGAATGAGAAGCAAGAAGATTGACTTGGACAGATCCCTGAGGGATGTGATACATGGAAGCCAAAGTAAGTATTTCATTAAGGAAGGAATGAATGTTGCTGTCATGGGCTACTGGAATCAATGTCAAGTAAAATGAAGGTTGGGAAATGTCCACTGGAATTAGCAACTTGGAAGTCACTGGTGTTGTAATCCCTATTTCTGTGGAATGGCCTCTGGCTATGGGTTGAAGAATGAGAAGTGAGACAGCGATACAACATGCATAGAAAACTTTGAGAAGCTGGGCTATATATGGGAGGAAATAAAGGGTAGTAGGTAGAGGGAGGTCAAGGTCTGAAGAAAAGCTTTTTACAGTGGGAAAGTCTTTTAACATGTTTAAATGCTAATATTAAAAAAACAGTAGAGAGACTGAAGATATTGGAAAGAGGAGATAGTAGTATGAAGTTCCTGAAAAAATGAATAGGAATTGAATCCACAACACCTATGAAGCAGTTTGATTTATATAAAGGAGGAAGAATACCCCCTTTATGGTAGTAGAATAGAGGAAGAATGAATAGGAACAGATTCAAGTTAAGATGGGAGCAAATGCAAATTAGCATTTGAGGTCATGTGGAAATCTAGGAATCTATTGAGTGAGCCAATTCGTGAAGAAAAGAAAGGAGCAGTATGGTGAGAGAAGAAAGGGCATTTCAAATGGGGACAATGAAAAGGGGAACATTTACTATCATTTTGTTCAATTATTTTAACACTTTAGTGTTATGATGTGGCCACTTCCCTAAATAGTAATATGTATGTGAAGTATCTTTATTATTAGAAAGTAAGCCTTGCTTTTTATATTTTCCAAACATTACTTCTTGGTCTATATGTTGATTTTTATGATACATCTTGAAACTGATAAGCTAGGTTACATATTTATAAAAGTATTTTTCTTCTGAATTTAAAATGTTTACTGAAAACTGCTTTGCAAGGTGTCAAAACTAGAACAAGAACTTCAAAAACAAAAGGAAAGTTCAGCTGAAAAGTTGAGAAAAATGGAGGAGAAATGTGAATCAGCTGCACGTGAAGCAGATTTGAAAAGGCAAAAAGTGATTGAGCTTACTGGCACTGCCAGGTAAAATGTGAATATGTTTTATTTACCTTCCCACTTCAATATCAGTGGTATCTGAGTTTTGAAATCAGATAATGTTCAGTGGAGCATTTGCTTGAGGAATTAATGTCTCCATAGTCTGTGTTCCTATTGCATTTTGTTTGTATTTCCTTCATATCTCTCATTATGCTTTTTTCTGTATTACAGTTTAATGCTTTTAACCTTCCTACTATATTATAAGTTTCTTAAGGCAAGGATCATACCTGGTTTATTTTAGGGTCTTACACAACAACTGGCACAGTTCCTTATTCATAGGCACTCAGCAACTGTTAATTGTGAATAACATTAAAAGTTGTAGGCAAAAATGTAAATGTACTCACATAGAGGAAACTTTCAGGCAATCCAATTATATAGGGGAAGAATGACAATATAAAAGTGGTTCTCAGCCTTGAGTGAATATTAAAATCACCTCAAGAGCTTGTAAAAAAACATACTGATGCCTGGGTCTCACTTTTAGATTAAATAAAACCTAAAGATTCTGATTTAATTTGGCTAGGCTGGTCCCAGGCATCGATACTTAATTGGTCAAGAAAGGAACCCATGAGCTGAAAGCAGTACCCAGCCTCTTCAGATCTCTTCTACTTTGTTGGGAAGAATTGACATAATTTATAACATAATCAGTCCACCCTTCTACCAACAGGAGTCAAGAGTGAACTTAGGCACTGGCACTAAAACCACATGTCCCCAGGTTCCCTCTCCTCCATTGACAGGGGTCCTTTGTGCTCAGAGGAGCAACTTGCTTCCTCAGATGTCTGTCACCCTCTCAGCAGGGTTGAGGGCTTCCCAAGTTTAAGGCTAAGACCAAAGTTTTTCACACCTTCTTTCTTCCATTGACAGATGTTCTACTCACTAACATGGCCTCACCACTAGTGTCCACCTTGAGTCTGTGAAGACTGATTGCATTATCACTTTATCCTTGTTTATGCCAGATACCACAAGAAACCCTAGATTTCCAGGTCAGCTCTCATATCTCACACTAATTCCCAAAAAACTCTCCACACATTCTGTTTCTTTCTCCAACCCCATCCCAACTTCTGAAAGACTTCTACTGTGCCTTTTGAACTTCATAATCCATTCTCTGTATTCACTACTTTTTCTTTTCTCTTGCTGTAATAGAAACCTGACCCTCCCCTAAGGACATTGCTTCTTCCCCTATAGCCTTCTAAAGTAAAAAACTTTTCCCCATAGCTCTTGTACCACAGGGTCCAGGCAAGGTGTGAAGTATATACTATACTTGGTGAACCTCATGCCATCAGAACCCTTACTGGTGCTGATTTCTTTAGACGGCCTGACTTACTGTTGCCCTCTCCAGCATCGCTTCTGTCATTCTTCTTGGGGATTTCAGTACACCTCTGAAGCTGATCCTTCTGACACCTTGGCTTCTCATTTTTAACAATTTCTGTACTCTAGTGATCCTGATCTTTAACATACCTCAGCCACTTACTCCCATGGAATTTATCTTGTGCTGAAAATTTAAATCAAAACCAAATAACATTTTTTGGTAGAAATTTTCTAAAATGTATATTTTCTTGGGGTTTTTACTTTCTCTGGGTATCTCAGGGTTATCATTATATACATCATGCTAACATGTAGTGATACCCTAATGAAACTTTGAGGCATATACAGTTCTGTGTTTTATAAAATGTCTGTAGGCTGCTAATGCTTTTTGAGTCCTTGTATATTTTCTATAATTTTCCCCTAACTCCTTTGCTGACAAGCCATCTGCTCATGGCTCTATGCCAATCTCTTTTGATTATTCTTTTCTAATTATCTGTTTTATATCTACTTTAATATTAGAGCTAATTGGTCAAGCTAAAAATTATTTACTTGGGATTTTAGAAATGTAAAAGTGTCATTAGCACTCGTCTAATCTAGTACTTAATTGGTCTATGGACATATTTGAGGATCTGGTAAAAAGCTTTAGCTTGTCTTCTATACATAGATGTATACATGTACATTATACATGTATAATTTTGCATACTGTTTCAGGGGTTTTATAGTTTTCCTTAAGTTTACTCATGGACTTCCGATTAAAAAAACTCTTGAACAAATCCAAATTTGTTGAAGTTTTATTTAGAAAAGAAATGCTCCTACTTGCAAACTCAATTTAGAAATTTCAAAGATCAAACAACAGAAAGTGTTGACACAAAGGAACATGAACTCTTCCTACCATTGAGGGTAACATGAACAATTGTTTAATTAGTAAATATCACTTTAGAATTACCAACAAAGGGACTTAAAACTGGCTCTTAGTATGTTGATTTGTCTGTAGGGGAGCTGCCGTATTAGAATAAGTTCAGGACTGACAAAGTTAGTAAACCTGGCCCTATCACTATTAACAGCTAGTTGTATTATCTCAGACAACTCACCTAGTCTTCAGTTTCCTCCTCTGTAAAGCAGGGAAGTTGCACTAGTCTAGGAATCTCTAGTTCCTTTTAAAGCTAAAAAAAGGATAGAACCAATAATAAAACTGAGTAAAAGCAATTGACTTGGCTCTCCAGTGAGTAATATGGTTTTTATGATGAATAATTTGATTGTTTGGCTTATTTATTTTCTTTGTTGCTAATAACAAAAATTCCTAGATGAATGAGGTCCTTGGATATTTTCAATACATGCAAAGCTAAAGTTAAATGTGGTTAGAGTGAAAAGAATGCTAGGCTTGTTAAATATTACCAGGTAGTAGTAAAGTTGTATTTAGTGGTATGTAATGTGTAAAGGAATAGTTTTTAGTTGGTGAATTTTTAAAAATAGGTGATTTAAAATTCCGACTAGATATTTTGCTGATATTTGTCCTTATATAACTTGCAGGCTTTTTTTTAGTCAGAGACAAGTTAGTTGGTTAAGTTTCTAAATTACCTGTTTTATTATTTGTTTTTAATTAGGCAAGTAAAGATTGAGATGGATCAGTACAAAGAAGAGCTGTCTAAAATGGAAAAGGAAATAATGCACCTAAAACGAGATGGAGAAAATAAAGCAATGCACCTCTCTCAATTAGATATGATCTTAGATCAGACAAAGACAGAGCTAGAAAAGAAAACAAATGCTGGTAAGCAAGTGGTTAGATGAGTATAGCTGCCTATGTATTTGTACTTAACGAAGTGAAATAATGTGAGAATTTGAGATGGTGGGGCTGGAAGGGAAAATAAGTGGTATTTTGCCTCTCGTAGATGAATATAATTGAATATTCTTAATATATACAAAGTTTGTAATAAATGGTTTACATATAGTTATAAAATTATTCTCTCCTCTTAATAGTAAAGGAGTTAGAAAAGTTACAGCACAGTACTGAAACTGAACTAACAGAAGCCTTGCAAAAACAGGAAGTACTTGAGACTGAACTACAAAATGCTCATGGAGAATTAAAAAGTACTTTAAGACAACTCCAGGAATTGAGAGATGTACTACAGAAGGCTCAATTATCATTAGAGGAAAAATACACTACTATAAAGGATCTCACAGTTGAACTTAGGTGAGTTAAATAATAAGAAATTATATCACAGTTATAAGTCCTTGGATAATACAATAAAATGTGTTGTTGCATTCTAGACGTCTAAATTTCTCAACTGTCTTTGGCTCACTTTGGCTCATCCCAGCCAGCCTATCCCATGCCTTATCTAACTCATTCAGCTGTCTTTGTTGGCCGCCAAAACTTTCATCCTCAGTCTTTAGACCATTTTATACTAGCCCTAGTGGTAAAAAATCACTGGGCATGCATACAGCAGTGGCTAACAGCAGGAGGATATTAATAATGATAATATTGTTCTTTGTATTAAGTCCTTATTTTATGCTAGGACTACGCCAGGGACTTCACATATGATCTCACTCATTTCCTTACAACACACCTATTAGAAACATATATCACCTTTTTAATAGTTGAGAAACCTGAGGCCTTGAGAAAAATAAAATGCCCCAAGTCATACAGGTAGTAGAGTCTAGAGAAGGGAGTTAAACACAAGTCTGTCCAACCCTAAAGTCTGGGATCTTAGATTAGCAGTATAACATAAACTGCTATGCTGACACACATGTATAGTGAGTGGAGGTGGACAGCCAGATTAGAGCCAAAGTATGAGAAATAGATTCAGAAAAGGAAAATAGAATTACAAATTAGGATGTAAAATGTGAAATAAAAGAACAGGATAAAGAGCAGCAAGATAACCCAGAAACTTAGATACTGTACCACAGAATTCAGTGTAGGGCCTCCTTCTCTTCTGTATCCACAAACTCATCCTTAGTAAATTTCATGTAGCTTTAAATACTATGTGTCAGACACTTCCAAACCCATTTCTCCAGTATTTACCTTTTCCTGTAACTCCAGATTCAATATCCAACTACTTAGTTGTTACCTCCATTCGGATATTTTTAAGAGGCATCTCAGACTTAGCCAAAATAGGACTCTTATATTTTCTCATAACCCTACCCTTCTCCTAACTCAGTATCATGCAGTTGCTCAAACCACAAATATATAAGATTTTTCTTGTTCTCTCTTTCCATCCCTTTTTTCATCCAGTGTATTAGCAAGCCATGTCAACTTTATTTCCAAAACAGATATATATATTTTTTTCAGACGGATTCTTGCCCAGGTTGGAGTGCAGTGGCATGATCTCAGCTCACTGCAGCCTCCGCCTCCTGTTCAAGCAATTCTCCTGCCTCAGCCACTAAGTAACTGGGATTACAGGCACCTGCCACCACGCCTGGCTAACTTTTGTATTGTTAATAGAGGCAGGGTTTCACCGTGTTGGCCAGACTGGTCTTGAACTCCTGACCTCAGGTGATCCATCCACCTGGGCCTCCCAAGGTGCTGGGATTACAGACATGAGCCACTGCACCCAGCCCCAAAACACATTCTTAAATCCATTGATTTCGTGACCTCTTTTCTGTTATCCTTAGCACAAAGCATCATCTCTTACCTGGTCTGTTGCTGTGGCTTCCTAGCTGGGCTCTCTGCTTACAATCTTGACCCCCTCCCAACAATCCATTTTCCAAAAATAGATTTAAGTTTATTATTTAAAACATAAATTAGACCAGGCATGGTGGCTCACGCCTGTAATCCCAGCACTTTGGGAGGCCGAGACCAGCAGATCACAAGGTCAGGAGTTTGAAACCAGCCTGGCCAATATGGTGAAACCCCATCTCTACTAAAAATGCAAAAATCAGCCAGGTGTGGTGGCAGGTGTGTGTAGTCTTAGCTACTCAGGAGGCTGAGGCAGGAGAATTGTTTGAACCTGGGAGGTGGAGGTTGCAGTGAGCCAAGATTGAGCCATGATCCATTCCAGCCTGAGTGACAGAGTGAGACTCCATCTCAAAAAAAAAAAAAAAAAAAAGATCATATTGCTTACCTACTTAAACCTTCTAATGGCTTTCTAAAACCTTCAGAACAAAATCCAAACTCCTTCACAAATGAAAATAAAAACTACATTGATATATCACTTCATACCAAGGATGGTCATTTTTAAAAACCAAAAAATGGAAAAGAACAAGTGTTAGCAAGTGTAGAAAAAAATGGAACCCTCATTCATTGCTGGAGGGAATCTAAAATGGTGCAGCCACTGTAGAAAACACTTTAGCCTTCCTCAATAAGTTGAACGTAGAATTACCATATGACTCAGTAATTCCACTCCTAGTTTTGTACTCAAAAGGGTTGAAAACAGGTATCTAAGCAAAAATTGTATACAAATGTTTACAAAGTAAGCCAAAAAGTGAAAACACCCCAAATGTCCATCATCAGATGAATGGATAAACAAAATATAGTGTCTTAGTCCGTTTTCATGCTGCTGATAAAGACATACCTGAGACTGGGCAATTTACCAAAGAAAGAAGTTTAATGGACTCACAGTTCCACATGGCTGGGGAGGCCTCACAATCATGGTGGAAGGTGAAAGACACATCTCATATGGTGGCAGACAAGAGAAGAGAGCTTGCGCAGGGAAACTCCGCTTTATAAAACCATCAGATCTCTTGAGACTTATTCACTCTCATGAGAACAGCATGGGAAAGACCTGCCCCCATGATTCAGTTACCTCCCACTGGGTCTCTCTCACAACACATGGGAATTCAAGATGAGATTTGGGTGGGGACACAGCCAAACTGTATCATTCTGCCCCGGCCCCTCCCAAATCTCATGTCCTCACATTTCAAAACAAATTGTGCCTTCCCAACAGTCTCTCAAAGTCTTAATTCATTTGAGCAGTAACTCAAAAGTCCACAGTCCAAAGTCTCATCTGAGACAAGGCAAATCCCTTCTGCCTATCAGCCTGTAAAATCAAAAGCAAGTTAGTTACTTCCTAGATACAGTGGGGGTACAGACATTGGGTAAATACACCCATTCCAAATGGTAGAAATTGGCCAAAACAAAGGGGCTACAGGCCCCATGCAAGTCCGAAATTCAGCAGGGCAGTTAAATCTTAAAGCTCCAAAATGATCTATTTTGACTCCACGTCTCACATCCAGGTCACACTGATGCAAGAGGTGGGTTTCCTTGGTCTTGGCAGCTCCACCCCTGTGGCTTTGTAGGCTACAGCCTTTCTCCTGGCTGCTTTCACCGGCTGGCATTGAGTGTCTGTGGCTTTTCCAGGCTCATGGTGCAAGCTGTCAGTGCATCTGTTATTCTGGGGTTCTGGAGGATGGTGGCCCTCCCTCTTCTCACAGCTCTACCAGGCAGCGCCCCAGGGGGGACTCTGTATGGGGGTGCCCACCCCACATTTCCCTTCTGCACTTTCCTAGCAGAGGTTCTCCATGAAGCCCTGCCTCGGCAGCAAACTTCTGCCTGGAGAACCAGGCCTTTCCATATATCCTCTGAAATCTAGGTGGAGGTTCCCAAACCTCAATTCATGACTTCTGTGTACTCACAGATTCAACATTGGGTAGAAGCTGCCAAGGCATGGTGCTTGCACCCTCTGAAGCCACGGCCTGTGCTCTATGTTGGCCTTTTTCCGCCACAGCTAGAGTGACTGGGATGCAGGGCACCAAGTCCCTAGGCTGCACACAGCATGGTGACCCTGGATCCCACCCATGAAACCATTTTTTCCTCCTAGGCCTCCAGGCCTGTGATGGGAGAGGCTGCTCCAGAGACCTCTGACATGCCCTGGAGACATTTTCCCCATTGTCTTGGGGATTAACATTTGGCTTCTCATTACTTATGCAAATTTCTGCAGCCAGCTTGAATTTCTCCTCAGAAAATGGGATTTTCTTTTCTATCACACTCAAGTCACCTCTGGAGTGCTTTGTTGCTTAGAAATTTCTTCCACCAGATATGCTAAATCATGTCTCTGAAGTTCAAAATTCCACAAATCTCTAGGGCAGGGGCAAAATGCCACCAGTCTCTTTGCTAAAACTTAAGAGTCACCTTTGCTCCAGTTCCCAACAAGTTCCTCATTTCTCTCCAAGACCACCTCATTCTGGACTTTATTGTCCATATTGCTATCAGAATTTTGGTCAAAGCCATTGAACAAGTCTCTAGGAAGTTCCAAATTTTCCCACATTTTCCTGTATTCTTCTGAGCCCTCCAAACTGTTCCAACCCTATTACCCAGTTCCAAAGTCGCTTCCACATTTTTGGGTATCTACAGTAGTGCCCCACTTTACTGGTACCAATTTACTGTATTAGTGAGTTTTCACGCTGTTGATAAAGACATACCTGAGACTGTGCAATTTACAAAAGAAAGGTTTAATGGACTCACAGTTCCATGTGGCTGGGGAGGCCTCACAATCATGGTGGAAGGTGAAAGGCACATCTCACTGGTAGCAGACAAGAGAACTTGTGCAGGGAACCTCCCATTTTTAAAACCATCAGATCTCATGAGACTTATTCACTGTCACGAGAATAGCCAAGGAGAGACCTGCCCCCATGATTCAATTACCTCCCACTGGGTCTCTCCTAAACATGTAGAATTCAAGATCAGATTTGGGTGGGAACACAGCCAAACCATATCATATAGTGTATCCATACAAAGAATATTATTCAGTCATAAAAACGAATAAACTACTGATACATGGTACAAAGTGCATGAACTTTGAAAACATTATGCTAAGTGAAAGCCAGACACATGATGCATAATTCCATTTATATGAAATATTCAGAATTGGCAAATTCATAGAGAAAGAAAGATTAGTGGTTGCCAGGGACAAGGGGAAGGGAAAATGGAAAATAAGTGCTAATGAGTAGGAAGTTCTTTGTGGGGGACTGATGGAAAAATACTGGACATAGATAGTGGTGATGGTTACATAACATTATGAATATACTTAATGCTTCTGAACTGTGCACTTTAAAATGGTTAAAATGGTAAATTTTATATTACATGAATTTTACCACAGTTAAAATAATCCAAGTTCCTTATCTTGAATACAAAGCCCTATGTGGTCTGGTTCCTGTCTACTTCTCTGGCCTCATTTCATACAACTCTCCTTGTTCCTGACATTTTTCTTATACTTTACACTTACCAAGTTTGCTTCTACCATGGAACCTTGGCCATAGCTGTTTCTTTTTACTGGAATAACAGTTATATGGTCAGCTTCTTCTTGTCCTTCACATTACTTCAGAGAAAAGCCTTCTCTGACTACCCACTCTAAAGTAGCCACCCAGTCACTACCTCATCATGCAGTTAATGCTCTAACATAGCATTTAATATTATATTTTTCTTACTTAGGTGTCTGTCTTTTCTTCTGGACCTATTACAATGTAAACTCAGATCAGAGACATTTATCTTTTCTACTATTAAATCCACAGCACTTAGAACCCTGGCATATAGGAAACATCCAGTAAATATTTGCAAAATAAATAAGTGAATGAAAACATGAAAGATGTAAACAGTGAAATCTTAAGTTCTAGCTAACAGATGAATTGTGGAAGCTCTGCTATTTGCATAGATAGAAGTTAGAGTTTTCTTTAATTTCATACTATTTTTAGAATATTAGTTTTAGCCTTGTGTTATATACCTCTTGAGACTTTTAGAAGAATATTAAAAACAACTCATTAAAGAAGTTCAAAATCTTCTTTTAAAAATTAGCACCCTTATCAGTACTATTTCATATTTCAGACTGGAAAATCATATGAAGATTTTCAAGATCAACATTTTCAACCTTTGTCATATCAGAACTTAGAGTTTCAAATTATTCTCTGATCACAGGCTTCACTTTGGTAAAAGCCTTAAAATTGTGTCAGTATTAAGCATTTTATAATATAAAGTTATACATAAATTAGGGTTTAAGAGGGCTTAGAATTTGTGATATTTTTATATTAGATGTAAGTGCTTTTTTATATGTAAGGCATCATTTTGAGTAACATCCTCATGAGAAATACTATGGTTAAATGCCTCATTCAATTGTAATGAAGTCACAATTGTTACATGTAAAAGACTTTGAAACACTCCTTTGATCTGTGTATGAAAAAATGTGGATATGTATTTTTAAAAATTCTTATAATAATTCAATCTTGGAGTCCTGGGAGTGTTTTAGCAATTAGCTTAAATTATCTGTAATACCACAGTGTGAGTGAACTTTTACCCTTTTAGAATACCCTTTATTAAATTAATTGTATTGATGTCAATCTTTTTATCTATTATTCCTTAAATTTGACCCTTTCAATCTGACTTGATTGCATATATTATTTTGCTTTTAATTTATAGAAGAGGTAACCTGGTTGACCTAACTTTTTAAAATTATACTCTTCCTACTATCTGCTTTGATCTTTTTTCCTTTGATAAATTGTAGAGAATGCAAGATGGAGATTGAAGACAAAAAGCAGGAGCTCCTTGAAATGGATCAGGCACTTAAAGAGAGAAATTGGGAACTAAAGCAAAGAGCAGCTCAGGTTGATTTTTCTTGATTATATTTTAATGGAGTTTTCTGTTATGACACAGTCACACAGGATTTGAGAGGTCACCAATTTTTTGTAAAATGGGCATTTTTATAGCATATCTTTTCTCTGCACATAGGGTTTACTAAATTAGAGATATGTCATCTCTCTTTATCTTGATATTTTTCTAGCAAGTAGATTTTGAAAATGAGGATTAGCTTAGTATCTGAGCCTTTTGATCTCTTATATTACCCCGTATCAGAAGAAGCTAAGTGTTGGAGGAACAAAAATATTTGGAAGGCATTATTTAGCACTTTTTATCCAGCATAAAATGAAGTCTGAATTATTTGTCATTTATGAACACAACTATATTTTATTGTTTCTATAATGTATATGGGATTGAATGTCACTATGTATTGTTTAAAAAAATGTATATGGGGCTCATGAACCAGTATTAGTAAACAGTGATTATTTTTCCCATTTAAAAAATAATTTGAAATGAGTTTATACTTGTTATACTTGCTATAAACAATTACAAAGCCTATTCTAAGCATACAAGTTTTTATATCATAATAAAATTGAACAACAGTTTAAGGTTATTTTTTAGGTTACACATTTGGATATGACTATTCGTGAGCACAGAGGAGAAATGGAACAAAAAATAATTAAATTAGAAGGTACTCTGGAGAAATCAGAATTGGAACTTAAAGAATGTAATAAACAGGTAAATTATTTTAAAATTACATATTTTAAATTATTTTTTTAAAAATTCAAACTGTAACTAAAAACACCCCTTCACATAGTGGGTGTTTTCTGTTATTGTTGTTTTGTGTTTTGTTTTTTTTGGAGACAGAGTCGTTCTCTGTCACCCAGGCTGGAGAGCAGTGACACGTGATCATACCTCACTGCAGCCTCGAGTTCCTGGGCTCAAGCAATCCTCCTGCCTCGGTCTCCCCAAAGCTTTGGGATTACAGGCGTGAGCGACCACACTCTGTGGATCTTTCACTTCTTTGATTAAATTTCTTCCTAGATACTTTATTTTTTTTGTAGCTGCTTTAAATAGGATTGCCTTCTTGATTTTTCACATTGATTGCTTTTAGTGTATAGAAATGCTACTGATTTTTGTATGTTAATTTTGTATCTTGCAACTTGACTGAATTTATCAGTTCTTTTTTAGTTTTTGTTTTTGTTTGTGTTTTGAGACAAGATCTCACCCTGTCATCTGGACTGGAGTGCAGTGTCATGATCATAGCTCACTGCCGCCTCAACATCCCAAGCTCAGGTGATCCCTCCACCTCAGTCTCTGAAGTAGCTGGGACTACAGGCGTGCACCACCATGGTTGGCTAATTTTTTAATTTTTTGTAGAGATGGGTTTTGCCATGTTGCCTAGGTAGGTCTCAAACTCCTGGGCTCAAGCGATCTTCTCCCCTCAGCTTCCCAAAGTGCTGGGATTACAGGCATGAGACACCATGCCAGCCCTGCTTATCAGTTCTAATAGTTTTTTGGTGGAGTTTTCAGGTTTTTCCAAATACAAGATTATATCCTCTGCAATCAAGGATAATTTAACTTCTCTCTTTCCAATTTGGATGCCCTTTCTTTCTCTTGTCTAGTTGCTCTAGTCAGGACTTCCAGTATTATACTGAATAATAGTGGTGAAAGTGGGCATACTTGTCTTGTTCTATATCTTAGTGGACAGACTTTCAGTTTTTCCCTATTCCTATGATATTAACTATGGGTTTGTTGTAAATGATCTTTACTGTGTTATTTTCCTTCTTTTTTTGTTTTTTGAGATGGAGTCTTGCTCTGTCACCCGGGCTAGAGTGCAGTGGCTCGATCTCAGCCCACTGCAACCTCCGCCTCCCGGGTTCAAGCAATTCTCTGCCTCAGCCTCCCCAGTAGCTGGGATTACAGGTGCCCACCACCACGCTCAGCTAATTTTTGTATTTTTAGTAGAGACGGGGTTTCATCATCTTGGCCAGGCTGGTCTTGAACTCCTGACCTCATGATTTCACACACCTCGGCCTCCCAAAGTGCTGGGATTACAGGCGTGAGCCACTGCGCCCAGCCTGTTATTTTCCTTCTATACCCAATTTGTTGAGAGCTTTTATAATGTAAAGATGTTGAATTTTATCTGATGCTTTTCAATAATGCTTTTAATTTTAATATGAAATTATTATATGGTTTTTGTCCTTGATTCTGTTGATGTAATGTATCATGTTTAATGATTTGTGTATGTTGAACCATCTTGGCATCCCTGGGATGAATTCCACTTGGTTATGGTGAATGATCTTTTAAAAATGTTTTTGAATTCAGTTGATAGTATTTTGTTGTGGATTCTGCCTCTGTGTTCATCAGGGATATTGGCCTGTTGTTTTCTGTTTCTGTTATGTCCTTGTCCGGTTTTGGTATCAGGGTAATGCTGGCCTTGTAGAATGAGTTTAGAAATGGGCCAGGCACGGTGGTGCGTGCCTGTAATCCCAGCACTTTGGGAGGTCGAGGTGGGCAGATTGCCTGAGCTCAGTTCAAGACCAGCCTAGACAACCTGGTGAAACCCCATCTCTATAGAAAGTAGAAAAATTAGCCAGGTGTAGTGGCATGTGCCTGTAGTCCCAGCTACTAAGGAGGCTGAGGTGGAAGGATTGCTTGAGCCTGGGAAGTAGAGGCTGCATTGAGCCATGAGTGCACAACTGCACCCCAGCCTGGGCGACAGAGTGAAACCCTGTCTCAAAAAAAAAAAAAAAAAAAAAGTGTTCCCTCCTCTTCAATTTTTTGAAATAGTTTGAGTAGAATTGGTAGTTTTTCTTTAAATGTTTGGTAGAATTCAGCAGTGAATGTATCAGGTCCTGGGCTTTTCTTTGATGGGTGACTTTTTATTACTGCTTTTATCTCATTACTTGTTATTGTTCTATTCAAGTTTTCTGTTTGTTCATGGTTCAATCTCAGTAGGTTGTGTGGGTCCAGGAATTTATCTATTTCTTCTAGCTTTTCCAATTTGTTGGTATGTAGTTGTTCATAACAGTCTGTAGTGATCCTTTGTATTTCTGTGGTATGAGTTGTAATGTTTCCTTTTTCATCTCATTTTATTTATTTGGATTCTCTCTCTTCTTAGTCATCTAAAGGTATTTGTTAATTTTGTTCATCTTTTCAAGAAATCAACTCTTTGTTTCATTTATCCTCTGTATTGTTTTATAGTCTCAATTTCATTTATTTTTGCTCTGATCTTTATTACTGCTTTCCTTCTAATAATATTGGGTTTGGCTGTTGCTATTCCAGTGTGGGAAAGGCAGTTCAAGACCAACTTGAACCTACCTTTTGTAGAGACAGGGTCCCACTGTGTTGCTCAGGCTCACATTCTTATCAGCACATGGAATTATCCAGAATACATAAATGTATTATGTATTATCCAGAATATATAATATGTTAGGCCACAAAATAAGTCTCATCAAATTTTTAAAGGTAGAAATCCTATCAAATATATTCTCAATGCAATTCTAAAAGCATCATTTTCAGTAATATGTCCAATAATATTTTCAATAATGCTTTTAATTTTAACATGCACCTTTAGGTGCATTGTTTGTTTGAAATTTTTGTATTTTTTTGATGTAAGCAGTTATTGCTATAAACTTTCCTCTTGGTACTGCATTCACAGCAGCCCGTAGGTTTTGTTATGTTGTATATCCATTTTTATTGGTTTCAAGACATTAAAATTTTTTTTTAAATTTCTTCACTCACCCTTTGTTCATTCAGGTGCATGTTGTTTACATTTTATGTATTTATATAATTTCTAAAGTTCCTCTTATTATTGATTTCTATTTTTATTCCATAGTGGTTAGATAATATATTTGATAGGATTTCTACCTTTAAAATTTGATGAGACTTATTTTGTGGCCTAACATATTTATGTATTCTGGATAATATTCCATGTGCAGATAAGAATGTGAGCCTGGGCAACATAGTGGGACCCTGTCTCTACAAAAAGTGAAAAAAAATTAGCCAGGTGTGATGATGAGCACTTGTAGTCCCAGCTACTTGGGAGGCTGAGGCGGGAGGATCACTTGAACCCAGGAGGTCGAGGCTACAGTGAGCTATGATTGTGCCACCGCACTCCAGCCTGGGCATCAGAGTGAGACCCTGTCAAAAAAAAAAAAAAAGAAAAGAAAAGAGAGAAAAAAAAGAATATGTATTCAGTAACAGTGGGTGAAATGTTCTGTAAATGTCAGTTACAAAATGCCTCCTTGGCCTAGTTTGTAGTTGAACTCTGATGTTTCTTTGTTGATTTTCTTAATCTGGACAATCTGTTCATTACTGAGAGTGGGGTATTGAAGTCCCTGTCGTTTTACTGCAACCACCTATTTGTCCCTTGAGATCTATTAATGTTTGCTTTATATACTCGAGAGCTTTATATGCCTGGGTGCATAGATATTTATAATTTTTATATCCTCTTGCTAGCGTGACACATTTATTATTATATACTGGCCTTCTTTGTCTCTTTTTACTGTCTTTGATCTGTAGTCTGTTTTGTCTAAGTATAGCTATTTCTGCTCTTTTGATTTCCATTTGAATGGAATATCTTTTTACATTCTTTTACTTTCAGTCTATGTGTGTCTTTATGAAGTGAATTTCTTTTAGGAAGCATATAGTTGGATTTGTTTTTTAATCCATTCACCCACTCTATGTGTTTTAAATGGAAAATTTAGTCCAGTTACATTCAATGTTATTATTAATAGGTAAGGATCTGTGCCTTTCTGTTGTTTCTTAGTTGTTTTGTAACTCCTCCCTTTCTTTCCCACTTACTGTCTTTCATTGTGGTTAAATGATTTTTTCTGGTAGTATGATTAATTGGTTGCTGTTTATTTTTAGTGTATCTCTCACAGGTTTTTGCTTTGTGGTGAGACTTACAGAAAACATCCTATTGTTATAACAAGCTATCAAAAACTGATATCAACTGTGATAGCAAAAACAAAAAAAAAGTAAAAACTTGTATACTTTAATCTCCTTCTCCTTCCACATTTTGAATTTTTGGTGTTCCAGTTAAATTGTTATATTGCCTATCTCTGAATAAATTGTCGTAATTATTATTTTTAATAATTTTGCCTTTTAGTCTTCTTACTAAAGATATAAGTGGTTTACACACCATGATTTCAGTGTTGGTATAACAGTCACATTAGTGGCTGTTTTTCTTTTAAGTTTGAAGTATTCCCTTTAGCATTTCTTGTAGGACAGGTCTAGTAGAGACAAATTTCCTCAGCTTTTCTTTGGGAAAGTGTCTCTTCTTCATTTCTGAAGGATAACTCTGCTTGGCACGGTATTCATGATTGACAGGTTTTTTTTGTTCAACACTGAGTATGACATCTTACTCCCTCCTGGTCTGTAAATTTCTGCTGAGGTGTCTGCTACCAGGCATACTGGATCTTCCTTATATATTATTTGCTTCTTTTCTCTCACTGCTTTCAGGATCCTGTGTTTGTCTTTGATCTTTGAGAGTTTCATTATAATATGTCTTAGGGTGTTATTATTTGGGTTTAATCTGGTTAGCGATCTTTGACCTCTTTATACCTGCATACTTATATCTTTCCTCAGGTTTGGAAATTTTTCTTTTGTTTCTTTAAAAAAGCTTTCTACCCCTTTGTCTTTCTCAGTTCCCTTTTTAACTCCAATAATTCAAAGATTTGCTCTTTTGATGTTGTCCCAAAGATCCCATAAGCTTTGTTTATTCCTTTTTATTCCTTTTTTCCTCCTCTCACTGTGTAGTCTATTTATCTATCTATCTGTCTATCTATCTATCTATCTATCAAACTAATTAACTAACTAACATGGTGTCTTTGTTACCCAGAGGTGGAGTGCAGTGGCACAATCATAGCTCAATGTAGCCTTGACCACCTGGGCTCAAAGAATCCTTCCACTTCCGCATTGTGAGTAGCTGGGATTACAGGTGCATGCCGCCACACCTGGCTAATTAAAAAAAAATTTATTTTAAGTGATGGAGTTTCACTATGTGACTCAGTCTGGTCTCAAACTCCTGGGCTCAAGTGATCCTCTCAGCCTACTGAGTATCTGGGATTACAGGTGTGAGCCACCATCCTCAGTTCTGATTATATATTTTCAAATAGTCCATCTTCAAGCTCACTGATTCTATTTGACCCATTCTGCTGTTGATGCTCTTTATTTCATTTTTCACTTCATTTGTTGTATTTTCCAGCTCCAAAATTTTTGTTTGATTTTTTAAAAATTATTTTATTCTCTGTTAAGTTTTTTTGATAAATTTCTCAATTGATTCCCTGAGTCATCTTAGAGTTTGTTGAACTTCCCTAAAATACCTATTTTTCAGTTCTTTGAGAGATCACACATCTCCATCAATTCAGGGTTACTCTCTGGTGCCTAATTTTGTTCATTTGGTAAGGTTGTATTTCTTTCAATGTTCTTGATACTTGTAGATATGCAATGACATCTGCATATTCAGGGACTGGGTATTTATTTTAGTCTTTGCAGTCTGGCTTAGTTTGTGCTTGTCCTTTTTGGGAGGCCCTTCCAGGAATTTAAGCAAACTGGCTTTTGTGTTCCCTGAGGCTGTGATCACTGCAGCTGTTGAACACTAGAGAATAATCTACATCCAGGCTTGCTGCAGGTCTTATGAGGGCTTCAAGGTTGACATGGCTTTCCGGCCCACATGGACCTGGGAAGGGGTCAAGTTGCGTACTAAGGCTGTGGGAATGCTTGCCAGGGACCCAGGTCCAGAAGGCTGTCCTGGTGGCCCAGATGGGCATGTTTCCCAGCAAATCTTTTGACAGGTGGGATGAGTCTCTAGTTGCAATGAGAGGGGCTGGAGTTGAGACTGGCCCTCTTGGGATATATTGTGGAATGGAGGCTGAAGAGCCCAGTCTTAGCTTAGAGGGGCACACATAGCCCAGCAAGCTCCTTCACAGGATATTTCCCCAACGACAGTGTGAGGAGCTAGAGTTGAGACTGGGCCCCCTTGGCATCTGCTGTGGGATGGAGGCTGGAGAACCTATCTTGTTGGCCCAGACAGGGCCAGCAGGTCTCAGCTCAGATGGAATAGTTCCCTGTCTGCAGTGGGAGGTGCTGGAGCTGAGATTTAACCCCTTTAGCATCTGCTGTGGGACAGAGGCTGGAGAGCCTATCTCATTATTTCAGAGGTGCATGTGTCTCCCAGCAAGTCCCTGCACAGACGGGATAGTTCCCTGATTGCAGCAGGAGAGTCGGGGCTGAGACTGGGTCCCCTTGGGATCTGCTCTGGGACAGAGGTTGGCAAGCCTTTCAAGGAGGCTTAGACTCCTAGGCAGCAGGATAAGGACAGGTCTCCCTTTGGGTCTGTGTGTGAGCAGCTCTGAGCCGGGACCTTAGATGAGGGGAGTTGGAGCAGAGTCACCAGGCAGTTTTCCGGTTCACTGCTGAGACTGATGTCAGCAGGGAGAGAGCCTTTCCACTAAGGCACTAGTATGCATGATTCCTTATGGACCCCTTTTCAGATGGTTGTGCTTGTAGGCTCAAGGCCAAATGGGGCTGTAGCCAAGTCCCTTGGGGACGTGGGCTGTTTCCAGGCTTGAACCCAGAAGCAAGCTTGGCATATCAGCCACCTGGGTTTCTGTCTGTGCTCTCAAAATAACCCTCCCACGTCTTCATCTCTACCAGGATTTCACAAACTCATACCTGAATCCTGAGGCTCCTGCAAAGAGGCTTTTGACTATAGAAAGGTGCAGGATTCTTTTTTTATTTTATTTTATTTTAAATTAACAGTGTTTATTTACCTCTAGGTATTGTTGAGAGACTGGGGTGAAGACACAATTTTCATTTTGTAATTTACAGACTTCTATAAGCTAAAACAAAAACAAAAAAGTCTTCTCTATTTAATACAATGGTAGAATACAACTTCTACTTTTATTTATTTTAATTTTTTAAATTTCAATCGCTTTTGGGGTACAAGTAGTTTTGGTTACATAGATACATTTTATAGTGGTGAAGTCTGAGAGGGTGCAGAATTCCTGTTGTTGTGGGGGAATATGAGTGGGTTACCCTCTATTCTGCCTTTCTGGTAATGTCCAAGAACAAGAATTTTTGTGCTTATTTCCAGGATAAGATTGCCTTAACCTATTTATATTTTGCTTTTAGATATGAGTGTTTAAAGCTTGACTTACTTGGAACACAGCATTGATTAAATTACATTTCATTAGTTTTACTGATACTGCTTATCTGTTTAAAATTCAGATAGAAAGTTTGAATGACAGATTACAAAATGCTAAAGAACAGCTTCGAGAAAAAGAGTTTATAATGCTACAAAATGAACAGGAGATAAGTCAACTGAAAAAAGAAATTGAAAGAACACAACAAAGGATGAAAGAAATGGAGAGTGTAAGCAAATTATTTCCACCTAAGGAACAAGTGGTAGTCTCTGTTGAGTGAAATGAATCTTTATGTTTTAAACTGGTTGGTTTTAATATACAGAAACTGTGCCATAACTGTTTTTAGACTAGTTTTTTGTGCCAGAAACCTGTTAGTTTCTTTGACCTTTTAAAATATTTTTCTGATGGTCTAGGTACAGGCAAAGACAGTGTCTTATTTATCTCTGTGTACAGGCCTTTGCATGGTATCTTTCATATAGTAAATCTACAATATATGCTTATTTGGTTGACAAATGTTTATTGAGAAGCTGCTATGTAATAGAATTGAGGAGTCAGCTTTTTTTTTTTTTTTTTTTTTTGAGACTGAGTCTCTCTCTGTTGCCCAGGCTGGAGTGCAGTGGCTCAATCTTGGCTCATTGCAACCTCTGCTTTCCGGGTTCCAGTGATTCTCCTGCCTCAGCCTCCCAAGTAGCTGGGATTACAGGCGCCTGCCACCACGCCTGGCTAATTTTTGTATTTTTAGTAGAGATGGTGTTTCACCATATTGGCCAGGCTGGTTTTGAACTCCTGACCTTGTGATCCACCTGCCTTGGCCTCCCAAAGTGCTGGGATTACAGGCGTGAGCTACCGTGCCCGGCCGAAGAGTCAGCTATTAATAAGATACAGTGTTTTGTCTGTTAGGAACTCCATCAAAAGAATGGATAAATAAATAATTGTACATTGAGACCAAGTGCACTGAGTTGCCAGATGAAGTTTGATGACTTCATATCATCAGTATGCATGTGTGTTGACTGGTGAATTCATTCCTCCACTTGCTCTTTTAAAAAGTGAATTTAGGGTCAGGCACGATGACTCACACTTATAATCCCAGCACTTTGGGAGGCCAAGTTGGCAGGATCATTTGAGCCCAGAAATTCAAGACCAGCCTGGGCATCGTAGCAGTGGGACCCCTGTCTCTACAAAAACATTAAAAAACTAGCTAGGTGTGGTGATGCATGCCTGTGGTCCCAGCTACTTGGGAGGCTGAGATGGGAGGATTGCTTGAGCCTGGGAGGTCAAGGCTGCAGTGATTTGTGATCACGCCACTGCCCTCCAATCTGGGCAACAGAGCAGGAGCCTGTACCAAACGAAGAAGAAGAAGAGGAAGAAGAGGAGGAAGAGAAAGAAGAGGAAGAAGAAGGAGGGGGGAAGCAGAGAGGGGAGGAGGGGAGGAATACTTTATTAGAAATTTAATTGAGTAATATAAAACCATTTCAGTGGGAGTAGCAGCCCCAGTGACAAGTTTTACTTTCACAGAGAGTAAGACCTTAACCCAGCTGTGTGGATTAAATGGTGGATTTTAATTATCTATACCAATATATTCTCTGTCTTTGACATAGATAATCAAATGTTAACTTCTCTTTTCTCTTTATGTTTTCTGTCATAAATGTTACATTTAAAATGATAAAAGATTATATGGCTTGTGTATGTTACAGTCATGTAATATATATCCCAATATATAAGAGTCCCAATTATGGTATTTTTGTCATTTTCTCATTAGATTTTTTTCTTGAATATCAGTTTCACAGTGGGTGATACTCATTGTATGTTAAATTTTAACATACTCATTGTATGTTAAAGGATTTAGTTGGAAGGGGGAAATTTACTTATTAAGCAAAATCAGAATAAGAAATAGGTTATCTGTATATTTCATTCTGAAACCTACAAATACCTTATGCTTTTCAGGTTATGAAAGAGCAAGAACAGTACATTGCCACTCAGTACAAGGAGGCCATAGATTTGGGGCAAGAATTGAGGCTGACCCGGGAGCAGGTGCAGAACTCTCATACAGAATTGGCAGAGGCTCGTCATCAGCAAGTCCAAGCACAGAGAGAAATAGAAAGGCTCTCTAGCGAACTGGAGGATATGAAGCAACTCTCTAAAGAGAAAGTAATCCCTATTTTAAATAATCTTATGTATCTGAAATCTTACAAATATTAGCATTTTTTTTGAACTGTAGAATATAGTTCTTGCAAAAATGAACTGTATTGCACAACAGTGTGAATGTACTTAATCCCACCGAATTATACACTTAAAAATGGTTAAAATGGTCAATTTTGTGTGTATTTTACCACAATTTTAGAAAATAATGAACTGTGTTATATATAGATAACTTTGTAATATAACCAGGAAGTCCTTCAGAACTGAGTTTTGGTTAAACTAGTTCTCAAATTGAGTTATAAAGCACTTTTAGACTTTTAAGTGAGTTCGAGCTCTTACTTGAAGAAAAAATAAAGCTAATCTTTTTTTAGTAAAAATTTTTACATTTGTAGTGACTCTTAAAAATGAAGACTATTGGCTTGGCACGGTGGCTCATACCTGTAATCCCAGTACTTTGGGAGGCCGAGGCGGGCGGATAAGAAAGTCAGGAGTTTGAGACCAGCCTGGCCAATATGGTGAAACACCATCTCTACTAAAAATACAAAAAAAAAATTAGCCAGGCATGATGGTGGGCACCTGTAGTCCCAGCTACTCAGGAGGCTGAGGCTGGGGAATCGCTTGAATCCCGAAGGCAGAAGTTGCAGTGAGCTGAAGTCGTGCCACTGCACCCCAGCCTGGGCGACAGAGCAAGACTCCATCTCAAAAAAAAAAAAAAAAAACATGAAAACTATCCAAATTTGTAACTATGTAAATTTGTAACTTTTAGGAAACCTGTAGTTCAAAACCCTTGGTTGATAAAGTAACTTGGAGGTAAAGTGCTTTTAAAAAGCAAAAATACTAATATAAATTTTATTTTTCCAGTATTTGGTAGGAAGTTAACTACTTGGCTTAAAAATATTTACATTGGTATACTTGGGTTAATTATTTAGACTTTAAGAAAAATGTGTTTATTGATGTTGCAAAAAAAAAAAAATTCTGCTTTCCATTGTGGTTTCCATGGTTTAATTCAATTCCATAGGAATTGAATTAAAATATTTTTACCTTTAATTTTGGTTAAGCCTACCTATGTTGTTATTCACATTTCTGGATGGTTAGACCAGTAAAGCATACATAGAGAATGTTTATTAGAGATATATTATACATTTGGGCTTCTAGGAAAAGGAAAGCTATCTACTTTTATCTCATTTCTGCCTTTATCAATAGTGTCAAAGTATAGTACAATTGGTTTTTATTTGATAAGCTAAGCTCACTTTAAAAAGTGAATTAAAGTTAGGAATTTTTTAATTGACAGTGTTTTAAATACTTATTTTAACCCAAAACTAAATATATATTGATATGTTTTTCCTTTGATGTAGGGCCAAACCTTGGTTCTTTTTGTATGAGTCATTTGATAAGAATTCTACCTAGTCTTTCTCACATAACTAGACTCCTACCTGGTCTTTCACCACACTATATTCCATCATCTATAGTTTCCAATTTTGCTTTCTTTAAAGTGGAGGAAGAATTAATTAAAAGACATTAATTAAAATTAAAATAATTAAATTAATTAATAAAATTAAATTAATAAAAATTAATTAATAATAATTAATTAAAAGACATTTGTAAGTGAACCATGTTATATTTTTATGGGACCTCCTACCATGTTTTATAACAATTTTGAGTGCTTCTAATTGGATAGCAAAATGTTCATGACTTACTTATTAAGCTGGTTCAAAACATATAACTTAGTTTTTGGATAAAAACTTTGCATTTGCTTATTTCATCATGTTCATAATCTGTAATAAAATTACACAATTAAAATTACAAGCATAGTTAGCTAAATTAGCATAAATAAGTTTGAATAAAAACACAACTGACTCTTGATAAACAGACAATATATATAGTGAGCAAAAATATACAGGCATACCTAGCAGTAGACTGTTATCTGCCAGAGTTCAGTGTCCTGTGGTTATTATTAATAGTTCATTTTATAGAAAGCATTGGTTAGTGAACATCTATTTTATGATGACAGCAAACAATTATATTAATACTCTCCCATTAATAGTCTCTGAAATGTCTAGATTTTAAAGCATACTATTTAGTAAGTTAACTTTGTGTCTGTGTTTATATAATATAAAAAATTAAACTACTTCCAATAATGCACTGGATTAGTTTAGCTATAATAACCAAATAAACAAGTTTTATAGCTTTTACTCAATATGTCATTTTTAAGGATGCTCATGGAAACCATTTAGCTGAAGAACTGGGGGCTTCTAAAGTACATGAAGCTCATTTAGAAGCAAGAATGCAAGCAGAAATCAAGAAATTGTCAGCAGAAGTAGAATCTCTCAAAGAAGCTTATCATATGGAGGTAAAGAAAAATTTAATTTGTTTTGATAGTGCCCACTAACGTAGGTTGACCTATCTGGACAAAAGTATGAGTCCAGCTCTTAAGTGTTCATTATTGAATAATACATTGTGGTCTTCATTTCTGGTAGCCTAAACATACAGCTTTCACTTTAATATACTGTGGGGTTAAGAGCTTGAATTCCTGAGCCAGACAACCTGGTTCTAAACCCTAGCTCACCACGGAGCCACCTGTATCACCTTGGGTAAGTTACTTAACCTGTGTCTAAAATGGATATAATAATAGTATCTACCTCACAGAACTGTGGTGAATATTAAATGAATTAATATATAATATAAAATAGCATTTGTAAAAGATTAACTGGAAATATTTAATAACTGATATAAACCGTTTCATGTGATGTAAATCTATAATGCTTTGCAATTTTCAGCATTTCTTCTTATAATAACTTAGCTAGAGAGATAATACTAGAGCCTTTTTATCTATCAGCATGTCTTGAGCCTTCACAGAAATGGGCAGTATTATTGACTAGAATAGCATTTTTCATCTTTTTAAAAACTACATTTAAAGATATTACCCAAAATCTCTGTATATGATTTAAATAAATTACTTATGTTTAGTGCTAATAAAGCGTTTTTTCTAATATGGCAAGGGTTGCAAATATTTATGTTAAACTCCATTCAAGGGAGTTTGGTGACATTTTTGTGAGTGATTGGTAGGGCTTGTGGGGACCATGTCTTGCTTAAATACATTTAGAATCATATCTCTTTGAAAGCATTGTGCCTGCCAAACAAAACATATTTAGAAGCTGAATCTAATCCAAAGGCTAAGAATTTGCAACCTTTGATCTTTAGCGACAAACCTGAATGAATGCTGCTGGACTCAGCATAATTATATAATTGTTATTAACAGCTCAGCTTAGTAACTATCAGTAATAATTAGGCGCTTTCAAGTGTTTGCCCTTAACTACTCATTACACTTTCATTATATGGCCTCTGTTCTGTTTTTAAGTATAATTATCCAATTTTTTCTTTTAGTTTTATAAGCCACCTGAAATTATAAATAGATTGTACATAAAATAAATTGTAAAATTAGTTCAGTATTGCTATCTTTTTTAAAAAGAGATGGGGTCTGTGTTGCTCAGACTGGCCTCAGATTCCAGAGCTCAGATAACCCTCCCCACTCAGCCTCTAAGTAGCTGGGAGTAAAAGCACATGCCAGCCGGGCGCAGTGGCTCACACCTGTAATCCCAGTGCTTTGGGAGGCCAAGGCAGGTGGATCTCTTGAGGTCAGGAGCTCGAGACCAGCCTGACCAACATGGCAAAACCCCATCTCTACTAAAAATACAAAAATTAGCTGGGCGTGGTGGCGGTGCATGCCTATAATCCCAGCTACTCAGGAGGCTAAGGCAGGAGAATTGCTTGAACCTGGGAGGCAGAGGTTGCAGTGAGCCAAGATCGCGCCATTGCAGTCAAGTCTGCGTGACAAGAGTGAAACTCCGTCTCAAAAAAAATAAGTACATGCCGCTGCATTTTAATATTTAATATTATTATTTAATATTTGATACTAATATTTTGTCTATAATATTGAAGTATATATTTTTACCTGTTTGGAAGTTGACAAAAATTTACTTTTAAAATATATATGTTGTTTGAATATAAAAATGAGAGGATATGGTATTAAAGTAATAGAGAGCTAGAAAAGAGGATCAATAATTTTTAACAGTTTTTTTTATTATACTTTAAAAGTATTTTTTCTTTCTTTTTTTTTTTATACTTTAAGTTCTGGGGTACGTGTGCAGAACATGCAGTTTTGTTACATAGGTATACACATGCCATGGTGGTTTGCTGTACCCATCAACCTGTCACCTACATTAGGTATTTCTCCTAATGTTATCCCTCCTCTAATCCCCCACCACCCAACAGGCCCCGGTGTGTGATGTTCCCCTCCCTAGGTCTATGTGTTCTCATTGTTTAACTCCCACTTATGAGTGAGAACATGCAGTGTTTGGTTTTCTGTTCTTGTGATAATTTGCTGAGAATGATGGTATCCAGCTTCATCCACGTCCCTGCAAAGGACGTGAACTCATCCTTTTTTATGGCTGCATAGTATTCCATGGTGTATATGTGCCACATCTTCTTTATCCAGTCTATTATTGATGGACATTTGGGTTGGTTCCAAGTCTTTGTTATTGTGAATAGTGCTGCAATAAACATATGTGTGCATGTGTCTTTATAGTAGAATGATTTATAATCCTTTGGGTATATACCCAGTAATGGGATGGCTGGGTCAAATGGTATTTCCAGTTCGAGATCAACAGTATTTTTTAATATATAGGTTTCCAAATTGTCAGAAAATCACTTAATAATAAATGTAAAACTCCTGACTTATTGGAGGAGAATGAGATTGTTTTAACCTTTAATTGTGAAAAATTTAAATATATTTAAAAATAGAATAGTATAAATAGTATACATCCTCATATTTATTTTTGAACATTAATAATTTTCAATGCATAGCCAATTTATTTCATCCATAAATACATTGACCATTTTCTTTATCTAAAAGAGAATACTTTTGAGAATGAAAAGGAATGCTATAGTAATTACATGAGGGTAACAGGCATAAAACCTAGACAGTCCTAAGCATTCTCGGAAGTGTGTCAACATACCTTTAACCTTTGAAAGCACAATGCTTTCAAAGAGATATGATTCTAAATGTATTTAAGCAAGACATGGTCCCCACAAGCCCCACCAATCTAAGCAAGACATGGTCCCCCAAGCCACACCAATCACCCACAAAAATGTTAGCAAACTCCCTTGAATGGAGTTTAACATAAATGTTAAACCCATTCCCAACCTATCCCCCATATTCACATATTATTTGAAGCAAATTTTAGACATAATTATTTCATCTGTAAATAATTATGTAGACATAATTATTTCATCTGTAAATAATTATGTAGACATAATTATTTCATCTGTAAATAATTATGTAGACATAATTATTTCATCTGTAAATAATTATGTAGACATAATTATTTCATCTGTAAATAATTATGTAGACATAATTATTTCATCTGTAAATAATTATGTAGACATAATTATTTCATCTGTAAATAATTATGTAGACATAATTATTTCATCTGTAAATAATTATGTAGACATAATTATTCTATATTCAATAAGTATCTTGTATTAGTCCATTTTCCATTAGTCCATTAATCCATTTTCACACTGCTATAAAGAAATACCTGAGATTGGGTAATTTATAAAGAAAAGAGGTTTAATTAACTCACAGTTTCACATGGCTGGGGACACCTCGGGAAACTTACAATCATGGCAGAAGGTTAAGGGAAAGCAAGGCATGTCTTACATGGCAGCAGGAGAGAGAGAGTGTGTAAATGCCACACTTTTAAACCATCAGATCTCATGAGAATGAACTTACTATCATGAGAACAGCTTGGGGGAACCACCCCCATGATCCAATCAGCTCCCACCAGGTACCTTCCTCCACACCTGAGGATTACAATTCGAGATGAGATTTGGGTGGGGACACAGAGCCAAGCCATATCATTCCAACCCTGGCCCCTCCCAGATCTCTTGTCCTTCTCACATTTCAAAACACAATCATGCCTTCCCAACAGAACCCCAAAGTCTTAACTCATTCCAGCATTAACCCAAAAGTCCAAGTCCAAAGTCTTATCTGAGACAAGCCTTCCATCTATGAGCCTATAAAATAAAAAACAAGTTAGTTACTTCCAAGATACAATGGGGGTACAGGCATTGGGTAAATGCTCCCCTTCCAAATGGGAAAAATTTGCCAAAACAAAGAGGCTGCAAGGCCCATGCAAATCTGAAACCCAGTGGAGCAGTCATTAAATGTTAAAGCTCCAAAATAATCTCCTTTGACTCCATGTCTCACATCCAAGGTACACTGATGCAAGGGGTGGACTCCCAAAGTTCTGGGCAGCTCCACCCCTGTGGTTCTGCAGGGTACAGCCCCTGTGGCTGTTTTCACGGGCTGGCGTTGAGTGCCTGGGGCTTTTCCAAGTGCACGGTGCAAGCTGTTGGTGGATCTACTATTCTGGGGTCTAGAGAATGGTGGCCCTCTTCTTGCAGCTCCACTACCCAGTGCCCTGGTGGGGACTCTGTGTGGGGGCTCCAACCTCACATTTCTCCTCTGTACTGCCTTAGTAGAGGGTCTCCATGAGGGCTCCACCTCCACAGCAGACTTCTGCTTGGACTTCCAGGCATTTCCACACATCCTCTGAAATCTAGGCAGAGCCTCCCAAAGCTCAACTCTTGTCTTCTGTGCACCTGCAGACTTAACACCACATGGAAGCTGCCAAGGTGTGGGGCTTGCACCCTCTGAAGCAATGGTCTGAGCTGTACCTTGACCCCTTTTAGCCATGGGTGGAGCTGAAGCAACAGCAATACAGGTCACCCCGTCTTGAGGCTGCACAGAGCAGTGGGGCTCTGAGCCTGGCCCACAAAACCATTTTTTCCTCCTAGATATCTAGGCTTGTGATGGGAGAGGCTTCCTTGAAGATCTCTGAAATGGCCTGGAGACATTTTCCCCATTGTCTTGGCAATATTTAGCTCCTCATTACTTAAGAAGATTTCTGCAGCCAGCTTGAATTTCTCCCCATAAAATGGGTTTTTCTTTTCTACCACGTGGCCAAGCTGCAATTTTTTTTTAACTTTTATGCTCTGCTTCCCTTTTAAACATAAGTTCCAATTTCAGATCATCTCTTTGTGAGTGCATATGACTGTACACTTTCACAAAAGCCAGATCACCTCTTGAATCCTTAAAAATTTCTTCTCTCAGAGACCCTAAATCATCTCTCTCAACTTCAAACTTCCACAGATCTCTAGGGTGGGGGCAAAATGCCACTGGTCTCTTTGCTAAAACATACAAGATACTCTAGTTTCCAATAAGTTTCTCATCTCCATCTGAGACCACCTGAGCTTGCACTTCATTGTCCATATCACTATCAGCATTTTAGTCAAAACCATTTGACAAGTCTGTAGGAAGTTCCAAACTTTCTCACATCTTCCTGTCTTCTGATTCCTCCAAACTGTTCTAACCTCTGCCCATTACCCAGTTCCAAAGTCACTTCCACATTTTCAGGTTATCTTTATAGTAGTACCCCACTATTCTGATACCAGTTTTCTGTTATTAGTCCATTTTCACAGTGCTATAAAAACTGTGAGTCAATTAAACCTCTTTTCCATATAAATTACACAGTCTTAGGGCTGGTGTGAGTGCCTGAGGCTTTTCCAGGTGAAGGTGCAAGGGCTGTCGCTGGATCTACCATTCTGGGGTCTGGAGAATGGTGACAGTTGCAGGGTAATTTATAAAGAAAAGAGGTTTAATTGACTCACAGTTCCACATGGCTGGGGAGGCCTCAGGAAAATTACAATTCTTACAATTATGGCAGAAGGGGAAGTAAGTCATGTCTTACATGGTGGTGGGAGACAGAGAGCAAGAGGGGAAGTGTCACACTTTTAAATGATCAGATCTCATGAGAACTCACTATCATGAGAACAGCATGCGTGAAACCATCCCCATGACCCAATCACCTCCCACCAGGTTGCTCCTTTGACATACAGGAATTACAATTCAAGATGAAGCCTGGATGGGGATACGGAGCCAAACCGTAACATAGCTCTAAAAGATAAGGGCTATTTTTTGGAACAGAACCACAATACCATGATCACACCTAAAAATTGACAGTGACTCCTTAATATCATCAAATACCCAATCATTGTTCACATTTCCCCAATTGTTTCAAAAATGTCTTTATAGTTTATTTGTTCAAATCAGTACCCAAATAGAGTCCATTGCATTTGGTTAATTAAGTTCTTAAGTAAATTGAAGATTATGGATTCCTTTGTTCCCTTTTTCCTCTAGTATTCATTGAGAAATCAGATGTTTGTAACTATAAACAGAATTTACTTTTTTTAAAGAAAAAGTAAATAAAAGTAGAAAGCATTAGACTTGTCGAATCCAGTTTCCTTCTATTTTTTAATTTTTTTTCTTTTCCAATTCTGGGGCTATATAGATGATTTCACATCAAGAGAACCATGCAAAGTGGAAGATTTCTGCTGACTCTCAAAAGTCTTCTGTTCAGCAATTAAATGAACAGTTAGAGAAGGCAAAACTGGAATTAGAAGAAGCTCAGGATACTGTAAGCAATTTGCATCAACAAGTCCAAGATAGGAATGAAGTAATTGAAGCTGCAAATGAAGCATTACTTACTAAAGTAAGTAAACATATAAAAGTAATAAAGCATATCTATGAAAATGTAAATGTCTGACTTATTTACCTGTCTTTATAGTTTATAGAGGACTATATGACCAAATATTGGCCTGTTTGAATAAAAAGCATTTTATTTAGAAGATGTTGAATTTAGGAAATTATTAAGATGATGTACATCTTATTACCATAGAAGATATAATTTATAAATGTTCAAATATAAACTCAACTAATCATCATGTTTAGAGGGTTTTATACTTGATGTACCTAAAAAAAAGTAGAAGCATTTTTCAAAATCAGCAAAGTTCTTTTAAAATCATAAAGTAGGCCGGGCGTGGTGGCTCACTCCTGTATTCCCAGCACTTCAGGAGGCCGAGGTGGGCAGATCACTAGAGGTCAACAAGGGCAAAGCCAATTTTTTGAGAGCCATGAAGGCATCATTATATTATGGCTCACTACAATTACGTTCACAACAGTGACCTTCTTTGAGTCTTAAGAAAAAGTTGAATTAATTTAATGTATTCAGTGTACTATATTTAATTGTAAAAGTTATGTGTTAAACTGTAACTTAAATAAAATCCTACTTATATGAGATACCACATATCAATTATGGCTAGATAATGCAGAAGAGGAAAAAGAAAAAGACTACAGCTGTGTACAGTCCTATTCTGTGCCAACTCTACAAGTGTTCTGTTAATTGTGATTTTAAGAATGTGAATGTAGGATTTACAAAAAAAATTGGCACTCTAGCCACTTTAAACCAACAGGCTTTAAACCAACAAAGATCAAAAGAGACCAAGAAGGCCATTACATAATGGTAAAGGGATCAATTCAACAAGGGATCAATTCAACAAGAAGAGCTAACTGTCCTAAATATATATGCACCCAATACAGGAGCACCCAGATTCATAAGTCAAGTCCTTAGAGACCTACAAAGAGACTTAGACTCCCACACAATAATAATGGAAGACTTTAACACCCCACTGTCAACATTAGACAGATCAACGAGACAGAAAATCAACAAGGATATCCAGGACTTGAACTCAGCTCTGCACCAAGCAGACCTAATAGACATCTACAGAACTCTCCACTGCAAATCAACAGAATATACATTCTTCTCAGCACCACATCACACTTATTCCAAAATTGACCACATAGTTGGAAATAAAGCACTCTTCAGCAAATGTAAAAGAATAGAAATCACCACAAACTGTCTCTGAGACAACAGTGAAATCAAATTAGAACTCAGGATTAAGAAACTCACTCAAAACCGCACAACTCATGAAAACTGAACAACCTGCTCCTGAATGACTACTGGGTACATAACGAAATGAAGGCAGAAATGAAGATGTTCTTTGAAACCAATGAGAACAAAGACACAACATACCAGAATCTCTGGGACACATTTAAAGCAGTGTGGAGAGGGAAATTTATAGCACTAAATGCCCACAAGAGAAAGCAGGAAAGATCTAAAATTGACATCCTGACATCACAATTAAAAGAACTAGAGAAGCAAGAGCAAACACATTCAAACGCTAGCAGAAGGCAAGAAATAAGTAAGATCAGAGCAGAACTGAAGGAGATAGAGACATAAAAAACCCTTCAAAAAATCAATGAATCCAGGAGCTGGTTTTTTGAAAAGATCAACAAAATTGATAGACCCCTAGCAAGACTAATAAAGAAGAAAAGAGAGAAGAATCAAATAGATGCAATAAAAAATGATAAAGAGGATATCACCACTGATCCCATAGAAATACAAACTACCATCAGAGAATACTATAAACACCTCTACACAAATAAACTAGAAAACCTAGAAGAAATGGATAAATTCCTCGACACATACACCCTCCCAAGACTAAACCAGGAAGAAGTTGAATCCCTTAGTAGACCAACAACAGGTTCTGAAATTGAGGCAGTAATTAATAGCCTACCAACCAAAAACAGTCCAGGACCAGACAGATTCATAGCTGAATTCTACCAGAGGTACAAAGAGGAGCTGGTACCATTCCTTCTGAAACTATTCTAATCAATAGAAAAAGAGAGAATCCTCCCTAACTCATTTTCTGAGGCCAGCATCATCCTGATACCAAAGCCTGGCAGAGACGCAACAAAAAAAGAGAATTTTAGACCAATATCCCTGATGAACATCGATGCAAAAATCCTCAATAAAATACTGGCAAACCGAATCCAGCAGCACATCAAAAAGCTTATCCACCACAATTAAGTTGGCTTCATCCCTGGGATGCATGGCTGGTTCAACATACGCAAATCAATAAATGTAATCCATCTCATAAACCGAACCAAAGACAAAAACCACATGATTATCTCAACAGATGCAGAAAAGGCTTTCAACAAAATTCAACAGCCCTTCATGCTAAAAACTCTCAAACTAGGTATCGATGGGACATATCTCAAAATAATAAGAGCTATTTATTACAAACCCACAGCCAATATCATACTGAATGGGCAAAAACTGGAAGCATTCCCTTTGAACACTGGCACAAGACAGGGGTGCCCTCTCTCACCACTCCTATTCAACACAGTGTTGGAAGTTCTGGCCAGGGCAATCAGGCAGGAGAAAGAAAGAAAGGGTATTCAATTAGGAAAAGAGGAAGTCAAATTGTCCCTGTTTGCAGATGACATGATTGTATATTTAGAAAACCCCATCATCTCAGCCCCAAATCTCCTTAAGCTGATAACTTCAGCAAAGTCTCAGGATACAAAATCAATGTGCAAAAATCACAAGCATTCTTATACACCAATAACCGACCAACAGAGAGCCAAATTATGAGTGAACTCCCATTAACAATTGCTTCAAAGAGAATAAAATACCTAGGAATCCAACTTACAAGGGATGTGAAGGATCTCCAAGGAGAACTACAAACCACTGCTCAATGAAATAAAAGAGGACACAAACAAATGGGAGAACATTCCATGCTCATGGATAGGAAGAATCAATATAATGAAAATGGCCATACTGCCCAAGGTAATTAATAGATTCAATGCCATCTCCATCAAGCTGCCAATGACTTTCTTCACAGAACTGGAAAACAACTACCTTAAAGTTCATATGGAACCAAAAAAGAGCCCACACAGCCAAGACAATCCTAAGCCAAAAGAAAAAAGCTGGAGGCATCACGCTTCCTGACTACAAGGCTACAGTAACCAATACAGCATGGTACTGGTACCAAAACAGAGATATAGACCAATGGAACAGAACAGATCCCTCAGAAATAACACCACACATCTACAACCATCTGATCTTTGACAAACCTGACAAAAACAAGAAATGGGGAAAGGATTCCCTATTTAATAAATGGTGCTGGAAAAACTGGCTAGCCATATGTAGAAAGCTGAAACTGGATCCCTTCCTTACACCTTATACAAAAATTAATTCAAGATGGATTAAAGACTTAAATGTTAGACCTAAAACCATAAAAACCCTAGAAGAAAACCTAGGCAATACCATTGCCTAGGCATGGGCATAGGCATGGGCAAGGACTTCATGACTAAAACACCAAAAGCAATGGCAACAAAAACCAAAATAGACAAATGGGATCTAATTAAAGAGCTTCTGCACAGCAAAAGAAACTACCATCAGAGTGAACAGGCAACCTACAGAATGGGAGAAAAATTTTGCAATCTACTCATCTGACAAAGGGCTAATATCCAGAATCTACAAAGAACTTAAACAAATTTACAAGAAAAAACAAACAACCCCATCAAAAAGTGGGTGAAGGATATGAACAGACACTTCTCAAAAGAAGACATTTATGCAGCCAACAGACACATGAAAAAATGTTCATCATCACTGGTCATCAGAGAAATGCAAATCAAAACCACAATGAGATACCATCTCACACCAGTTAGAATGGTGATCATTAAAAAGTCAGGAAACAACAGGTGCTGGAGAGGATGTGGAGAAATAGGAACACTTTTACACTGTTGGTGGGACTGTAAACTAGTTCAACCATTGTGGAAGACAGTGTGGCAATTCCTCAAGGATCTAGAACTAGAAATACCATTTGACCCAGCCATCCCATTGCTGGGTATATACCCAAAGGATTATAAATCATGCTGCTATAAAGACACATGCACACGTATGTTTATTGCGGCACTATTCACAATAGGAAAGACTTGGAACTGACCCAAATGTCCATCAATGATAGACTAGATTCAGAAAATGTGGCACATATATACCATGGAATACTATGCAGCCATAAAAAAGGATGAGTTCATGTCCTTTGTAGGGACATGGATGTAGCTGGAAACCATCATTCTGAGCAAACTATTGCAAGGACAAAAAACCAAACACCGCATGTTCTCACTCATAGGTGGAAATTGAACAATGAGAACACTTGGACACAAGGTGGGGAACATCACACACTGGGGCCTGTTGTGGGGTGGGGGGAGGGGGGAGGGATAGCATTAAGAGAAATCCCTAATGTAAATGACGAGTTAATGGGTGCAGCACACCAACATGGCACATGTATACATATGTAACAAACCTGCACGTTGAGTACATGTACCCTAGAACTTATTTTTAAAAAATCATATAAATCAATTTTAGATGAAGTAGTAAAAAAACAAAAAACCGGAAAGAACCAAAATATGCGTGTTAAACTTTTATTTTGTAATGCATTCTGTGGTTATGACAGTTTTAGTTATGAACACAGTATTTTTGAAAGCTACTTTAAGAATAGAAACTATCAGAGTAAAACTGACAGGATTTAGAAATATATATCTTATGGATACCTTTAAGAAAAGGCAAATGTATTTGAAGAGGAGACTACTATACTTACCTTATTAAGCTTTTGAAATTAAAATACCATCTCTTTTTTTAGGCTTTTTGGTTTTTTAGTGTATGTAGTCTCATTCCTAGGATCCCAAAGTTCAGTCAGAGGACCCAAATGAAAGACATGAAAAAAATTGAAATGAAAAGTTTATTTAACAAGGATTGATTTATTAAAAATTTATCACTTTAAGTTTTTGAAAAATTTCTAATACACTAAAGCTTTCTTGTAATGAGAACACAAAAAGCAGAATAGCTTATCTATTTATTCCCTACTGGAAATTCTGAAAGGGGTCTTTTTGTGTCTATATGTGTTAGATTAACAAAAGATAGTGTACCTCTACATCTTTGCAGAGAAATTTTTAGGTGTAAGATTTCAATCTTGAATAGAAATTGATATTGTCATTAACATCAAAAATATATATATAAGGAGAATCTAGTTTTAATGGAATTTCTTAGAATAAGCATATTTCAAAGGAATATGTGTAATTTTCCCAAAGTGAACCTATCTTAAGTAAAGGTTTTAAACAGAGCTTGGAAAACTGTCAAGAATTATAAACAGAATTCCTATAGTGGGACAAAGGTTGACTTTCTAAAAGTCTATGATTTTCTAAGGAGTTCATTCATTTAACAAAAATGTATTGAGCACCTACTATGTACCAATTTTTCTGCAGGAATCAGAATTAACCAGATTACAGGCCAAAATTTCTGGACATGAAAAGGCAGAAGACATCAAGTTTCTGCCAGCCCCATTTACATCTCCAACAGAAATTATGCCTGATGTTCAAGATCCAAAATTTGCTAAACGTTTTCACACATCTTTTTCCAAGTGTACAAAATTACGTCGCTCTATTAGTGCCAGTGATCTTACTTTCAAAACTCATGGTGATGAAGATCTTTCTGAAGAATTACTACAGGGCTTAAAGAAAATGCAATTAGAACAGCCTTCAACATTAGAAGAAAGCCATAAGAATCTGACTTACACCCAGCCAGACTCATTTAAACCTCTCACATATAACCTAGAAGATGATAGTTCTGAGAATAATGACTTTAACACGCTTAGTGGGATGCTAAGATACATAAACAAAGAAGTAAGACTATTAAAAAAGTCTTCTATGCAAACAGGTGCTGGTTTAAATCAGGTATGTATTTTATACACTGTAAGCTGTAATAATTTGTTTCCAAAGAATATCATTTTATTACTTGGAAGAAAATTCACATATTTAAATGAAAAACTACTAATATTTGAAGAAGGAAGATTTTACATTTTATACATTAAGTAAAATCAATACCAAAAGACATTTTCTCTATTGCATGGTGTGAGATAATAGGGGGAAAGAGAGAGGCAGAGGGAGACAGAACAGGAAGTAGAACGAAAAATAGGAAGATGGACATGAAAGTGCTTAAAAATAAAAAAATTAAAAAACTGAAAAAAAGAAAAATGGTAAGAAGAAATATGCAGTGAGAGGAATCCAGAGAAAGTAGGTTCTGAGGTGAATGTTCTCATAACTTCATCATAATTTACTGTTCATTTGGGCTCTGTATGTCAAAATAAGTTATTGCTGGCTATCACTGATCTTTGGAAAGTTGATTTACTGAATTAGCCATTATTTAAAAGCATGAATAAGACCAACTGCCCTCATCCTTATAATTTTTCACCCTAAAATATTTATATGTTCATCTTTCCTTCTTTTGTCCCTTTTCTCTTTAAAAGAAAGATATATCCCTCTTCTTTTTTAGAGAGAAATTCTTGAACATGTACTTTCAAGCCTTTAATATGCTTGCCTGTTTTGCTTCTCTGCTTCCTGATTTAATCTGTATCTTCAGGCTTCTTTATTTCCCTCTTCCTTTCATTTCCAGACATCTTAAATTCATACCCACCCTAAGCTGGGTGCAGTGGCACATGCCTGCAATCCCAGCTATCCAGGAGGCTGAGGCAGGAGGATTATTTGAGCCCAGGAGTTTGAGACAAGTATGGGCAACATGGAGACCCCATCTCAAAAAACATTTTTATTCATTCTATTTCTCCATTGTTGCTACCTCCTTACTACCCTTCCCACTTTGTAACTTACTGTATTTGTCTCTTGAATATTAAATTTACTGTTTTCTTGAAAGTCACAAAAAAACTCTTTGTATAATAAACAAATTTAGTATCCTCTTTTTCTTCAGCTTTTGTAGATTTAACTGTCCATTCCCCCTTTTGATATTTTCTCTTCTCTTGACTTTTATGATTTAATATTTTTCTGGTCCTCTTCTTATTTTGAACTAATTACTTTCTCACTTTTCTGCTCCTCATATTCCTTATGTTCCACAATATAGGATTTAATCTGTAGTTTGAGAATGGAAATAATCTCCTTTAGATAATGTCAGCTTTTTAAAAAATGCCTAACATCATTTTCAAACACATCAAGATAGCTTTGGTGGCCTGAACAGTTAGAAACTATTTTTCTGGAATAGATCCAAGACAAAGAAAAATTGTTGAGTGAGTTTTTCTTCATAATACTTATTTTTGCTGGCTTAAGTATATGTCTATCTACTTGTTTATTGATTGTCTCCCCCACTGAAAATGTAAGCTCTGTGGGGACAGGGTATGGTCATTTCGCTTATTTCTATATTTCTAGTGCCTGGTATATAGTAGATGCTGAATGAATATTTATGAATGTATCAAGTGGCTAAATAAATTATATACAGTAAACACAACTGTAGTTTTAAATGCTAGATTTCATCAGGCTGTGCTGGCCAAAATTTCACTTTTAGCATATTACTTTTAGCACCCAAGAAGTTAAAGATTCAGTAAAGGTAACTGAGAAGTAATCAGTGAAATAGAAGAGAAATTAGCAGAGTATAATATTTCACAATGTATTTCAAGGAGGGTGAGATCAATTGTGTCCAGTGTTGCTAAGTAAAGTGAAGATTGATTATTGACTATCATATTTGGTAATGTCGAGGCTTTTATGACCCTCATAAGACTGGCTTTAGCGTAACAATGGGAATGAAAGCCTGATGTAGAGTGGGTTTAGCATAGAATGGAAAGAGAGGAAATAGAAACATCAAGAATAGACAACTCTTTGGATAAAGAGTAAAGCAGAGAAATGAGGGAGATGTGATGTCAAGGGAGAGTTTTTTGTTTTGCTTTTTAACATAAGAGAGAAAACAGCTGTTGGATATTGATAGGAATGATCCAGTAGACAGGGAAACAGCAATTCAAGACAGAGAAGAAGGAGTAAAATCCTTAAGGTAGGCTTAAGAAATGGGATACAGGAGAGCAGTAGAGGAGTTGGTCTTGGATAAAAGAAGGGGCAGTTCATCCACTGTGGTGGGAAGGAAGGCAGAATATGGGAGCACAGAAACACATGGAATGGAAGGTTTGGTAGTGGGAGAGAAATTTCTTTATCAATTGCTTTTCTTTTCTTTTTTTTTTTGAGATGGAGTCTGGCTCTGTTGCCCAGGCTGGAGTGCAGTGGCGCAATCTTGGCTCACTGCAAGCTCCGCCTCCCAGGTTCACGCCATTCTCCTGCCTCAGCCTCCCGAGTAGCTGGAACTACAGGCGCCCGCCACCACGCCCGGCTAATTTTTTGTATTTTTAGTAGAGACGGGGGTTTCACTGTGTTAGCCAGGATGGTCTCGATCTCCTGACCTCGTGATCTGCCTGCCTCTGCCTCCCAAAGTGCTGGGATTACAGGCGTGAGCCATCACGCCCGGACGATTGCTTTTATTTTCTTAGTGAAATAAGAAGCAGGGTTTTTAGTTAAGGCACAGTAAGATATTGGATATTTAAGAACAGGGAAGGTATGTGAAATGGTTACTTACTTTGGAGAGTAGGAAAGCATAAACAGACTAGCAAAGTCTAGTAGAATTGCCAGCCAGATAGTTCTGTCATGTGGAACAACCGTGCAAGATACAGGACATCTGGCATCATTTATCTCTGCCTGTTGTATATCAGCAGCAGCATGTCCCTTTCTCCCCTATCACAGTGACAAACAAAAAGTACCATCACAAATTTCTAGAATGTTCTGTAGAGGATGGTACTGCACCCTTTAAGAACCTCTGCTCTACTCCAGTGACCCTTGCAGTCATAGATATGCAAGACTCTCTTTTTGGTAAAAATAGCATCTAATTTATGCAGGATAAATTTGATAAGTACAGTGACAGATTGTGATCATAACAATACATAGCCTTTACTGTATGTCAAGCAAATCCTTTACATAAATTAACTCATTTAATCCTTATAACAACCCCCTGATAGGTACTATTATCTGAATAGTACCAAATAATAGTACCTAATAGTTCTACTGTAGTGGGTACTATTATTATCCTTATGATATGAGGAAACTGAGTCCCTGCTCTTAACCACTATATATAATCTTTACATAATTTTATTGGTATTTTCTTCAGTATGTCTAATTACATAGTTTGGTCTTGCAGTTGCTTAGCCAATTAAGGATTAAGAGTAGGAGTTAGCCAGGCGTGGTGGCTCACGCCTGTAATCCCAGCACTTTGGGAGGCTGAGGCAGGTGGATCACGAGGTCAGGAGTTCAAGACCAGCCTGGCCAAGAGGGCAAAACCCCATCTCTACTAAAAACACAAAAATTAGCTGGGCGTGGTGGTGTGCACCTGTAATCCCAGCTGCTCAGGAGGCTGAGGCGGAGAATTGCTTGAACCCGGGAGGCAGAGGTTGCAGTGAGCCGAGACTGTGCCACAGCACTCCAGCCTGGGTGACAGAGCGAGACTCCATCTCTAAATAAATAAATAAATAGTAGGAGTTAAAAGTTACTACATAACAGATAGAATAATTTCTTACTCTGTAGGTTTTTGCAATATATATTTGAATTTTTCAAGTCATTTCACCTATTCAAGTATCATTGAAGATCAATGCCAAATTAAAATATTCAAAATACTGGCCGGGCAAGGTGCCTCACACCTTTGATCCCAACACTTTGGGAGGCCAAGCAGGAGGATTACTTGAGACTAGGATTTCAAGGCCAGCCTGGGCAACATAGCAAGACCCGATCTCTACAGAAAAATAAAATGAAAAATTAGCTGGGCATGGTGGCGCACATCTGTAGTCCTAGCTACTTGGAAGCTGAGGTGGGAGGATTGCTTGAGCCCGGTTCGAGGCTGCAGTGAGCTATTATCATGCAATGGAGCAAGAACCCATCTCTAAACAAAACAAACAAACGTTGTAGCCTATTGTTAAACTTAAAGATTGGATTCTTAAAATCCTATCAAAGTTATATTCTGTACAAACATAGTTTTCTTGATTGTCAATGATACTCTACTGAGTTTTAAATGCATTGACCACTGTCAATACTCATAACTTTAAGCTCACATGGAACTCTTATAGCGCATGAGCCTCAGTTGCATTACCTGTGGTAGTGACCACCTCATAGTCATTTACATGTATGTTGCATTAATAAATATATACTACTCTGTAAAATTTAATGAAAGAGATGTATTTTTATTTTTTTGAGGCAGAGTCTTGTGCTGTCACCCAGGCTGGAGTGTAGTGGCACGAGAGCTCACTGCAACCTCCGCTTCCCGGGTTCAAGCAATTCTCATACCTCAGCCACCTAAGTAGCTGGGATTACAGGCGTGTGTCACCATGCCCAGCTAATTTTTGCATTTTTTAGTAGAGATGGGGTTTCACCATGTTGGCCAAGCTGGTCTCAAACTCCTGGCCCCAAGTGATCTACCCACCTTGGCCTCCCAAAGTGCTGAGATGACAGGCGTGAGCCACCGCACCTGGCCTGAAAGAGACATTTTAAATTGGGATGTAGAGCCATGATCTGTAGCCTAGTTCAGGTCCTCAGCTTATTTCACCTGCCACTTAAGTATGACATTGCATTGGTCTCCTATTTAAAAGCAGGATTTTAAAACTCTTTTAAACCAAATAAATTATTATTTAAATAAAGAAATCCAGTATGTCAAATGGATTCAAAGGTAGTTTATCTGATTGGGGGTAGGATATGTCTGACCTTTACCCAGTTACTTAAATCTACTCATGGCTGCTCATGCAAAAGCTCCAGAGCAGCCCTGGATTAATCATTGAGGAAAATAAGCAGGAGCATAGGGGACTAAGGGGAATGCCACAGAGTTGTTTGCCCTAGCTATCATCCTCTTAATTCGTTCACTGCCACACTTGACTTTAGTAGAATTTTTAGTAACTGTCTTTATCTGCCATGTTCAAATTTAATCTGCACTATTAAAAAATCATTTTCTGTGGTATGATGAGTGACAAAAGTTTAAAAGTTTGATTTGAAAGTGTCATCAGGTATTACATTTGTTTCTTTACACATGGTGTGAGTTTCAAAACCAGCTACCTGGGTCTGGATAGCATTTGACTCATCAGCTGATTCGTCTAAAGGACTCTTAAGCAATTTTTTAAAGCAGTGGTAGGGCCAGGAGACGCCATTGTTGGGCTGTGCAGAGGGTATCAGCTGGCCTAAATCCAGCTCTGCTTCAGAAAGTGCAGTTTTAAAGTCCACTGGTACAATGAAAAGAATGTGGAAACCGATACATGAGAAGTGTTTAATAAGTGTTAGCTCCCTTGTGTTGCAGCCCAAATACTATTTTCCTAGTGGTTAAGTACGTTGGCACTTCCATTGAGAGTAAAGCCTCTTAACACTGCAGTATTCTGCTTTCAGACTAACAAAAGCTTCAGAACTCAAAAAATTACACCTGTACACAATTTAGAACACAATATCAGCAAGTTCAGAGACTTCATATTAACTCCTATTCTAATCCTGTTTTGGATTAGAGCAGTGGAAGTGTTGTGAATACTGATTAATTAGCTAATTCACCATTTATTAGGAATTTATAAGAAGTTATTACTTCTATTTCTCTTATTTGTAAGTAGTTTTCAAGATATGGTACATATATCATGCAGTAAGATGAAAAATCAGAAATTAGGAAATTAGCTATAGGGAAAACAAAGATGAAAAAAAATGTTAAACCAGGAGTACAGGTAATACCTAGACACATGATAATATTTTCAAATTCACACCCTCAGTAAAGATGAAGGTATGACAAGAAAATTTGGCCCATATTTTTTTAAATCCCCTGGGCCTTTTTCCTCTATTTTTCTACTTTATGTTAAACTGCTTTTATATGCAAATAATTGTCTTTTGTCTTTTTCTGCTCTTTTTTTCTTCTTTTAATCTTCCTTTTTCATTGACTTTTTTCATGTAGCTATTCATCATCCTTGTTTATTGTGCTCTCAAACTATAACGTGACACTGATGCCTAAATGTTATTTTTATGTTCCTTTTTTCGAGTTTTAAAATTAGTTTAACCCCATATTCACACCCACCTCATCAAGCCAGAATTATTTGCTTTTATTTTTTATTTTATTTATTTTATTTTATTTTTTTGAGATGGAGTTACCCTCTTGTCTCCCAGGCTGGAGTGCAGTGGTGCGATCTCAGCTCACTGCAACCTCCCCCTCCAAGGTTCAAGGGATTCTCCTGCCTTAGCCTCCTGACTAGCTGGGATTACAGACGCTCGCCACCACACCCAGCTAATTTTTGTATGTTTTAGTAGAGACAGGGTTTCACCATGTTGGCCAGGCTGGTCTCGAACACCTGACCTCAGGTGATCCATGCACCTCGGCCTCCCAAAGTGCGGGGATTACAGGCAGTGAGCCACTGCACCCGGCCTGCATTTTATATTCATGTGGTTCATTATTGACTTTTTATGATTCATATTTTTCAGTAGACTAAATATTTCTCACTCTCGCTTTAAATTATACTCCTGTTATTATGGTAGACTTTTAATGCTAAATCAGTTTAGGAATATTTCAAATATTAATCTATTATTTTGCATTATTCTAGGGAGAAAATGTGTAATTCAAAGAAGATACTGATGTGTTGAAAAAATGGAATTTTTGGTACTGTGCTGTTTACTTATTATATGTAGCTCATACTTCATAGAAGCTGTTATTTTGCTTTTGAATAAATTTTATATTTCAATATTTTAAAAGCCCTTCTAAAACTTAATTATATTTTTAAAGAAAATTTATTATTTTATTTATTGTTTTTTGGCTTAAACTTGCTGCTTTCTTTTGCTTTTTATATAAAAATCATTGTTAAAATGCATAAGTACGTTGAGGAATGTAAATTTTTTTTTTTTTAATGAAAGGCCTCACATATTTATTACTGAACCCAGTCAACCAACGCGTTCATAACAGATGCAGAGAGAAAAAATATATTCCCAACAAAACATGTCAAACTCTCTGGATAGTGGTGACATTTTCAGCCTGATATGGTAACATGATTGTGACCTTCAGACAGCATAAATATGTGTGCCATCTCGTGCAATTCCTTATAGACCCAGCTTGGTTCTTCTCCATTGTCTCCTTTTGGTTTTATTTTATTAATAAAATCCTGATTTTATTACCAGTTTTCATCTGAATCCACTGGGGAATGGGACAATGTTGCTTTTGTTTCTTGGCCAGCAGTCACTTAATCCTGAAAGTCTTGTGAGAAGACATGGCAAGAAGCAGAGTCAAGCACACACCATGATGGCAGAGAAAGGAAAAGAGGCAAGGAATGTCAGTTCTTAATCAGACTATTATTTGCTAATTTTTCTAGTATTACTTAATTTTTAAAGTTAGTATAAATTTGTAAGTCATTCTGCCACAGGTTTATAATTGTACTAATAATGGCTGACTTTCATTGAGTCAGTTTACTGTTTATCAGTGACTATTCTAGGCAGTTGTATTAGTCTGTTCTCATGCTGCCAATAAAGACATACCCCAGCCTGGCTGGGCACAGTGGCTTACGCCTGTATTCCTTGCACTTTGGGAGGCCGAGGCAGGTGGATCATGAGGTCAGGAGATCGAGACCATCCTGGCTAACATGGTGAAACCCTGTCTCTACTAAAAATACAAAAAAATTAGCCGGGTGTGGTGGCAGGCATGTGTAGTCCCAGCTACTTGGGAGGCTGAGGCAGGAGAATGGCATGAACCCGGGAGGCGGAGCTTGCAGTGAGCCAAGATCGCGCCACTGCACTCTAGTCTGGGCAACAGAGCGAGACTCAAAAAAAAAAAAAAAAAAAAAAACATACCTCAGACTGGGTAATTTATAGAGAAAAGAGGTTTTTTGGTTTTGAGATGGAGTTTGCTTTTGTCACGCAGATTGGAGTACAATGGCACCATCTTGGCTCACTGCAACCTCCGCCTCCTGGGTTCAAGCGATTCTCCTGCCTCAGCTTCCTGACTAGCTGGGATTACAAGTGCCCACCACCATGCCTGGCTAATATTTTGTATTTTTTAGTAGAGATGGGGTTTCACCATGTTGGCCTGGCTGGTCTTGAACTCCTGACCTCAGGTGATCCACCCAACTCAGCCTCCCAAAGTGTCAGGATTACAGGCTTGAGCCACTGTGCCTGGCCAGAAAAGAGGTTTAATAGACTCACAGTTCCACATGGCTGGGAGGCCTCACAATCAATCATAGCAGAAGGCAAAGGAGGAGCAAAGTCAAGTTTTGCACAGCAGCAGGTAAGAGAGAGCATATGTGGGGGAACACCCCTTTATAAAACCTCAGATCTCATGAGACTTATTGACTATCACAAGAACAGCATGGGAAAGACCCACCCTCATGATTCATATTTTTTGAGGATTTAAAGGAAAAGATGGCCATAATGAGTGAATAGATGGGGAGGAATCTTAGACAAATACAAATCAATGAGTGGTACAAGGTAGAAACTTAGGGAGTCCCAGTATTTTACAGGCAGGCAGAAAAGAAAATTGAGAATGGATGTTTAGAGGTAAAATAACCAAATGGAAATTCTAGAACCAAAAAGTATAGTAGCTGAACATTTAAAACTCCCAATATTGGCTTAACAGCAGATTGGAGGTGACAGAAAAGTCAGTTGACTTGAAAGCAGATAAATAGTAAATTTCCACTCTGAAGAACAAAGAGAAATATGATTGAATAAATATAAAAAGAGCATCTAAGACCTGTAAGACAGTATTAAGAGAAGAAAGGGAAAATGGGGCAGGAAAAAGTTCTTATAGTTATGGCTGAAAATATCACAGATGTGGTGAAAAGATGACAACCTATAGATTTTCTAAGCTCAGCAAGCCCTAAGCAGGATAAAAAAAAAAAAATCCTGCTTAGTAATATAATAGTGAAAATTCTGTAAACCAAACATAGAAATACCTTAAAAACAGAGACAGAAAAATCCTCATGTAGGGGAACAGTGATCCAAAAGAAGACAGATTTGCCATGAGAAAGAGTGAGACACACTTTTAAAAGGACAACTGTAATAGTCTGTTCCCACACTGCTATAAAGAACTATGTGAGACTGGGTAATTTATAAAGAAAAGAGGTTTAATTGACTCACAGTTCCACAGGCTATACAGGAGGCATGGCTCAGGAAGCCTTGGGAAACAAAATCGTGGTGGAAGGTGAATGGGAAGCCAGCATGTCTTACATGGCAGGAGCAGAAGGAAGAGAGAGCAAAGGGGGAAGTGCTACACACTCTTAAACAACCAGATCTTGTGAGAACTCTATCATGAGGCAGCACTAAGGGGATGGTACTAAACCATTAAAAACCACTTCCATGATCCAATTACCTCTCACCAAGCCCCACCTCCAATACTCAGGTTCACAATTCAACATGAGATTTGGGTGGAGACACAAAGCCAAACAGTATCATTCCAACCATGTCCCCTCCCACATCTCATGTCCTTCTCACACAAAAGTTCAATCATCCATTCTCAACAGCCCCCTAAGTCTTAACTCATTTTGGCATTAACTCAAAAATCCATAGTCCAAAGTCTCATCTGAGAAAAGGCAAGTTCCTTCCACCTATGATCTTGTAAAATAAAAAACAAGTTAGTTACTTCAAAGATACAATGGGGGTACAGACATTGGGTAAATGCTCCCATTCCAAAAGAGAAAAATTGGCCAAAAACAAAGGGGCTACAGGCCCCATGATCCAATCACCTTCCACCAGGCTCCACCTCCAACACTTGGGATCACAATTCAATATGAGATTTGGGTGGGACACAGAAGCAAACCATATCAACAATATAATGAAAGTTAAAAGTATGGACAAAGATACCAGGGAAACAAGCATAAAAAAATGCTTCAGGGCTATATTAATATCTGACAAAGTAGATGTCAAAAAATGAGTTTTGCCAGAGATTAAAAAAGGATGTTTCGTAATGGTAAAAGGATCCATTTAATAGGAAGACATACTCCTAAATGTGTATACACCAAATAACAGACTTCAGACACATGAACTGAAATCTAGCCGAACTAAAGGGACAAATATATCCACATAGTTTAACCTCCAGTTTTCAGTAATTAAAAGAATAAGAGACCAAAAAAAAATCAGCAAGGATATAGAAGTTATGAATAATATCAAACTGACTTGACTTAACTGACATTTAAAGAATACTATAGAGCCACACGTGGTGGCTCATGCCTGTAATTCCAGCAATTTGGGAGGCCAAGGTGGGAGGACTGCTTGAGCCCAGAAGTCTGAGACCAACCTGGGCAACATGGCAAAACCCTGTCTCTACCAAAACAAACAAAAAAATCAACCAGGAATGGTGGTGTGTGCTATAGTCCTAGCTATTCAGGAGGCTGAGGTGGGAGGATTGCTTGATGCTTGAGCCCAGGAGGCAGAGGTTGCAGTGAGCAGAGATCACACCACTGCACTCCAGCCTGGGCAACAGAGCGAGACTATATATATATATATATATATATATATATATATATAAAAATACATGTATCTAAAATACATATATATAATATATATATAATTATTATATATATAAAATACATATTTTATAGATTAATTTTTACATATAATATATATAAATTATAAAATATATATAAATTAATTATATATAATATAATTATTATATATATAAAATACATTATATATATAAAATACATATTGTAGGCTGGGAATGATGGCTCACACCTGTAATCCCAACACTTTGGGAGGCTGAGGCAGGAGGACTGCTTGAGCCCAGCAGTTCAAGACTGGCAAGAACAACATAGTGAGACCCCAACGCTACAAAAAAATTTAGAAACTAGCTGCACATGGTGATGTGTGGCTGTGGTCCCAGCTACTCAGGAGGCTGAGGTAGGAGAATCTCTTGAGCCTGAGAGTTCAAGGCTGCAGTGAACCATGATCACTCTACTGCACTTTAAGCTGGGCAACAGAACAAGACCCCATCTCAACAACAACAAAAAGCAGATTGCTATTAAATATGAGGGTCATCAGTGCATACAGACTGCCTAAATTAAAAAGCCTGACAAAAGCTACAAATCAACAGTTTTAACATATTGGACATGAAGCAACAAAAGACAGTGATTTCTGAGAGATGGTTGATCCCTTTATTTCCCCCATCTTATTACCTGGAGTAAGTTTCTAGGCTGTGACCTTGAGTTGAAGAGACAGAGCTAGGAATCTGGGGAGGCTAAGAAGGCTAGAATTCACAGGGCACAGTAATAAAGAGGAGAGAGCTACACAGAGAACTCTGGAAATTAAAGGATCTCCCTCAAATTTTCAGATGAGAAATCATCAGTGACTATATGTGAGGAAACTACACAAGGCAAGGGAAAGAACCACTTGAATAATTGGAACAATCCTCAGAGCTCAGAAAGCTCTGAGAATAGATTTGTTTCCATGACTAGGAGTGAGAAAATCTCATCATTTTCAGGGCATCAGGTAGAATTCTCAAGAATGGTGCCTCAATAATGGGGAAATAAACCCTAGACTAAATGCCTCTTGGGTACTAGTTTAGAGTCATTTAAAGCAAAACCTGAAAGGATAAAACTGTTTCCAAATAACCACGCCCAAGAACAAAAGCTCAAGAATATTTATAAGAATAAACTATTTATCTAATAATGTAAAATTCAGAATGTGTTTAATCAAAAGTTACCAGGTCCAGGAATGGTGGTACACAGCTGTAGTCCCAGCTATTCAGAAAGCTGAGGCAGGAGGATCACTTGAGCCCAGGAGTTCAAAGCTGTAGTGTGCTATGATCACACCTATGAATAGGCACTGCACTCCAGCCTGGGCAACATAGCAAGACCCCATCTCTTAAAAAATTACCAGGAATGGAAAGAAGCAGGAAAATATGACCCAATAATGATAAAAAGCAATGTAAACCAACCAGAAAAGACATAGATGATCAAATTAGTAGTCAAGGCCACTAAATTATTACAACTCTATTCCGTATGTTCAAGAAGCTAGAAGAAACACTGAACATGTTGAGTAGAGACATGGAAAACATAAAAAAGAAATACAAACAACTTTGGGAGATTAAAACAATATTTGTGATGAAAAATAAATTGGATGAGATGAGCAGGAGATTATATATTGTAGAGGAAAGATTAATGAACATGAATACAAAACTAGAAACTATCAAAATGAAACAAATAAAAAATTGTAGAAAAAAAAGTGAGCATAGCATCAACCAGCTGCAGGAAATCTTCAAGTGACATAATATACTTCTAATTGAAGTCCCTACAAAACAAAAGGTAGAGGGGAGGGGACAAGGGGAAACAAAAATTCTTAAAAAATGTTTTCAAACCTCTTGAATACTATATTAGAAACTATAGTGTGTAGTGTGTTGTGGAGTTTATAATCTATGTAAAGTAAATCTATTCCAATAACAGCATATAGGGACTGTGAGGAGGGAAATGGAAGTATACTGTTTTTGTTTTTTGTTTTGTTTTGAGATGGAGTCTCGCTCTGTCGCCAGGCTGGAGTAAAGTGGCGCAATCTCGGCTCACTGCAATCTCCACCTCCTGGGTTCAAGTGATTCTCCTCCCTCAGCCTCCTGAGTAGCTAGGACTATGCGCGCCACCATGCCCAGCTAATTTTGTTATTTTTAGTAGAGATGGGGTTTCACCATGTTGGCCAGGATGGTCTCAATCTCCTGACCGCGTGATCCACCCGCCTCGGCCCCACAAAGTGCTGGGATTACAGGCGTGAGCCACCACGCCTGCCCAGAAGCATACTATTTTAAGGCTATTTTAAGGCTCTTATATCTTATCTCAGGTATAAGAGTGAAATATCACCTGAAAGTAGACTGTGATAAGTTAATGCTCTATATTATAAGCCCTAAAGTAACTATTAAAATAACACAACAAAAAGTTATAGTGAATAAACCCAAAAAGAAAATAAAATGGAATCACAAAAAATAATTTTTCCAAAAGAAGACAGAAAAAGAGGGAAAAGGGAGCAAGGAATAACTGGGACAAAAAGAAAACAAATAGCAAATAGTAGATTAAAGACAACCAAATCAATAATCATATTAAATGTAAATGGCATAACCATCTTCATTAAAAGAGATCATCGGGTTGTATCAAAAAAATAAGACTCAGCTATCTGACACCTACAAGAAACAATACTACCTACAAGAAGTACAAGACAGAAATAGATGAAAAGGATTGAAAAATATGATAATGCTAACACTGATCAAAATAAAGGTGGGGCTGAGCATAGTGGCTCACACCTGTAGTCCCAACATCTTAGGAGGTCGAGGCAGGCAGATCACTTGAGATCAAGAGTTTGAGACCAGCCTGGCCAACATGGTGAAACCCTGTCTCTACTAAAAATACAAAAACTTAGCTGGGCGTGGTGGTGTATGCCTGTAATCCCAGCTACTTGGGAGGCTGAGGCAGAAGAATCAGCTGAACCCATGAAGTGGAGGTTGCAGTGAGCTAAGATCACACCACTGCACTCCAGCCTGGGTGACAGAGCAAGATTCCACCTCAAAAACAAACAAACAAAAAAAACAAACAAACCCAAAAAATAAAATAAGTAAATAAATAAATAAAGGTGGAGTGACTATATTAACACCAAAGGTCTTTCCAGGACAAGTATCACCAGAGATAAAGAGGGTAATTTCATAAGGGCAAAGAGGTCAAGTGATCCAGAAGACACCAATCCTAAGTGTATAAGTAACTAATAACAGATCTTCAAAATACGTGATATAAAAGCTAATAGAACTGCAAGGAAAAATAGACAAATCCAGAATTAAAGTTAGATATTTCAATACCCCTTTCTCAATAACTTATAGAAAAAGTATCCTGAAAAATAATAAGATATAGAAGACAGGAACAACAACATAAAACAATTGAACCTGACATTTCTAGAACACCTCACCCAACAACAGCAGAAGATATATTTTTAAACTATGCAGGAAACATTTACCAGGATAGACCATGTTCTAGGACGTAAAACAAGTCTGAGTAAATTTAAAAGGATCTAAGACATACCAAGTATGTTCTCTGAACACAATGTTGAGTTAAATTATAAACATAGAGCAGAAGGCGGTATCTGGGAAAACCTTAATTTTTGGAAATTAAGTAACACACATCTAGGCAGGTGCAGTGGCTCATGCCTGTAATCTCAGCACTTTCAGAGGCTAAAGCAGGAGGATCACTTGAGGCCAGGAGTTTGAGACCAGCCTGTGCAACACAGTGTGACCCCCATCTCTACAAAAGTAATAAAGTTTACCCAGGCACGGTGGTGTATGCCTGTCACATCAGCGGCTTAGGAGGCTGAGGTGGGAGGATCACTTGAATCTGGAGTTCAAGGCTGCAGTGAGTTTTGATTGTGCCACTGCATTCCAGTCAGGATGAAAAAGCAATACCTTTTTCTCTAAAAGATGTTAAAGTTAACAAGAACTTCAGTACAAAAATCCACAAAAAAAGCTTCACCAGAGCATCCGTCTCCACCAGGACAATGTTCCTGCTCGTTCCTGTCATCAAACAAGAGCAATTTTGTGAGTTTCTATGGGAAAGCATTATGCATCCACCTTACAGTCCTGATTTGGCTCCTTCTGACTTGTGTTTCCTAATCTTTAAAAAAAATCTATAAAAAGCACCCATTTCTCTTCAGTTAATAATGTAGAAAAGACTGTACTGACATGATTACATTCTCAGGACCCTCAGTTCTTTAAGGAGAAACTAAATGGCAGGGATCGTTGTGTACAAAAATGTCTTGAATTTAATGGAACTTAAGTTGAGAATTAAAAGTTTTATATTTTATAATTCCATTTTTCATAATAATTGGAGACCTCCTCATATCAGAGAAGAGGAAAGGTCTCAATGACTTCAACTTCTACCTTAGGAAAGTAGAAAATAAAGAATAAACTGCTTCCCAAAGGAAGCACAAGAAAGGAAATATTAAAGATCATAGTGAATTTTAATGAAATAGAAAACAAAAACAATAAAGAATAAGGCACATCAAGATAGCCATATAAAAGCCTCCACCAATCTTTCCTTCAGGAACATCAAATATAACGACTGTCTACAAAAAAAAAAAAAAAAGAAAAAATCTTCGTACAAACCAAAAAGCAGGTGAGCACTCCCAATACCTGGTTTTTAACTTCATACTGCTGAAAGAGGCACTGAAGAGGGTGGGAAAGACAGTCTTGTATTGCTGATGCCACTCCTCTCCCATCCCCAGGCAGAGGCTGCGTGGCACAGGGAGAATCTGTGCTCTTGGGGGAGAGAAGGAGAATGCAGTGATTCTGGGGCTTTGCACTGGAACTCAGCGATGCCAGCACCAGACAGAATTCAGCCAGTGCCCACAAAGGGAGTATTTAGCCCTAACCAGATGGGAATCACCCATCCCAGCAGTTGGAAGCTGAGTGATATGGTTTGGCTGTGTCCCCAGCCAAATTTCATTTTGAATTGTAGTTCCCATAATCCCCATGTGTCATGGGAGGGACCCGGTGGGAGGTAATTGAATCGGGATGGTTACCCCATGCTGCTGTCCTCGTGATAGTGAGTTCTTACCAGATCTGATGGTTTTATAAGGGGCTTTTCCATCTTTGCTTGACATTTCTCCTTCCTGCCATGTGAAGAAGGATGTGTTTCCTTCCCCTTCCACCATGATTGTAAGTTTCCTGAGGCCTTCCCGGCCATGCTGAACTGTGAGTCAATTAAACGTCTTTCCTTTATAAATTACCCAATCTCGGGCATGTCTTTATTAGCAGCATGAGAACAGACTAATACAGTAAATTGGTACCAGTAGAATGGGGCACAGCTATAAGGATACCTGAAAATGTGTAAGTGACTTTGGAACTGGGTAACAGACAGAGGTTGAAACAGTTTGGAGGGCTCAGAAGAAGACGGGAAAATGCAAGGAAGTTTGGAACTTCCTAGAGACTTGGAGGGCTCAGAAGACAGGATGATGTGGAAAAGTTTGTAACTTCATAGAGATTTGTTGAATAGTTTTGACCAAAATGCTGATAATGATGTGGACAATGAAGTCCAGGCTGAGGTGGCCTCAGATGGAGATAAGGAACTTATTTGGAACTGGAGCAAAGGTCACTCTTGCTATGCTTCAGCAAAGAGACTGATGGCATTTTGCCCCTGCCCTAGAGATCTGTGGAACTTTAAACTTGAGGGAGATGATTTAGGGTATCTGGTGGAAGAAATTTCTAAGTGGTAAAACATTCAAGAGGAAGCAGAGCATAAAAGTTTGGAAAATTTGCAGCCTGACCTTGAGGTAGAAAAGAAAAACCCATTTTCTGGGGAAAGATTCAAGCCTGCTGCAAAAATTTGCATAAGTAACAAGGAGCTGAATGTTAATCAACAATACAATGGGGAAAATGTCTCCAGGGCATGTCAGAGACTTTCCCATCACAGGTCCAGAGGCCTAGGAAGAAAAAATGGTTTTGTGGGCTAAGCCCAGGGGCCCCCTGCTCTGTGCAGCCTAGAGACTTGGTGCCCTGCCTCCCAGCTGCTCCAGCCATGGCTAAAAGAGGTTAATGTACAGCTCAGGCCATGGCTTCAGAGGGTGCAAGCCCCAAGCCTTGGCAACTCCCATGTGATGTTGAGCCTGCAGGTACACAGAAGTCAAGAATTGAGGTTTGGGAACCTCTGCCTAGATTTCAGAAGATGTCTAGAAATGCCTGGATGTCCAGGCAGAAGTTTGCTGCAGGGGGCCAGGCCCTCATGGAGAACCTCTGCTGCAGTAATGTGGAAGGGAAATGTGGGGTCAGAACCCCCATACAGAGTCCCTATTGGGGAACTGCTTAATGAAGCTGTTAGAGTGTTTTGGCAAAGGGCCAACAATGTGCCTAATGGAGAGGATTCCTATTCTACTAGGTGGTGCTGTTGACTTTGAAATACCATGTGCTCTCCAGACCAAATATAAAGAGAGAGATGCTTGCTGCAGGGGGTTGGGGGGCCCTCTCTTCCTAGAAAATCTCAAAAATGGCAATCCCTTGAGCTTGAGCTGTATTCCCAATTACTACAGCATTTTCTGATCTTACCTAATAGGATTACTTGCCTATACTGTAAAAATTCCCACAGCATTGCATACAGAGAATGGATATAAGAAATGAAGGAAAATTGCAACAGAGAAAGCTTGGAGATCCTTTGCCATCACACACTGAGCTGTCAGAGGCTGGAGTTAGTCCAGAAGCCTTCAGGTAACACTAGGATGTTGCCCTGGCCAGAAACCCTCAGTTGCCTCTGGACCTCTTCTAGCCCCAAGTGATGGCTAGGCTCTCCATGAAATGAAACCAGTTCAAAACAAAGTCAACATTCCTAGTACCCTGAGGATACTGGGTGATTTGCTAAGTTCCCCCTGGCAAGCCTGTCCTCTGAGTGTTGTAAGACTGGCAGCCAGGCTAACCATTTTTAAATGGCTGACAGGGTCCCAGTGTTTAGTTTGATTTTAAAATGGAGGGCAGAAGGCCTTGAAATGAAAGAAAAGAGTTGGGGTCTCATCCTATACTCACCCTTCTGATGAATCTACCTCAGATCCCAAGCAGGCCCCCACAATGAAGCAGCATCATTCATCTGGGATAATACCTGAGGTTAGTTGTCCCATGACCACAGAAAACTAGGATGCAGACATACCAGAGTGAGGTTAAGAGCAGAAGCTTAATAGGTGAAAGAAAGAGAAGCGCTCTCTGTGCAGAAGGGTCCCAGAGAAAAATGTATTGCCAGTTTTCTGGTGAAGTGCAGGAATTTTTATAGATGAGCTTGAGGAGGTGGTGTCTGATTTACAGAGGGCAGAAAAGATTGGTCAGACCAGGTGTGCTATTTGCATAGCATGTGAAGAAGCTGGCTGTCCCATCCTAATCTTTTATTATGCAGATGGGTTCTCTACCTGGCCAGTGCCATGTTGCCTGCTCCTTACTGTACATGTGGTGACAATGAAAAGGGAAGATGGAGCCCCCATGTTGAACATACCTGGCTTCCAGGTAGCCCTTTTCTATTGGCACAGCTGTTGGCACTCACCCATGCAAAGCTTTCAGCTTGCTTATCTATGTCTGCAGCTTGATTTTTCGGGCTGCTCTTGGTTAGAAAAGAAATGATTTGGGAGCTGGTTTTTGTTAAAAGAGAAGCCTTGTCGAAGACTCCTTTTATGCACACTATCTGCCTAAATAATTTCTTTCTAGCTCCCGTATCAACAGTAGAGAAAATCACCTTCACTAAAAGGGAGACAAGAAGGAAGAGAAGGAGAGAAGACCACAAAACAATAAGAAAACAAATAACAAAATGGCAGGAACAGTTCCCTACTTATCAATAACTGCGTGTAAATGGACCAAACTCTCCAATCAAAAAAGACCCAACGTTCTGTTGCCTACAAGAAACACACTTCACCTATAAAGACACACATAGACTGAAATAAAGGGTTGGAAAAAGATATTCCATGCAAATTAAAGCCAAAAAAGAGTAGGAGTGGCTATACTTCTATCAGAAAAAATAATTTCAAGGCCAGGTGCAGTGGCTCACACCTGTAATCCCAGCACTTTGGGAGGCCGAGGTGGGCAGATCACTTAAGATCAGAGTTTGCAACCAGCCAGGCCAACATGGTGAAACCCCATCTCTACTAAAAATACAACAATTATCAGGGTCTGGTGGCACATGCCTGTAATCCCAGCTGCTCAGGTGGCTGAGGCAGGAGAATTGCTTGAACCTGGGAGGCAGAGGTCGCAGTAAGCTGAGATTGCACCACTGCACTCCAGCCTGGGCAACAGAGCAAAACTCCTTCTCCTGAAAAAAAAAAAAAAAAGAAAGAAAATAAAATATAATTTCAAGACAAAAACTATAAGAAGAGAGACAAATCAGGTCTTATGATAAAGGGGTCAATTCAGCAAGAGGCATTAAAAATTGTAAATATATATACACCCAAAACTCAAGCACCTAGATATATAAACCAAATTCCATTAGAGCTAAGGGGAGATGTAGACCCCAATATAATAATAGCCAGACACTTCACCACCCCACTTTCAGCATTGGATAGATCATCCAGACATGAAATCAACAAAGAAACATTAAACTTAATCTACCCTATAGACCCAGTGGATCTAATAAGTATTTACAGAACGTTTTATTCAATGGCTGCAAAACGCACACTCTTCTCAGCCCATGGATTATTCTCAAGAATATACCACATGTTCAGTCACAAAACAAGTCTTAAAACATTCAAAAAATTGAAATAATACCAAGTATCTTCTCTAACCACAATGGAATACAACTACAAATCAATAAGAGGAATTTTGGAGACTATACAAACACATGGACACTAAACAACATGCTTCTGAATGTCCAGTGGGTCAATGAAAAAATTAAGGAAATTGAAAACCCTTTTTACACAAATGATAATGGAAATACAACATAACGAAAACCTATCAGATACAGTGAAAACAGTACTAAGAGGGAAGTTTATGTCTATAAGCGCCAACATCAGAAAAGAGAAACTTCAAATAAACAGCTTAATGATGTATCTTAAAGAATTAAAAAAACAACAGCAAGTCAAACCCAAAATTTGTACAAGAAAATAAATAAAGATCAGAGCAGAATTAAATGAAATTGAAATAAAGAACACAATACAAAAGATCAATGAAACAAAAAGTGGCTTTTTGAAAAGATAAAGTTGATAAACCTTTAGTCAGACTAGCTAAGAATAAAAGAGAAAAGATTCAAATAAATAAAACCAGAGATGAAAAAGAAGACATTTCAACCAATACCATGGAAATTAGTGGCCATGGTATTGGATCATTAGTGGCTACTATGAGCAACTATATGCCAATAAATTCGAAACCCAAGAAGAAATAGCTCCTAGACAGATACAACCTGCAAAGATTGAACCATAAGAAATGCAAAACGTGAGCAGAACAATGAGAAGTAATGAGACTGAAGATATATTTAAAAGTATCCCAGCAAAGAAAAGCCAGAGACCTGATGGTTTCACTGCTGAATATTTTTTAAGAGATGGAGTCTCTTACTCTGTTGCCCAGGCTGGAGAGCAGTGGCATGATCTTGGCTCACAGCAACCCTCACCTCCCAGGTTCAAGCAATTCTCCCACCTCAGCCTCCTTAGTAGCTGGGATTACAGGTGCCTGCCACCACTCCCAGCTAATTTTTGTATTTTTTGTAGAGATGGGTTTTTGCCATGTTGGCCAGGCTGGTCTCGCACTCCTGACCTCAAGTGATCCACCTGCCTCGGCCTTCCAAAGTGCTGGGATTACAGGCATGAGCCACCATACCCAGTCACTGCTGAGTAATTCTACCAAACATTTAAAGAAGTACTAATACCCATCGTACCCATACTATACCAAAAAATGGAGAAGAGAATACTTCCAAATTCATTTACAAGGCCAGTATTACCCTGATATCAAAACCAGACTAAGACACATCAAACAGCAACAACAACAACAACAACAGAACTACATGCCACTATCACTGATAAACACTCATGCAGAAATCCTCAACAAAATACCAGCAAACTGAATTTAACAACACATTAAAAATATCATTCATCATGATCAACTGGGATTTATTCCCAGATGCAAGGATGGTTCACCATATGCAAATCAATGTGATACATCATATCAACAGAAAGAAGGACAAAAACCACATCATAATTTCAATTGATGCTGACAAAGATTTTGATAAAATTCAACATTCTTTCAAAATGAACCCCCTCAAAAAACTGTGTTTAGAAGGAATATACCTCAACATGATAAAAATATGTACAACAGAGCCACAGCTAGTATCATAGTGAATGGGAAAAATCTGAAAGCCTTTCCTCTAAGATCTGGAAAACAACAGGGATGCCCACTTTCACCACTGTTATTTGACAAAGTACTGGAAGTACTAGCTAGAGCAATCAGACAAGAGGAAGAAAGAAAAGGCATTCAAATTAGAAAGGAAGAAGTCAAATTGTCCTTGTTTGCAGATGATATGATTTTATATTTGGAAAAACCTAAATACTCCCCTAAAAAACTATTAGAACATATAAATTCAGTAAAGTTTCAGGATACAAAGTCAACATACAAAAATCAGTAGCAGTTCTATATGCCAACAGTGAACAATCTGAAAAAGATATCAAGCAAGTAATCACATTATTACTAGCCACAAATAAACACAAATACCTAGGAATTAACCAAAGAAGTGAAAGATCTGTGTAATGAAAACTATAAAACACTGATTCAAAAAACTGAAGGGGACACCAAAAAACGGAAAGATATTCCATGTTAATGGATTGGAAGAATCAATATTAAAATGTCCATACAACCCAAAGCAATCTACAGACTCAGTGCAGTCCTTATAAAAATACCAATGACATTCTTCCCAGAAATAGAAAAAACAATCCTACAATGTATATGGAACCACAAAAGACCAAAGTTATCCTAAGCAAACAGAACAAAACTGGAAGAATCACATTACCTGAACTAAAATTATACTATAGAGCTATAGTAACCAAACGGCATGGTACTTGCATAAAAAGACACACATAGACCAATGGAACAGAACAGAGAATGCAGAAACAAATTCACACCCCTACAGTGAACTCATTTCTGACAAAGGTCCCAAGAACATACACTGGGGAAAAGACAGTCTCTTCAATAAATGGTACTGGGAAAACTGAATATTAATATGCAGAAGGATGAAACTAGACCCCTGTCTCTCACTGTATACAAAAATCAAATTAAAATGGATTAAAGACTTAAATCTAAGACTTCAAACTATGAAACTCCTAAAAGAAAACATTGGGGAAACTCCTCAGGACATGAGACTGGGCAAAGATTTCTTGAATAATATCCCACAAGCACAGGCGATCGAAGCAAAAATAGACAAATGGGATCACATCAAGTTGAAAAGCTTCTGCACAGCAAGGGAAATAATCAACAAAGTGAAGAGCTAATCCATAGAATGGGAGAAAATATTTTCAAACTATCCATCTGACAAGAGATTAACAACCAGAATATATAAGGAGCTCAAACAACTCAACAGGAAAAAATCTAATAATCTGATTTTAAAGCAGGCAAAAGATCTACATAGACATTTCTCAAAAGAATGCATGCAAATGGAAGCAGGTGTATGAAAAAGCATTCAACATCATTGATTATTAGAGAAACACAAATTAAAACTACAAGATATCTCACCCCAGTTAAATTGGGTTTTATCCAAAATACAGGAAATAATGAATGCTAGCAAGGATGTGGAGAAAAGGGAACCCTTGCACTGTTGATGGGCATGCAAATTAGTACAATCACTATGAAGAACAGTTTGGAGGTTCCTCAAAAAACTAAAAATGGAACTTCTATATGATCCAGCAATCCCATTGCTAGTTGTATACCCAAAAGAAAGGAAATAAGTATATTAAAGGAATATCTGCACTCTTATGTTTATTGCAGCACTATTCACAATAGTCAGGATTTGTAAGCTACCTAAGTGTCCATGACCAGTTGAATGGGTAAAGAAAATGTGGAGTATTTATACACAGTGGAGTACTCTTCAGCCATGATAAAGAATGAGATCTTGTCATTTCCAACAACATAGATGAACTGGAGGTCATTACATTAAAGTGAAAGGAGCCAGGCACAGAAAGACAGACTTTACATGTTCTCACTTATCTGTGAGAACTAAAAATTAAAACAGTTGAACTCACGGAGATAGAGAGTAGAAAGATAGTTACCAGAGGCTGGGAAGGGTAGTGGTGGGGGTGCAGTGGGAAAGTGTGGATGGTTAATGGGTACAAAAATATAATTAGAATGAACAAAACCTATTGTTGGATTAAATAACAGGGCGATTACAGTCAACAATAATTTATTGTACCTTTAAAAATAACTGAAAGAGTATAATTGGATAGTTTGTAACACAAAGGATAAATGCTTGAGATGATAGATAGCCCATTTACACCAATGCCAGTGTGATCATTATACACTGTTTGCTTGCATCAAAATATCTCATACTGGCCAGGCAGGTTGGCTCATGCCTGTAATTCTTGCACTTTGAGAAGCTGAGGTGGGAGGATCATTTGAGCCCAGCAATTTGAGACCAGCTTGGGCAACATAGTGAGACCCCATCTCTAAAACAAACAAAAAAAAATTAAGTCTCATATACACCATAAACATATACACCTACTATGTACCCCACACAACTTAAAAATTAAAAGTTAAAAAAACAGAGAAAGTTAATGAAGCCAGAAACTAGTTACTGGAGTTGACTAATAAAATATATAAATTTTTAGCCAGGCTCATAAAAATAGAAGATACATAGTATCAATATCAAAAATAAGACAGTTAACATCACTTCAGATTGTGCACTTATTAAAAGGATATAGAATGTTATCAACAGTTATGCCAATAAATTTGGCAATTTCAAATGCACAAATTTCTTCAAAGACACAAACTACCAAAGCTTCCTTAAGAAGAAACTGATGACATGATTAGCCCTATATCTATTAAATAAATTTAACTGAAGTTTAAAAACTTTTCCACAAAGAAAATTTCAGATTATGACATTTTAATTCTTTTTTTCCCCTATGGAACATGCTAATTTTATTCTATGAGCAATAGGGACTTCATACATGTTTTAAAAATAACGTTTTTTTTTTTAATTTCAAATGTGCATTTCAGGGAATTGAAAAACGCAAGAATCAAAGAACAAAATAATCCACAATAACAAGCATCTTACAGTTGGATGTGTCCTTCTAGGTCCTGTGTTGTCTATATACAACATCCAATTTTATGTGGTTGAGATCATGCAGTATGTATTATGCTTTTTCACACATTATGAATATTTACCAATTCAAAATCTCAAGTATTTTGATAACTGAGAATATACTACACCAACTCAATCTATATTAAAAAATATATAATCCTGCCTTTCTTGGGGACAAAAATTTCACAGAAGCCCAAAATGGCAATAGGCGTCTAGATAAAGGTATTGGCAAAGTTAATAAAAATTACTGCATTCCCTTAATGCTCTATTTAAAATGAGACATAAAGCAAGAGTACAGTAGTATGTTTCTAAGAGAATTCATTATCAGAACTATATTATTAGAATATTAGTGAAAGGCCGGGCACTGTGGCTCATGCCTGTAATCCCAGCATTTTAGGAGGCCAAAGCGGGTGGATTGCTTGAGCCCTAGAGTTTGAGACCAGCCTGGGCAACATGGTGAAACCCTGTCTCTACTAAAAACACAAAAACTAGCCGGGCGTGGTGGCGGGCGCCTGTAATCCCAGCTACTCAGGAGGCTGAGGCACAAGAATCGCTTGAACCTGGGAGGCAGAGGTTGCAGTGAGCCGAGATTGCGCCACTGCACTCCAGCCTGGGTGACAGAGCGAGACTCTGTCTCACCAAAAAAAAAAAAAAAAAAAAAGAATATTAGTGAAAAAGCATGTTTCCATTGGATTACTGAGTGTGTTACTATAGTAGAGCCAAAAGAGATGCACACACATAAATGGCTATCATCAATATGTAAATATAAACACATCTACATACATCTCTCCCTTAAACTTCTTTCTGTCCTTTTGCTGCCAACCTAATGAGCAAGTTCTGATATACACTACTCAGAGGTGGTTTAACAATTCCATGTTCAAGATGCATTTTTTCTATCCATTTATAACAAATATATATTTACAAACTGATTTAGCTTTACTTTTTATCATCACCTCAAGACACCTGTAAAACTTAACTTACAAAATAAAGAATGGACACTGCTGATGGGAATGTAAATTTGTTTAAGACTCTTTCCTGTCTCAAGTGAAGGGAAGGAGTCTTTCCTGGGGCTTGAGCTGTGCTAACTGGAGTTGGGGGAGGGGTGGCACAAACACTCCCTTGATTGCCCCAGCTGGTGTCTCACTGGGTCGCATGCCCCCCACATCCACTGGCTCCCAGCCCAGCACAGCACCAGGACTTGCCCAGGAATTGCAGTCCTTGTGGCCTAGACTGCCTTTCAAGTTTATTTAGGACCCCAGAGCACTTTAGCTTGTGTTGGTGAGGCTTGCTGAAACTCAGGTTCCAACCACTGGAATGGGTGATTCCCCTCTGGCTAAGGCTGGTCTAGATGCTCCCTTGTTGGGTGCCAGCTGAGTTCTGCCCAGTGTTGTTTTCCACTGTGATAGGGCAGTACTGAGTACCAATGCAAAGTCCCAAAATCACTGCGCTCTTACTCCCCAAAATGCACAGATTCTCTCTCTGCGCTATATAACCTACTGCTGGGGGATATGGAAGCAGTGGCATCTGCAATTCAAGACTGTTTTTCTTACCCTCTTCAGTGCCTCTTTCAGTGATATGAACTTAAAACTTAAAAAGGTACTGTGACTGCTGACCTGATTTTTGGTTTTTATGGTGCTTTTTATGTGGATAATTTAGTGTGCAGAGGGGCTGATTGGTAGAGGCTTCTATTCAACCATCTTGCTCCACTTCCTCCCATTATGTTGTATATATCTTCAACAGACACAGACACAGACACAGACACACACCCCAACAATCTAGAAATAGAAGACTAATTCCCTTAATATGATAAAAGGCATCTATGAAGAACCTACAGTTGACACCATACTTGATGGTGAAAAACTGAATGGTTTCATGCAAAGATTAGAAACAAGGTAAGGATGTCCACTCTCATCATTTCTTTTCAACATTTAATGGAGATGTTAGCCAGTGCAATAAGGTAAAAAAAAAAAAAAAAAGGATAAAAGGCCTCCAGATTTGAAAAGAAGTAATAATACTTGTTATTTGCAGATGAAAATCCCAATCAAAATCACAGCAGGATTTTTTGTAGAAATTCATAAGCGAATGAATTTTAGATTCATGCTGACACTTAAAAGACCTAGAAAGCCAAAACAGCTTTGAAAACAAAAACAGAATTGGAAGACTCAATATGTGAATTCAAGATGAGTATCCAGAAATAGACCCACACATATGTGGTCAATTGATTTTCAAGAAAGTTCTAAAGGTGATTCAGTAGAAAAAAAGACATCTTTTAATAAACTGTGCTGGTACAATTCAATATCCATGTGGGAAAGAAAACTCAATCCATACCTCACATCATAAACATTAACTAAAAAATGTATCCTATATCTAAATGTAAAATCTAAAGCTTTCAAGTTTTAAATATAAAATTTAAAACTTCTAGCAGAAAACAAAGGATAAAAATCTTTGTGATTTTTGGATTAGGCAAAGATTTATTTGATGTAACACCAAAATTATGATCCATAAAAGAAAAAAGTTTGTAATTTTGACTTTATCAAAGTTAAGAACTTATGTTCAAAAGACTTTATATTTTTTTTTTTTTTTTGAGACGGAGTCTCGCTCTGTCGCCCAGGCTGGAGTGCAGTGGAGCAATCTCGGCTCACTGCAAGCTCCACCTCGTGGATTCACGCCATTCTCCTGCCTCAGCCTCCCGAGTAGCTGGGACTATAGGCGCCCGCCACCATGCCCGGCTAATATTTTGTATTTTTACTAGAGACAGAGTTTCATCGTGTTAGCCAGGATGGTCTCGATCTCCTGACCTTGTGATCCGCCCGCCTCGGCCTCCCAAAGTGCTGGGTTTACAGGCATGAGCCACCGTGCCCGGCCTAAGACATTGTTAAATAGAATGAAAAAAACAAGCCATAGACTGGAATATTGACAAATCACATATTTGAAGAAGACTTGTAATCTTAATATATAAAGAACTCTTAAAACTCAAGAATAACAAAACATCTCAGTTTGTGTGTGTGTGTGTGTGTGTGTGTGTGTGTGTGTGTTTTTGAGACAGAGTCTCACTCTGTCACCCAGGCTGGAGTGCAGTGGCGCGATCTTGGCTCACTGCAACTTCCGCCTCCCGGGCTTAAGCCATTCTCCTGCCTCAGCCTCCCAAGTAGCTGGGATTACAGGCACCTGCCACTACGCCCAGCTAATTTTTGTGTTTTTAGTAGAGACGGGTTTTCACCATGTTGGCCAGGCTGGTCTCGCACTCCTGACCTCATGTGATCCACCTGCTTCAGCCTTCCAAAGTGCTGGGATTAACTCAGGCCTGAGTTTCCTCATTTATAAAATGAAAAATGAGACGATATTTAAGTCCACTTTAAAATGAATACATTGAGCTCCTTTGTAAAAGTTTTAAAAAGGTAATTAATTCCATGTGGATTAAAAATCTAAATGTGAATGGCAAAATTATAAAACCTTCAGAAGATATTTGCAAGAGAATATTCTTATGATTTCAGGGTAGGAAAGGATTTTTAAACAAGACACAAAATGAATAAACTATGAAGGAAAAGATCAAACATTTAAATTAAGAACCTCTGATCTACAAAAGATACCAGTGGAAAACAAATGCCATAGACAAGAAAAAGATATAACCACCAAAGAATACAAACCAAGAACAATGAACTACTATAAATCAATTTTTTAAAAGGAAAATGTATGTCCACTTTGGAAAATAATTTGGCCTTACTTAGTACAGTAAGTATGCACCTACTCTATAGCTAATACTAGATACATACCCTAAGAAATTATTTCACATGTACTTCAGGAGACATTCATTTTACTTCCAAGCTCCTTTGGGTTGTTGTTAGAATTCAGTTCCTTATGGTAGTAGGACTGAGGTTTCTGTTTCCTTGTTATGTGTTCCCCTCCATCTTCAAGCAAGCAACACAGTGTCAGGTCCTCCTGATGCTACAAAGTGACTTTATCTTTTGCCTTTTATTCTGCAGCATCTATAGAACATTCTCTACTTTTAAGACCTCATATGATTAGATTAGCTCCACCCCTGCCCTTTTTCTTAGGCAGGTTCTCACTCTGTTGCCCAGGCTGGAGTGCAGTGGCATGATCATGGCTCACTGCAGCCTCCTCCCACCTCAGCCCCCCGAGTAGCTGGGACTACAGGTGTGCACCACCACAACTGGCTAATTTTTTAATTTTTTGTAGAGACAGGGTTTTGCCATGTTGCCCAGGCTGGTCTCAAACTCCTGAGCTCAAGCAATTCTCCCTCCTCAGCCTCCCAAAGTACTGGGATTACAGGCATGTGCCACCACACCTGGCCGGGCCCTTTCTTAAGATGAACTAATTAGTAACCTTAATTGCAAATGAAAAGTCCCTTTACGGCAATACTTAGAATGGCGTTTGATTGAATAACCAAGGGACAGGAATCTTGGCAGGACATCTTTATTTTATTTATTCATTTATTTATTTTTAATATTTTTCTGAGACAGGATCTTGCTCTGTTGCCTAGGCTGGAGTGCAGTGGCCTGAAGTTGGCTCACTGTAGCCTTGAACTCCTGGGCTCAGGCAAGCCTCTGGGATAGCTGGGACTACAGGCATATGCCACTATGCCTGGCTAATTTTATTTTTTGTAGAGACAGGGTCTCGCTGTGTTGCCTAGGCTGGTCTTGAACTCCTGGGCTCAAGCGATCTTCCTACCTCAACCTCCCAAAGTGCTGGGATTACAGGCATGAGCTGCTGCCCTGGCCTTGGCAGGACATCTTTAGAATTCTACTTATCATAGTTATTATTCATGTCAACAAAGGTTTCAGTAATTGAGGACTTACTATTTTGATGACATCATGCTGGTAGCTGAAGATTTAAAATATGTAGTCAACCAAGTTCAAAGAATATAATATAGTTGTGTGCCATCAATACAAAAGAAGCACTTGTATAGAATGTGGTTCTGTGAGGCCAGGAGCGGTGGCTCATGCCTGTAATCCCAGCACTTTGGGAGGCCGAGGCGGGCGGATCACCTGAGGTCGAGAGTTCAAGACGAGCCTGATCAACATGGAGAAACCCCAACTCTACTAAAAATACAAAATTAGCTGGGCATGGTGGCACATGCCTGTAATTCCAGCTACTCGGAAGGCTGAAGCAGGAGAATCACTTGAACCCAGGAGGCAGAGGTTGTGGTGAGCCGAGATCATGCCATGGCACTACAGCCTGGGCAACAAGAGCAAAACTCCATCTCAAAAAAAAAAATGTGGTTCTGTGTAGGATTTGTTTTAAAATACTTTTCTAGTTATTTCATCTGGGTTTAGCCAATTCTTCAAAATTATTCTGTTCAGTTTAGTTTTTTTAATAAACCCCGCATATTGTCTGGATTTATTAATATTTACGTACCTGTACTGACAAACCACAGATTAACAGTTTTTCAAAAATCCCGTTTCAATAAGTCTGGGGTGGGGCATGAAAACCTATAAAACAAAATTTATCCAACTGAGATTTAAGACTTGAGATAAATCTCTCTTGATGCCAATAGTATTATTGCAATGCAGGCATTTCAGTAAGCTCCTATACAATATGCCAATTTTCTCATCTTTAAGTGGACTAAAGAGAAATGTTCTACAACAGTAGAAGCATTTTAACCTGATAACCAAATCAGCTAAGTGTTTAGTGATTTAAATGTATTTCTCAATAATATTTTCATAGTCTGACCTTAATTCCATTCACTTTATTGTGTTTGGATATCCTCATATATTGTGATTCATTTGAGAAGTTAATAGGCTCAACATTTTACAATAGTCAGTCTGTTGAGAGTAGTTAGGAAGACAGAAGGCTTTTGGTTCAAGTCATTTTTCTTTAAATAGCTCAATAAGCTACCTCCTCATGTTGAAATAAAAGCAGTTTAAACTCTGTTTAATACAGATTAAATTCTGGTCTAGAAAAGACAGAGACAGAGAGTATGTGTGTGTATAAAAGGAGCCAGGCAAACATATTTGTTACATCTAAACTTTAGTAAAATAAAAGAATTTTGACAAGCTTTTAGGATTCATTTTGGCCTATATTATATTACCCTGATCAGTATATTTATTTGCTTTCTGAGAGAAACTTTGCTTGTTTTCAAATGTGAGGGAGATCAGAGGAAGCCTCCTCAAAATATGTCACTTTGGCATAATGATTACTTTGAGCTGAAGGCAACTGAGGAACAGAAGATGCAGAAAAAGTTCTAAAAACAGAGTATAAATTTCTATTTTTGTAAAGGCAATTTCTATTTATAAAGGTATCCTCCTCTCTGGTATCAGAAAGAGGATACTGACTCTGGAGACAACTCTCATCACCTGAGATGACTTAAATCTGAGTAAGTCTCCTTCCCACACAACCTATCCCTCACCTCAAGTTCAAAATCCCTTTGTCCATACTTTGTTAAAATGATATGTAAGCCTCTGGGTCTATTGGCCTTTGGGGGCTTTCACAACTTTTCTATGAAGCTCCAATAGGCTCATGTGATAAACTTTTCACTTTTGTTAATCTGTCTTTTGCTAGTTTAATTTGTACGGCCCCAGGTACTGAACCTAAGAGGATAGGGAAAAGTTTTTTTCCTCCTCTACAAGTGGTAGTTATTTTAACCTGTTGAATTCATTGCAAAATGGCTGGCTTTTTTCTCTGCAGTCTACTTGACTTTTCTGCCCCATTTAACACTGTAGACTACCATGCCTTGATGCTCTCTCCTCTGTGATCTTCTCAAATGCCATTTTCCCCTCACTCCGATAATTCTTATTTTGGGCTTTCTCGCTGCCTTTAGATGTTGCACTGCTTTCCTTGGACCTCTTCCTTTTTCTCCAGTGTGCTTCCTTGATGGCCTTATCTATTCTCATAGCTTCATTTATTAATTCCCAAATCTGTTTCTCAAATGCCAATCTCAACCTTGAATTCCAAATTTGTATTTGTACAAATACAAATGATCTTATATTCCTGTTCTTAGTTAATGGTGTCATCATCCGCCCATTTTCCCAAGCCGGAAATCTCAGAGTTATTCTTAATTCCTCCCCCTCTCACTCCTTTCATATTCAGTTACTAATCTTGAAATTCTCTTTCAGAAATATCTTTGGTCTAACCCATCTTTTCCATCCTATGTGCCAATGCTCTAGGTTAGGTTTGCATCCTCTCTCCCTTGGACTTACAAAACAGCAAGCTAACTTTTTACTTGCCCTGATCTAGTCCATTCTTTACAGTACCAGAAGTGCAACAGTGAAAGGATCTTGTCAATACCACAGCTTGCTTTTGGCTATTGAATAATGCCTTAGGCTAGCAAACAACTCACAACATGGTTAGTTATCTCATGATCAGTTTGGATTATTGTCGCTATATCAAACATACTACTCTTTCCTGATCACTAAAAACAATGTAAAAAAAGAAGAAAAGAGACTTTATCTTAGGAATGTAAGCCCTTTTAAATTATCAGGCCCAAACAGGCATTAGAATGAAACAGCAGTTACTTCACTTCACTTCCCCTTGAGCTAAATAATTGTCTTTTTTTTCTTTTATCTTTTCTTTTCTTTCTTTTTTTTTTTTTTTTGAGATAGCGTCTCATTCTGTCACGCAGGCTGGAGTACAGTGGTGTGATCTCGGCTCACTGCAACCTCCGCCTCCCGGGTTCAAGAGATTCTTATGCCTCACCCTCTCGAGTAGCTGGGACTACAGGTGCATGCCACCACACCTGGCTAATTTTTATATTTTTAGTAGAGGCAGAGTTTTGCCATATTGGCCAGGCCAGTCTCAAACTCCTGGCCTCAAGTGATCCATCTGCTTGGCCTCCCAAAGTGCTGGGATTATAGGTGTGAGCCACTGCACTTGGCCAAATAATTGTCTCTTGATGCCACCTGCTACGTGGGCCCGAGGCTGACACCAAGAAGCCATGAAATGCTACAGCTGGACACCAGAACTCATATCCTATCGTTCAACAATGTACAGTCAAACACTTAATGTTATCTCTGTAAACCAATGAGAATTCCTGTCAAACAACTTTTTTTTAAATTATTATTTTTTGAGACAGGGTCTCTGTCACCCAGGCTGGAGTGCAGTGGCACAATCTGAGCTCACTGCAGCCTCGACCTCCTGGGTTCAAGCAATTCTCCCACCTCAGCCTCCTGAGTAGCTGGGGATACAGGTGCCCACCACCATGCCTGGCTAATTTTTTTATTTTTTGTACAGACAGGGTCTCACTGTGTTTCCCAGGCTGGTCTCAAAGTCCTCCACCTCGTCCTCCCAAAGTGCTGGGACTACAGGCATGAGCCAGCACACCTGGCCTGTCAAACAACTTTCTATCAGCCCACTCCTGATAATTTTTAATTATCTTTTTTTCCTTTGAAAGCTTGCTTGTAACTGAGGCTGACGGAGCTCATATCCAAGGTAACTGGGTCTGAGTCTTTAGAACAACTGTCCTTATCTTGGCTCAAGTAAACTTTTTTTTTTTTGTCCTGAGATGGGGTCTTGCTATGTTGCCCAGGCTGGCCTTGAACTTCTGGGTTCAAGCAATCCTCTGCCTCAGCCTCCTGAGTAGCTGTGCCTAGCTTAAGTAAACTCTTTAAATCATATTTTGTGCCTTAGCATCTACCTTTAGGTCGACAATGGTAAAGAATAAAAGTGAAGATTTTTAACACTGGATTAAGTAGGAAATTCACAAAGCATAATATCAAGCTCTGCAAAGAGCTATCTTAGCATAAATAAAAGGATGGTCTTTACGTATAAACTGTAAGAAAAGGACTTCTAGTTGAATAATATTTTTCCAAGTACATTCATTAATATGTAAATATCAATTAATAGCATCATATAGATTCACTTGCAGAGTTAAATTCCCATGTGGAAATTCTGTAGAGTTGAATGAAGACAATGGCAAATGGGTAGAAAAAACTTCCCTTGAATGGACTTCTTGCTATTCTCTCGCTGCCATTTCATTTTGTCAACGATGTAGCTCATTTTTAATAATTAAAGTATGTTACACACAAATAATCTATCTTCCCCTATTTCTACACTTCTAACTTAGCTTTGCTGCCAAAGCACACTGAAAAAAAGCCGTATGTCAGGACATATAACTTGAGTATTGGGATTTTTGTTCTAAAGGTCTTTTCCTCAAAATGCAATTAGGATCCACATGCAGGAAATCTAAACAGCCACTAGAAGGTGCCAGTCACATAATGACTGAGTAATACCTCCGTCCCCTTTGAGCTATTTCTAAATCTGAAAAGCCAACTGTTCTTGGTAAAGCCTTAGTAAATATGTTTATATTATTTCTCACTTGTGATTTGTAGTGATGTATAAACATGAGACCAGAGATAGCTATGGCCACAATTATTTCACCCTGACGTAAAAATGACTTCTGTGGTCTTCAATACAGGACAAAATGACCAGTCTTTCCTGCCCCTCTGTCATTTTTTTTCTCAGTTGCATAGTTTATCCCATTCTTTTATTGCTCAACTGAATGTCTGTAGGTATACTGACTGACTTTAAAGTGGTCAGATTTATCTTTCCTCCCTTTCTCTGTTTCTGTTTTTCAACCTTTGTTCTTTTTCCCTTATATATTCCCCAGCATTTTTTCTTCTTTATATTCCTTTCTTCAAACATTTTATTCCCAAAAGCAATGTTACAAGAAATAAGAAGGCCATGCTATACAGAACTCTAGGAGTAAGAAAAGCCTAACTTAGGAATTAGATGGAGATGGAATCTGCCTACTTAGTATAACACACCTTTGGGGCTGGTCTTCCACAGCAGGCCCTGAATGAACGTAGACTTCATCAGCAGGACAGAAATGAAATCTCTCAGAGCCCTCCTAGAGGAGGAAAGGGATAAACATGGGTGGTTCTAAGGTATCTGGGAATGTAGTTCACTATAATGCACAGTGTTAGGCAAAAGGACAAAAATCTATTACTACTATAGAGAAAAGGTCAAAGAGCCTATAAACTCAAATATAAAAATTGCCACGCTAGTGAGACCCAAAATCATTTAGGTTTTTATTCCTGAAACAATGTTACAAAGAAAGTTTTGTGGAAATGTTTGGTTGTATATTGTGACTCCCTTAAAATGTCCCTAAAGCATCTGTTTGTCTTTATAATCAATCCACTTTGGCTTTTCATCCCTGAAGTATTTAAATTCTTTTGGAGACTTTTCTATTTCAGCCTGTAAATCCTTTGGAGATTAGAAGCTCCATGGGATTATAGTCATTTATTTATTCAAAAAAGCATTACTGACCCATGTGGTGGCTCACACCTGTAATCCTAATACATTGGGAGATACAGGAGGATTGCTTGAGCCCAGGAGTTTGAGACCAGCCTGGGCAACATAGTGAGACCCCGTCTCTACAAAACATAAAATTAGCTGGGTATGGTAGCACACGCCTATAGTCCCAGCTACTTGAGAGGCTGGGGTGGATCACTTAAGCCCAGGAGGTTGAAGCTGCAGTAAACTGTGATCACACCACTGTACTCCTGCCTGGGTGACAGAGCAAGACCCTGTTTCAAAAACAAACAAAAAACCGAAAAAGCATTATTGTGCACTTAATTTTGTGCCAGGCACTATTTAATGCATGTCCTGAGAATATTAAGATGAAAAGACAGCATCTCTTTACTCTTGAAAAAATCTGCCTAATGAGAAAGGTGGTCTTGTAAATAAAGTGTAAAGAGGTCATCTTGTCTTAAATTACCTTTTGCAAGTATGCCTCCTTCCTCGAGTATTCTGGAATTTATTGAGCAAATTCAAGTAGATGCTAAACCATTTATAAACCAAGATATTCTACAAATATATTATTCTTGTATTAAGATGTAAGTTTTAAGTGTGTATCATTGTTCTTTCTTTTCTGATTCTGACTTTCAGTCATCCTTCAAAACTGTTTTTCAGTGCCTCCTATGTGCCAGGCACTGTGGTAGGATGCTGGGATACAAATATGAATATGACATTATCTCTGACTCTCCAAGTTATTTATTTCACATCTCCTCTCTCCTCAAACCTCCAACACTTCATCTTTCCTCACTCTCAACTGGTGATCTCAATTTACACTTCACTGAAAGAACAGAAGCCTCAGGCAGTAATTCTATCTTCCCACTATCGAATCTACCAACCTACCTGAATCTGAATACATGTTCTCCCTCCTTTCACAATGAGGTTGTCCTTTCCAGGGCTCTGGATCCCATGCCCTCCTGCCTATTTGAGGATTTCACTCCTGCCATTATGTGTCCTCTTTTCTGCATCATGCCTTAGTATTGTCTTGCTTGACTAAACTCTCTCTAGACTCTCCATCCTTGCTGGCTTCTGCCCTCTATCTCAGCATGCCTTCACAGTAAAGCTTATCAAGAGTTGCCTATACTTGTTCTCTCTACTTTCTAACTTCTCTTTCTCTGTTCAACCCACTCCAATTATATGTTCATTGCATCTGCTGAAATAATGTTTACCAGATCTGTCACCAGTGACTTTGACCTTGCCAAAGATTATGTCAATTCTCAGTCCTCTCCTATCTGACCACTCTAAATTTGGCAGAGGTGACCATTTCCTCCTATTTAAAATCCATTCTGTAGTTGGCTTCTGTAACCATATGCTCTCAATTTTCCTCCTATTTCACTGGTGTTTCTTCTTGGTTACTTCTTCCTCTACTCAACCCCCCGATCTCCTTGAATATTTAATTGCCTTCTCACATCTCCACTTGTATTTCTTAAGGCATCTCAAATGTAACAAGACTGAGAAAAATTATTGGTCTTTCCAGAATTTCCTTTTCTCCAGAATTTCTTCCAGAATTTCTCCTTTTCCAGTTTTGTACATCTTGAATAAAGCATCCCCACTCACCTAGTACTTCCTCTCACCACCTTCAAACCAATCCATCAGCAAGTCTTTTCAGCCCCATATGTAAAAAAGAACTTGAATCAAACCTCTTCTCACCACTGTGACAGCTACCACCCTAGTCCAAGTCATCATGTCTTGCTTGGATGACTGCAGTGGCCATCTAATTATTTTCTAGGTTTATCTTCTTGCCCACTATTAGAGAAGCCAGAGAGCCTTCTAAAAACAAAACCACATCTCTGCCCTACTTAACACCCTATGATAATTTTCCATTGCTCTTAGAAAAAAACTGAAGCTCTTTTCCAAAGCCTCTAAGACCTGCATAGCTTTCCTACCACTCTCCCCTTGTTCACTGCACCCTGGCCACAAAAGCCTGCTTTACAGCCCTCTCATTGAATGTCAAATGCATTTCTGTCTCGGGCTTTTGCTCTTATTGTTTCCTATGGCTGGAACTGTTCCCATGGCTGGCTCCTTCTCTTTGTTCACTTCCCAGAGCTGTCAGTACAAATTGTCTCCTCAGATCTCTTCACCATTCTATCTAAAATATTCCAGCCACCTATCTCTCACCTGCAAAGTCATTCTGAGCCCCATTACCCTGTTTTATTTCTTCATAACACTTAACATAATCTGAAAGTATCCACTTTTTTTTTTGTCTCTCTTCTCATTAAATGTAATGAAAGGGCAGGGATCTCATGTGTTTTACTCACCCTTGCATCTCTACTCCAGTGTCTGGCACACAGAGATGTTTGAAAACAATGATTAAATGAGTGAAAAGTCTAGTGAATGAGTGAAAGAACAGGAAGATGTGAAAGCCAGCAGGTAACAACCCTCAGTGTGATATGAACAGTGACAGAGATAACCAACCAAGGAAACAGTCCATAAAGATAAGTAGCTATGAAATTGCTGGATACTTTTTATATACACCTGACCTAAAATTACATTTTTCTCATTCAGATCTTGAATATTTGAAGATATTAAGTACCTTTTCTTTGTTTTTTTGAGACAGGGTCTCATTCTGTCACCCAGGCTGGAGTGCAGTGGCACAATCTTGGCTCACTACAACCTCCGCTTCCTGGGCTCAAGTAGTCCTCCCACCTCAGCTTCCCAAGTAAATGGGACTACAGGCACACACCACCACACTTGGTGTATTTTTTGTATAGATGGAGTTTTGCCATTTTGCCTATGTTGGTCTCAAACTCCTGAGCTTATTTGATCTGCCCACCTCGGCTTCCCAAACTGTTGGAATTACAGGCATGAGCCACTGCGCCCAGCCCTTAAGTACCTTTCATAGAAGAAAGCTCATTTTTTTATTCCTTTCCATTTCCTAGCTCCATGTATTTCTCCCAAATTAAAGCCCATATCTCATTTCTCACCTCATTTTCATGTACAAAATGTTCTTCACAAAAACAATAGCAAATAAATAGTTAAGAGTTAACTGTATCTTTGAAATGCTATAGTTAAATGATTATTTGACTGTGCTAGTGGCAGGACAATTGCTTTTATAGCTTCTGTGAAATTCTCTGATATTTACTTCAAAATTAATACGTGTATTTTAGGTAAATTAACAAAGAGTGTTATATTAAGATTTTTACATCTTCTTTTATTTTTTTAGTCAGGTTCATTGAGGTATAATTTATACACAGTAAAACTCACCCCTTTCAGATATACCTCCGTCAAAAGTATACAGTCATGTACCCACCACCATATAAAGACATAGAACATTTATGTCATCCTAAAGTTTCCTCATGCCTCTTTATAATAAATCACTTCCCCCCCCCGGCCCACTGCCTATCATTGACTTGTTTTCTGTCCCTATAGTTTTGCCTTTTCCAGAATGGAATCATGTAATATATACCCTTTTGATCTTTTGATATTGCTTTTGAGATTCATCCATATTGTTACATATATCATCTGTCTGTTCCTTTTTATTGCTTTATATTTCATTTTATTCCATTGTAATGACTATATTATAAATTTTTTATCCCTTTATATCTTTCTGCGCTGAGTTTTGAGGTATTATATCCAGAAATATTGTTACTTGGCTGGGCGTGGTGGCTCACACCTGTAATCCCAGCATTTGGGAGGCTGAGGTGGGCAGATCACTTGAGGCCAAGAGTTCGAGACCAGCAAGGTCAACATGGCAGAACCCCATCTCTACTAAAAATAGAAAAATTAGCCGGGTGTGGTGCTGAGCACCTGTAATTTAGCAACTCGGGAGGCTGAGGCAGGAGAATCACCTGAACTCGGGAGGCAGAGGTTGCAGTGAGCCGAGATCGTGCCATTGCACTCCAGCCTGGGTGACAGAGTGAGTTTCTGTACCAAAAAAAAAAAGAAAGAAAAGAAAAGAAAAAGAAAAGAACTATTGTTATTTTTGGAAGACATTTTGGTTTTACTAAACAAACATTTTTTGAGCCTCTACCAAGTACTTGTGGATTCTAAGGTGAATAAGGTGCATTTTTGTTTTGTGGAGCAGATAACAGCAGGTGGAAGAATGGAGAATGAGTTTTTTGTTGTTGTTGTTTGTTTTTACAAAGGCCCCAGAGAGGGTAAGTTTTGTTGGGTTATGAAAACTCTTTGAAACATAAGCACATTAGTAATTATGGAATCATTTCACACATCTGTTTTTTACTTCTTTTCACACTTCATCATGTGTGTTCAACTTTATTGATTATAATATTTAGATATATAATTTCCAAATTAAAATTTTAAGATGGGATAATATAGTAATTAAGAATATAAGCTTTAGACCCAGAATAACATTGATTTAATTATTGTGTTCACTTCTTCTTTAGGATTGTGGACAATTGTTTTGTCTTTCCAGAACAGCAATCCCTATTTTCCAGTGAAATGCTTCTTCGAACTGCGTGATTCTCATGGAAGCTGCCACAGCTAGTATCAAACTGAATGGTGAAAAACTGAAAGCCTCTTTTCTAAGATCTGGAACATGGCAAGGATGCCCACTTTCATCACTGTTATTCAACATAGTACTGGAAGTCCTAACTAGAGCAATCAGACAACAGAAAGAAATAAAGGCATCCAAATTGGAACAGAAGAAATCAAACTGTCCTTGTTTGCCAATGATATGATCTTATATTTGGAAAAACTGAAAGAGTCCACCAAAAAACTACTATAAACAAATACACAAATTATAAACAGATTCAGTAAAGTTCCAGGATACAAAATCAACATACAAAAATTAGTAGGATTTCTATATGCCAACAGTGAAAAATCTGAAAAAGAGATTAAGAAAGTAATCCCTTGCTGGAAGTGGTGGCTCATGCCTGTAATCCCAGCACTTTGGGAGGTCGAGGTGGGCAGATCATCTGAGGTCAGGAGTTCAAGACCAGCCTGACCAACGTGGTGAAACCCTGTCTCTACTAAAAATACAAAAATTAGCCGGATGTGGTGGCGGGCACCTGTAATTCAAGCTACTCAGGAGGCTGAGGCAGGAGAATTGCTTGAACCTGGGAGGTGGAGGTTGCAGTGAGCTGAGATTGCACCATTGCACACTAGCCTGGATGCCAAGGGTGAAACTCCGTCCAAAAAAAAAAAAAGTAATCCCATTTACAATAGCTACAAATAAAATTAAATACATAGGAGTTAATCCAAGAAGTGAAAGATCTCTATAATGAAAAGTATAAGACTGATGAAAGAAATTGAAATGGACACCAAAAAATGGAAAGGTATTCCATGTTCATGGATTAGAAGAATGAATATTGTTAAAATGTCCATACTACCCAAAGCAATCTACAGATTCAATGCAATCCCTATCAAAATACCAATGACATTCTTCACAGAAATAGAAAAAAAAATTCTAAAATTTATATGGAACCACAAAAGACTCAGAATAGCCAAACCTATCCTAATACCACAAAACTGGAGGAATCACATGACCTGGTTTCAAATTATACTGCAGAGCTCTGGTAACTAAAATGACATGGTACTGGCATAAAAACAGACACATAGACAAGTTGAACAGAATAGAGAACCCAGAAACAAACCCACACACCTACAATGAATTCATTTTCAACAATGGTGCCAAGAATATACACTGCAGAAAAGACAGTCTCTTTAATAAGTGGTGCTGGGAAAACTGGATATCCATATGCAGAAGGTAGCTACAGCAACCTGTTAAGAGATAGAAAATATAAAAATATGTAAATAGAGAATACATAAAGTTAAAATGTAGGGGGCATGGAGTTAAATTATTGAGGTTTTGTTTTTCTTTTTTTGTCTATTAGCATTTTTTGTGACAAGATAAATTATAATCCCTTTAAAATAACTTTCGTTGTATCTATAAGACGTTTTCTTAGAAGACTCATGGTAGCCACAAGACAAAAACCTATAATAGATTCATGAGAAATAAAAGGCAACAAATTAAAACATGTTACCAGAGAAAATCATTTACCCACAAAGGAAAACCATAAGTAAGGAAGAGAGAGTTTACAAAACAAGTAATAAATTGGCAGTAGTAGGTCTTTATCAATAATAACACTGAATGTAAATGGACTCAATTCTCCAATTAAAAGGCACAGAGTGGCTGAATGGATAAAGAAACAAGCCCCAACTATATTCTGCCTAAAAGAAACACAACTTCACCTATAAAGACAAACATAGACTGAAAGTGAAGAGGTGGAAAACAGATATTCCATGTAAATGAAAACCAAAAAAGAGCAGGATTAGCTATACTTAAAAGATAAAATAGACTACAAATCAAAGACTGTAAAAAGAGACAAAGAAAGTCACTATATAATGACAAAGGGGTCAATTCAGCAAGAGGATATAACAGTTATAAATATCTATGCACCTACCATTGGAGCTCCCAAGTATATAAAGCAAACATTAAGAGATCTAAAGGGGGCTGGACGCGGTGGCTCATGCCTGTAATCCCAGCACTTTGGGAGGCCAAGGCAGGCGGATCACGAGGTTAGGAGATCAAGACCATTCTGGCTAACACGGTGAAACCCCATCTCTACTAAAAAAAATACAAAAATTAGCTGGGCATAGTGGCATGTGCTTGTAGTCCCAGCTACTCAGGAGGCTGAGGCAGGAGAATGGCGTGAACCCGGGAGGCGGAGCTTGCAGTGAGCCGAGATTGTGCCACTGCACTCCAGCCTGGGCGACAGAGCGAGACTCCGTCTCAAAAAAAAAAAAAAAAAAAAAAAAAAAAGAGATCTAAAGGGAGAGATAGACTGCAATATGATAATAACAGGGGACTTCAACACCCCATTCTCAGTAATGGACAGATCATGCAGACAGAAAATCAACAAAGAAACATCAGAGTTAAATTACATACTAGACCAAATAGGCTTAACTAACATTTATAAAACATTTCACTCAATTGCTACAGAATACACATTCTTTTCATCAGCACATGGAACATTCTCCAGATTAGAACATAGCCCACAAAACAAGTCTTAACAAATTCAAAGTAGTATAAATTATATCAAGTTTTTTTTTCTTTTCTTTTCTTTTTTTTTTTTTTTTTTTTGAGACATTGTCTCACTCTGTTGCCCAGGCTGGAGTGCAGTGGCATGATCATGGCTCACTGCAGCCTCCGCCTCCCAGGTTCAAGCGATTCCTGTGCCTTAGCCTCCTGAGTAGCTGGGACTACAGGCATGCACTACCACACCCAGTTAATTTTTTGTATTTTTAGTAGAAACAGGGTTTCACTATGTTGTCCAAGCTGGTCTCAAACTCTTGAACTCAAGTGATCCACCCACCTCGGTCTCCCCAAGTGTCAGGATTACAGGCATGAGCCACTGCTCCCAGCCTTCAAGTATTTATTCTGACCACAATGGAATAAAACTAGAAACCAATAACAAGAGGAACCCTGGAAATACACAAACACATGGAAATTAAACAACATGTTCCTGAACAAACAATGAGTCAATGAAGAAATTAAGAAAGAAATTTAAAAATTTCTTGAAGCAACGAAAATGGAAATTCAACATATTAAAATCTATGGGATACACCAAAAGCAGTACAAAGAGATAAATTTATAGCAACAAACAAATATATGAGAAAAATAGAAAGACTTCAAATAAACAACCTAACTATGCTCCTCAGAGGACTAGAAAAGCAAGAACAAACCAAGCCCAAAATTAGTAGAAGGAAAGAAATAATAAAGATTGGAGAATAAATAAATGAAATTAAGACTAAAAAATACAGAAGATCAATGAAATGAAAATTTTTTTTTTTTAAAGATAAGGCCTGGAGCGGTGGCTCATGCCTGTAATCCCAGCACTTTGGGAGGCTGAGGCGGGCAGATCACGAAGCCAGGAGTCCAAGACGGTCTGGCCAACATAGTGAAACCCTGTCTCTACTAAAAATACAAAAAATTAGCCAGGTGTGGTGGTGTGCACCTGTAATCCCAGCTCCTCAGGAAGCTGAGGCAGGAGAATTGTGTGAACCTGGGAGGCAGAAGTTGCAGTGAGCCTCGTGCCATTGCACTCCAGCCTGGGCAACAGTGTGAGACTCTGTCTCAAAAAAAAAAAAAAGGATAAAATTGACAAACCTTTAGCTAGACTAACAAAAAAAGAGAAAAGACTCAAATAAATAAACTCACAAATGAAAAAGGAGACATAAGAACTGAGACCACAGAAGTATACTCATTAGAGACTATTATGAACAACTATATGCTAACAAATTGGAAAATTTAGACAAAATGGGATAAATTCTTGGATACAATCTACCAGGATTGTACCATGAAGAAATAGAAGACTTTAATAGACCAATAACAAGTAATGAGATTAAAGCAGTAATAAAGTCTCCCAGCGAAGAAAAGCCCAACAGCTGAGGGATTCACTGCTGAATTCCACCAAACAGTTAAACAAATACCAGTTCTACTCAAAGTATTTTTAAAAACTGAGGAAATACTTTCTTTTTTTCTTTTCTTTTCTTTTTTTTTTTTAGATGGAATCTCGCTCTGTCACTTAGGCTGGAGTGCAGTGGCGCAATCTCAGCTCACTGCAAGCTCCAAAGAGGAGGAAATACTTTCAAATTCATTCTACAAGACCAGCATTACACTGATACCAAAACTAGACAAAGACATAACAAAAAAAGGAAACAACAGGCCAATATCCCTGACCAACACAGATGCAAAAGTCCTCAACAAACTATCATAGTATTATAGTAAACTGAATTCCACAACACATTAAGAAGATAATTCATCATGATCAACTCGTATTTATTCCAGGGATGCAATGATGGTTCAACATATCCAAATCCATAAACGTGATAAAACACATGAAAAGAACCAAGAACAAAAACCATACGATTGAGTGGTTGAGACAGGGTCTTACTCTGTTGCCCAGGCTGAAGTGCAGTGGTGTGATCATAGCTCACTATAACCTCAAACTCTTGGGCTCAAGTGATCCTCCTGCCTTAGCCTCCTGAATAGCTAGGACTACAGGTGTAAATCACCACCCCTAGCTATTTTAAACATTTTTTGTAGAGATGGAGTCTCACTATGTTTCCCAGGCTGATCTCGAACTCCTGACCTCAAGCAATCCTCCTGCCTCAGCCTCCCAAAATGCTGGGATTACAAGTGTGAGCAACCACACCCAACCTCTGATCATTTCAATAGATGCCAAAAAAAGCATTCAATAAAATTCAACATTGCTTCATGATTAAAAACCCTCAATAACTTGAGTATAGGAAGAACATACCTCGGCCAGGAACGGTGGCTCATGCCTGTAAACCCAGTACGTCGGGAAGCTGAGGTAGGTGAATCACCTGAGGTCAGGACTTCAAGACCAGCCCGGCCAACATGGTGAAACCGCATCTCTACTAAAAATACAAAAATTAGCCAGGCATGGTGGTGTGCATCTGTAATCCTAGCTACTTGGGAGGCTGAGGCAAGAGAATCTCTTGAAACTGGGAGGCAGAAGTTGCAGTGAGCTGAGATCATGCCACTACACTCCAGCCTGGGCAACAGAGCAAGACCCTATCTCAGAAAAAAAAAAAAAAAAACCTACCTCAAAATAATTAAGGCCATATGTGACAAACCCACAGCTAACACTGTATTGAACAAGCAAAAATTGAATGCCTTTCCTCTAAGAATTGGAGGAAAAACAAGGATGGCCACTTTTACCATTTTCATTCAGTATCATCCTAGAAGTCCTGGCTAGAGCAATTAGATAAGAGGAAGAAAGGACATTCAAATTGGAAAAGAAGAAGTCAAATTAGCCTTGTTCATAGATGACATGCTTTTATACTTAGAAAACTCTAAAGAAAGACTTCACCAAAAAAACTCTTAGAACTGATCAACAAAATCAGTAAAGTAGCAGGATACAAAATCAACATACAAAAATCAGTAGCATTTAAAATATGCCAGGAGCAAAAAAATCTGAAAAAGAAATCAAGAAAGCAATCCCATTTACAATAGCTACAAAGAACATAAAATACCTAGGAAACAATTTAACCAAAGAAGGGAAAGATAAACACAAGGAAAAGTTATAAAACACTGATGAAAGAAATTAAAGAGGACACAAAAAATGGAAAGATATTCCTTGCTCATTGATTGGAAGAGTTAATGTTGTTAAAATGACAATACTACCCAAAGCAATGTACAGATTCAATGTAATCTCTACCAAAATATCATTAACATTCTTCACAGAAATAGAAAAAAAAATCCTAAAATTCATATGGAACCACAAAAGAGCCTGAATAGCCAAAGCAATCCTGAGCAAAAAGAACACAACTGGAGGCATCACACTACCTGACTACAAAATATACTACAAAGTTATAGTGACCAAAACAGTATAGTACTAACATAAAAACAGACACATAGACCAATGGAACAGAATAGAGAGCCAAGGGCTGGGCACAGTGGCTCACACCTGTAATCCCAGCAATTTGGGAGGCTGAGGCTGGTGGATCACTTGAGGTCAGGAGTTTGAGATCAGCCTGGCCAACATGGTGAAACCCTGTCTCTACTAAAAATACAAAAAATTAGCTGGGCATGGTTGCCCGCACCTGTAATCCTAGCTACTCAAGAGGCTGAGGTGGGAGAATCGCTGGAACCCCACAGGTGGAGGTTGCAGTGAGCCGAGATTGCACCACTGCATCCCAGCCTGAGAGACAGAGCGAGACTCCATCTCAAAAAAAAAAAAAAAAAAAAAAAAAAGAGCCAAAATATAAATCCACACATTTACAGCCAAACTTCTTCCACAAAGGCACCAAGAACATACAATGGGGAAAGGACAGTCTCTAATAAATGGTGCTGGGAAAACTTGATAACCATATGCAGAAGAATGAAACTAGACCCCTATCTCTTACCATATACAAAAATAAAATCAAAATGGATTAAATACTTAAATGTAAAACCTGAAACGATGAAACTACTAAAATAAAACATTGGGGAAATGCTCCAAGATATTGGTCTGGGAAGATTTTTGTGGCCTCAAAAGCATAGGGAACCAAAGCAAAGTTGTCAACTGAGATTACATCAAGCTAAAAAGCTTCTGCACAGCAAAGGAGACAAACAATAATGTGAAGTGATCGCCCACGGAATGGGAAAAAAGATTTGCAAACTACCCATAATGAATAATTGTTAATTCTTTATTAATTTATTTAACCCTAACTGATTTTCCTGGCTACTAGGAAACTCAGAGCTTCATTTGTGGTTCATCTTTAAAAACTGAGCATGCTTTTGTGGTTGTGCTTATTATATATATTAACCTTACACATCTCTACTCCCAACAAAGCCAGCTTTATCTTATTTTATTCTGGTATTTTCTCTGCTAACCCATTAAATTATGGCCCCTTAGTGAACCACATCTCACAGTGTTCCCACATTTGTATGGTGCTTTTCCTTAAATATGGGCTAGGCCTGTGACTTGCTTCAACAAGTGGCATGTAGCAAAAGAGACACAGTGCCAATTCCAGGCTTCAACTTTAAGGAAGGCTGGCAGCTTCCGTTTTTGTGCTATTTGAAGCTCCGAGCCACATGTAGGAAGTTTGGCTACTCTGCTGCAGAGACCACATGGAAAGTGCTACATATGGAGGTCATGTAAAGAGGAAGAAGCCCTGAAACTACATGGAGAAAGAGAGAAACTCAGTTCAGCCTCCCAGTGTTCCAGCTGAGCCCAGCCTAGATTGTGGAATCATGAGCAAACTAATGAGTTAACCAATTAGGTAAAGAAGAAATAACCAAATGGTCCCATTCCAGAATGCCCTACCCAAGCCCTTCCTCTTTCTTTAGGATGCTGTTTCTGAAAGTCTGGCCTGAAGACCACCTGTATCAGAATGACCTGGGGTGTTTATTTGAAAGAAAAATTGTCAATCCAACCCCAGAATTTCTTGGGCAAGGCAGGATAATCAGTATCTTTAACAAAACTTTTCCAATTGATTCATAAGGAAAATAAAGTTTAAGAACCTGGTTAAGGGCTTTCTCCTGACTGTTCTCCACACTAATCTAAGCCTACCCTTCTTTTTGACAGTCTATTACTCTATTTTCAGAAGTTTGATCCTGCTGTTCCTCAAATGCTGGACCAAAATTCTAGATCAAGGAATTTCTCATGCTATTTTCCTCTCACCTATCCAGCTCTGTTCTACTTGGTTCATTCACTCTGTATCCACCTTGTCTTCAGGAGCTCTGATTTTGAGGTGCTTCTCATGTCTCAGCTAAAGAAACTCAGGCCTAAAAAAACTGAAATCCCTGACTGTGCAGATTAGTTCTGGTTCTTACCTTATTTTTCAGGCCAGCCACATCAGCTGTCCTCATCCTTAAAGTATCATGATGAGAACTTCTGAAACCGGATACAGTTAAATATAAGGACAGAAAAATATCTGATGGTTTTGTCAATTAGATATTGGTAAACTCAGTGAGATCAATTTAGGGGTGCGTTAAAGGAAAAAGATTTTGCAGTAGGTTTAAGAAAGTTTTTAACAAGGTAGAAAAGACTGAGCATGCTTGCAGGTGGAGGAAAAAGAACCAGGAAGGAAGGAAAAGTTGGTAATAAAATAATGTGTGGTTGAGAAGGTAGCATGAACCAGAAGGGATGAGAATTGATTATAAAATAAGGTCCCAGAGAAAGAGGGAAGGTGTTTTCAGTTTTCTATTGCTATATAACAAATTATCCCAAATTTACCCATTTTATTATATATCATGATTTGAGGGGCCAGAGATTTCGGCAGGGCTCAGCTGGGCAATTTCTCTGCCCCACGATATCCTATGTGGTTACTTGCCAGGTTTGCTGGTAGATGGGTTAGTCTCAAAATTCCAAGATTGCTTCATTCACATGTCTGATATCTTGGCAGGAGTGACTGGAAGGTTGGGCTCAGCTAAGAATGTCAATAAGAGCACCTACAGATGGTCTTTCCAGGGTACTCTTAGGGTGACTGGCCTTCTTACATGATGGTTCAAGCTTTCAGAGAGGATATTCCAAATATCCTGGGCAGAAACTATTAGTATAAGTCTTCTTATTACCTCATCTCTCGGATCCCAGAATGTCACTTCTGATTAATTCCGTTGGTCAAGTCACTGACTGGCCTTACTGACTCAGCCCAGATTCAAGGGAAAGGGAATTACACCCCACCTCTTGGTAGAAGTGTCAAAGAATTTACAGTCATTTTTAATCTGCTATAGAAGAGGTGAATTGGATAAGATCAGAGAATATAATAAAAGATTTGCCTTGGACATGAAGACAGAATACTGCTAAATGTTGGAGTATGCAGAACTCTGGTCCTCGGCTCCTCTCTTTCTATCCAAGTGTAGGGAATGCTATGCATTTACAAATTCGTAAACTTTCTTAAAACATTATGACATGTGTGTGTGTGTGTGTGTGTGTGTGTGTGTGTGTAGCTTATCAGCTATTGTTAGTGTTAGTGTATTTTGCATGTGGCCCAAGACAATTCTTCTTCCAACATGGCCCAGGGAAGCCAAAAGATTGGATACCCCTTCTATATTGTCTCCCTAGGTGATCTCATCTAGACCCATTGCTTCAAAGAACTTTATATACTGATACCTTTCAAGTGTATATCTCTAGACCCAAGCTCCTTGCCTGAGCTCCAGAACTTGTATATCCAACTATCTACTCAGCATATAACTTGGATGTCTAATAAGCATCTCAAATTTAACATGGCCAAAACCAAGCTATCGGATTTCTATCACACCCCAAGTCTGCTTCCCCTGAGCCTTTCCGGTCCTAGTAAATTACACAATTATACACTCAGTTGCTCAGGACAAATACCTAGGAGCCCTATTTGTCTCTTCTCTTTTCCTCACACAGCACATTCAATCCATCAGTACCTACTTCCAATTCATCAATAGGTTCCATTAGCTCCAACTTCCAAAATATATTCTGAACCTAACCACTTCTTTCCATCTCTACTCTTCCAATCTAGGTCAATGCCATCATCACTTCTCACTGGTCTCTGTGGCTTCAATCTTGATTCTTCATTGTCCTTCCTCTATCCACATAGCAGCCAGAGTCATATTTCTAAAGCATAAACCAGAGAATATAATTTCCCTGCTTAAAATTATCTAAAGACTTCCCATTGCATCAGAATAATCAACAAACTTCTCATCAGAGTCTATGAGGCTCTCCAAATCTTGCCCCATCTGTGTCTCTGACCTCATCTCTCTCCACTCTTCTCCCTGTTCACTGAGCTCTAACCACTCTGATACTCTGTCCCATGAACACACCAAGTTTGTTCATGTTTCAGGCCATCCCACCTCTTGCTCATTCTGCTTGGAGAGCCCCCCTGGATCTCTTTTTATCACTTGGGTGATAAAAAGATTCCTTCTTTTTATCACTTGGGTCAGTGGTCCCCAACCTTTTTGGCATGAGGGAACAGCTTCATGGAAGACAATTTTTTCCATGGACTAGGGTTATGGGGGATGGTTTTGGGATGATTCAAACACATTACATTTATTGTGCACTTTATGTATATTATTATTGCATTGTAATATATAATGAAATAATTATACAACCCACCATAATGTAGAATCAGTGGAAACCCTGAACCTGTTGCAACTAGAAAGTCCCATCTGGGAGTGATGGCAGACAGTGACAGATCATCAGGCATTAGATTCTCGTAAGGATCATGCAACCTAGATCCCTTAAATGCACATTTCACAACAGGGTTTGCCCTACTATGAGAATCTAACGCCACTGCTGATCTGATAGGATGCAGAGCTCAGGCAGTAATGCGAGTAATGCGAGTGGTGGGGAATGGCTATAAATACAGATAAAACTTCGTGTTCACATGCTGCTCACCTCCTGCTGTGCAGCCCGGTTGCTAACAGGCCACAGACTTGTATGGTCTGTGGCCTGGGGGTTGAGGACCCCTGATTTAGGTGATACAAAGTGACTCAGATGTCACTTTCTCAGCCCTTTCCTGACTATCACAGCTAATGTAGTATCCCATCTCCCTGAGTCACTTTTCTCACAATACCCTATTATAGCTTCATAATGTTGATCAGCACCTGAAGTTCTTATTCATTTTTTTCTAT